>NC_142096.1:12581925-13200467 GCF_054644295.1 Miniopterus natalensis | reverse complement strand
GTTCAATTAAGGTAGATTCAGTTCAATTCAGTTAATGTTATCAAGTGGCATTAATTAGATACCCTTAGTGTTATGGGCCAGGCTCCCAGGAAAGAGGCACCGAGATAGAGACTAAGGTAAAGAGAGTGGGTCAGGAGGTGTTCTTGGAACCAGTGCCTGGGAGAGTGAGGAGAGCACCGCTGGGCAGAGGGAGAAGTTGAGCTCCGATGCAATCTCAGTGGAGGCCTCCAGGTGACCCCACAGAAAGCTGAGATGACTCCTTAGACTTGTCCCAGTTTGGGGCTATGGGCCCAGTTTTATATCCCAGCATAACCCAGTCATTGAATTCAGGCTGCCACAGGGAAGGGGAATGTCATCTTGAATAAGACGGCCTTCTTCCATTGAGGGTAACTCCCAGAGGAAAAGCGCTGCAGTTCTAAGGGAGACATCTGGGCAGAGTAGCACAGTGTCTACTACCATTTAACAAAAAGTAAGCACAGCTCGCTGAATAGCATGTTGGAACTGTCCTATGTAAATAAATATTACTTTGTCTTATAATGCTAACAAAACAGGAGTAGTATCCGATAGCCTCATGGACTCGCGTTTAAAACTGGAAATTACTCTGTTTGACAATTTGGGGCTAGGAGTTTTATGACTTACAGTTTATTCACTTAGTTATAAATCAAATTTTATTATATTTTTACACCATACATTCAGGACTCAATATAAAATTGATTTCCTAAATGGTAGAGACAAATTCCACATTTTCATCCTAACATGTATTTATAGCCACAGCTATTTAGTTGTGTGGGTAATTTAAGATTCTGAGTTGGGAATGGCTTTCATTGCTTTTTATCTATTCAAAAATAGTTTATATGAGCAAAAGCTAATGTCTAAATAGAATTTATTCAGCAACATAAAAATATGTTATGCAAAAATAGAGCCAGAAAAGAGTAACCCTTAGCTTTCTAATAGGCCCCGATAAATGCGAATGAGTTAGGATTGACTTAGCATTTAAACCGACAGCACTAACTTTATGAATGCCATGCAGATATTTTTTGTGCTACCATATAGTTTATTTACACTTTTCCATAGTTTTTTTTTACTTTTCTGTCTTTAAAGCTCAGATTTTTAGAAGCCTAAAATAAAACAATATGTGATGGATAAGTTATGGATGCTTCAAAATATCTTAGACTGGATTTGTCTTACAAATATGTCTGATACCCTTTCCTTTGAACATTCACGTGTAGAAAGCAGCTCTATTATAAACACACAAATGTCTGCTTTGTACCAGTTAGTTTGAGGGCAGTGAAATAAAAACACCAATAAGATGTATCTGTATAACAAAGTTGCTTACAGTGTTTGAGGAGAAACAGATGTTTGAAGAGGAATTTACCAGTTAGGAGATACTGTAATAGATATAGATTCAGAGTACTACATGAATCCATTACAGAGAACAAAAAATTCTGTATGTGAGAGTGTTGAAAAAGGTGAAGTCATTATATTTTGTAATAACCAACTTCAAAATGTCAGTGGTTTGCAACAGCAAACACTTTCATGCTCACAGTTCTGTAGGTCAGCAGTGACTCAGCAGAGTTTGGCTTGCTATGCCTGGGCCAGGCTGGACTCCAAGCTTCCTCTCAAGATCAGGTCTGCCCCATGTGTCTCATTCTTGAGCCTGGATGAAGGGGAGTAATTGCTCGGGTTTGCCCTCCTCATGGCAAGTAATAGCTATGCAAGAAGCCAGCACAAATCACACAAGCGTGTTTAAAGATGCTGCTCATGTCCCATCCACCCTAACATTCCATTGATCAAATGATGTCTGACGGCAAAGGTCAAGACTGATGGGGCAAGGAAACATGCCCCCTCCACACTAGTGGGAGGTACTGCAAAGTCACATGGGGGAGACAATGATGAAAATTCTATAATGGATGTATGATTAGAGATTCAGGAGCAACAGTCTAATCCATCAGAAAAATTTCCAGAGGAGACAACATATTTGAGCTGGGTTTTGGAGGATTAGTAGGGGTTTACTACTAAAACTCAAGACTGAATCTAAATCTAACATCTTACTCGGTTGCCTTTCCTACAACTTTAAGTTATTTAGTTTGAAAAATGTGTCATTGCTTTATTCTTTCCCCAAAATTATACTCCACAACTATCTGAAACTTGCTTATCCTCAGTGCCATTGTTACACTCACTTACCTAACCTCTGGCATTGTCAAGCTCTAGACAAACTCCCCTCTGGTCTTCTGAAGCTCTTTTTACTCACAGTTTTTGAAACTTATTCTCGCCTTTGAGGCTGCTGTATATTATGCCTAGGTCTGAAGCTTTCCAACCTTCTCTCCCACAATTTGCAAATCTTCAAAACAGCTAATGTCCCTGGTATCTGCTCTGAATTTTTGGAGAGCTGTGATGATTTTTTTTAAAATCCTCACCCAACAAGATATATATATATATATATATATTTAATTGATTTTAGGGAGAGACAAAGAGAAACATCAATGTGAGAGAGAAACATCAGTCAGTTGCCTTCCATATGTGCCATGATGGGGGATCGAACTCACAACTTTTTTGGTATACAGGAGGATACTCCAACCAACTGACCCACCCAGCCAGGGCAGTGATAATTTTATTTTTACATTATACATCTTCCATGTTTTCATTACTCATCACCTTTATAAGTATGCTATCCTTTTGCTTTTCATATTATAAATAATTATAGGTTTTACTTCAGTTATGCATAACCCAAATATCTCTCCATCCTTTAATATAAATCATTTTGACTCTTCAAGAATCTTCTGAATTAACTTACAGCTAAAACTTTTGACTCAATACAATCAACTTCTTTGTGTATACTAAGCTGTGGCTATACTAAATCTGAGGGGTAAGAATAATAAAATGAGATGCCTTCTCTTTTCTATATGTTCCTTGTGTTTTCTCCTACTATTTATAGTCATATTCCAATCATTTCTTGTTCCATATCCAATTTCTGATTTTCTCGAAAGAAACTAATGTTTATTAAAAAGAGGCATAAAATATGTGGTGAGGGAAGGAGATTTGACTTTGGGTGGTGGGCACACAATGCAATACATAGGTGATGTATCATAGAATTGTACACGTAAAACCTATATACTGTTATTAACCAATGTCACCATAAGAAATATAATTAAAATAAAGGGCAATTAGCAGAAAGAAACAACTCTCTTGGAAGTAAGGAGTTAATAGGAGTTGTGACAAAAAGCAGCGTTAAAAAGAGATGAGAAGCTGTGGACTTGACATCAGCAGCCAGAAAAGATCATTGAGATTCATGAATGTAAAAGAAACACTTGCATTGCCAAAGAAAAATTAAAAATTGTTGTCGAGTTCAGACAAACTATTAATGCATATGTAATGTGGAAGCCAGAACTCCTGGTAAGAACTAGCCTTAGGCAATATTTCATTTTAAAACAGAGAATACTTTATATTATGATTCTACAAATGAATGTTGTCTAAATATTTTTGTTAATTGCAGGATATTTCATGGTAATAAAGATCATCAAGTGTTGAAAATGTAGTGATTCATTTGACATTGAAAAATAAGGAAGTACATGCATTTTAAGCATAAAAATTAAGGCTTGAACTATATTCACACTTTGTAAATCAGCAGAAATCATGGTCCTTCAGCTCACAGAGGGGAGGCTAAAAGTTTTCCTGAATATTTTACATCACAATTGGAAGGAAAATGGGATTTTACGTATATTTCTTCTTCACCGGTATGTCCTCAGTGCCTTACATGAGATTTTGCATATAAAAGGTTCAATAAATATATCTTGAACAAATAAGGTATTTATTGAGTAGCCATGAAACATGTCTCTGTGTTAAGCACTGGCGTGAGTAGAGAGGAGAAAGAATGCACAAAGTTTTATTCATTCAGCTGATATTTAGCAAGTAGTTATTATACACTGTTTTAAATGCTGGGGTTCAGTATTACGCACCAGGTAGGAAATAGTCCCTGATCTCATGCAGTTTATGTTCTAGACTTGGGTCAGACAGATAAACAAACCCCCCCCCCAAAAAAAAAGAGCATGAAAACAAGTAAGTTAATGTTAAATTAGACCGTCTGCATGTAGATCTACACAGCAAATAAACAAGGTTAAGTGTGGTGAGAGGACAGGAATAGGAAATCCCTATTATTCATGGACTGATCAAGCAGCTTTCTGAACAGGCGTCACTTGAGGTGAGACCTCTGTAAGGAGGAGACAGCTATTTGAGGAGCCACTGGGAAAAGTCGTTCAGACAGAAGAAAGAACAAGTTCAAACTCACCGTGACAGGAAAAAGCTCTGTGGTTTGAGAAACAAAGAGGAGGCCAGTGTGGCTAAAGGATGTAGGATGTGGTACGTCAAAGAACCAGAATATGAGCCTGTGCCTGAGGCGAGGGTTTTGCATTTCATGTTAAATACAGTGGGAATCTATCACAGAGTTTTAGGAGGAGGCGGGTATATGAGATTTAATTTACAATTTCATAAATCATTCTAACTGCCTTGAGAAAGATTTGGAGGGTAGGTAGAGCTACTGGTCATTAGGAGGCGACTACCCATGACCAAGGCCAGAGATGATGATGATTTGGGCTGGATGACAGTGGAAATAGAGTTTAGACACACTTCAGAGATAGATCTGACAGGTCTGGTAGATGAATTGGATGTCGATAGGCGGGAGACAGTAAAAGGGAATAATTCGAATGTTTCTGAGTTGTAGGTACTGGTGGATGAGGGATCATTGTATGAGATGGGACAGACACCTGACTGGGAGAGAAACTGCTTTTGTTGTAGAAAAGCAAGAAATGGTTAAAGAAAGTTTGCAGTCTGGCTAGCGGAAGACACACACATCTACACACATGATACTAAAGGCAACTTAAGACATTATACGACAGTGAAGGAATACAGAGGAAGGAGTTATTAATTCTCACTGAGTGAATTATTTCACATGTTTCACTGTGTACTATATCAAACTACCTAATTTGTAATGATGTAAATACCAAAGGCATTTAATTACTTCACATTACATGATATCTGGATGTAAATATTTAGTCCAACTACTCAATAATATCAAAAAAGTCAACTGGAATTTTTAAAAACTTTTTCTTCATGGTTTATGGTTTTTTCATCACTTCAAAATGGTTTATGTAGCTATAACATCATGTTTTTCCATGACAAAATCTTGGTTAAGAGGAAAGTGGATGGGAGGGAAAAAGAAGTCCAATTCTCATTAGCTTTTTTTTAATTTTTATTTATCTTTATGGTTGGAAGTATTACAGGTGTCCCCTTTTTCTCTTCTTGACCCCTCTATCCTACATCCCTCCCAGGTTTTTTTTTTTTTTTTTTTTTTCCTCCATTAAGCTAGAATTTTTTCTAGATGCTTTCTAGCTGATACCTATTACATCTAATTGTCCTGAGCTGGGCCACATACTCAACTCTAGATTAAACACCTACCCTAAAGCATTGAGTAATAACCAAGGAGAGAATAGTACCTTTGTATCAGGGGATCATGGCTAACGTCCCCTTAACCAAGTAATCAAGTTAACATTACCAGTTGTAGATAATGACATTATCTACCCTCCTGATGTGATGCCCTGAGCATAAGTACAATATAATCAAGATTAAACCATCTCAGATCACCCCATATTGAGGAGCCTTCTATGAAATAACTGACTAGTACACATCAAATATATTAAGATTATGAAAGACAGGACTAAAATTCTGTCCAGATGGAAACATATAAGGAAACATTCTCTTGGAATAAAGCAGGTCTGGATATGAGCAGACACTTTATAAATCTAGGAAGAGATTCTTCTGTACTGCCAGCCACCTAAGGGATGGGATCAGAGTCATAACCCAATCTAAAGTGCTATCATTTAAGGTGTATAAAGGAAAGAATTATAGACAATAAGGCAGAATGAACACTGAACAGGTGAGCTTGTGAAATCACCATCTTGAAGAACTTGAATGACAAGCTAGATAATCAGCTGTGTTGGAGGACTGAGCCTTCTTTTTTAGGGAGAGATAAGAGTAGTCCATGTGTTCTGTCTCAGCCACATAGAAGACTTAAGAAATAACTTCACACTGTTCTATGACCTGTGTATTTGCAAGTGGATTAATAGGCATCCCCATAGTTCTACCAAAATATACCTTTTTAGCAAACCCCAGGACTTGGAGACATTCTAAGGAAGCACATGTCAGGAAATGTGGGTTATGAATTGAACAAAATGTAGAGTTTTAAATCTTTTCCCCCCCCTTATTCATTACATTTTAAGCTCAAGTGGTTTCCCATCTGGACCAAGAAATTGCATTGCTGAAATGTTAATATTCTTTCCCTTGGTATTATTTCATTATAATTCATGTTGAAGAGCTGTATGGTCTAACAGACTAGAAAGCCCACTGATTTGACAAAAAGAATGTGTAAAACAATCTTGAGCTTGGTAGACGTTACCAATGGCTTAATGTTGATAGCCAGTGGTTTTCCAGTGAGATGATAAAGTTTTCAAGCCTTTGACTTTTCCCATTGTGTTTTCATTTAGGATTATACAGTCTGATTCATTGAAGAAAACTGCATCAGGGAACACTATAATTTTGCAGGAGAACTTTGATAGAATCAAGGGGGTATTTCATTTCTAGTTCAAGAGACAATTCCGTAGACTCTCTTTCTTCCTTTTTCCATTTTTCTCTGTCTCTTTTCCTCTGTTGATTTTCTTCTTGGAAGCTTTGCAGCTGAAACCCAGGTGGGCGGGTGCAGAGTTTTTAGTTTCCTTTTCATGGTTTCGTTTCTTGTAGACAGCTTTAAATCACCTATTCGAAAGGCCTGCCTGATCCTTTCAGTATTGACGTCAGGAGAGGAGACAAAGGGCTGGAAAAGCACAGAGAAGCAATTATTAAAAATAAGTCTCATTGTATAAGACCCATGTTGGTGATGGATTAATAATACTTTAGACTTTCGAGCCACTGCATTCTTATTTTCATTTATAATATGGTAAAACTATGATCGATGGCACTTTCTACTTTTCAGCCAGGTAACTTGGCACAGTGTTGCTACATGCTTATGACAAGGGAAGAAATACCAAAAACTGAGAGAAAAGAAGGAAAAGGAAGAAGTTGCCACTCTTTGCTTTTGAAACTTATCCGTATAAGTACCCAGTTTGAACTAAAGGAGGAATATTTATTGAACAAACACATACTGATTGCTTACTAGTCCGGAGGCACAGGGATGCTATGCTCACAAGCTAGAGCAAGTCCCAAGCCTCTTGGAAACTCCTGAGATATCAGCTATGGTCCCCTTCCTTGGAACACTCTAGAAGAATTATGATTTTTCAAACCTCCCAAACCATAACCCTTGATATTCCATGGCATTTTCCATGATTATTCTCATTTCCAGGGAATTATGTTTTTGTGGCTCCCTCTGCCTCTATATTTTATATTCAGTCCAGACACAAAACTCAGCTCCCTCAGCAGGGTCTGCAGTAGATTCGTTCCTAAGAAGTTTTCACGAATTTAGTAGAATTTACAGCCGATTTGGAGTCAGAAGAAACAGTCACATTTTACACTAAGTAGGTCATTCTCTTCTATTCACCTCTTTTCTTTCCTTGTATTATGCAGACCAATTTAACTCTTCTGACTCCTAGCTTCAGGATTACACAACCAAACACAGTAAGTCGCTTAGCTTAATAAGTACCCTCCACTTAGAAGCATCACCCTGATAAGGCAGTTAGGATAACAAAAGCATAATAGTAATAATAATAATAATAATAATAATGAAACTAACAACAGCAGCAATAATGACCACTCTGTAACATGTATTTCCACGTTTCCCCTGCTCCCACCCCACCCACCTACACCGCACTGCTTTCCAACTTCAATATTGCATTTTCCTATCAAATTTCAATCACTTGGAGAAAGAAGTATTATATGGAAAATAATGCAGGTAATCTAACCTCTGAATTAATATTATTTCAGAGAAAAGATATACATTTTTCTATATTCTGTATTCACAGAAAGATTGTTCACATCCTGAAATAAATTGATCTCTCTCAGTAATAGTTTAATAAAAAGTGAGCTAGTCACTTGCGTGGCATACAAAGTAGCTTTTTGTTCATATTTGGATTTCTAATATGTTCACATCCAGTCTTTTACTCTCCATTTCTATCACATATAAGTCTCTTGATTTTAAATAACAGGCATGAAAAAAAGAAATGAGCAAGATACAGCTTTTACATCTTTTAGGTGACATGTCCCATAAACCTTAAATCTGATGAAAATTTTTGTGAGTTTTTAGCATAGTTATTTGAGTCATTTGAATGAAATAAGACTTGAAGTTCAGAAAAGTAAAATCATCATGTATTAGAGAAAGTGTCACTTAGAAAATTTATGTTTAATATATAAATTCAACCAGCTGCCCCAGACATCATGATTTAACATAATGACTGTAGGTTAGATGGGAACCACACCTACATAATTTTACTAGTGATTTGTCTGTATTGGTTCCAATTTCATTTCCATAAGGATTTATTAGGCTTGTTTTAAAAGTATTTAGATGTTTAATATAGATGAACAACTTTAGGGAAGGAGTAAGCAAACTATCAGTTTGTATATTCAAAACACAAGTTAATGATAGCTACAGTTATTATGTGATCATAAAGCTAGGGTAAGAAATGCCAGTTGCTTTTCCAGTCTATGTCATAGGAGAACGTTACAAGTATAATTGAACCTGTTAAAGAATAAAGGAAAGATAGTAATAAAAACTGAACAGCCAGAGAAAAATCAGACATTGCAAATACTTGATTGCTAAAGGAAATTTTAATGGAGACAGGAAGTCGCCTTTATATATCATTCTTTGTATGGATACCATTTGGAGCATTAAAATATCTTGCAATATACTCAACTGAAGACCATCACCAAAAGGAAAAGAATTACTTTAAGAAAGACTGCCATTGGGAAATATCAGTTTTACCTCTACAACTTATAATATTTAGGCTCGTTTCCCTGAAGTATATGAGAACAATGTTTTTATCAAATATAATGTATGAACAAAACTATGCTTTATTTTTTCTTAGTTTTTAGCCAATTTTTTTCTTTTTTTTAGTGAAGTAGTTACTTTTACTCTATCCATGGAACCTGTACTAAACTAGCCTTCATTAGGTATTAACTAAGAAAGCAGTTTTTCCTATGAAAGCTGTGGATATTTAAATATTGCCATAGATTTATGTCGAGGCTCTCACATGGGTAATCTGAATCCCAGCAAGAAGTCTGTTGGCTCTTTTAAACATATTTCTAGTTGCTAGGGGAAAAAACAGTTGTTTTTTTAATATAATCTTAAATATAAAATTTGAGGGTCTTCCAACAAAGTACTGCATCTGTGATTATAAAAGCCAGTTTTGTGATGAAAAGATAAGGAACCTGAGGCTGTTGTTGAACCTGAAAAATAAGCCTGGTACCTCTGCGCACATATGTTACATACACTTTAAAAATATCATATCTAGCCTATTGTAATTTACCGACTATTTTCATGTTCATTAGAGCCGAGTGTTAAGCATATAAAGTCTGTAGTCTTTGAGACTTTGATTTGTACTCTGGCTTTAGCATTTACCAGACATACAATCTAAGGCAAGATAGTTAAAGCTCTAAGAGTCAGTTTTACCATCTGTAAAGTGGGCTGCCAATGCTTTTGCACCAAATTTATTGTAAATAAATTTACTAAATTTACAAGGAAATAAACTAATGTTTACAAACTTGTTTTACATGCCTGACATATTGTAAATGCTCACTCTTTTTTTAAAAATGGAATTTAAAGTAAACTTATTCAGAGAGTATCATTTTCACGCATCCACTCCAACTCCCAGAAAACAGAGGAATGGAAAAGCTGAAATAAATTATTGGGAATGTAAGTGCTATTAATTTCTCTACTTAGCCCTAATCCTTTTTTTATTAAAATACTACTTGATTTCCTTCATGTTTAGTGTTGAAAGAAGTTTTTGAAGATATTCGGTGGTTCCCATTTTTCTAGCACCAATAGAATTCTCACTTTATCTGCATATCAATACTGAGGTTATCTCCACGTGAAGCCTCTGTCATCAAAACTTTGGTTTCAAAGACATGTTGGGGATGATCAAAATACATGTGGCAACAAAAACACATTTTTGGAGAAGAGGGTATCTGTCATTGCCCATTTGCCCTTCTGTAGACGTGTCTTCCATGACAGGACCTGACCTCTAAAAGCTGTATTTCCCAGGCTCTCTTGCCAACTGGCTTTCGGTTAGGTTTTGTCCAGGGAAATCACTAGTGGGAGACAGGAGGGGAGCACGAAAGATACTGTCACCCTTTCTCTGTTTGGGCATCATCTCTAGTTGTGTGATTATTTCTCTTCCATGGTCCCCGCCTGGACCAGGCAGCCTGACTCCTGCTTTGGTTACACCCTGTGCTCCTTGGGACCCTCTCCCCCTATCTTGGCTCTTCTTTTGCTAACCTCAGGGTTGCCTCATTGAGCCGTATTTGCAGACCCTTCCAGAACTTACAAGTTCCGCACACGGGCTTCCTTCTAACGAGCCACACGATGGAGTTCTGGTTTCTTGAGTAGCTTCTGAAATGTTGAAGACTGGAGTTTCTCTCTTGAGCCAGTGATTTCCCATAGAGGGTTCATAAATAAATTGTGGAAGAATCAGATTTTCGTGCCACCTGTCGTAAATGCCTGCTTTATGGCTCTTGATTTCTTTACATTATTTGCCATCAGGTACCACCACACTTCTAACATTTTCCAAACATGGAATAAAGTGTCCAGAAAAGAGAATCTCCTACTGTTACCAGGAATTTGATTTGGCTGTCCACCAGAACTAAACTTTGTCCCTTCAAAACACTTTTGAACTTTTGTTGTGTAGATGATTGTGATAGCACTTTGGATCGGAAGAGTCTCTGAGTTTCAGTGTTTTATTTTTCTTTGTGACTTATAATTACTTTAACCATTTTTCACCTTAGAAATGCATATCAGTTACTATATACTTTGCAAGTAGCTTCAATAATTTAAAGCACAACTTTACTCATGTACATTCTAAGAGGCTTCAATGTAGGCCCTGAAGATTAGCTTTACCAAATACTTTAAATGGACAGCCACCTCCCACACCACCAACCCCACCCCCCAGGAAAAAAGTCTTTTTAATACTATGTGAGTCAAAACTTGGCTTAATTCTCAAAGGATTTCATTCTATCAAACATACTTTTGTAACTTGAAGCTCTCAATTCTTAAATTTATTGAAATGTACACTGAGTGTGCTAAAGAATGTGCAGTTATCAATCACTCGCTAGTTTCTCTGAAAACAAGGCTGCTCAGCTTCACACTCATAAACCTCGTATTTTCATGTGCAGTCTCCAACCCTCGGATATAGGGTTACAGTGTGTTGCTTGCAAAACACCTATTAAAACTCCTACTTTTCAGTTTTGAGCATCTTGTTAAAACCGGCACATTTAAAATTCTTTATGACATGCATACATGAAAACATAATCTTTCTTATCAGAAGTCATAAAAAATATATGAAGAACCAAATCCTACTATTTAAGATAAAAGAGAGGTTTATTGTGTATCACTCACTTGCTAGTGGCTACCATGAGACTCTGAAACATTATTTATTTGAGAGAATTCTTCAACATACAGACACATTTTAGACCTTGGGATTTCCTTCCCATTGTCATTTTACGTTACCCCTTCTGCTTAAGAAACTCAATTCCTCTTTATGCCTATTTCTCCCTTCTCACCTTGTTCTGTTGGTGGAGGCTCGGTCACCCATACCTCCTACCTCTACAACAGACATCGAATAATTCTTTCTTAAGAATTCCAGCCCAAGCAATGGATGCCATTCCTGGCTACTTTCCATCTCATTTCTCTGTATTAGCCTTTTTTTGTCCTCAGGTAAAATGCTTCATAGTATCTTTTTTTTTTTTTGTGGGGAAAAAAAGAAAGAGGTCTATTTTTTGAAATGTCAGTGAATCTTATTAAGGCTAACTAGAGAATTAAATGACCAATTCTGTGTCGCATAGCAAGCACTTAATAAATGTTGGCCATTACTTTTATTATTATTATTTCCACATGTCCTTTGCTTTTCTCTAAAATTCCTGAGTAAAAGGGAAAAAAGACTTCAAGGTTTAAAAAAAAGAGAAGATGGCTTCGGCCTTTGTGTTAAAATATATAGAGGGATTTTTCAGGATTCTCAAATAGAAGCTGTAATGGGAAAGTTGGGAAGAAATCAAAGAAAAAAGATAGTATTTATGGTTTGCTGCCAGTGAAAACACTTTGGGTGAAAACTTTAGAAACTTTGTAACTTTCCCTTTGTTTTATTTTCGCTTTTTTTTTGTTTTGTTTAGTTCCTTTTGTTACTAGCAATAAAAACCAAAACAGTAGTGTATTTTCTTCAGAAAGTAGATGAGAAAATATCTATAAAGTGAACTCTGATCTTGTTATCTTGTGACCTTGAACAAGTTACTTAACCTTTCTGAGGTTCAAATTCCTCTTTGTTAAAATAGGGATAGTACACTCTACTTCTCAAAGTAGTTGAAGAGGTTAAATGAGATAATATTTAATGTGCCTAGTGGAATATTAAATGCCCTCTTCTCCCCCTAAATTATATTAATGATGTTTTCCTTTATGGTAACTTAAGAGGGGAACCAAAACCAAATTGGTGTCAAATAATTATTATTCTCAGACTAATGGGAAGCTAACTGATTTCATATTTGCTTATGTTTATGTTCACTTATACAAACTAAGAAGATCCCCAGATTGGACATTGGCATTGCCTAGGAGAGCAAGCAGTTAGCATGGTACTTCTATACCCCTTGTCATGTCAACAGGGTCTAGGTAACTCTCCTAAGAAGCAGCTGAGGCTCACAGCTGTGGGATGAAAATGTCAACAGCAGCAGTGGGGAATGTCTCAGGGCTAAGTCACTTACCAGGCACGGGGACACTGTGACCTGGCGTTCTGAGGATCCAAGAGTAGAATCAGGCCATATGGCATCTAGAGCTCGAATCGCAAGGCATATAATGATAGACCTGAACAAGCTCTTTAGATTATATAGTGCAGGAAGGAAGCACAATTTTGAATTTACCTAATCTTGCATTTTTTACTTAGAAATGTTTGACCCTTACATGCTTTGCATCCCTCACCCCTTTAAATAATTAGTGACATTCCTGTGCCACCTATAGGCATTAAAATTCTTGATCTACTCAGCAAGCAGGCAAACAATGAATTCAGCTCATAGCACATAGCAGGTACTGGGGTCACTGATGGGAATGCAAAGAGGGTAACTGCCCTCCTATTGCTCACACAAATTAAGGAGATTAAGTAAAAAGCTAATTCCCTGGCATCAGGCTGCCAGGGTTCATGTCCTGCCTTGCCACTTACTACCAACACGACCTTGGGAAAATTACTTGGCCTCTCATGCTTCATCTGTACAATGGCGATAGTAAAGAGCGCTTACTATTTGTGATTTGTCCAGGGAATCAAATGAATCAGTGCATCTGAAATACTTAGAACGCTTGCTGACATGTGCCGGGTGCTCAGTGAGCATTCGCTCTTTTAACATTTGAACAGTGCCTCCTAAAGGGTGGTGGCCCGTGGGATGTGATTTAAGTGATACATAGACTATTAGTCTTATAATTATTATGATTTTGCTTCACTGTGATTAGAAAGAGACTTCGTGTAAAAGCTTATCATTAACAGATGCAGCTTCCTTTTAAAATATATTTATTTATGTAAAAAATATATAGTGAGCCGATTTAAAGAACAGTAAAGATTTGAAAAGTCTGGTATAGATGAGTAGGAAGTATGCCTAATGCTCACCTATAGCCGGGTCTCTTCTTCCTGCCACCTGGAAGGACTTGACTTCCCTGGTGACACGTGGCTGCCCCAGGGGATGCATCTGACTGCCAGGGTGGCCCTCCAGCCTTCTCTTCCCTCTGCCTTCTGTCCTCCTTTGGAGATCTGTCGGGATCCATAGAGGACTTTGTGCGAGCCAAAATAAAACAGTTTTGTTACGCCACTGAGATTTCACATTTTGGCTGTCGCAGCATGAAGGGGTTTACGCTGACCAAGCCATACCTGGCGGTGAAGCATATGCGAAAAATCATAGAGTGGCCTTGGCAAGGCTGAGGGGCGGGGAACCCTGTGATAGAAATGTAAACAGCACCCTGAGAAACAGTAACAGATTGGCCTCGGCAGGTCCTCAAGGGCTTTATGGAGAAAATGGCACCTGAATGGCTCGTGCAGGATGAAGAGGAGCCTGACCGGCAGGGGAAGGGCTCGCGGAGGCGCGGGGTAAGGAGGTGGCGATGCCCCCGAGGGCGGGCGAGGCAGCGTGGCGGGGCCTCGGGGGCCGCAGGCTGGGCTTGCAGAGGGCACGGCGGGCCTATGAGCCCGCGGGCCAGTGTGGGCCAGGGCGGCACAGCTCGCTCGGCGTTTGACCTGCAGGGCTTAGTGGCGGCTGCTTTCCAGCCGCGTCGCCGCTTGGAGGACACCGGCGCGGGCAGGGGCGCGGGCAGCCTCAGCCGGCCTCGCGCGCGGAGGGGCGGCCGGAGCCAGGGGCCGGAGCTCGGCCACAGCTGCGGGCAGGAGGCCGGGGCCGCGCATTGCCGGGGGCGCACCGGGCGGGAGAGACGGGGCGCCAGCGTCTCGGAGCCTCTTACCTGCTGCTCCTAACTCCCCTTGGGAGGTTTGACCGCCCTAATTACCAAGGTTTTAAAAAATTATCGTAACTGGATACAGGGTCAGCTATCTAATGCCCTTCGTATCGAGTAAAACTCGTCAAATAGGCATCCCCCTGGCAAGCCATTTGAAAGAGACAAATGGATTTTAAGATTTTTAAGGGAGCCCAAGGTCCTCATTTTTCAACACCTTTCTCTTAGAGTTGTATAAAAATTTCTGCTCCTTTACTTATTTATGTATTTGCTTTAGTTTTGCTTTGCTTTTTGTAAACTATGACATTTTTGCTTCCTGTCATCAACTATAAGATATAGTTCAAAAGATAGCTCCTATGTGTGTTTAACAAAGGAAACCTGTGCATTTTAAAGATGGAATCACCACCCCCTTATCATTACTTTATTAATGGAGAAAAAACAATCAATAGGGTGCTAAAAAAGACAATCAGCATTCTTCATGCCTTTGAAGTTCACTTCTTTTGGTAGAAAAATCAGCATCCCTAATTGATACCTAATGACTACAAATTATTATAGTCAAAGATGAGTGTTTATAGGCTGTCACATGATCAAAAGAAAATTGTGTGTGTTGGTTAAAAAATGTCCTTTGGAATAATACCTGAACAGTTCAGGACTTTTTAAAAAAATGTATATCTCTATTGATTTCAGAGAAAGGAAGGGAGAGGGAGAGAGAGAGATGAAATATCAATGATGAGAGAGTCATTGATCGCCACCTCCCGCATGCCCCGCCACTGGGGACTGAGCCTGCAACCCGGGCATGTGCCCTGACCAGAAACCGAACCACAATCTCCTGGATTGTAGGTTGATGCTCAACCACCGAGCCACTCCCGGGCGGGCCAATTCAGGATTTTTGGTTGTTGTTATTGTTGTGTGTGTTTTCATATATGTATATACACAAGAGCCTAGTTTTGGGGAGCTGCGTTCGGTGTCCGGCAGGCCTGGCTTTGATTCCTAGGTGCGTCATTCTCGGCTGGTTATGTGGCCTTAGTGGATATTTAACCTCTTTAGACTTCAGTTTATTTATCTCTAATATGGAGATAGTGCAGATAATTGTAGCTTTCTTTGGATTTTTGTGACGAGTGAATAAAACCTAGAAATCTATTAGCAGGGTGCCCAGCATGTAGTAAGTGCTCAATAAATGTAACCTAGAATTATCATTATTAACTCTTATTCAAGCAGAGTTTTTATGTTGAAAAATAAATATAGCCCTGGACATAATTATAGAGTTTCAGCCTCACAGAAGAGTAAAAAACTGATTCAATTTTTCTCATTGCAAGATCTTGTCCTATAGGGAGAGAGCAATTACTGTTTAAAAAACAAACAACTTATACTTCTAAGTAATGTGTTCTTTTTCTCCTTTCCATTTTCTCCTATGGCATGAGGGAATTATAAGAGTTAGGCAGGAAAAGACCTTATCTCAGTCCCATTCTCAGAATGCATCACAGGTCTGATAACTTTTCATCACTCACGTCACTCCCTCTCCACCCCCCACACCACTGCAATAGTCTCCTAATCAGTATACCAACTATTGTGTCACTAAAATCTATTGTCCATGGAACAGCCAAAGTGATGCTTCTGAAATGTAATTTGGGTCATGTCACTCCCCAGCTCAAAACCCAACTACAACTAATTATCCATTGCATCCAGAACAGATATAAAGACTTAATTCTTGACATATCCAGCTCCTGAGGAGACTACATTTATTTTCTACCATTCTCTTCTCCCTCACTTCATCCCCTACAAAACTGCACTTACCCCAGGACCTTTGCACTTGATCATCTCCTGGAATTCCCCTTCCACAGATGTCTGCAAGGCTGGTATCATCAGTCCACTGAATTGCCTTCTTTAAAGAAGCCAGAGTCACACTCCTACTAAAACAGTGATGACCATCATCCTATTTTCCCTTATCCTGCTCTGTTTTTCTTCAGAACCCATCACTTAGAATATTTGATTTTTTTAAAAATGTTTTTACCATCTGCATCCCACTGGCAGGCAGTCTCCATGTGGGCAGGTCTTTGGTTTGTTCACTTAATTTCTAGTTCTTTATTCTGGGTTTGACATATAGCAATTGATTAATAAGTCTTTTTGAATAAAAAAAAAAAAAAAAAAAAGAATGTTCTGGTCCTGGCCGGTGTGGTTCAGTTGGCTGAGTATCATCCCATGCACTGAAAAGTTGCTGGTTATATTCCTAGTCAGGGCACCCACTTAGATTGCAGGCTCGATCCCCAATAAGGGGTGTACAGGAGGCAGCCATTCGATAATGTTTCTCTGTCTCATTGATATTTCTCTATGTGTCTCCCTCTATCTTCTATAAAACATATATTTTTTAAATGACTGTTCTACTTAGAAAAATAACTACTTGTGTACTTGTCTGAAGTTTATTTACCTTTTTAATCCTATTACTTCATAACTTGAAGTTTTTCACAAGTTTTAACCCAAATACTAACTGTCTTTCTTTTTTTCTTTTTTTAAAAATATATCTTTATTGATTTCAGAGAGAGGAAAAGAGAGGGGGAGAGAAATAGAAACATCAATGATGAGAGAGTCATTGGTCAAGCCCGCAGCCGGGCATGTGTCCTGACTGGGAATCGAACCCCGATCGCCTGGATCCTAGGTCGAGGCTCAACCGCTGAGCCATACCCAGCTGGGCCAAATACTAACTTTCTAAGTTAATAAACCCAATATTTGTTATAAATGATGCTAAAACATTTTCATATGGAAGTTTCATAATATAAACCAACAAATCAATACAGACAAACTCTCTATGTCAGTATGCAATCATAGTGCTTAGTACAAGAGAGAAATAAAGTTCACAGGACACATAAAGAATGATGAATCCTAAACAAAGCACCAAGTTGTTTGAATGAAAGCTTTGCTTGTCCAAATTATTCTCACTTACTTCACCGTGGAACCATAGGTCAATCATCCTGTGTTAGATAAATATGCTATTCTTGTTGACTGGCTGGAGATATCTAGCTTTTATTCCAAAATTGTTCCCACTTATTTGAAAAGTAACTGCCAGGCCTGTGTTATTTGTTAAAGAAGATGTTCCCATCCAAAACATAGTAACCAGCATCCTTATGAAAATCTCCAAATAAAAGACCAGATTTTCTCTCATTCTTTTTTTTTTTTTTTTTTTTAATATATCTTTATTGATTTCAGAGAAAGGAAAGGAGAGGGAGAGAGAGAGATAGAAACATCAGTGATGAGAGTCATTGATCGGCTGCCTCCTGAACGCCCCTGACTGGGGATTGAGCCCACAACCCAGGCCTGTGCCCTGACCGGGAATCGAACCCCGATCGTCTGGATCCCAGGTCGATGCTCAGCTGCTGAGCCACGCCCGGCCGGGCTCATTCTTTTTTTCTAATGTTAACGTTTGGCCTAAGGCAGGGCTCATAGTTTAGGTGTCGCTTGCCACCCAACCTCATGTCAGACATTTCTCAACCCCGCCCTACCTACAGCCTCTGCCAGCACTTCTAATTGGGTCTCTCCTGCTTGACCGCTGGCCACGAAGCCCCCAGTTCACTCATGCTCACATCCATCCTCCAGGGGCCTCTGACCAGTTCTGCTTAAAATACGCCAGTGATCCCTTAGTGTCTACAGGACAAAGTCTGAGCTGGCTCTGGTGACATGGAGGCCATCTGCTACAACTCCATGTCCTGCGGTCCTAAGCCACTTACCGTCTCAAAAGCTCTTCTCTGTACTAATATTGCCTTCTTCCCTCAGCTCCCTTCTAGCACGAAAGGGGGGAAAGACTCAATCAGGTGGCAGCTTAGTGTACTGCAGAGAACATTTGCGGGCAGATGTAACTGAATTTGATGCTCTTTTCCAGTTTACTAGGTTTGTGGTCTTAAATAACTTACCTGACCCTCTCAGCCTCAGTAACATCGCTGGAAAAAATGGGAACCGCAGTACCTACCTCGGTTGTAGAAATACATTAGACGACTGTAAAGCACATGGCACGCAGCATGTGTCAGGAGGTGGTAACTGTCACTGGTAATTATTACGGACAGTGCCTGGCAGACGGTATGCCCTCGCTAACTGTTAGCTCTCTTCTCACCTCTTGGTGCAGACAGGGTTTCATCAGAGAACCTCTTATCCAGTGGCTTTATCTGCCAAACAAACCACCCACTCTCTGGAGTAGTTTAAACCCTTTCCAGGAGCTTTCAAGTCCAAATCACTTTAGTGTTTGCTTCCAGCCACATGGACTCCTTCAGAGGCCAGTTGGTAGCCATGCTCTGGAAATGAGGCAGAGTTCAGATTTCGACTGCATTTTATGGGCACAAACAACTCCAACTCAGTAAACACTTTCATTGCCATGTGGAGCAAAGCCTACCGAAGCCTCGATATGACACATTCTAAAAGCCAAAAGGGAAGAAATATCAAATTTTTAAAAATCTGGTGTCCCAGCAACAGGACATGACCAAAACAATAATAATCACTGTGCCAGCGATCACAGGTAACTTTTCTCTCCTGTGGGTGATGATACCAACCCCCCTGGGATTAATTTGAAGATATCTATAGGGACAAAAGACCAAGCCTAATGGCAGCTGAAGTTCCTTTACACTTATGTTTATAATCAGAACAGCAGGTCCCGGCAATATGTAATCTGAAAACATCCATTTTGTGTGAAGGAGTGTACACAAATTCAGATTAACATGCAATTACAAGAGGGTAAGGGCTTCTTAATCGAACCTGTGACACAGCAGGTAGATTTATTCTGACAAGGTAATGAATGATATGGCTTTGGTGGGAGTGCCAGTTCAAACCAATTATCATCAGCTTGACTTGACAGGTTGCTAAAATGCCTCCCAGGACTCACCCTGGTTTCTGAGGCGGATATTTTTGTTTCTGGGCATGTTTCTGATTTGGGATGGTCCGAGTTGGAGTTGTTTTTCTTTTTAGAAATGCAGATGTAGCCATTGTTTTAGAAAGCCTCCAAGTGGGTCACCCTGATTTATCCTTTTAGGACGGTTCCATTATGAAATGAGGCAGTGGCTTCCTGGAACAGGACCAATGCAAAGAACAATCCTCAACCCTAATTCACTGCAAACATTTCTTTGAATGCATGGCATTCATTGCTATTTGTTTAAACAAGGACACTGCAGTTAGAGCCCAGGAAAGGAACTAGTCATCAGAATGAGCAATGGCAGAGCACCTTTCAGAAGGGACCTGATCATACACAATTTGTATTAATTAAATTTGAGCTGCATTACATTGCAGCAGTTTCCCTGTTTATAAGGGGGCATCCCTATATTACGCAGTGTGTAAGGATTGTGTTTTGGGGTCTCCTTTCCAGATAGAGTGGCCTGATTTCTCTCAGGACGCCAGCTAAGCACACTGCAGCCATGAAATGCTTGCCCAGCTCTCTGTGCAGGTTGGCTGTGGACACCGTGAACTTCTGTTCTCCTTAGCCTTACGCTTAGGCCCAACCCCACTCATCAGCCAGGCGCCCGCCCTGTCAACCTGCTCCATGTAGCCGGCCTTGGAGAAGCAGATGTGCTGGAATCAGACCCCCAGCCCGTCACTTACCATCACTTCCTGTGAGCCGCCCGCACATGCCTCCTCTAGAAAAGGGTCAGATAAGAGTTTTTCTGAACCTCAGTTTCCCAATTCGTGAAATAGGAATGATGACACCTATTTTGTAAAACTGCTATGAGGATCAAATGAGATAACTGCATGAAGTTCTGGCGCATCGTCTGGACCCCAATAAATTATATATTCTGTTATTATTGCCTCAAATTATTTTTCTTTCAATTCTTAGGGATTTAGAATCTTATCTTTTTTTCTTTTATAACCTCTTATCTCCTTTTGTTCTTCAGGCTTGACTCCCTCACTACTCCAGAACTCTCCTTCCCTGCCAGCCCGTCGCTTACATAAGTTCTCTGGCTAACTGTCTCCTTCCTTTTCTGCAAGTTTTGTAAACTGTTTATGTCACTTCCCCGGTGTGAACACACTCACACCTGCATTGTGTTCTACCAAGATGATGTGAACCCACCCAGTGAGTTGTTTGACTTTATCAGCTTAACTTGACTTTGTAGGTATCTTTAGACATAAAGTTTTCATTTCTTTTTCATTTTTTATTTCTCTCTTCCCTCCCTCCCTCCCTCCCTCCCTCCCTCCCTCCCTCCCTCCCTCCCTCCCTCCCTCCCTCCCTCCCTCCCTTCCTTCCTTCCTTCCTTCCTTGCTTCCTTGCTTCCTTGCTTCCTTCTTTCTTTTTTGGCACTAACTTTTAAACAAGTTTTCACACTTATTGTTCATATACCATTTCAGAATGAGAAAACAATATAACAATTTCTGGCAAATGAAAGTTGAAGCAAAAAAAAAAAAATAACTAAGGTGATTACTTTTCAACTTTTCTAATCTTTTTAAGAAAGAAGTTTTCTTTTGGTGATTTGAACTCTAAAAGCTGATAAACCTTTCTGTGAAAAATTTATAAATTCTCTAATTAAGAGAAGTTGTGCCTTTAGGAGTTACCTAAGGTTGTATGGAGGAAGACTGCCATACTGATATAGCAGTTTGGTTTTGGAACTATGCAAGTGCAGCAGGCCAAGAAAGAAAAGGAAGACTTGGATAATATGTATGTCACATCTGGTTTTCTTATTAAAAATGCACCGCTCACCATCAGCACTCTTATAAGCCTATACAAGTCAAATTGTGTATTTTGATTGCTTCTGGGTTTCTTTTATTAGTGTGTTGGCTGGTTCTTTGGATATTTTTTTCTGTCTCCATTTCAGTTAATCAGTTTCTTATTTTTATCTTCCCAGAGAACTCAATTTCTCAATATGAAAGACTTGTTTTCCTGAAAATACAGAGAATTCTCATGGTCCAAATTGCCAAATTCTATGCTTAGTTCTGTTTTCTCCATAAGTGAAAATTCCCATAACCAACTGGCCATCTGATTAGTATATTGAGTTCCAAGAAACAAAAACCTCATTTCTCTTTGTGTCTGTTTTGAAAACCTTGCAACTTTGGAAGTATGGAATAAATATTTCATGAGCTCTGCATTGGTTGTAACCACTAATCTTAAAAGAATTTTAAAAAAATCTAGGTGTGGGTTTCAGAAATGATAACTTTTATATATAAAATTCATCTTTTTATGTAGACATGCATATTTTATATATTTATATTCAATGATGTCTATTGAAGAAAAATGTCTGCATCTTTTGTGCTACTAAAGAAAAGGGAGGGAAGAAAATCAGCATGTTTTACAGAATTCCAGCTTATGAATGCAGGAGAAATGACAAAATTGGAAAATAACCATCTTAATTTAATAATTAACTGAGGCAAAGATTAATGGATGGTAAGACCATTGAGCACATTGTTACTAGGAAACAACATTCACATGGTTTCACAGTATCACCCCCCAGATTAGTTACTGGGTTCTTTTATAATGGAAAGATCTGGTAGACATGGTCTCAACGAAATCACCAAAGTTAGCATCATCAAAAATGGGACAACTGAAAACATGGGCTCCCTAAGATGACATAATGGGAAATACATATTATTTCTGTAGTATTCATGGAATATTATTTAATTTAATGTTGAAGAAGCAATTGGACAGATTGTAAGTTGTTTTATCTGTCAACTCGCCAAAATTCTTGAAGATTTTTAGTGTTACGAGAGGTAGACGCAGATGAAAAAAATATGGCAACCAAATGCATTCCATAATCCTTGAATGGATCTGGAATCAGAAATGAATGGAGACAGTTGTAAAAATAATACTATGGCATGTGTATATTAAATAATATTATTGTGTCTATTTAAAATTTGGGGATGCAGAATATGTGGTTATATAGAAGAATGTCCTTGTTCTTAGGTGATATGTGCTGAAGTGTTCTTGGGTTAAGTTCATGATGTTTATAACTCATTCAAATTATTCGGAAAATAATGTGTAAGATAGATATAGATGATGATAGATGATAGATAGATGATAGATAGATAGATAGATGATAGATAGATAGATAGATAGATAGATAGATAGATAGATAGATGATAGATGATATAGATGATAGATAGATAGATAGATGATAGATAGATGATAGATGATAGATGATAGATAGATAGATGATAGATAGATGATAGATAGATAGATAGATAGATAGATAGATAGATAGATAGATAGATGATAGATGATAGATGGCTAGATGATGATAGATAGATGATAGATAGATGATAGATAGATGATAGATGGCTAGATGATGATAGATAGATGATAGATAGATGATAGATAGATGATAGATGGATAGATAGATGGATAGATGATAGATAGATAGATGATAGATGATATAGATAGATAGATAGATAGATAGATAGATAGATAGATAGATAGATAGATAGATAGATGATAGATAGATAGATAGATAGATAGGTGATAGATGATATAGATAGATAGATAGATAGATAGATAGATAGATAGATAGATAGATAGATAGATGATAGATAGATAGATGATAGATAGATGATAGATAGATAGATGATAGATAGATAGATGATATAGATAGATGATGATAGATAGATAGATAGATAGATGATAGATAGATAGATAGATAGATAGATAGATAGATAGATAGATAGATAGATGATAGATAGATAGATATAGATAGATAGATGATAGATAGATAGATGATAGGTGGTTGGAGAGAGACAGACAGAGAGAGAGAGAGGCCAAGACCAAACTGGCAAAATGTTAGTTGGTAAAGCTAGGTCAAGTATATATAGATGTTCATATGTACTTATTTTTTCAACTTTCCTGCAGTTGGAATCATGTAGAGGTGTCTATTTTTGTCAGAGAATCTGGTGCAACAAAAGCCATCTTTCTTGGAGGGAAAAAAAAGAGCCTTTCCATGTGCCTCACTGAGGAATGAACAGAAGTGATCAGACTGCCAGGGTTGCCTGTTCGCCTGCCTCTCTTCTCCAGAAGTACTTGGAGAGGTTGAGGGCCAATGGGATGGAGAAAATGAGTCTAGAATCAGAAATTGAATTTTCTCCTACAAGTTCTGCAAGGCCCAGAAGAGGGAGAGACTTAACTTACCTTTGCCAATGGCCTGCAATATCTGACTTAGAGGTAGAGGCACTCAATACTGCTCCAACTTTCCATCTCAGAATCTTCAGGGCTGTTACCAACTGAAGAGCAAATTTAATTTGGTTTCAAGTTGAGTACAATAGTTTTTTTTTCTTTTTGGAATTACAGAGCACCAGCAAAGAATTAAATATGGCCATTGATAGCATCTGTGCACGTCCCATTAAGCATGCTGAGAAAACAAAGTCAGAGCAAATAACCTGGGGCAGGACTTTTAAGAGCAAGCAGGAAGGCTGCAGAATGGTTTCAAAGGCCGCAATGTGAATTAGAGAAATCAGTCAGCAGGTGCTTTGGCCCCGAGTATGTATTTAACCAAGGAGCAGAATAGAAAGGACTTTTTGGAAGGCTTTGTTAATAAAAAAGGGAGTAAATAACATCGACTCCTCTAGCATCTGTGAGGTTCCTGGTTCAGCTTAAGCCCAAACTGAAGAGAAAACCAACCCTAACTGTTGCTCCCAGAGAAGAAAAGAGATTAGGGGGATTCATAGATAAGGTAAAATGTAGGGGGGCCAGTGTTAAGTTATTACACTTTTCAAAAGTGCCATTTGATCCAGTTCAACATATCCAGATTTTTATTTAACCCATTGTTTTACTTAGAATGTTAGACAGTCTCGCCTCTAAACATGTTCACCAAACTTATATTCAGGGCTGTCTCCTTGTCTGATAAATAATGCATATGGTAGAGATAAGACTGATAACTAAAAATGTTTTGTGTGTGATTTAGTGATGGAGTGGGAGAAATGTGGGGAAGAATGTGGAAAACCTAGTTTAATAAAAGAACATACCATTGCCATATATTCTTTCTTCAATAGAAGGGAAATATTTCTCCCTGAAGCTACATGGGAATTTTCAAGACTATATGTAAAAAAAGTTATTTTACTCATGAAAAAAATTATCTGAGCCTCAAGTTTTACCATCATTTATGAAATACATTGCCCATTTCACTCCCCCAAGGTTGATTTCATTAAGCAGCTCATTTTTATCCCTAGTTGAGATTTAGGTGAGATTCATTTTTTTTTCCGGATAGTCTATAGGAATATTAGACATACTGCAGTGAAATTTATTACAAGTCCAAAAAATAATTTGTTTTAAACTTTTTGTTACACAGCCTATTGTGTATGATAAAATAATTGGACATAATAAAATAATCCTGACTTGTTTTTTTTGCTCTATTTTTTAAATATAAAAACACTTTTATCTACCTTGTTCCTTTTTGTATTCATTTCTGAATTCAGGCAGTTTTTAATAAAAAAAAATAAGGATATGTAACTCTCCTAACACAATATTTCTTATATTTGAATTGTCCTCTTAGGGCTCATACATTGATATTGGAATGCAGTTTTCCCATTTCCTTTCAGGGGACTTGTTTCAAATAAGTAGGTTCAAATGTTCTAGAAGAATCTATGAGCAATTTCATTCTTATTTATAAAATGGTTTTGGAGGGGGACATTTATATAACACAGAGTGGTAGAGAACACATTTCAGTCACTTCACCACAGATGTCTGATCCTGTGTTTCTAAACTTCTCACTATTGGGAGGAGTTGTCTTTCCTTTGCACAGTTTTTCACTCGGTATTTTAGCAACACCTTCAGCAAGGAGATTAACTTCCTGAACGTGGCAGATGGATTGTTTAATACTGAAATACCCTTCTGTGGGAACACCTTGTCACTTGGGGAGAACATTCTAAGCCCCTGTTCCCTTGATTAGCTTTTATAACAAACAGTCATTACGTTGTTATGCTGTTTTATATCAATATTGATTGCTAGTTTACTCTATTGAAAGTAAACTGAAGTTCACTGACATGAAACCATCACATGAAAAGTGATGGGATGAAGTTGTGAGCAGAAGATTTATGTCATGTGAAATCCATGTGGAAAATTCCCAGGAGTTCTGAGCAATGTTTTCACATACAGAGAACAAGTTTTATACATTGACAGGTCAATGCCAGGTAACATGACTGAAAGGGCCAGAGAACACAGAAGACCCCAATGGCAGCTCCTTCCCTAAAACACAGGAACAGTGCTAAATGAATTTCATTTAATTAATTATTATGTAGCAGCCACGGGAGAGCTCTGACGTTCTATCGGTTTAACATTCAGATCAAAAACTTACAGATTCAATTCTTCTTTAATGGTCATTCAGGTTCTATCTGTTATTAAAAAATTATAGCAAATATCTGATAATAATGGTGATAAAGAAAATAATATTTAATATTTATTGACTACTTACTATGTGCTAGGAACATGGGAAATATTTTTATTTATTTACAAGTAAATGGCTACAATAAAACACAACATATTGAGGAAAGCAGACTTTATTTTGATTGTTAAATATTTTGTCCTGTTTTCTTATGTGTGAATCCTCATGATTCATCAAAACCTTCTCCACTCAGAATTGCAGAGTAGTCACTAGTCTGCTTTATTTAATTAGCTCATAGAGTCAGCTTTCTTTTTGATTCATAGGCCTTTGAGACAATATTAAAGAAAACCTGCTGGCATTATTGTCTCCTTTCACATTCCAACAACTGAGAAATGTCTTCTTTGGTGCCAAGTGAATTAAAGAAAATCCTGAATTTTTCAATTACTTAAGTATATTCATGCGACTAGAAAAAAAATGCAGTGTAAGTCAATAGAAGACAGTAGTGTAGCATTTCCTGCTTTTGATTTTTTGGGGTGGTCTATAATATTTTTAAAAGAAGGCAATTATAAATTTTCAAACATCAGAGAATCATTACAATGCGTTTGCATTAAATGTTATAATGTAGGCTAGTTCAAAGGCTCCCCCCAAATCAAAAACAAAAAATAGTGTTTATGATTATTTAAGTACCAAGAATGCTCAGTTTGTACTTAAATACAATTTTATTTTCACACATACCCTTTTTTAGCTTCATTATAAATGGAAAATTCAATTATCCTACAATAGAAAAATTTTTAGCTTTTTCTGCCCTCATCTTTGGGCTTTGGATTACTCCTTGCATGACTATTACTTAGGTGTGTTATATGACTACTATGCCAATATTTCCTAAAGTGAATATGTTCCTTGGAAAATTAGTTTTTGACGGAAAAATAGATCCCTTATCAATGAAATAGCCCTTAAAGTTAAATGTTCTTCTTTGAATGTTGTGGTTGGTTGGTATCCTGTTTACTGCAGGATTTCTCTCAGTAGATTAAATTTCACTAATTTCAGAAGAAAGGGAGTTTGGGTCTTTAATTAATCCTTACTTTGATCAAGTAGAAATTTTCCCTGCCTCAGGTGGCCGGGAAAATTTCATAACAAATAGAAAGAGCTCCTCCAAAGTCAATGATGTTCTGATCTGGAACAGAGTTAACAGTCAGACTGTAGATACAGGTATCTGCATGTTCATTGTCTACAGCTGAACTGAGCAAAAAACATTTTCTTCCGATGAGACAGTGTGATAACAAACAGAAAACACTCTTGCTCCCTGGTTTATTGAGGGGCAGTTAATTTTATGAACCTCAAATTCCTAGACATGCTTAAATAGCAGTTTTAGAAATAACTTCTTAAATTGTGACATTTAGGGATAGGATGAAAAGTATATGGATGCATGCAATTAAAATATGCCAATAATTGGACAATTCACAAAATGTTCCAATGGCAACTTCATGATTAATGAGCAGCAAGAGAGTATCATTTGAGATAAAGTTTAACCCCTTATTCCTCTCTGATAATAGTTACACCTGTCATTACATATTGACATTCTTTGAATCACTACCAAGAAGTTGTCTCTGCTTACTAGACAAAATTGCAGTGATCCCAGTTAATAGTAATAGGGTGTGGCAGAATAATTTAGGCTTATACCTATATGAGAATTAAGAAACAACTAGTACTTTTAATATATATTGTGAGAAATGGCACTAATCTATGTAAGAACAGTCCAATGGCTCCCACAATGACTAAGCCTTCCCTCCCCTAATCATTTGTTATGTTGACAGTCAATGACTTTGACTTGGAAGTGAAAGACAATAAAAGTCAAGACTAGTACATGAGTTTTGACCTTTGGGTTAAAATACAAACTTTTCATGAAAAGGGAATGTATTTATCAATTATCAAAGAGCAAAATTAGGTTTAGCCCTGAGGGACTTGAGCACAGAATAGATTGGGTTTTGATAGGAGTGAGCTGAACTAATGTCTGAAAGAGTAAACTCAGATTGTAATAGACCTGGGTACCAGGCAGTTCTAAAACATGAAAATGAAGGGGCATGGGGTGACCGTGTAGAAAGAAGAAAGGAAAGACAAAGTTTCCATGTGTAACAAATAGCTTCCTTGAGTAATTATACAGCAATCTTACAGCAATCTTTTTGTTTTTTTAAAATATATCTTTATTGATTTCAGAGAGAGGAAGGGAGAGGGAGAGAGAGAGTTGAAACATCAACGATGAGAGAGTCATTGATTGGCTGCCTCATGCATGCCCCCCACCAGGGATCGAGCCCACAACTGGGACATGTGCCCTGACTAGTAATTGAACCTCTATCTTCTGGATCCTAGGTTGATGCTCAGCCATTGAGCCACTCCGACTGGGGCATGCAGCAATCTTTTATTGTGATGTAACAAACTCCTCCATTGCTTAGCTTTCCATTGTTCATTCCATAAAGGCAGAATCTCAACTTTCTTTGGTTTTCTATCAAAACTCATAATGCCTTTTCTTCCCTTGCCATCTTTGAATGTTCTTTATTGCCAGAGATAATGTTGATGTTCTAAATTGTTGTTTTTCTGTAAATTGTGAAAAGTATGCATGCAGATTGGAACAGAAGAGCCTAAAAGTGGAGGGGTTTTAATATTCCAGCCAATATTAACATTGTGTTATTGTTACATTTTTTCCAATCATATGCACCAGCAGGGTACATATCTCATACATTTATTATTTATTGATACATTTGTTATAATATATCATAAATATATATTACTTATATGTGCATATAAATAATTATGCATAAATAATTCTTAAATAAAGGGAATAGACCAAACATCAGACATTAATGTCACTCTTAAAAGCAATGATATTGTTGCTTCTGTGGGAAGCATTGGGAGGTAAAATCACTCCATGTGATTTAATTACAGCAGCTCATTCTTATTTGAATTGTGTTTATAAGATGATGCTTCACACACTTCATACCTGTGCATGAGAAATAAAGCAAGAGCAGAGCTTAGATCGAGAGTTTTCAGACATATTTAGCACAGCGATCTTTTTCCAAAGCCAGAACCTCAATGTATAAAAATATTTTTTTTCTATTTGTAGGCTCAAATTTATAATAATTATGTATTACAAAGTCATCTAAAATAAAGAGATCATTCTGATAGATAAAATTCTGAAAATGAATGTTACAAATGAAAGTCAAATAAGCTTCTGCATTCAATTTTTATACATTTTTGTCTTATTTCTACAGAACTGAGCAAATTCTAATTCACATATATAAGTAATTGCAACAGCAACAACTTTTAAACAGCTTTGCATGATAACAGAATAAACGTTCCTCCAAGGTCTGCACAAAGAGTTTATCTGTTTGCACAAATCACTGTGGCAATAGATATCAACATGTTAAAATATGTATATAGTTTTTATTACGTGCCTTAAGACAGTTAAAATATTCTTAATGAAGTTCAAACTAAAATTTTTGGAACATTCCAAAGGACTTCCTGAGAGTCAACAGTGGGGTACAATTGGAGTGTGATGGTTTGGAGGCTCCTGAGAAGGGTTACTCAGCAATGTTTTATTAAGAATAGAAACAAGTGCTATTATAGTCACTTATTATAGAGCTTTCTCAATGACATCGACATTATCCATTTTCTCCTGTAATAATTCAGATATTGCCAAATTGTTTCAACTTAGCTTACACCTGATGGTTACTGAAAAACAGTAACTCTTAAAATTATGATTATCATGGTGGTTTAGAATGCATTGTCTATGGCCAAGTAGAGACAGTGGATTGGGTTAATGGAAAGTACTTGGCTATAGGGCTAAGGAGCAGAGAGAGGAGGCGACACAGCCAGAAAGAGACGAGATCATAGATCCAATAATCCAAGGAAAGCAAAGATGGAGCCACCAAGCTAAACCCGACTCACCCTTTCAGGGCTCAGTTAGATGTGACTGCCTCTAATGAGCCTGTGTAATCTGAAACTGGATTAGGTGCCCTCCGCTTAGTAGCGGGATAAACAGAGGTCAGTTATAGGGTGTTTGTTTTTTTCTTTTGTTTTGTTTTTCAAATACTCTCTTTCTTGGGTTCCATTACTGGGTCCACATATGCTGGGGTACCTTCTGCCTCTGCCTGTCATACACTATATGCTTATACCTGACTTTAGACTATGTATTTGTGAGAACAAAAGTCAAGTCCATCATGTGCACTGAGACCTAACTCAGTGCTCATCACAGAGCTGATCTCCACCAAACATTTGGGAAAGAAATGAACAGATAAGGCCATGGGAGTTATTCGTTACTGCATAGACGGGAAGGAGACAACTGAGAAGGATTATGATTATAACACAGGATGAGCACCTGTGGGTAGGAAAAGTGAAAATGAAGCATTCACGTATATACTGGCAAAGTTCACTTTTTTATGAACCTCGAGTGCTGTTTTTCCCCCATCTGAAGACAAATGCTGAGACCCGCTTAGGTTTCCCCAGCCTAGCAAGGGGTGAAGTTAGATCACTTCCAGAGTGATCCATCATCAGATATGGCTCTCGGTGGAGAAAGTGGTGATGTTGATGATTAAGCAGAAGGCATTCCCCCTCCCCCTCCAGGAGAGATGTTAGAAGAAGAACCTTGCAGTCCTTGAAGTGCTGTTTTTATTGAGATGCAAAGCTGAGATCTTAATCTCTTGGAACATTGCTGGTTCCCTGGGCTGCTCTATAAGAGACAGCCAATAAAAATAATAATGTATAGTATCTTGGAGCACTGTCGTCTTCATCACCTTATGAGAGCTTCCCAAAAGGTTTGTAAAGTAGATAGAACAGGGGATTGGAAAATAGAGGAACTAAAGCTTAGAGATAAACTCTAATTCCATGTGGCTAAAAAGTGGCAACTGCTGGATGAGAGCCTGATGCTTCCCATTCATATTCTGTGCGACTGAATTTTTATAAATTCATTGCTCTTACAATTGCTTGTGTGCAGAATCTCCCAATACACCTTCCTGGACTAAGGTATAGAAAAGTACATAGAAGTCTTCTTGTATTTTTATTTGGGTAACTATGGAAAGGAAACCCAGCCAAAAAAACCAAAGCCACCTTTTAGGTGAACCTACAGCAGGTCCCTGAATACTGTTGTTTTGTTCAATGTTGTCTCGTTATAACGTTAGTGAAAGTAAGAAATGATTCCCAGCCTGGGCCACAGTCTGTGTGGAGTTGGCATGTTCTCCCCATGTCTGTGTGGATCTTCTCCGGGCATCCTGATTTTCTCCCGCATCCCCAGGATCTGCATGTGAAGTGCATGGCATGTCTAACTGTCCCAGCCTGGGCGAGTGTGGATGTGGGTGTGAGGCACCCTCTGACGGAAAGGCACCCTGTCCGGGCTGGGAGCTCGCCTTGTACCTTGAGCTTCCAGAAGGGACCCCAGCCACCTCTGACCCTGAACTGGAATAAGCGGGCTGGAAAATCATCATCTTACTTGTGGTTCCTTGTTAACTTTCTTACATGTCTGTGTAGCTCATGTTTATGTCAATGTTTAATATTAGATGTGTCTTGGGTCTTTATTTAGAAGTTTGGTGATATTTTTGTGACCAGAAATAGGCTGTAGAAACTTAATTCTTGTTTATATCAATTAGCCTACGGTCAAACTGGTTTCCTCATACATCATTTTGCTTAAAAGTTGCAGTTTCCAAGAGCTTCTTCACCACATTAAGCGAGGACTTACTGTATTTATATGTTTCTAATGATACACCAGGGAAAGTGCATCACTCCTTGTCTTAGTTAAGCTAGTGTGGTCCTCACTGGCAGTTGCAGTTATATTTTTTAAATAGTTGCAGTGTTGCATTTTAATGCCTGATGAAGTGTGTGTATTGTGGGCAGTACCTTTATTCCAAAGCACTTAATCAGTGCTTTTCTATTCATGCATTCCCTTGCTCTTGAGGAAAAAAAAAGAAAAAAATTCTCCCTGAAGTCCATTTGAATACTGATAGATGGAGATTTCCTGAACTCTCATCAAATGTTTCATGGTTTTTTTTTAAAAGCTCAGAACTATAGAGACACATCTGTCCACCATCAACTGTTATAATTCAAAACTCTTTCTAAATGACCTGAGACAGAAGTTGTGTGTGTTTCCAAGTCCCCGGTCCCTTTTCTGCTATGTCTGAATATATCTCTAGCACTCTATTTTACCTCTTGGGGTATGATGAAAAACTGACCTTTTTGATCTGGGCACATAAAGAATCTGAAAATGTTTCCCCCTTGTGTTCCTGATAGGAAGAAAAAAGCAGGATTGGCCATGCTATATTTTATACCCAAGGATGTAGACAGAAACGAGCTGCAGAAAGCCTGGGGTGGTGGCAGCTATATATGGCAGGTGACAATTGAACAGGGATTTGTCAGGTAGAGAAATGTAGTCTCCCCAACAGGAAAAGCATTTCCAACTCCTCCTGCAGGTGGGAAAAACAACAAGAACTGCTAGGCAATGCTCCCCCAAGAGGAGGTTATGTGTCTTAAAGAGGAAAACTTGGAATTTGTATTCATGAAAGTAATTTTTTTTAACCCATTTTATGTACCTTTTTTAACCCCCGAAATGGATGGAGATACTTTTGGAATTTTGCATATTATGATGTACTTTTAAAGTGTTTTACTCCCAAATGCATGGGTATATTTTTGGAATACTTTATCTGAAAAATTAATTTATCTAATAAACCCTGGACCCATATTAGATTTTAGCGGTTATGAAATTTCTCAATCGATAGTTATAAAGAGTATTACTAGCTTCATTTGAAAACTGATCATTTCTTAGGTATTATCCTTCATTCAAAAACGCTGTGAACCACTGATGTGGGGAAAACCAAGATTTTCCAGCCCGTCTGGCAAGTGTGTTGTGCAAGCATGACAGGGGCCCAGGTTTCCTGATGCTGAGCCACAGAAATGTAGGGGTAGTGAAGAAAATCTAGTTTGCACTTAATTACATTAAAGAAATATATAAATCTAGTTCATATTTAAATTATTATTTTTTCCCCAAAAAACTAAAGCAAAAATGAGTTGCAGCCTCAAAAAGCAGACTCCTTTGGTGGCGATTTGGATGCTCTTTTTCACATTGTGCTGGGGGGCAAGAGAAAAGGGGTAAATGAGTGTGATGAAGTGAAGAGAAGCATCTGTCCCACGCCGGCCACTGGAGCTGGTTAATCGATTGTGGGTTGATTCCAGAATCCCCTTCGCTAACCTGGTTCTGGGAGAGAGCTGGCTCCAAGGGGAGCTTGTGTGAGATTTGGGAGGTGGGAGGAAAACAGAAGCCAGCGCTGAGGGGTGAGCCCTCGGCGCTCTGATGGGCAGCCGCAGGGGTGCCCTGCAGGCCCTCGCCTCCACGCAGCCCAGCTCATTTCCCTGACAGATGACTCCGCTGACAAATGGTGGGCTCGGCTCACGGCCTCAGGTAATTGGTTTCAGACCCCAGAAGGCCGCAGACGCACAGCAGGGACTGCTCTCCCAGGGGCTGCACTTTCCATAGACATCTCCATCTCCCTCCTGGTGCTGGCCCGTCAGTGGCCAGATGGGCTTGGTTTCTTGGATTTCCCTGCAAGCTCCAAGCAGTGCTTCAGGTAGAACGGTTAATGACTACTTCTCCGGGTCTCTGACACTCCCTTCCAGGCCTTTATAGAGGCTTTGTGCTCCTGGCTGAATTCTGGCTGGTTGAGGGTCTAAAATTAAAACAGAAAACAGAAACATGAAATGGACAGGATTAATAACCCACAGAAGTGATCCACTGTGAGACATGATTTGTTAATGCATTGCTCAATGGGAGCAAGTTAGTTCACCATCTAGTTTCTGTAACCGATTTGTTTCTTAGGAACTAACAACAAAAAATAACATCTACTACTTTGTGAATATTTATTATGACTCAGATACTGTATACTCACTCTTTCTAACTGTTTTAATAGTAACTTGCCAATAAAGGTGTCAACAATTTAGAGATGACAAAAACATGATTAAGGAACTTGCTAAGGTTAAAACAGCCAGTAGGTGCTGAGAGTCAGGTCTATCTGGCTCTATTTTGCTTTCCAGTTGCTCTAGAATACTTGCGTTGGAATGATGATTCATAGATAGCACTGGCAATTCTGAGGGGGACAAGCCATGGATAATGGAGTTAAAAAACCTGAGTTCTTTCTGATTATTACAAGCTGCTGATTGTATGTCACCATAAACATCCTTCTTAGAGCCTTCCAGTTATCTGTATTATGTTTTTATTGTTTAAGGTTTAGTGTTTTGAATCAGTGTTGCCGATAAATATTTGCAACCAAAGGCATCTGAACCAATAGGTTGTATAAGGGATTCTGAATCTGAAGGATATTGTGATTAATAAAGGTTCTCAACAGAGGTAATTTATTGGCCTTTTATATAATCACTCATTTACAGGAAAAATCCTAGATACTAAAATAAACCATGATTCACAAAAATAACTATTTTTTTCCTTTAGACATGACTTGTGTATCTACTGGGACAGGGGTAAAAAAGAGTGTAGAAAAAAATCATTGTGCAAATGAGACATCCATTAACGGTAACAGAAAATTACTCCATTGTACTTCTAGGCTATCACTGAATTTAAAAATTAAAGCTAACTTAGTTGTTTGTTTTTTTAATCCTCACCTAAGGACAGGCTTGGAGAGAGGAAGAGACAGAGAGAAAACATTAATTGGTTGTCTTCCCTATGTGCCCAGTCAGGGGAACCCAACCAGGTATGTGCCTTGACCGGGAATCAAACTGGCAACCTTTCCATGCACAGGGCTAAGCTCAGCCAACTGAGCCACTCTGGCAGGGCAGTTGTTTCTTTTTTAATCTCCAAAAATAATGAGGTTGAGATGAACGGAATAAATGAGTTAGGTTCAAGTCAATATAGTCACAAATCAGGAGCAGGCTAATAGCATGTCCCTTGCTGAAGGCAACATACAGCCTGAGGTGATATGGGGAAGGGGAAGATGGACCCATCCTGATTCTTAATCACATTCTAAATTCAGTCTCCAGCCCAGCCGGGTGTGGCTCAGCGGTTGAGCATCGACCTAGGATCCAGGAGATAGGGGTTCGATTCCCAGTCAGGGCACATGCCTGGGTTGCGGGCTTCATCCACAGTAGGGGTTGTGTAGGAGGCAGCTGACCAAAGACGACTCTCTCATCATTGATGTTTCTCTCTCTCTCTCTCCCTCTCCCTTCCGCTCTCTGAAATCAATAAAGATACATTTAAAAAAAATAAATTCAATCTCCAAAGATAAATCCTTAATGACATCCATTCACTCCCATTTCTACTTGAAACATAATAATCTTCAATCCCAGGGGTCCATTTAAAAGACAAAAGGGATTAGGGTGATTTGCTCTTTGTTTTTAATTTAGTACTCTCTTCTTTCCTAAATGTCTTTAGGCCTAGTTGACTACACCTGTAAACTCATTTATTATATTTTAACATAAAAACATCAAAGAACCTTCCAATTCCAGAAATGGGGAGGGGTGCTTGGGGTAGAGGGGAGGGTGCAGTTCTGTTGCTCACATCAAACTTTCTTTTAAAAAAGTTTATTTTAGATAAATCTCTCAGTAACAAAATTTTAAATTAGCAAAACCAAGGAGTCAAGGGATTTTTCAAGTGTCTCTGGTGGGATGTACTCAGTGACCAGGTCAGGCAGGAAGAAGTTACAAGGACACAAAAGTCTATGTGTGGTTTGCATGCAATGTTCACATGCATTCCTAGCTAGTTTTGTGTGCATGTGTGTGTGTGTATATTGAAATTATATACTATATGCCACATTAACCTCAGATGACAGACATACAATTGAAAGAATGAATACCACAGTATTATCATCATTGAAGGTACCACAGATGAACATAGGCTGTCATGAGAATTCGTGTTTAGGAAATAAACACAAAGAATTTTCTTTCCCAGAAGTTAGGGAGGAAGGAAAGAGGAAGAGAACACGACGGGATAAAGACAAACTTAAATAATTGTGTTTTCAAGGTTAGCCCCACTATTTAGAAGAATCCTACTTATAACACGAACTTCATGTTTTTTAAGTATCAGGAGCATTCATTCACTATTTCTAGGCCAAAGTGTCTTCATCATTCAGGTTCCCAGCCTGTGCATTTTCCCACAACTCTTGACCTACCATGTGTGTGTACATTTCCCCTGAGTATGAGATGAGATACTCATTTATTTGTTCTGCTGGATTATCCTAAATCTTAATCCAATAAGCCCACTAAATAGACAGTCAAGAATACTATGGCTCCCTAACAAATGATAAAATGAATTCAGCCATATCGGACCTGGCAACCAGTAAAAATCAGTGACCAAAGATACAAATCAGTTGCTGTAAGTCAGAGGAAGACTGTTGTTAAGAAGGACAGGGAGACTGTTCAAGGGCACTGCTGAGGCCAGGGAGGTTTTGGCAGTCAATGGCAGATCCAACTCAATATTTAGAAACAACCAGAGCCTTAAGCACACTAGTTTATCTCCCCTGTGAACTTTCTTCCTTATATTAGACTCATAAATGTGCACGAGACAAAGAGCAACCTGAAGGGATTGTTTCTATCCAGAGGATAAGTATGCTTTATGATGGGGACCCAGTGGAGTGCCTGCAACAACTCTAGCCCCTTTGTATGCGTTGGTCCTGCCTGCATGGATAAGTTACTATCTGCATAACAGGTGTTAGGAAATCTGAGGGGGAAATTGGGAAGGAAAAGCAGAAGCTGTTGGCAGAAAGACCAATAACTATACTATTTGAAAAAAAATTCAATAATGGAAATCTACCTCCTTCAATCAACAAATATTTAATCATTCAACAAATGTTTGAGCTTCCAGTGTATCCATGCACAGGGGCTATTGTTGATGAAAATGGTAGATAGGACTGTGCCTTTCCTTAAGGAACATAAAATCTAGGGCAGATTTGTATATACATATACATATTTATATATTCATGTAAATGGTCAGGTTGCCTTAAATTAAGGAAATGGAGGATATTTTAAGGATAATTTCCCACTGATAGAAGAACTATGGCCCTGAGGACATGTTACCATCAGTAACAGCTTTGAGGCTTGGGCACACCATTGGGCAGCTTGCATTTGAATGATTGGTCCTTTTAAAAGCTGTCATATTTTACAATAAACAGTTCATAAACTTGAAATTCTCCTCTACTTATTTGGGACAGCCTATCCCAGAATCTTGGGAATATATTATTCTGGCATGTGATTGCACTCAGTTTGTAGATATTTTGTTAATATCCTCTGTATAGACTAGCCAGTTGTTGAATATCTATAAAAATACACCCCACCCTCTTGCTCTAGAACAATCTACATTACTAAACAGGATACTTTACAACCCAGCCTAAAGGATTTGAATTTGTATCCTTAAATCAAATTCTGGTGTTACCCCAACGAGCGTAAGAAGTTTTTAAACTATATGTGCAGCAATTGGAATGTTCTCAGAAATGATTCCTCTAAAAATACTCTGTGCCACAAAGAACTTCCTCTTTTTACCCCCAAACACCACAAACAAATTTATTCCATTGTTTTTAGAATAGTCCTATTGACGACCAACCAATCATCGGTGATTCATAATCATTGAGGTCCCTTCTCAAAGTGTCATAATTTATAATCAAGACAATTTAAAAAATCAAAATAGAATTCTCATTTTTCTTGTCACCTGATAGAAATGTAAAATACCAGAGCATCCGTTTTGTAAATGGGTACCTGGCAACTCTGTGCCCTATCTTGGGATAACAAATACACTTCTTCTTACTCAACTCTCTCTGCCAGCACCAGCTGCCTGGAGTGCTGTGCTGAGGAGGTTGTTAAGTGCAGGTAAAGGAGCTCTATTCCAGATAAGGGAAGTGGTCATGGGCCCAGCCTGAGAAGTACCTGCAGTCCGGCTAATATTTACTGCCCCAGAGCCCAGCTCTGCCATTTCCTGGTTGTGTGACCTTTGGCAACTCAGCATCTCAAAATGTATTTTCTTATCTCTAGAATGAGGGGGCAAACTAAGTCAGTCATTTCCTAATCCTGGCCCACGATTAGAGGAGGCATCACATTCACAGAGGGACCAGGTTTAAAATCAACATTCCCTTGGCTTGCCCAGAACCTCTTAATCAGAATCTCTTCAGGTCCTGAAAACCTTCATTTTTAACACAAACATTGAGTATTAACGATGCGTCACCAAGTCTGATGACCACTGGGTTAGATGAGCTGTGGAGTTTTTGCAGCTCTAAAATTATTTCCCAATTAGAGTCTGGGTAGAATAGCCAAAGCATAACTGAGTTTAGTAGGTGGCCATATGAAATGCCTAGTGGAGAACTTCCTGTGGAGTCCCAAAGAACCCAGCAGGAGCCGTGCCCAGGAGCAAGGACAGAGGAGGCTGCCCTGCCTCTTCCTCTGTATGGCAAAGAGTGGCTCCCAGCCTGACTTCCGACACTTCCTGCCTGTCCCTTGTTACCTCTTCTATGGGCTCTTTTTTTTCTTCACCCCATAGAGCCAGAATATGCCTCTGGTTTGTTGATGATCATTAAACACATCACTTTTATTTTTGAAGCCAAAAGGGGGCAAATAACTGGAAACCATTATCTTTTACTCGAAGAAATAACATTAGACTGGAACACCATCTAGATGCCAAGGTAAAAGATTTACTTTGGTTATCTCACTTTAAGATTTAGCAATAGAATGAAACATAAAGAATTTTTTTTTTTTTTTGGAAGATTTAGCAGATGAGACTAATGAAGCTATGAAAAATGCTGAAGGGTGCAGTTCTGTCCCATTCAATGATGGCAGTAGGGATTCTGACAGAATCTCCATTAGCAAGTCCTTTTTAAGATAACTTAATTTCCTGATTAAACATGCTTTTCTAAATCATATTGACATTTTAAGAGAGAAACAAATAACGGTGCCAATTCTCTTGGGCACAGGGGGAAAAAATTCTTTTTCCTCTCTGTCCCTACCACATAGTTCATTTCTTCCATCTTAGTGTCCAGTTCTTTCTCAACCACGTAGTTGAGAAACTGCATGAATCTAGACACTGCAGATTGACTAGCTTCTAACCTTGGGGTGCAAACTGACCTTAGTGAAAGAATTTTCGGGGTTGACTTGGGCAGCTCACCACTGTGTGAGTTGAGTACATGCGTGTCCCTGAGTATGTGTTTATGTAGGTACTTGGGGGCCGAAGGACAACAGGATATGAGAGGATTGTGTTTTCTTGGATTAAACTGGGACCTGGCACACTATGACCCAAATATGGCCCAATGTCTGTGTTTTTTTTAAATTTTTATTGGAACACAGCCATGCTCCTTCATTTGCATGGTGTCTATGGCTGCTTTCATGCCACAATGACAGAATAAAATAGTTATGACAGAGATTGGATGTCCCGCAGTGCCAAAATATTTACTATCTAGTCCTTTACAGGAAACAGTTGCCCACCACTGAAATACAGATTCCATAATCTGGTCAATATCTTTTGTAGAAAAAGAGAACTCAGGGGATGCAACAGCCTGCAGACCGAGGAATGCTCTACAAATAAGGGGAACAAAAGACTCCCCAGACACCGTATCATATGCACAGGTGGGCTCCTCAAGGCTCTGGCTGCATTGAGACCACTGAAGATCTAAAAGGCTCCTCCTCAGCTCATAAAAGTAGGAATGACCAGCTCTTTTACTTTAAACAAAAAGCTTTATTTTATTTATAACTCAGCTGAAGTTCTCTTCTCTTCCTCCCCACGAAGTTTGCTTCACAGGAAAGGATTATATAGTAAAACCCTGAGCAATCAGCAGCTATCAGCAAGTCAGGACTTTTTTTTCCCCATTTCCCAAGTCATCTCTTTTTAGATACAATGTCATATAAAAGCATCTGGCATAGTCTTGGTCAGAAAATTAAGAAAATTCACTGTAGAGAAGGGCTTGAAATCAAAAGCTTATTTATTTTAAAAGTTCATTTTAGCCCCCCAATTACTAGCCTCAATTAGTATTGCATTTTTTCATTAAAAAATGAAATTTGAAATCTACTTATATACATTATAAAATTTACTATATAGAATGAAGTTACTGTTCTAAGTCAAAAACAAAAACTAAAGGCTTATACTATACTAAAGGGTAGATTTGTACTTTAAAGTCCAGCCATGTGGCTTCTTATGGAAATATAATGACTTAAAGATGAAATTCCATTTCTAGTTTGCATACATCTTGTAAAGATTCTGCCCAGTAAAATGGTAATTGGAGACTTTTTTACAATAAATATTATAATTTTTAATCCTAATATTGTAAACTATGAAATGTCTTCCATTTCCCTAACATATGTTTTTCGTCTTGTTTCTCAGTCTAAGAGACAGAAAATAAAATAAACACCTTAACGAATGCAATACCAACCCTCCTGAGACTCTGAGCCTATCTTATGGACATAACATGGACCAGAGATTTTGGAGATTCTCCCTAGAGACCAAAAGCCTGCCTCACTTCTCCACCCAATGTGGTCTGCAAAATATTCAGTCTGGTTTGTTGCTAAATTGCTACAGGCCCCCAATAAGTTGCAATTTGCAATTATGAGCGTGTTTCTGAAGTGTGAGTTAATTTCCCCCTTTGGAGCTGATAGTAAAGCTCTCCAAGATGGCAGTGAAGTTAGGGTGGGGCTGTTTCAGGCACTGGGAGGCTGATCATGAAAAGATGGCTCTCTGTTGGTTGTTTTTGTTAATTGCAAAAACATGAGAGCAACTCCTGTTAAGGAATCATATTAGAAAAAAATATTTTGAGTATTTCTCCCTAGTGATACAGACATATCATGAGGAGAAATGAGACTTTGGGGGAAAAGATTTGTAGCCATTGGGTGTTTAAGTGGTTACTTGTCTCCAACTTGCCTGGTCAGTGTATGGACTTATCAAATGACCATTATTTCTTTGTCAATGCAAACATCTGACTGTCATACATTCCAGTGAGGGGGGAATTCTACAGAGATCTGGATAAACTCATCACAGCTGCTCTACCATCTGACATCCTGATGGTCATGGGGGACCTCAACGCACATGTTGGCCTTAGTGCCAAAATGTGGAAGAAAATTATTGAACCGCAGAGGATTAGTCTCTTCCTGCATGGTAAGCAGGCCAAACAAAAACTTTAATCACAGACACCAGCTTCAATTATAAAAGTTAGGAGAAAAATACCCTGGATATGCTGCAAGTCAAAAATAATGGCCTCTTACCCATTCTGCCATTGTTTCACAACAGCATACCCACAACAGTCTGAGTGGGGAAAAGACCATTGCCCCATATGCTTCAGATCATTAGAGCATGAGGGTGGGTGTTGCGTGTACCTATGAGATTGATATTTGAATCAACTGAATTCATGGACAATAATGATACCTATAAGTAATTTTTAAGAATAACAGAGCAATCATCATAGAACAGAAGACTCTTTTGGGTAAACTAAACATAGATCATTTTATGCCATTATTTACCTATAATTACACCAAACTTTAAACTGCATCGTAGTGTTTTCCATTCTACAACATTGCTTTTAATGGTTTCCCAGTTCTGAAATATTGTAATCCTGGTCATCCCATGAAATCCCCATCTCCTTACCCACAACATATGCATCTACTGAAATCTCAACAGCTTTGAAAGCTCAGCTCAGGAGTCACTTTTTAAAGCTTGCTCTTTCCACAATAGCTTGAAATTGTCTTTTTCCTCAGAAACCTGTAGCATATTTTTCATAAGTGCTAGGGACTTAAAATACTTTTATTATAGATAATTATGAGTATGTCTTAATTGGCCTCAAAGACATTTGCCTTCTTTAGTGCAGAAAATGTAATATATTCATTTTTATCTCTGACAGCAAAGGTCTTTGATATAGTAAGTTCTCAATTAATAGCCGTTGAATCCAAGATCTATTAGCTTGGATTTGAAACTGATTTAGTCATCATGATGTGCTTTCCAGATTCCCCAAGGATTATCTTTTCTGAGTTCAATTTGATTACATACTTTTTAGACATTTAGAGGACAGGTGGCCAGAGTATCTGTATAGAGGAATTCAAGAATTTTTAAGTCTGATTTGTCAAGGAAAATATTGACTCTACAGAGTCACCACAGTAAAAACTGGTAGAAAATTCACTTTTTGTCTCTTTGCAAACATTAGCTTTCTAAAATACAAAGAATGAACTCATAATTTCTATAAGGAAGCAATTATTCTTATGATATGAAATGACTACTTCTTTTTCTGACTTGCTAGTACTTGTTCATTTTTCCCAATGACCATTATTTCTCAGAAAAAGATCATATGTACCAGTTAAAATTCAAGTGTTTAATACTAAAAAATGATAATAAAGTCAAGTATGGTAGGAAATTACATCACAAAAGAGGAAAAGTGAAAGCCTAAAATAAATTTCTGACAACACAATGGTAGTAAATGTAAGAAAAATGGTGTTGTATGAAATGAAATGAAATGAAATGAAATGAAATGAAATGAAATGAAATGAAATGAAATGAAAAGGAGTTCTATGACATCATGATGTGGGTACTAGGCTGAGTGAGAGATGGATACGCCCTTCTCCAAGTTTCTTCCTCACCGACAATGCTTTCCTCCCATGGAAGGTTCTATATGAGTTCATCTATAAAAGGCCATAAAAAGTGTTTAGATATAACTAGAGATATGTTTTATGTAAAAATGAGGGAGACTCACAATTGTGTTGGACCTAAGCTGTCTTTGGGACAGGTCAAAGTCAGATCATTTAAAAAAAATGGAACTTAATTTTCAAATCATTTAAAAATACCCCACTCGCTTTTTCTTTTGTGCCTGTTTGGGGCAAAAAGAGACTTATGTGGTTTTTAATGTTTTAGATGAGATTTAATGGAACATAACTTCTTCTTTCCAAGGTAGACCTGGATGGCTGCTAAAATGAACACACACACTGCGTGACAAGACTGTGGCATGTTCTTTTCTCTAGGTGCAAAAATTTCAAAGGATAACTTCACTTTCACCCCTAAATACTCTGGGATCATGATTTTTTTTAAAAAACTCTGAATATTGAATTTTGCTCTGTGAGTTCAACACTATTAATGATCAGGCTAGGCTCTTGGACATTAACACTATTAATGAACAAGGAGACATGGCCACCTTTGGGAAACTCCAAAGTTCCAAGACAAATGTTTCACTGGAATATTAAGGTTTTTCCTTTTCAACTGAAAAATGCAAAGAATTGGGGAGTGCAGATTATTCTCCAGAGAGGGGAACAGTCATCCCTGGTGAGGCTCTATCCTCAAAAACAGCATCCCGGACCACATCTTGCTCCCATTACTACTTTCTTCAGCGTATGCTGACAGCTAAAGTTCAGAGGTGGCTTTGTTACCCCTGTGGTTGATGTTAGTTCAACATCAGACTCTAAAGGTGGAGCAAAGGCAGAAATTAGTGCACAGGAACAGGAGGACTTTGGCAGCCAGAAATAACATGTGTTTTACACTTGGGGCAAGTATATAAATTAAAAATGGAAAAAGTGGGCAAAAGTGAGATAATTGGGTAATATAAATATCTGTCAAGCCTGACTTTCTCACAGAGATTCTGAGCTGAGAAACAAAATTGCTCACCCCCACCACCCCCAATTCACATTCTGTGTCTTTCCGAGAACCTCAGGATCCTTTTATGAGCTTTGGCTCAAGGAATGTGTCATGTGAGTGGGAAGGAGTTAGGGACTAAGGTTTCCTTAACTATTTTACTCCAAAAAATGCGTGTCTCAGAAGAACTAAGAAAACGGCATCTTCACTTATAGTAACTACAGGCACTTGATGAGAGCCTAGAAATCACCCAAACATGTCTTTTGATATTTTGAGGACCGACAGTTGAATCCACTACTTGGATGTAATGGATCCTTTTGAGTTTACAGCAGTAAACAATGACAAGTTTATGATAAGTTAAAGAGTTTAAGTTCACTTTGTGGTTGGTACTTAAGTGTGGAACTGAAATAATTGGACATGGCAAGAAGTGTGATGAATCACAGTATGCCTCTGTGCTCAGGCGCTGAGGGCCATGTCCGGCCACCTCTACCTGAGTCCTCTGAAAGCTTTCTGTACCGAATTCGTAGTTGTCATAGGAGAGCCCGTTTGAACTGTACTTCACTGAGATTGCCTAATGTTCACAGGATTAAAGGCTAAGCTTCTTTTCTAATTAGTCATAGAAAATGTGCATTAGCTTTAGGAAAATTGTTTCCCCCTCAGAAAGATAAGACAGTTGTTGTTTTTTTAAGGAGGGTGTTCCTTTTAGATTGATGTGAGGGGGACGTGTGAGGCTGCCTGCATTCCAAAGCAACAAAGAGATACCTAAACTGCTCTACATAAAAAGGGGATGGAAACTTGATGATAAAGCATTTTGAGAAGAAAAGATAGTAGAAGAGAGAAGGGGCCAAAGAATATGGCAGTGAATGGGCCCTGTAAAAAATTTAAAAAAATAAAAATAAAAACAGGCCATTGAGAAATTCCCAGGAGCAACTGGCCAAAACCTAATTAATAGGGATGTGAAATGGAACATTTTAACTTTTTGAAACAACTGGGATACTGTGCTCCTATCACAAAATCCTATGTGAGTGCAGGGCTGATTGAAGAGTTCAGTAGCAAGAGTCAAGATACGTCTGAATTAGGGAGTTCAACAGGTGCAGGAAATAGGAACTTTGGGTCACATTAGGATTTCAAAGAAATCTTGGGGATAGTATTATTTTTCCTACAGTAGTTTAAAATAGATTTTATGTAAAGCTAAGGAACCTGGGTGACCTCACCCTGGGGTGACCTCAGTTGATAGTTGGCTTATTTGAAGTATGATACTTCTACTTTTTCCCCCTAAATGTCATAGGACCACCCAGGATGGATACAGAGCACATGACATCTGACCATTACGCAATTCACACTTAAGTAGCATAAGAGCTCATCAAAATAAATAGGCTAATACAATCATCAGAGGCGCTATCCAAATCATCTTCATGAAATTGGCAATTAACACAGTTTTGGCACTAAGTTTGAATAGATTTTATATATTCTACCTTATCCCCAAGAGGTGCTTCCCTAAATGCTTTTATGTCATTTTAAAATTATTTTAAATGCCCTAAAAACCTTGGTGCTATAAAAAAATCAATAAATAAAATAAAATTGCGAAGTAAAACATGTGAGCAATTTCAGCCAACCCTCAGGAATGTCTTTTTCTCCCCAGGGGACAAAAGATCCCGCAAGAGTATGCCTGTGGATCCACCACATAACCTCACAAGAATATTTCCAAGTTGACAGTACCTAGAATGCCCTGGCTTCCTTCATGGTCCCTTTGTGAGAGGACTTTCCAAGGAGTTCTAGGAAACATCTCATCCTAACAATGCCATCATTAGTGACCTCAGAGAGTATTAGGACATTCTCTAAGAAGAGATTTGGCAAAAATTCAGACTGATTTAAACCAACCAAGAGTAGTATAAAATAGAAAATTATCACTCAGAGACTTTAAAGTATAAGAGACATTTCTTGAAATTAATTCCTAATTTATTTTTAATTCATTCTTCCTCATATTAGCTCATGTCCAGTAGCCACAAGTGAAGCAAAGACTATCTTTAACCTTATACAAATGAGGATATTTTGCATCTCTCTGAATATCGTGGTTAGCAGGTGGTGTTTTTTTACAGTGTGCATGATAATTGAATTGGAGCCTGAGTAGAAGCATTACATTGAGTATTCTAATTCGGAGCAGAATTTGTTTAAGAAATTATGACTGACAGCTGCAAATACTAAAATTCTTTTGAGGGTAAATCCCTGAAAATGATTCCATCTTTCAACCCCAGGAAGGACAGGTTTTTGGCATATTTTAGCTGTTTGAAATCTTTACTAGTAGATGCAGGTCTGATTTTAGGAACTCTTACTGAGAGTGTGGCTAATTTAAAATGTAAACATATCTCTGTCATTTTTAATTTTGACTTAAGGCTTAATATTCACTTAAGCCAAGAGTTATATGGAACAGTACATTTTTTAAAAAAATCCTCCAAATATTTGTTTAACTGAAAAAGTCAGAAAACATCTACATGTAAAAATCTCCTTAATATTTTGTCTTAATTAGGATATAATGATGAATTAATCTGAGTTGATTCACTTTAAATCATTCAGTACTTTTTAATCATATATTCTTACCACTTTCTAGCATATGTTTTTAAATTCTTTAATACTTTTTTTGCTGTAGAGTAAATATATATTTTAATAGTTATATAATCATTGCAAATACTGTATGTTTGTCATAAACATCTTGATTTCTGAAAATTTTTAAGGTTAATACTGAATTTGATATAGAAGTTACAGAAATACTAAAACCATTTTTATTTTACTACATTAAACATTAACCACAACAGCAAGAAAGAAGAATAAAAGAAGAGAAAGAAAGGCTTTGAATGAAGCAACAGGGTGGCTTTTCTACCCAAGTAGCACTGTGACATTCTGTAGCAAATTTTATCATTTTGGTTAGTAATTACTTTTAAATTTATGACATGTTTAAGTTGATGTGATCAGTTGTCTACTAAAAACAGTTGCAATGAAAACTCAATCCACAATACCATTTTTTGACAAAATATAGTCTCAAAAAATACTTTTAAAATTAAGAGTACATTTAAAATTGAAAGTACAGCAATGCAATACAATACTTCAAGAATTAGATTACTTAAAATTTTCTCTAAGGATATTGGAATGGGAATGTGTGTTCAAAGAAAAATACAATGTAAATTATCTCACTGTTAAAAAATAGTTCTTTAAGGCCCTGACCGGGTAGCTCAGTTGGTTAGAGTGTCATCCCAATAGGCCAAGGTTGTGGGTTCCATCCCTAGTCAGGGCACATCCAAGAATCAACCAATGAATATATAAAAAATTGATTTCTCTCTCTAAAATCAATAAAAATAAAAACAACAACACAGTTCTTTAATGTGACATTTAAAAGTATTAACACTGGGTATCAAGTGACCATACTATTTAGATTTTATTGGGTATCTTTTAAGATGTGATATAGCCGTTGTACTTAAGGATGTTAATTTTATGATATGGTGAAAACTGCAACTTTTTGTAACTATTTAAACTGAAGATGAATAATTTTAGATGACAATTTTAAAACATTTAAGAAGAGTTCCATTTAATATATGTAAATATTCCCCCATCTAGTAGGTAGAGCTAAATTCCCCTTGCCCCCATTGAGTGTGAGCTAGACTTAGTACTTGCTTCAAAATAATAAAGTTTATAAAGGGAAAAATAAGTTTACTGTGGAGAAACTGGCAAACACTACCTTAACCAAGTGATGAGCATTACTAGCAATGACATATCAATATCATGTACCATGATTTGACATGATGAGAAGGGCATCTCGCATTTCTGAAAGTCTTCACAAAACCCGTAAATGCAGACTAATCATGAAAAAAACATTAAAATTACAGTTTTACAGGATACCTGGCCAGTATTTCTCAATCTATCAAAGTCATGAAAAGCAGGAAAGATTGAATATCTGTCACAGATCACAGGAGCCTGAGGAGATGTGACAATTAAATGTAATACAGAAGCCCAATGGGATTCTTGAACAAAAACCAAAATACAAATAAGCAAAGGTGTTAATAGAAAAATAGGTGAAATCAAAATAAAATCTGGAGTTTTAGTTTTTAAAAAATCTGTAAGATATTCAAAGGGTTTAAAATTTTTTTGGAGGAACCAAAGTCAAAAAATTTAAAGACAATTAACCACATGAGAAATCTTATATGCAAGTAGATATGAGGTGTTTTATTTTTTAATTCAAATGTGGTTTTTAATAGAGACACTTTGAAAATAGATTATCCTTGAGTAATTGTAGTTTTTAATAATTAAAACTAAAGAAAGAAAGTAAATGGATGGAAATTCAAGTGAGCCATCAAAATAGGAGTCTAATAGGAAGTTAATGATGCAAAGCCCCCAGGAAAAAAGGTAGTGCTTAAAATCCAAGTGATGGATGGAATGATCAAACAGATCACCCATCGGATACCTGCCATCAGCAGAATGAAGATCAGGAGTATTCATCTAGTTTTATGGATGGTGGCAATGGACCATATGAGAAAATATTTCAGTCCAAGAGCAGCTAGATTGTTAGGGTTTCATACATAAGTATACAAACCAAAATCTAGCTGTTAGAACTACCAAGACAGTAGAAAGTAGGAGTTAAAACCAAGTTCCATTGGGCTCGGCCAAGGAAGGACTTTGACAGTATTTTCCAAAGCAGATGTCATTGCAAACAGTGTCACTTTGGTCAAGTTACTTACCCTTTCAGTGTCTTCATTTTTCCATTTATAAAATAGAAATAAAAATAATACCTACTATAAAGAGTGGTTATGAGTATTGAGTGAATCATTATTTGTAGAACAATGCCTGGTACCTCGTTAAGTGTGATGTAAGTGTTTAAAACAGAAAAATAAATATCACCATGTCTAATAGAAGTACTTTTCTTTAGCAGTGTTGATGTATTCCACTCAAATAAATTAGTTGTCTCATTTGGCAGGAACAACATAATCATATGCCAACGCTTGAGTTGACCTACATGGATTTTTCTCTAAAAAAATCCAGAGTAGATCTCATTTGTGTATGTTGACAAGCATAAAAAAGTGAAAAGGTTTTCTTTTCTTGTCTTTCATGGCAATGCTCCTTGACCCACATGCCCTGCGTAGGTACAGTGTACATAAGAAGTGCAGGAAAGAATGGGACGTTTGAGAAGAGATGTGAGCTATTTATCAAGATATGTACACCTTGGGTTTTACATAAAAATGAAACCACTGATAAACATAATAGGCAACTTGATCTTTTAAAAATATACATATTTTTAACCATGGTAAAATTTGAAACAATTTCTACCTATAAAAATATTTTGAATGCTATATGACATAAAATCTGGCCAAAATACAAATGCTATTTCCTTCTGAAATTTAGTAGGGTTCCCTCATTTGTATTATTGCCTAATATTTCATTAAAGCAATTCTCTTCCCTATGTCAAACAGAAGTCTGTATCAGCTCAGAAAACATTATGGTTTATTAAGTGATCTATTGTTCCATGATTGAAGATTTATAGATACTTCATATATTAAAATGGCTTTGGCCTTTAATGTACATTGTATGTCAAAAATATGTAAAATCTATCTCCTGAGGTATTCGTAGAACATGCAGACAGTTTCAAATGCTGTTGAATGATGGCGGAGAGCTTGAATTCACTAATGTCATTGAAGGAAACCTAATGAAATAATGTATTATTTAAAACATATTGTTGTTTTGCCTCCTTTTTTATTACAATATTATGTAATGTGGATGCATATGCCCCTACTTGTCAGTTATACCATTCACATCAGCACAAACCCATAGCTGAGAGCACTGGGGATTGAAAATATTTGTTTTTGCCAAGTTGCCCTCAGAAAGCCAACATTGGATGTGAATAAAAAAGATACATTACAGGAGTTGCAGAAAACAGTTGTGTCTAAATTTCAGGAAAACACTTGTTTTGCTTGCTATAGTACATAGAGCTATTTTTTATTATTGTAAACAATAAAATCCTTAGCATTAGATTAAATTATTAAATGATTGCTCTCATCTTGCTGTTAGGGGGGTAGAAAAGAGAGAGAAAGGAGCCTCTGGTGCAAAGTCCTATTTTGACTATTTGCAATGATCAAACAGCACTAGTACTTATTCAGTAAGTTATTCTATTACTCATCACTTAATCTGCAGTAAACATTGAATTGACTAACAAATGACTCATCATAAAACCAACACTTTAATCTGATTAACTCATTCTTTTCACCAAAAAACTGTCATAAAAAACACACACCTATATACCAAGCTGGATGGTAAATATGTATCAGGTTGGGCCCTATCCTATGAGACTGTCATGTATGTAGGTCAAAAAACAGTCAACTATCAGCGCTTAAATTGGCTCAATCTGTTACTTACAGGCTTTAAACAGAAATGATCAGTTTTGCCTTCTACATGATTTAACATATGTAGTTGTATACTTGAAATGAGAAATTTGAATTTTCATGAATAGAATAGAATGATTTATCAATAGCATAAAATAAAAATACATGACTTGTCTAAAAGAAAGCCCATTACCTCAATGAAAGGGGTGATACGGAACACTAAAACACTAGGTTGTTCTCTCAGTTTTATTATACTTGACCTATCCTCAACTAAAAAATTATGCTCAATATATGACTCTACAAAATATGAGGAAAATAAGACATAAAAGATCCAAAAAAGCAAGAAAGATAACCAAGGATATGCAAAGTAGGACTGATAAGGTTTTTTGTTTCCTTTATAGTGACACTGATCTCTTATTTCAGTAATGGAGACCTATTTTTATTGTAAAATTTATTTTATGTACTTCAGGTAAATTTAGCACTATTTTCCAGCCACTTCCTGCTGGGGGAATAGCACATGACCTAGGGTTGACCAACCAGGGTCCTCCTTTCCCCTGACCTATGGAATTGCCATGGAGATGTATATGTTACAAACATTGGGTTAGGTTGATATGTTGACTTTTCTGAAGACAGCATCTTCTTTCTGTTGGGATAGCAGGCTGTAGCTGCAATGTTAGTCTGAACCTGCTGATGGTGGACTTTCCCATACGGAAATCCCTCTGCATGAGAGGGAAGCCTACAAGAAAAAGAAAGAGCCCAGAAACACATTAATGTTGGGATGAGGCAGGGATGCAGTAGGTAACGAGTACATTCCTTAACAGTAAAACCAGCCCCGCGAGGTGTGGGGAAGACGGGTATAAGGGAGGCTGTTATCAAGTGTCTTGAGCATTAAGCATTGGTCATTGGGGTGGGAAGGAAGGAGACAGAATCTTGAAATGAACCGTGAACAATGATGCTGAGAAATTGGCTGGGAGGGGATCACAGGTGAACTTGACCTACTTTATGATTTTTCTCAGGCCAGCCCTGCTTATGCATCTGACAAGCACTTGCCTGAAAACTATGTATAATCTGAGTTCTTGTGGCTTAGGCATGCTCCATGGGCAAGGAAGAGAAGTACACAAAAAAGCCTGGGGTGTAGTATCAGGAATGAGCTGAGTATTCTTCACCAAAGGCTTCGAGCTTTGTTTCTACAGTTTCTACGTCCTAGAGATTGAACTGGCTGTTGATGTATCCTTTCATTGTCCAGCTGAGTTACATTTGAAATATGTAATTTTGGTAGGGCTGACATGCTTAATTCCTTGACCGTGTCTTAGATATATTTGAGATGGGGTGTAAAAAATAAATGTTAGGCACTGTAAAAGCAACTGGAATTATACAAGGTGGAGCAAACATAGTTTTACAGTTATGAGCATGCGAATCACAGTGTTTATTCTTGTATTATTATTAATTGTATTATTTTACATATAAACAACTGTAAACCTACATTTGTTCCACCCTGTAAATTAAAGCTGAGCATGGACACTGGGCATAAGAAGATATGCCTATGGAACAGTTTTTCCAAATTATATTTTGAAATTAAATTCTGACATTTATTAATACAGAGGTCCATGTTATAGTGACAGCCACATATGCTTGATGATTACAAATTTAATGTTGGGGTCGGGCTGATTTTTGCTCAAGTCTGAGCCCCGTTCCTTGGGCAAGTTATTCACCTTCTCTGAACCCATTTCCTTGTCTTAAAAATAATGCTAGTGATACAAAATTCCTAGGGTTGTGGGGAGAATTGGTTGAGATAATGAATATAAAGTGCTTGAAGCCTGGAAAGGGTTCAACACATGTGGCTGTGACTTTTACTACAGAATTAGACAATTATGAAGAGACTACTTGAGGTTACCTCTTGCCGTGATACAATCTTATGTATATAAAATACAATGTAGAAAGTTGTTTCAACATCTTTGGATATCAAGAGTCCACGACCATGAGTTAGAATTCAGTTTCTCTGAAGCCAAGACATTCTTCCATATGGGAACCCGCATGCTTACTAAAACCTAAACATTCCTTAACGTTTTGTCTTTGCTGGAAAAAATAAAATTAAAGAAGCTGACTTTCTTCAATCTGATATATTTAAGCATTGTTATTATTTTTTCTTCTTTCTCTCCAAGTGAGCAATCTTGATTTTTAAAGGTATTCTTGTAGCTTCCATTTCTTTTTGTTTTGTCAGTATTTTTACAAAGTCTGTGTTCATGAACCAAGTTGTAATAATGTTTTTCTGTCCACCAAAAGCCTCTAGGGTTTGCCCACCACTTACTGAAGTTTACTAAAGTTGAGGAAATATATTTTAGTGGCATTTATAATAGTTTTATGCTTTCTATACAAAAGAAGTAGTAAATATGTACACATTCCCCATTTCTCCCTTTTAGAAGGTGTCTTCACAAAACCATGGACTGATAAATCAAGCTCCCATCAGTGATCAAGCTTTGTTGTTGGAAGGAAGAATATTGGGGCATTAAAGAAAATAAGCAGAGAGTACAAGACCAGGACAAAAAAAAATTGAAACTGAAATTAGTATTAAAGGAAATCTTTAAGATTTATCTAATTGAAGCATGATGCTATAATCCTCAATCAGAAACTGAGCTAAGTAAACCCCTCCAGACTACCAGTTCCTGATTCAGCAACACTGAAAAATTTATTGATGGCTCTTCTTGGCTTTGTTTCTCCTTTCCCTGCCACAGAAATCCTATTAATGGAAATTGCACATAAGTTTTCTTCACTTTCCTTCTATAGATTTATTCCTATGTCAGCAGGTAAGGATGGCAACTTCTTTGGAATCAAAAACAGCATTAAGAAAATACCATTCTCTGTTCCGCAGAACCTAACAGAATTAGTTTATTGCTGCTTTGAAAATTCAATGCCTGAGAAATAAGACAGTAACTTCTCTCTGACTGACAAGAATTATGATTAGCCAGTATCTCTGCTGCTTTTGGATAAACCTGAGGGAGACATGTATGCCTGGAGATACAATTTTCTTGTAAAATGTAGAGAAATGGTACATGAGTCTTCTCCTTGCCTTTCTCCCAATAGCATTATGCAACATATTGGGCTGAATGATAGTTAGAAGAGGGCATTATTTTCAGCTTTGGCAAAACATACCTTTAGCTGATCATTACCACAACCTCTCCATTCCAGAACCCTCCAAGTATAGAGTAAGCCTTCAGCCGTCAATCCTAGGATATTCTCCTTCCTCCATCCTTAGGTCTAATCGCTTTGGTTCCTAAGCTCTTGCTGGGCAAGAACCACATTAATTAGAGCACAAGGAGACAGAGAGGAAGGAGCTGGAACCTGGCCTAAATACACAGCTCTCGCCCTAGAAGAAAGTAAAATTTGGTAAACGAAAATGGCACAGGAAGGAAAATAACATAACAACATAAACATTATGAAGTACTTAAATGCAAATGAAATTTTAGGTCTATTTATAACATCATTTCTAAAGAGAAATAAGCTGCTACCATTTATTGAATATATATTGAATAATATGTTTCCTTTGCCCACATTCACTAGTTTAATTACAACACTTGATGAGATAAACACAATTATTATTGCCCTCAGTTTTTGCCAGATACACTAAGTCGAAGAAAGGAAACTAACATGCCTAAGTCACCTGCTAGGAAATGGTGGAGCTAGAAGCCCAGAGAGGCTGAATCCAGAGCCGGGGCTGTTAGCCACAGACACCTGTGCAATAAGGCAAGTTGGGAGGGAAAAGCAGAAGTGAGCGGGCTTGCAGCTCTAGGCAGGCAGATGGTAGATGTTGATAAATGATTCAAAAGACGACAGGCCCCAGTCCCTTGTGTATTTAAGAGCATAACATTAATGTGAGACAACTTAAGAGAAGTCCTAGCATTGTAGATCTTAAAGAATTGGAATGTTTACTCAGCGTGAGACTCAGATACAGAAAATACACAGATCTACTCACCTGAATTGGACACGATGGAGACTGAGATTCAGAACTAAAGGAGAAGCCTCCGTCCTAAGGTCAAGGCTGAACTTTAAGCAAGAAACTTGAGGCTAAGTTTGACACTGTTAGAGTGCAGTTTCTGATATTCCAACCTGTGCAGGGTAAAAATCGGCCCAGCGATGGGTGGAGTGAAGGGTCTCTTTAAGCCTGCAGATGGTGGTCAAACAGCTCAGGATCCAGGCTGAGCTTGGCAGTGCTTACAGTGCTGGCCTCATCATTTCAGGATGGGCGAGTTATCACAGAGGAGGCCAGAATCTAAGCCAGGATTAGCGTAAAGCCAAAACTAGATCTCAGGCTGCTTTGAGGTTTTTTATCTTGTTTTCTGCACAAGCAAAGTCTCACTGGAATGGCCCAGACCTGCTTGTGAATCACTGAGATAAAATGACTCAGGATACTCAATTTGACATTGATGGCTGGTTCAAACAACACGCCCACGCGTGAGAGCCCGGAGTGTTTAGTTTTTCCATTTGATGTGGAAGTACCTGTCATGTTGGGGCTGTGCTTGATTTTCCAGATTTTATTGGCCTTCCTGATTGATTCTTTCTATCTCTGTCGCTACCACTTAACCACCTGCCCTTTTGAAGCTCAGGTCACCACAGTTAGTGGTGGCTTTTAGCTCTTGGGAAATAAGACACCTCGAAAACTTTGAGGGATACTTTGCTGGCAGTCACAGCACGGCTTCCATTTTCCCCCAAGCTACACAGAGTTGGAAAAATACTTCATCACTTTTGCATTTCTTCTTGCATTTGTGTTTGGGGGAACAGAGCTAGCAGAAACAGCATATCAGAAAGAGTGTCCAAAAAACGTTTGATGCCATAAAAAATGATTCTACTTATCTAGACACTGTCGATTCAATGGTAAGGCAAATGAAATGTTCTCATCTCTAACCAATGCCACAGTCTAAGATCATAAAAGCAGTTTGTGCTGATGCCAGTTCAGTACCAACCACATTATCGAAGCAGAAGAGATAATACTGCCTCTCAGCAGTGCTGTGAAAAATGGTATTTTGAACAGTAAAAAGATAATAAAAATCTATTGTTATTATTATCACAACTACTACCAATTACTGAGGGAAAGTTACTGTAGTTATTAGAAATCTAAAGAGTAGTGTGCATTATTTACATTGAGGTTTCACTGTACCCTTTCTGACAGGGAAGGTCGGTGTATAAAAATTTCCATGAATTATTATAGGCGGTTGTGAAAAGCTTCCCCCTCCCCCGCATAGTATCATGATTAGATTAGTTGCCCATGGATGTGGGATGGCAGAGGTCACATGTGCCCTGCTAGTGTTATGTAATAGATAAAACTGGCTCCGGTCAGACCAGCATCGAAGTCTCCTCTGCTCTTTGGAATTTACCTCTTATCTTCTCCAAACTTTATGTGGGAAAAAAATAGGGTATTGAGGAATATCCTTTTATCTGAAAAACAAATACTATGAAAACTGATAAGGGAGGGTACGTAAGGTTAAGGAATTACATATGAAAACTTCCCAGTGGAATCCCTGACACAGTGGGAATGCTCAATGAATGGGTCTCCTATGATTTTGTCTTTGTGTGAAGGCCACTCAGTGCTGTATCCGAGAATGTGAAACTTGGAATCAAACAGGCACCACCCCTTAATATGTGTTCCTGGTTACTCAATTTCTTTAAGCCCAAATCACCACATACTCAAAATGAAAATAATAATACCTGTCTGAGTTGTGAGAGGGTAAAAATGAGAACATTTCTGTAAAGCCCTTAGCATACTACCTAGGATATGATAAACACTCATGAGATGGTACCTACTTTATCGTCATTCTCATTTAAGAAAGATTCTTTTGTTGTAGGATTGTCAGTTTTAATATGTCCCTGTCAGAGCAGATTTGTGGGGACACTTTTTAGGTGGGCACCACCAAAAATTAGTCGAGGTAGATTCAAGTCTTTGCGTTCTGTACTTTTCAAAGGCACACAAATGTATGGACACTAGTCACGGTCTGGTTTCCGAACCTAGTTCCATAGCATTCAGCTGTGTGGTTCTGGACAAGGTATGTACCTTTGATTCTTCATATGTAAAATGGGGAAAACACTAGCAACTCCATAGATTAACTGAAGGCATTATATGAGATTAACTTTGAAAATCCCTTAGCACGGAGCCTGGCACACGGTTGTGTGAGCTGTTATAATTACTGACTGACATGACTTCATTCTTGGAAGCTGCTTTCTTGGAGAAGCTTTCAAAAAGTGTAATTGTTAGAGTTTTGAAAAAGATGATTAAAAATAGAGTGTGTTTTTTCCTCAAACTGCTGCTGTCATAAAGTATGTTACATGTCTTTTTCGATCATCACATTTTAAACTTATATCTCTACAGCCTTCCCTCCGTGGCACGTCACATCACTTTTGACTCTCAGCAACTTAAAACTGAAACTCAATCTATGTGAAGTTTACCCTCTAATCAAAATGCCAGTTCTCTTCAAAAATTCTTTGTACTTGAGGTTTAGAAGCACAAAAGACTAGAACCTTTTCTGCCTTAGATAGTAAAGAAGAACACGACAAAAACAGTTTTTAAAAGACAACATTGAGATTTAAATTATTAAAAATTCAAATATGCTCTTTCAAAAGCTGAAACCACCAAAGCCTCGGGCCAATCTAGACAGGGTAAAATGCAGCCAGCCAAGCTGGCCAGTGGTATTACTGTGGGTGAGTTAGAGGAGGAATCACCCCCAAGCAGTGGTAGCTCTCAGAAGGGGGCCTGCCCTTCACAATTTAAGCTCTTTGAAGCTGCATTTCCTTCAAGCAATGAGAAGTCTTTGTGGTGATGGGAAACATACATTTATAATTATAGAAGAACACAGTGTACACTAGACATGGTAGAAAAGAATGCAAGGGTTTGAGGGGAAGTCTTGAAATACACAGTCTCACTCAGCCAGTGTCTTTCTTGAAACGTTGGGATTTCAACTCGTACCTAGTTGGAACGGCCAGGAGGCAGCGTTCCTGCTTGACCCCTTCTCTTTCCAGCACCCATTTGGCTCTGGCCCAGCCATGCTAGGATGGTACTACAGTGTTCTTTTTGTAAATACAGTTGCTAAAATAAGATTTGTAAAATCATGAAGTGATTTCAAAATGACATAAATGTATTTACTTATGCAGTGTCTGAGAAAATGAACAAAATGGAATTATGCCTATTATGTTTTTAACTCCTTTAAGCAAAGCTTGAGCTGATTAGCTCATCCTAATCTAAGTCATTACTTTTTACTATACATGTAGAAATCAACTCTAATATCCCTAATTTATTCATTCAAACATCCTAGGATATGGAATAAGAGGTTTTCATGTTTGATTGATGGAAGAAAAACAAGGTAAAATGAGCAGAGGTAGGAGAAGAAATGATACCAATAAATTTATTAAAACATCAAATTATTTTATATTTCTATATTACTGTAATAATTATAAATAATTACATATTGTAATTTTGACATCTCAGTAGAGAACATACAAAAAGATTAACTAAACAGTAAGTGTAAAGTCCACAGTGGACTTTAAACATAAAATAGATTTAAAAAATAGAATCCCACAACTTACTCCACAGAGGGAAGACCAAAATAAAAAAATAAAGCCCCAGAAATTTTTCAAAGAATTTTCTATTAGATGGCATGTTGTAGGTAAACTATTAAAGACATAAAATATTTCCAAAGCATTTTTTTCTAAGCTGATAGTAAACCCCAATCTGTTCAACAATGAGGACAAAAAACTTTACAATTTTATCCTAATAGTTGGTCATTATTACACAGTGAGTTCTAATAAAAGCATAGGCTTTGGAGTCGATTAGATCTGAGGTGTGCATTATGGATTATTACTCACTAGCTACATGAGTTTTATCAACTACCTAACCTTTCTGAGCTGCTTAAACTCCTATGTGCATATGGAACAGAAGAGCTACCACAAAGTATATGAGAGGTTAAAATATAATGACCCACATAAGAAGCCTAGCTGAACTGCTGGAATGTAGTTGGTGTTTCAATGTTATTTCATTCTCTCAAGACATTTCTTAAAAATTAGAATATGCTCTGAGGAGAAAAGAGATTCCTTTTGCCATGAGAGCCAGACTGGGTCATATGAAAGGCCATTTTTCTAGCCATCTGCCTCTTAACTTTATCTCTTCTTTCATGTGTACTTATGCATTTGTGTATGTGTGTACAACGTGTGTGCATGTGCCCAGCCCCCTGTCTCTATATGTCTTCTTGCTGGCCATGGGTAAGCTAAGGTTGGGGCAAAGCAGAGTCTGTTTTATGCGCAAATTGTTCTAAAGTTCAGTAGGTGACATTATTTAATCCTGGCTTAATAGCTGACATGGGCCACGAGAGGTAAAATTCAAAGTTAATGAAGCAAGTGATTCATTGAATTGACATTATTATATTCATATATTTCAGTTTCATTATGATAAAGTAGATGGCACATTTGATGAGAAATCTTGACTAGATTCTCTCCTTGACAGCACTGCTGATTTACCACATGACTGTAACAGGGGTGTGTCAACTTCTTATCTTCTAGATAGAAATCACAGAAGAATTGCTCTCTTCCCCACAGCAATTTTTCATGTATAATTTCTAATTATATTATAAGTAATTTGGAGACCCCCCCTGATACCAATTCAAAATATTATTTTGAGCATCTCAAATGTACTGTTAAAATTACCAGTCTCTCTCTTCCTCCCTCTTTTTCTCTCTTCCTCTCTCTCTCTGCCTACTGCCTCTTTCTAATATGTTATTCTAGAAATATGGTGATCATATATCTTTTTGAAAAAAATGGAAAAACTAATGAAAAGACAAAAATAGTGCTGATATATAGCCAGATGTTGTGTGTGTAGGGGAGGGAATGTATAAAATCAGCATTTAGGGGGAAGCGATGCTTTGATTTAATCACTCCTAAGCTTGGTGCCAGAAACCACTTAAAATAAGTGGCAATGTCACATGGTGTTTAAAAGAATTGACAGCAAAAGTAGACATTGAAATCAGTGTCATAAAGGTACCAGGTTATTTTCCAGGTATTACCGAGGCCAGTAAAAAAAGATATAGAGCAGCAATGGCTCACATTAGAAATGATGATTTCCCAGTTGGATTCAACCTGTGATAATACAAACACAGCCAGTGCCCGATTACCTACATATGACATACACAGTGCATCCTTTGGGGAAAATTCATCATAAAATAGTTACAGGGATCATGGATGGGAACTCCCTGGAAATGAGTATCAGTCATAGAGAAGGTCTAAGAGAACAGACGTGGTTGGAATCTCTGTAAGGAGGAAGATTCATAATTCTTCTTTATGTCGTAGCACCTGATTTATAAGAGGGGATCAGTGAATACTTGTTGAATGCATAAGCAGCATTAAATAGGAGGTAACTTTCAGATGTTTGGTAAGAAGAAGCTGGTGTTCCTACATAAATTACAATACACATAAATCGAAGGATATTAATTTCTAAGGCTTCTTTCTTAACACAGTTACCCCAACTCCTGTAACCAGCGGGGCTGACACACCAAAGTATGATTAATCAATTTCAAACACCTCCCTTCCTCTCTGCTCCGTGATTTCTCAACACTACCCCATTGCAATCTCACATTAGTTGACTTGAGTTGTAGTACTCTCCCTGGCAGACTTAGTTTAATTGGTGACTACTCCCTTCAGCCAGAGGAAGAATGCACAGGCTTAAGCTATACCTGGATGTTGCTTCACTGAAGACATTGACACTGACTGGGAGCATGCTCTTGTATAGCTTTCTCAGAAAGGTTAATTAATAACGACTTCCCCTGATTAAGCACTTACTGTGTGCCACACACTTTCTCGAGACCTGTCCATAGTGGCACGTTTAACCCTAAAATAACTCTACAAGTATTTTTATCTCATTTTGAACATTAAAAAAAAAAAAAAGAAAAGAAAAGAAATTCAGAGGTCAGGTAACTTGTCCATAGTTGGTCAGTTCCTAAAAGGCAGAAGAAATGGAGCTTAACCAAAGTCTGTCTGACATTTAGTTCAGTATTTAAAAAGACCTGTTCTTTCTTTGAGAATCGGTGACAGGCATGCCTCTTGAGATCTTTAAGTCCTCTCTACCTCAACAGATCACAGCTTTTCTCTTACACCTCACGCCCTCTCAAACTTGCTCTTTCTCACTTTTTATTCTATTCAGGACACCTTCATCATCATGAGAGAAATCCTACTGAGCTAATCACACTGAGAAAATAATTAAATTTAAAGTGCTCAAACTCTTTGCTCTGTGACAACTTGAATTGTTTTGGACTCTCCCATCAGTGCCCCATACTCTCCTTAGTCAGGCGTGGTGTGGTCGGGGCTCCTACTCTCTTCCTCAGGCACAATCAGAAGCAGGGGCACACAGAACACCGGGACTCGCTCCTCCACCTTCACCTCCCCCTTTCTGTGGATAGCTGACTTCATTCCCAGACCGGCTCCCTCCACGTTACAAGGACCATGGCCACTGGAAAGGGAGCTGCCTTTCTTCTTCTTGGTTCATTTGAAAAACATGACATAACTGCAGCCATCTCTGCCTGGCCTACACCTGGAGCTATCAACTGTGGGCTCGGTGGCAATTCTCATTAAACTACATGAGGTCTGGGGAGAGAAACAGTTTCTTAAGGGAAAGATGGGGCTAGGCAGACAATTGATCTCATGACAGTCTCATCAGGAACTGTGCTGAGGTAATAAAAATGTGTAGGTACTTCTGATGAAAAGAAAAGGAAAGGAATAAGAAATATTTCATTCTAAAGTCAAATTAGAAAGATACAAGATAAGTCTTTGCTATTATTTCCTGCGGCCCCTTCATCGAGGGAAAACAATAAATAGCTGGGGAATGTACATCCTTGGGTCAGAGAAGGGGTCTTACGATAGTCCCCTAACTCTCCTGGCAGAGCACCGCGCATTCAGCTCCTACTTAACACATAGGGGAGGAGAGGGAATAGAGGAAGGGGAAGGAGAGAGCTGAGAAGAGGCAGCCAGAGAGGGGTATAGAAGAAAACAGGAAAAAAAAGACAGAGAGGGTAAAAAATCCCATTGTTATAAATCCACTGAAATGTGACAGAAAGTAAAAAAACAAAAAACGGTATAGATGTATACAGATGGAGAATTTTAATCTATACCTGCCCTTGTTGATGAGATATTATGTAATCAGTTTTATTTTTTTTAAAGATGAAATTCCCTGTTATTTGATAGCATTATGGGCGCTTCCAGGGAGTCAGTAATGACTGCTAAATTGGATTACCTACTACGTGCCTTAAATTCTCATTGTTCTAGCTCAGCAGCTGGCAAGCAGTTGCAAAAGCCCAGCCAGGAACCCAAGTTCTGAACAGGAGTTGTCCTCGTTCTATATTTACTCTGCTTACTCTTACGGATACACAGTAAGAAGTGTCACTTTGAGAAAAATGATGTTTTCTACAAGTCCAAAGCAATCTGAACCTATAGGAACCTAAAAAAAGTCTTGGGTTGGGCTTATGGTTTGAGGTTTGAATTAAAGCTTGGGTTATTCTTATTTTATCTGCTCTAGTTTTACATCAGTAATTATACTGTTTCTATATCTCTGTCTTTCAAAGGAGGACATTATCATGGGTTTGGATACAGTAAGAATAAACTCACCCATTTTCCGCCCATATGTCAAAATGAACCTGGGCTAAACATGTCTACAGGTTCAAAACCCTTTAACTATGTGTATATTTGGTTCACTTTGGTTGGTTTCCATTGCTTAGTTTTAGAAGGCCATATTTATAGACCAGAAATATACCAGTAAGATACCAGGATCTCTCAAACCTCAATATTACACAAATAGGTAATCATAGGATAAGGTCAGTGAAGCATGTACTTCAAAAAAAGAGTATCTTCTGGATTTTTCTTGATGAATGAACCCAACATGTCAATTAAAATCTGTTAGGCTCACAGTTCTTTCTAAGTGAGACAGCCCTCTATGAGGTTTCCAGTAAAAGGGGAAATTTATGAGACTACATTTTGCATCCTTACCTCTACCTCCCTACCACAGCAATTAGGAGAAGACTGGTTAACCGGCCCTAAGACAGCCAATCTACAGGCCAGCTATATATCTATAAGTTGTCCTACTATGGAAGATGATAGTCGTATCTCCCCATTTCCCCCACCCCCCAGTAGAACTACCATTCTACTCTCTGTTTCAATGAGTTCTTCAAGTTCATTATTCTGGTCACAAACGGCAGGATCTCCATTTTTATGGGTGAATAGTATTCCATTGTGCATGTGTGTGTGTACATATATATATGTACAGGATGGGCAAAAGTAGGTTTATAGTTGTTCGTATGGAAAAAGACAATAAATAAATAATAAAACAATAATAAACTCTGTGTCTTGAATACTCACCACTGTAAACCTATTTTTGCCAACCTCTCTCTATATCCCACGTTTTTTATCTATTTTTTGACAGACGCTTAGGTTGTTCCCATATCTTCACTATTGTGAATTATGTTGTAATGACATAGGAGTACAGATATCTCTTAAGATACTGGTTTTGTGATTTTTGTCTCCCTCAGGCAGACCCAAAATATGTCAAGTTCCCTAAGTGAGTGTAGTATATTTCGTAAGCCAAAGCAACCCTGATTCCATTATTTCCTTTGCTAATTAAATGCTTCAGTGTAGTAAATCTTTATTACTTTGGACTAAGATAGCTAAATGTTAACCTGATTTAATAACATCCAAGTTAGATAATATTTAAATAAAATTTAGTTTTAGTATCTTTTGCACAGGGAAAGAACCAGAAAGCTTACTGGGCTACTTTTGAAAGTTTCTTTTCTACACCTGTTTCTTTTCTCTCCTGCATTCCAGGACCAGTCCCTCCTCTCTGAGCTCCTGCTTGATGCCCATAACTTTAATGGACAATTCGGTAGTTTGGCTAGAACCTGGTAAAAACATGTATCAAAATGTTTATTGGCTTCTACTTGCCATGGTTCAGCAGTTTTCATTTTTAAATGGATATTAATCCATTTACAGCCTCCCTTATTGTCTCCTAAGAGAAACACAGAATGTTTCTTAAAATTCTTTAAAATGTTAATGTGACATAACTTCTAACAGATACCTGCTAAGGTGAAAAAACATTTTATAAATCTGGAAATGTTAGCTGTGAGATAAACATTGAAAGTCTGGTTTCGTTCTTCAGGCAAGTTGGTTTCTCCATGACCTTGGAGTGGTGGACCAGTTGCCTAGGGAAGGCATGCTATGAAACTGGGTACTTTCTTTCTAGTTCTAGTGTCTGGAAAACTTATTCATACCTATGGACAATGAGAGCCATAGAAGGATTTCCATATTGGACAGCATCGGAGTTCTGTCATTGTCTTTTGTCCTGAGAGGAAAGTGAAGTCTTAGCTCTGGTCCCCCTTCTGATCAGGTACAAGTGCGACTGCAACAGGAACCAGGCGGCCAATTAAGGAAGTATAGCATTGACCCTGCAGTTTAGTTTCCTTTGGGAAACGATTTCTCTAGTCTGTTTAACACTCCATGTGAAGGGACAATCTAGTGGGGAGTTAGGTCTACAGAGGATCAGCCCTGTCTTTAAAAATAAAAGCCAGAAGAGTAAATATTAAAGAGGAACTTAGATTTTCGGGTGTCTAGGACAGATAAATTATTACCAGGAATATTTAGAGGTAAGTTTGATTTACTAGCAAAGTGAAAAAAAGATAATTAAGGTAATACTAAAAAGATTTTTTAAATGTTCTGTGTCTAAATTATCTAGGTGTTTTATATGTAGTAAGCTTTTTGAATATCTCTACATTCATCTGTCTATCATCTATCATCTATCTATATCTATCTATCATCTATCTATCATCTATCTATCTATATCTATCTATATCTATCTATCATCTATCTATCATCTATCTATCTATCTATCTATCTATCTATCTATCTATCTATCTATCTATCTATCTATCTATCATCTATCTATCTATATCTATCTATCATCTATCTATCATCTATCTATATCTATCTATCTATAGCTATCTATATCTATCTATCATCTATCTATATCTATCTATCATCATCTATCTATATCATCTATCTATATCATCTATCTATCTATCTATCATCTATCTATCTATCATCTATCATCTATCTATCTATCTATCTATCTATCTATCTATCTATCTATCTATCTATCTATCATCTATCATCTATCTATCTATCTATCATCATCTATCTATCTATATCTATCATCTATCTATCTATCTATCTATCATCTATCTATCATCTATCTATCTATCTATCTATCTATCTATCTATCTATCTATCTATCTATCTATCTATCTAATCTATCATCATCTATATCTATCTATCTATCTATCTATCTATCTATCTATCTATCTATCATCTATCTATCTATCTATATCATCATCATCTATCTATCATCTATCATCTATCATCTATCTATCATTTATCTACCTACCTACCTACCTATCTCATAAATCTAATACAAATTTTGGTTTTCAAACCCATACTAAGATTGGATAATTAATAGAGATTTCATTATTGTCATGGGAAGAAAAAGAACAGTGAGTGAGTTGATGGGGAAAGACCGGGAACTACCAAGAATGTTGTTCCCCAAATTGTGTGTTCCACTCCCCACCATCCCAGTTGCCCAGCAGGATGTACATTTCCAAGGTCCATTAGTGTGACCCTGTGAATGAGAGTAGAGAGATGCCCGTGTCTCCCTTTCAGTGGGGGAGGCTTCTCCTCTCTTCACTCTGCCTGTGGCCTAATGCCTATGATCAGGATGACCTTGGAAGCCTCCTGCCGAAGATGCAGGAGCCACAGGGGCTTGGAGGCAAGCCACCTTCTGATGAGGAAGAGGCATTTGGACTTTACATGAGCAGTAAATTAATTTCAATAATATTGGTTTCATTGGAAGAGTCGCTAGCACTACCCTAATCAATATCTGAAACACCTTTTACTTAAAATTAAAGTTGGCCTGATTCAGGATTGAAAGAGAACATTCAAAGTAAATTTCCCCAAGAATCAGAGGACATTCTGCCAGCAGAAATCCTGCAACAGGGACATTTCTTGCCATCTGAGGTCCCCATTCCTACTCCTCTGAAGTCAGTAACCACAAGACACTATTCTTTACATTCCACACAACAAAGCAGATAAAAGTTCCGTGCTGTCAAAATGTCAAAAAAAACCACTGTTTACATTTTTTATTTTTGCTAATAGGGGGGTGTTGTGCTTAGAAAAATCAATCTGAAATTCAGGGGACTTGTTCACACATTTTCTTTGATTCTTTAACTATTTTTGTTTTGTTTTGTTTTTTTACTTTCATTATCTTACTCTAGTAAACTTAGAATGAAATTGTGAAGATAAGAAAGATTAAAATGGATTTACTACTGATAAAAAGAACAGATGCCAAATTATCAGGCCATTAATTATGTAAAAGTCTCTAGTTAGGAAGACAGTTATCTAAATTGTGCTTTCTATCAACATGTTTTATTTCCACAAAGACTATAATGTGAATAATTTGGTTCTCAACTAGAGAAGCACTCGCATCCTGTGAAATGAGTGCACTTCAATAGCCTACTATGTGAAGAGAAACTTTTGGATTAGATGATGGATATTAGAAATATCATGCATTTGCATTTTCCACTAATTCACTCTTGAATGCAGCATCAGAGTACATGAAATCAATTTGATTTGACGATAACTCATTTCCTAATCTTATGTTAAATGATAAACAAAGGCATAAAAAACTTTTTAAGAGTATATTTGAGCAAAACTCTATTTGAATTGGGCAGGATCCAAATTAGCAGATAGGAAGGAGCTCCACGGAGCTATATAAAATGAAACACTTATAGCCAGAAGGTATTGGAACAAGGACACCATACTAGGCAGAAAAGCAGAGTATTGCCAAGTTGCCTTCCTTTAGGAGATGGCAGGGGTCTATCTGACAGGCTACCTCACTAATGCTGATCAGGCAACTCCTGATTGACTGGTTTAGGATTTCATTTCTGGGAGAGTAGAATCTACAATTAAGTCTCAGTTTGGTGACATGGGACATAGCATAAGTGACTGCCTTTTGGGCCTGTTGTGCTGTTTTTCACACATTTTTTCCCTTTCTTCCTGGCCACCTGTGTTCTTTATTCTCAGTGAAATCACTTCCTTGCTACTTGCTTCTGATGAGCCAAAGCTCTAGGACAGTGATCGCTCCAGGCAGCTGTCCCCTGGCCCATGTTTAAAACCACTTCACTTTCTTCTCTTGTTTCTCAAATGGTTCTTCCCCATAACAACTTGTATTATCATAGAGCCAGATAGTAGGAGAAAAACTCTTTGATAGGGGAGAAAGTTAAAATGGTGCAATGGTTCAGAATCTGATATTAGATCCCAGATTTTCTCTTATTAGCTGGGTGACATTTGGGTCAATCTTGAGCCCCCATAAAATCTATTCATCCATAAAATAGGGATAAATCACAGGGAAAGCACTTACTATGGTGATAGTGCATAGCAATTCTCAATAACAGTAGCTGATATTATTTTCAAGAGCCATTGCTATACAGAAGACCCTTCTCAAAGCCCAAGTGAAATCCTTCTTGGTTAATTGTGTATGGTTGGGGCATGTGGGGAGGCAGAATGATAAATAAAGAATCTTAATTATAATTGGAAAAATTTTACTAGGCCAAAAAATGGGAAGAAAGGGATAGGTCACATAAGTGATAACTTAGATGATGTTTAAAATCTGCTCTTTGACATATAATTGGATAAAGAATATGTGGTACATATTTACAATGGAATACCATTGAGCCATACGGAAAATGACATACTGCCATTTGGGACAGCACGGGTGGACCTTGAGGGTATTATGCTAAGTGAAATAAGTCAAACAGAACAAGCTACAAACCATATGATTTCACTCATTTATGGAATGTAAGACTGAAGCTCATAGGCACAGGCAACAGACTGGTGGTTCCCAGAGGAAAGGGGGATGGGGTGCAGTAAAGGGTCGAGGGGGCCAAATACATGCTTACAAACGATGATTTGACTTTGGGTGGTAGGAGCACAATGCAATGTACAGATAATGTATCATGGAAATGTATACTTGAAACCTATATCATCCTTTTAACAACTGTCACAACAATAAATTTAATTAATTAAAAAAAAGGAATTAAATCTGCTCTTCTGTTAGTGGAAAGAAACTTTGTGGTGATCAGTAGGTGCTTATATTATTGCCTCTCGGTTGTGTTCACTGTGTGATTGGGAAAACTGGTCAGTCTGCCTGGGACACTCCCTGCTTCTTCCTTGAGCAGGTGAACATTTACTCACACCTCCACATTTAGCTTAAAGTCATTTCCTTCACAGGCCTCCAGTGACCTCTTAAAACCAGGTTAGCTGTCCCTCCCATCTCCTGCCATGGAGTCCTTTCCTCTGTGAAATGTTAGTGCAAATCACACATTATTGTAATTGTCCTTAGTCTCATACTCCAGCCCTAAGCTATAAGGTCCTTGAGAACAGGGGTTTTGTTCGACATTGTATCCTTCATGCCTAGTGCGGTTCTTAAGTCATAGAAGACACTTAAGATATTGTTTAATGAATGTATAGATAAATTCAAATCTTCAAAGATTGAGAAAGACAGACCACTGGAGAGAAGTGTATAGGAAAATAGGTTAAAATAAAAAGTAAAAGTAAAGTTAAAGTATATTGTCCCAGCAATGAGAAGACTCAAGGGTCATGATCCTTGTCTTTCAATGTTGAAAAGCTACAAATTCATTGCCTTATACTTAGTAAATCATCAAGCAGTAGCCAACTGCTTCTGATAGAGTTTAAGGATATAAGGAAAGAGAAACAAGGTTCCTGACCTCACAGAGCTCAAAACATAGTGGAGGAAATACTGATATTATCAAATAATAATGCTTTCCTATGGTTGGTGCCACATAGCATAGAGGATGTTCGTCTAACTCAAGGCAGACAGGTTCCAGAAAGTCTTCTCAGACAGCGTGATGCGTGTGTTAAATTGAAAGGTACACACAAAGAAGTAGACAGAGATGGCCTATGGTAAGCATGTTCCCTTTTCACCATAGATCTCCTGAGAGCAGCACAAACTGGCTACATACAGAAGAGGAAAATATTGGCTCACAGAACTGAAGCTTTTGGTGGAGACTTTAGGAATGGCTAGATCAAGAGGCTCAAATATTGTCTTCAGACACCTCTTTCTACTCTCTCTCTTCTCTGTCTCTATATCTCCTGGCTCTGCTTTTTATTTTGTTGACCTTTTCTTTCTAGATTTTTATTCAAGGAAACAAGACAGTCACCAGTAGCCTCATATACTCCTTTGGGTTGCCATCTCATGAATCCTGGTAGAATAAGAAAAAAGCTCTGCCTTCCTAATAGCACCAGTGAAACCCTAAAATCAAGTTACATTGATCAGGCTCATAATATGTCCATTTCTTAATGAGTCAGTGTGGCCAGAGACATAAACTGCTCTGTTGGATGTCTTGAGACATTTGTCCACCTCAGGAATCTAGGGCAAGCCAAAGCTATCCAATCACATGGCCTGAGATTGGGGAGTTGTGTCAATGCCAAGATGAAGGGAGGAGCTAATGCGAGAACAAGGAAGGCAGGGGTGGACGTCAGACAGGCAAAAACCATGTGCTCATTACATACACACACACACACAGAAACACAGTGATCTCTTTCATACATTGGACTCCTTAACAAACTTATTATTAAATATTTTAGTATTACTTCTCTACACATATCCTTATATTATAAGGATGTACATGAACACAAACACACATGGCAACTCATAAACTTTAAAACATTAAAATGTAACAGTGGAACAAAAAAATGAACAATAACAGCAGAAAGAGATACTGGTATATCCTTACATTTTTTGGTAGACTAGATCTATACTAGCCGCGGTGCTTTCGCTGCCTGCATCACCCTCTCTTATGCGCGATGTGACGTGAGCGCGGATTCCTCTGCGTGGTGTGAGCATTTCATCAGGATCACTGTATATTTCTTTAACTATAAAAGGCCTTAAAGACCATATTCTTCTCATTCCATAAATAAGAAATGAAGTCCAAAGGTTCAATACCATGCAGCATTTAGAGATTTGATGAACCAGTTTTCTTACATGAGACACCAAATGCATTTCTCAAAGAGGAAGATAATTCTGAACAAAACCATGTCCCTCACCACTTTTTGCACATAAAAAGTAAGGGTAGAGAAGAACCAGGTGCCCCCTTTTCTGCTAATAGGAGAGCCCTCCATTATGAAACACTTAAAAATGCTATAAAACACATACAAATTTGATTTTTAATTCTTTTAAAGCAAGAGGAGACTTTATTTTCTAGTTTCATTAAGAGTTAGAAAAGGCTGTGGTTATTTTAGGATTCTATTGAGTAGCGATTTATGGGGAAACATGGCCAGGTTGGAAAACAAGCACCAGTCACTGATTTTGCCCCTGCAAATTCTTGAAGAAACATGGCAAGGTTTTCATATGTTCCTACCTCTGCTTTAAATACCAAAAGAAACAAGTAAAAAATTAAAATGCAGCACTTAGTTTCTGTGTTTTAAACCCTAATCAGAACATTTTATGTGACTAATTCACATAAAGCTCTACACAGAACTGTCACTGTCCATGTGTTCTTAGCCATGTGAGTGTGGTAATTTACATTTATTCCAACACAAACTGGGAAAATATAGGGGAAAAGTAAAAATCATTGCCATGTTGTATAAATGAAAACAATAATGGAAGAAATATCGGTAAAATAAACCAAAATAATAAACCAGATATATATTTTATTGCTTTGTTAACTTATACATATGAAAGTTTTGCTATTTAACAAGGCTGTTACACTGCCAATAATATTTTACTGCTAAAAATTTTAGTAATACATTTTTTTCCTCCTGAACTTACTTTTAAGCTCAAGAAACGATCAGCAAAAATATCAGACAGACATCTCCTACGGAAAATAATTCTAAAAATAGAATGAAATCTTAGGTCTGTTTTATTTCTCGTGAAAGCCTCTAATTCTTGAATTCCTGGATTATAGTCCATCCTAGTTATTATTCCTCCATCTTCTTGGAAGTTGTTTTAAGTTCGTAATTGACACAGATGATAAGTGGAATTTGGTGTGATAAATAACCTTTTATTTTTATTTTGGGGTTCCTTCACCCTTGCTCGGGAATGAATCATCATGCTTTGCAATGTGGTTTTGAGATATCCTATCCTTCCATCATTTTCTTTGACTTTACCCACAATATCAAAAGAAAAATCCCCGTAGGCCTTCGGTTATATTTTACTCTAATTACAGAATTCTTCAGCAGTATGCAATGCTCTGAAACTTTAAGTTTCCGAAATGGATGTATTGGGGGTAGATTAAGGTGACAGCTATGACACTGGGTAGGACTTTGAAGTGTTTAAAAATTCCTCCCCTCAAGATAAGCCTGAAACTGAATTTCAGCCAAGAGTCTGTAATTGCCTGAAAGTGTGATGCTTTCCATTTGTTCCTTCAATGTTTCTTCTGTTTTACTTACAGAGGGAGCACTTTTTTATTCCAAGACTCATCTTTTCCACAATGTTTTCCTACCATAAAGCAGTTTTTGAGGGTCTGTCTCAGAGAAGGCCAGTATGTTATAGCTGGGCATCAGCCAGCTAATCAGTACCTGATTGCTTATTAGATGTATTTTTAGTGCTTTTAGAGAAATGCGATGGCCACAGGTTAGCCATCCCTAGACAAGACAGACCCCAAGAAGCTATGAAACAATACAGGTTCAACGTGTTCTTAAAAGCCAAACTGGAAGACGCAAAACCAAGGATACTAATTGCAGTATGTCAAAAAAGTCAGTTGAAAGTCAGCTGTAGTTTATAATATTGAGGTTTTTTAAAAAAAGCTTTACTAAGGTATATTTTTCATATCATCACCATCAATCAGTTTGAGAATAGTTGTCTCCCCTCAAGAAAATCCCTCATGACCATTCACAGTTAATCCCCATCTCCACCCCCAGGCAGCCACTAATCTTTATGTATCTAGTAACTTGCTTTTTCTGGACAACGTGTCATATAAATGGAATCGTGTGATGCACGGTTCCTTGTGTCTGGCTTCTTTCACTTAACAATGTTTTTCAGATTCATTCATGATCCAGCATCCGTCATGATTTTTTTTCTTTTTGTTGATAAACAGTATTCCATTATATGGAATCGTTTTTAATGGCAATGACTTTACAACTTTTTTTTTTTTGGTGCTTTAAAATCTGTAAAGATTGGGAGATAAATTAATTCTTGTTTCCCCAACCATCAGTTAATGCAAGAGAGCCTATGACTAAAAAAGGCAAGAAAACCATAGACCGATAAGACGCTGCATAGTTCATCTGTGCAATAATCCAACAAATATTTGTTGAGCTCCTATTATGCAACAGACACTATCTTCCCACTGAGAGGACAGTAAAGGAGTAAATAAAGGAGACATACGGTCTTTAGGGGAGGCGGGCTTTAAACAAATAAGTAGATACACTTTGGTTAAAATTGAGATGAGTGCTGTTATATAAAAGTGCAGGGTGCTGTAAGACTGACTAACGGTGGCATCCAGCCTCGCCTGAGACTCGGGAAAGATTTCCCTGTAGGAGCTGTGTTTAAACTGAGATCCCAAGGACAGGATATTTGGACAGTTTACAAAACATAAGGAAGGAAGGTTTTTGCTCAAAGAACAGATTTGGGGAAGATGATGCATTCGGGGAGCCGAAAGGGTGCCTGAGAGCAGCGTCGGAGGGAGCGGGGGTGAGCAGGGTGCAGGAGGGGGCTCAGGAAGCGACAGGCCGGCCGGCACAGGGCTGCATGGCCCCTGTAACGTTTTATCTTGATGGCAAAGGACGCTGTTGAACTGTGAAGCAAGAGAGTGATATGATTGCATTTGTGTTTTCCAAAAACATGACTCTGACTATGGTAAGGAGAGCAGATATTTGAACAATCACAATATTGTACCAGATTGGTAGAATGAGCTCACTATTAAGGGGTTTTGCATGCAACTTTTTCCTTTATAACTCATGTATTCCTGCTCCCCTGGAGCTACGCCTGCCACATGCTAGGAGCTTCTCTCAGTACTTTCCCAAAAGGCTTGAAATCAGGATCTTAAAGAGACATCTGCATTTCAGTGTTCACTGCAGCGCTGTTCACAATAGCCAAGATTTGAAAACAGTCTAAATGTCCATCAAGGAATAAATGCATAAAAAATGTGTCCTTTATGTGCAGTGGAATACTAGTTAGCCTTAAAAAAGGAAATCCTGCCATATATGACGACGTGAATGAATCTGGAGGACATTATTCTAACTGAAATAAGCCAATCACAGGACAAGTACTGCATGATTCTACTAACAGGAGATACCTGTGATAGTCACTCATAGAAGCAGAAATACAGTGGTGGTTTCCAGGGACTGAGAGAAGGGGGAAATGGGGAGTTGTTATTCAATGAGTGTAAAATTTCAGTTACATTAGTTCTAGAGGTCTGCCTTGCAACATTGTGCTCATAGCTGACAAAACTGTGTTGTACACTTAAAATTTTGTGAAGAGGGTAGATTTAATTCCAAATATTCCTACCACAATAAAAAGGTGATTGTTGAATAAGTGATAGAAGGCAGCATTCCTGAATTTAGGAATAGCTTACTTGTCTCATAAATTAGAAGGGATTCTTGATGACCTCAGTAACGAAGTTATTTTTCAATCATTTGCTCACTAACATATTTTGTTGAGTCAGAGAGAAATGAGTGCTAGCATGCCAAAAATAACAAATAACCCTCTTCCATAGGCAAGAGAAATGGTGAGGATTCTGAGGTGAATTCACAGTATAGCTACCTCACATAGGATAATACTAATACCTCAATTAGGTAATGCTTCCATTAGAAGTACAAAGCCACTCTAGCCACAGGTTAAAACATACCCACAAAACAGACCATTGGTGCTTGAGCAAGAATACAGAGAATGCAATAGGCTTTCCTCCTGTCAGGATGGCTCTGGGCTCCTGACTCCTGCTCCTGGTAAGCTCTGCGGAGGAATGTTATTCCATCACGGCTGCCCAGCACCTGCTGAGAGATGTCTTCCTTCATCAGCGCTGAAATTGGGTCTTTCATCTCCAAACTCTGCACAATGTGAAAACATTTCCCTCTGCTCCAGACTATCTGGTTGCTCGAAACAGATTCCCAAACCCACTGCTGACATATTTACCGGGAACACTGGTGAGGCTGAGTTCTCAAAGCAGAGAACTAACGTCTTGAGATGGCAAGTCTGTGATGACCTTTATTATTAATGCCAGTTTTCATTTTCATTTTAATCATGTAGAAGACCCTACTTCTGAAATATCCCTGAACTATTTTAGAATTTATTGTATGAAAAATCTTGGCTACCTGCTTGTCTCCATTCATCAAAAACTTGGAAAGGTTCATACCAGGCATGAAATGTCTCTTTGGAATTTTACTAATGGATTAATGATGCTAATAAACATTTGGGGCAAACCAGAAAAATAAAAAGGTAGGGTGTGTATTAGACTCTCTCCTAAGAACCTGTTAAAAATAAATGGAATCATTCAGTTATTGAATGTGCTTGTTTACGTTTCAGAGCTGATTCACTTAAATTTAATCTTTGTTTTCTTTCATTAGACGCTGCATAAGTTCTCTGTCATTACTTTAATTAGATGCATTAATAAGGTTTTAAGACACCTCTGCACAGAACTACATACAAATGCAGGACGATGAACCCGAATCTGGTTAGATGGAAGTCCTACTTCTAAAGCGTTAAATGAAAGCCAGTCACATTTTTTAGTGTTTTTAATATATATATTTAAATATGTGTATGTGAGTGTTGACAAGAATCAATAAGAAATCTTAACCCATTTAATTCTCCTTTAAATCACTAGGACAGAACTTCCCAGAAGAAACTAGAGATGCTTATCGGCATTTCATACAATGGACCTAAACACTGATTCTGAGAATAAAGACCAAATATTAGGAGAGCATGAATTTGCTCCCATAACATAAATAAATTCCTTTTTATGTACATATACATTTCTTATTTATCGAACATGAAAGAGCTGAAAATTCATGTTGGAATCAGCTGTCTCTTCAGAACTAGATGAGTCCTCAGAAGCTCTTGAACTGTAAACCATGGCTAGTCAATCCAAGATTTAGAGGAACAATAGATCCTTTGGCTCAAACTTTTAAGGCAGGTGTGGAGCTTTGCACAGCTACACTTGCTGTCTGAGTTACATTCTATCTAACCCATCGCTAATGGAAACAATTCTAATAACATATAGAAATAATAGAGGTGAATAGCATTTCAGTATTCAGTGTTTTAAGGTTTCTCTTGAGCCTTAACAGAGTTTCTAACTTTCATTTCATTAGTAACAGTGTTATATGCATCGATGTAATTTTCTTTCATTTAGGAATTACCTTTTTCTTACACACCTGCATAACCCAACTTGAACACATAAACTAAGATTTATAAATATGTAATTGGTAGCATATCTCAGTGTGAACTATGAGGTTCTTTCTTAAGAAGCATTATATAATAAATGACACCCATTAAAATGGTCTAATTAGTTTTAAGTATTTAACCAGCATTAACAGAGAGAGTCAAAACCCAGCCTACCTAGACTGCATATTAGCTTATAATGACTTAGGAGTAATCAGCTTTCCCAGATGGCTTCTCAAGGAACAGAGGAAATCAAAATAAAACAGTTTTAGAACCAGGTAACTAATTACACACAGATTATTTGTAAACAGGCTCTCTCCTCTGAACAAAAGAAATAAGCTTGGCTGAACTGAACTGAAGATCTCATTGCCAAACCCACAATAGAGCCATTTTCTTAGAAGAATAGTCCTATATTGTGGATGGAGTAAGACAACAAGCTGGGCAGTGATAAAAGAATAAAAACAAAAGCTGATATTTGCTCTAGCTAATTTGAATGGCTGGACTTTGGGGCAGCTGGGATGGAGTTTGTATATATATATATATATATATATATATATATATATATATATATATATATATATATATATATTTAAGAACAGAGGCCTTTGTGTGAATTCCCGAGTGTGATGCTTGATTGCAAACAACTGCATTCTTCTCTACGTCCTTTCCAGTAGCAACCGCTTTTCAAGGAGGCCTTTGCTTCTGCCACTCCTTCCTGTTTGAAGGGTTCTTAGAATCCACAACAAATGCAATTGTAGGAGTTGTCTGAAAATTTTGTGCCACGTTTCATGTCTTCCTTGGCAGTTGACTCTGTTTCAGAGTTATCATTGAAGTAAGGTCAGACTTGTGTTCTCTTTGACCGATCGTGTGCTCCCTAAATCCAGTTGTTTCTCATTGTTATTGTATTCATTACAGCTCTGTAGTGGTCAGTAGTAGCTATGGTATGTCAGGCATTGGTTCATACTTGACCCTGGCTCTCACCTATCACCATACCCTTATGAAGTGTATGTTATTACCCACATTTCAGAGATAAGAAGATGCAGACTTGCAGAGGTTAAGAACTTACCTGAGGGAAACAGCCACTAAATGGGAAGGCAGGATTGGATTCATGTCTGCCTGACTGCTATGCTCCATACCCTTAATTACTAGGCTTCAGAAGAAAAAAACTTGTGATCCTCACTTCTTCTATCGATAAATAATTGGTTGCTCTAATTGACAAGGGTTTTGAATACAGCGGGGGCTAGTTATATGAAGGCCAGAATGCAGAAGGCCATACTGAGGGGTTAAAGTTGTTCTCCCTCCCACAATCTGCACTGTAATCAACAATTAACATTTATCTTCCTTAAAATATCACGTGCAGATATGATGTATCTCAACATCATAAAATCCAGAAACATAACAAGATATATTGTTAATTAACTACTTGACATCCATCTGTAATAATTTTTTCTATACTTTGTTTGGCTGCACACTCTTTGATTGCCTCTTTATTGCACAAAGATTTTATGTGTCTCTTTATTGTACGGGATTTTATATTTCCTGTAGTGAATCAAAATATATTTGTGTTTCTTCTAGCATGACTGATGTTTTCTATTATTAATAGTTTAGAAGATTTTGTTTCAGCTCCGCTACTTGATATTGCTTAATGTCAAATACCTTTTAGAATATATATTATATTTTTGGAAAAAACTCCTATCAATTTTTTTTTCATATAAGCTGTAATATTTGGAATAACTTTCCATAGACTCACTTCCAGCTCTAGCAAATTATTTTTATTTGAAACTCTTTGCCCTGTTTTATCAAATATTTTAACAGCCCCCAAATGCACATTTTATGTGAAATTTCCTGACTTTTAAATGTTACTAATGAATTCAGTTTTTTAAGAAACACTATGTGCATAAATAACATTTGTCTGTTGGTTAACAAAAGGAAAATGAAAGCCATATGTTTATTTAATTTTCATTTTATATTATATTTATTTTAATTTTGGCATTTATGGTTTTGTTGGTTTTTCATGTTTGATATTAAAGAATTTTTAAGAAAAATTTATATTTGTGTCAATATATAATTTACAAGGCTCACATTGTCATTTTATACATTTATAGTGTTCATATTTTGATTTCAAAATGTAAATGTAGAGAGAATATAGAGGGTTGAAATATTATTGTTTAAATTGGAATATGGCCAATATATTCACCACAGGGTAGGACACAGATGGAGAAGACCAAAGTGAAGTCCTATAAAGCATGGGGCAAGAGCTGGGGTCCTATATTCCAGTATCTAAGAACTGTACTAGATTCCCAGACCTGCTTTTTTTAAACTTATCTTTATTGTTGAAAGTATTACAGATGTCCCCCCTTTTCCCCACATTGATCCCCTCCACCCGGCATCCGCCCCCACTCTCCCCCAGGCCTTCATTACACTATTGTCTGTGTCCATGGGTTATGCATTTACTCCTATAAATTCTTTGATTAATCTCCCCCCCTCACTCCCCTGCCCCCACCTTCCATCTGAAATTCGTCAGTCTGTTCCATGCATCCGTGTCTCTGGATCTATTCTGTTCCTCAGTTTATTTTGTTCGTTAGATTCCACATATGAGCAACATCATGTGATACTTGTCTTTCCAGACCTATTTTTAAAAAAATATTCTTAGCAAACTAAATAAAACATTGAAAGCTTCTCCCTGATATTAGGAAGTGGGTAAGAATATTTTCTGTCATCCTTTCTATTCAACATTATATGATGGACTTTCAGGGGGTAGCCCATTCAGTGCCCTTTCCCCACTCTTTTCCAGTCTCTCTTCCATTTTTTTCTAAGGTTACTAAAGGGACGTATTGCCTATGATTCTATTTTATATTTCTTTTAAAGTTTAGTAATCAAATGCTCCACTAAGGTCCCAAATAATTTCATAAACAAACCAAATTCAAAAACTATATTTTATATTTTAAAATTATTTTAAGATAATAATGTTTATTATTCTCTGTGGTCCAGCCACTGAAGTTGTCATGTTCTCTTCTCCTGGCTTTGTTAAGTGATAAAGGATACATACATGATAAGTGAAATATCTTCATTCCTTACAGTATTATTTGCTGTACATAACGAATTACCCAAACGTGTAGTGACTGAAAACTACAAATGTATATTAGCTCATAGTTTCTGTGGATCAGGAATTCAGAAGCAGCTTAGGTGGGTGGTACTCCTGATATTTAGTCAGGGTGTTGGCCTGGGCTGCGGTCACCTAAGGACTTGACTATAACTAAAGGATCTGCTTCCAGGATCATTCACGTGGCAGTTGGCAGGAGGCCTCAGTCCCTCACGCTGTTGATTGGAGGCCTCTCTTCAGCACAGGATAGCTGGGCTTCCCCAAAGCAACTCATACAAGAAATAAAGCAACATGAAAAGCACGCAGAAAATACAGTGCCTTTGGTGACCTAGTCTCAGAAGTGACGCGTCATCGTTGCTGCTGTGTTCTTTTGGTCACAGATTTAGAAGGAGACTACCCAAGAGGACAAATATCAGGCTGGCTACTGAACCTGATAAAGGGAATGAATTCCTTTCATATTCCATCTTAAATGCTCATTTTTGTCTTGGACACATTCAGTGATAGCTAAAATAGATGACTCAAAGTCTGTTAAAATTTAGATCAGAGTCAGTTAGTCATTTTCATAAATTTTTAACAGTGATTTTCCAATTGGCTAAATAGGGCAATGCTTACATTTAAATGTGTCTAAGTGTATGTAGCCAATTTTTTTCATCTCTCTCTTTTTTTTTTTTTTTTTTTTATGTGACAGGATTTGATGTCAGATTCTAAGTAATTTTTTTACACTAACATTAAAACATAAATGGATGAAAGTTTTATATTCTTTCTGAATACGTGAAATCCACAGTGGGTGGTGTGCAAAATTTTGTCACTTTGCAATTCAAATGAAACAAACAAAATCCAGACTTAATTTGAGTGAGTTAATTCAGCCTGAGCCTATAGCCCAGCTACTGACTCGGCCATAATTAAGTGCTAATTGCATGGGTGTGCTGTTTTGTGAGGCAGTAAACCAGTTTCCTGAGTGGATAAACAAGAACGTTGAAAGCCTACAATATGAACCTATCAAGGAACTGCAATTTTTCTGTAGAAAAAGAGCAGACCTACCTGTTTTTACTATTAGAATAAGAGTGAGAATTCCTAAAAAGTGAATGAAAGGTTCGTTTTCAAAATTGGCTATGGAGAAGAGGTACTGCTAAATGTAGAAAAGTGTTTCATATGTTACCTTCTGTAAAATGTAACAATAAATACATTTGTCTATTTGTCAAGTACTTTCTACCCGTAAAACATCTTTTGTACAGGCACTTAAACTCGTTAACGTTAGAGCTGAAATGAGCTACAGAGTTCATCTGGTCTACCAATTCCCCATCCCACTCACACTAAGAATTTTATAGATGAGCAAAACAAGATTCCAAGAGGTTAAGTACTTGTCCAAAGCTACATGTCTAATATAGAAGAGTGATTAAAATTCAGATTCTGTGTTCCAGTTGGCTTGAAATTGAATTCTAGTTACACACACACTGTTTGACCCTGGGAGATTTAAACTCTGTACAGTTCAATTTGTTCATCAGTACACCAAGAAAATAATCTCTGCTACATTCATAAATTCTGTAGACGTGAGACAGGCAGTGGAGATACGCTGCCCTCCAAGAGTTTGTGACTTTGAAGGAGATCAAGTCAAGTGCTATGGGAACACAGACCTTGAATCCAATTTGTCATAGGCCGTCAGTCATATATGAGCTTTTATAACAATGGGAAATAGAAAAGGAAGATAGTGGTCTCGCTGGAGAGCATAGTATGTGCAAAGGTCTAGAGATTACAGTGCACTTGGCATGACAAGGAATGGCTAATTGAGTGAAGCTGGAATATAGATGGCCAGCTGGGGAGTTATAAGGAGTAACTGAGAATATTAATGTAAAGGGTTTAGCATAGTACCCAGCCTATGATAAATGATAAATGAACTTGGTAAATTATAGTTACTGTCACAAATTTTAATATTGTTATTAAACATTAAACTACAATTGGAAATCTAAATTTCCAGTTAAATTTACCTCCAATTTCCAGTGTCTTTTTTTTTTTTTTTTTTTAAGATATGTATCAGGTGATTTACTGTAGATGTTTTTCTAGTGACAAATATTGATTGCTTGCCTCCTTTCCCAGGCCCAGTTCTGCTCTAGGCACTGGGGGTTCAATAAAGAAAAGAGCAATTCCAGAACTTATTATGGGGAGAAATGGATAGAAAAAGGGAAATAGATAAAGAAGTGAAATTTCAGTCAGAAAGGTGTTGTGAAGAGAATATAGCTGGAGGGGTAATGAGAATAGGGTGTGACAGAGTGAGAGGAAAATGTACGGGAGCAAAATCCTAGGGGGAAAAATGCATTTCAGGCAGAGGCCCTGAGTGATATCGAGCTAGACTTGAGAAAAGAAGCCTTGCCTGACGTTGAGGGGAAGACTGGTGGGAGTTGGGAGCCAGAGGATAGAGTAGAATTTAAAAGATATGAAGAACCTCTATGTAGTATGGTGATTGGGTTTTATTTTACGTATATTGGAGCGCTTTAGACAGAGGTATAACATGATCTGGCTTATATATTAAAATAGAACTTCTCAACTGTGGCACCATTTGCATTTGAGGCTAGATAAGTCTTTGTTATGGGGAGCAAGCATGTGGAACTGCAGGATCTTTACAGCATTCCTGGCCTCTACCCACTAGACGATAGTGGCAACACCCAACCAGTGAAAGTCAGTGTTGTCTCTAGATAATGCTGAATGTCTCAAGATGAGCACAATTTCTCCCAACTGAGAGCCACTGTCTTGAAATCAGATTTTTTTGTCACTGTGTGAAACTTTGGTTAGGAATGTGGGCATGAGGACATGAGGACAGGACAAGTGTATATGCAAAGAGACTGCTATTAGACTAGTGCAGGAATCCAGGGGCCAAAAGTGACCTGATGCAGAGCAGCAAAGACCGTAGGGGGCTGGCATGCAGCATATGTTTTGAAAACACTGTAGTTAAAAAATATTTTGGAGACTGAACCAACACAACTTGGATGACATGTCAACCATACATCTTAATATGTCTGAGAGAGACCTGGTTGGTTCTATATTTCCTGGTATAATTGTTAATAGTGTCCTCTTTATTGGTAATTCTTTCAACAATGAAGATAAATTTTAAAAAATTAAAAATAAAATAAGAAAAAAAGGGAAAAAATAGCATCCCTTTTCAGTTTCCAATGGGTCTTTATTTGGACAGTAAATTACTAGGCTTTCACTAGGTATGGTTCAGTGACAGGTATGAGATGTTTACTGTATTTTTCATATTATTGACCATTTAAGTGCCTTTCACTTTTGGTCTTTCTCACCTGATAGAATAAAGAGAACACAAGTAGATATTTATTTGGAGTAAGGAATAGAGTAATTCAGAGAAGAGAAGGGAAATATTACATACAATTTCTAATCATTGGCAATGTGTTAACTATACTCTTACAGTTTAAATTGCCATTCATTCCTGGGCTTTTTATGGATAGCAGCTGGGAAAAGAGAATGAGAATATATAATAATATAACTGCAATGTATACATTTGGTCATTACATTTCACATATCTGAGGAATTTTTTTTGGTTCTACAAGTTATGGAAGATACACATATAGAGAGTTTAAGAAAATTTGAATTTGTAAAACATTTTTTTAAATTTGCCAATTAAGATTCTTTGTAATTTTCTTAATTTTTCTGTCTGTGACTAGTTTAAGTAATCCCGTGCTACTTTTAATAAGGTGGGGGAGGTATAAGTCCTCTTGTGCTGCAGTAAGGACCCTTCACCATCAGTATGTTTTCAATAGTACCTATTGGGAGGCCACAGAAAAGGGGAAGACAAAGGAAGGTCAAGAGAAAGAAAACAGGTATCTCAGCACAAATCAGCCTCCTTTAGTGGAAACAAATGAACAAAGAAGAAAACACACAAGCCCAAGAGATGCATGATACCCAGGACAGAACATTACCACAATCTTCAGAAACACTCTGGCGCTGGTGTTTTGGCCCCGTGATTGTGTATGTAAAGGAAGTTCCCTAATTTAATCTACACTTTAGCCCTAAGTATAAACAAAATTAGGGAAGTTGTTATCATTCTCATTTTTCAGACAAACACCCAAGACTCAGAGACTCATGCGAAAGGTAGCATCACACCTGATGAAATCTCTATCCAGGCTCCTCCAGCTCCAAAGTCCTTTCTTTTATTTTACCTCCTCGTATTATACTAGCGACGAAGGGTCTGTTTTGTAGTTGAGAAACTCAAGTTCAGAGTAAAGAGATGAGTTATTCAGGGTCCCAAAGACATTTGGTAAAAGCAAGAGCTAGAATGGGAGTCATCTCATTCTTAGTTCAGTTTTTGCCATAGTATTTGGATGGTGAGTGTTAAAATCCAATGAGTTACTCTAGCACTTTCAACAGAATCATTTATCAATGATTCTTTTTTCTCAAATAGTCTCAGTAAATTAAGAAAAATATTTTCATACAAATCAAAGGAAAAGAAATAATGTTCACTACCACGGCAGAAATACTGAAGGAGTTCTTACATGCTATTTTCCATAATCATGTATTAATGTACTTACATGGTATTTTCCATTATTGTTTATTAACTATTTATGTATGTTCTGTAGCTTGAAGCATGAATTGAAGATTTACATAAAATTCAGCTTTACTATATCGCCTCTCTACAGTTAGTAACCTAGAGAGAGCGCTTATAACTTTATGGTGATTAAACACATGAACTTTGGAGCCTGGACAGTCTGAAGTTAAATCCTGGCATGTTTCTTAGAACTTTCCAACTCTATAACCTTATCTAAGTTTGCTTATTTACAAAATGGGTATATAACAATATTTATATCAAAAGATTGTGTTGTGGGCTAAATAAGATTGGACAGTAAGTACTCACTAGATATTAGCCAATATTATTTACTAAGTGTTCCAAATAAAGTCTAGTTGACTACCTGGTTTTTGGTGGCTCTTGATGATGAAGGTCTTTTTTGGAGATATCTTGACAATTCATTTCAGGATCTTCCCTTTTATGTATTATAGACCCTTTTGAAACAATTTATACACAAATCTTCCTTTCTCCATTTAGAACCACAAATAGTTTTAGATTTAGAGAAACTTAAAAATACATAGAGTTATTATTTTATTTACAAGGCAGTAGCCTGTGAAGTTTGGAGTGTAAGGACTTGCCTACAGTCACACAACACGTTGCAGAGCTGGTACAGGAGCCTGGTCCTTGGCTTTTTGTTCTTTATTTCCTTTCAACAATACCGTGTTATTCCTCTCTAACGTGTCCAGCTTATTTATTTCTCCAATTTATTTTTTGGTTTCAACAAAATGCAATAGAGCAGAAACAGCTCTTTTTCTTGCTGTGGTGGATGGAATTAAAAGGTAACAAATTTTAGAATTATCATTTTGTTTTTATTTTGGCTAGCCAGCCTTTCCCAGGTTACCTTTAAATATGTCAGGAAGCTAAAGTATATATCGATAGTTGGTTCGCCTAGGGGACATTTAGTTCATTCTAATAGGCCAAACACTTTCAATTTATTTCTACTAAATAGGCCTCTGATATGGAGAGATTTATTGCTCCTCTTTTTTACCATCTAGAAGATGAATACAGTCTGAGATCAGAAGAGACTTCTTGTATACCCCCCAAAATTTCTAGATCAATGAGTTTTTATTTGTCCTAACTTGTACTTGGGCTGTAGCTCTGACCCATTCAGTATGTTCCAAATATATTTTATTTTACTTTATTTTTACATCTTTCTGTGGACAATTGACCCGTGTCTCCATTTGTTTCTTTACTAATTTGTGTTAATGGCATATTGTTTAAACCAAAGGATTAAGTGGGGAGTCTGTATTGCTTAATAAATTTGCCAGAAACTGGGTAAGCCCACTTGCCTCTGTTCATGGAAAGCATGAGTGTTTTACAATTTATTCTGGGAAAACTTATGAACCCATACAAAAGAACTACTTGCTGTCTTGGACTTTGGACACCACAAAGAACTATTTAATTAGAGCTTCCATTCAGTTATAACTGAAAACAGTATTGGGTAAGAATATGCTCACTTGCAAATGAATAGTTGGGTAATAGTCTCTTGATAATCCCCTTTTGATCAATTCTGTATGTGCCTCATTTTTAAATTTCTGTCTTTATTATTTTGTTTTATTAATAAAGTCTAATTATAATTCAGTCCCACGCTAACAGAGATCTTTTGAAGAATCCCTTTTCTCCCCAAGGGCCTTAACCAACTGGATTTCTACTGTCTTCTACACTCATTTCATGTTTAATGCTGTATCTCCATAGCTGCTTTTTCTTATCTCTCCATCTTCCCTTGAATGATGTGGACTCCAGGTAATGAGGTGTTACCTCCCCTTCTCAAATACCTCAGCTATAACTAATGTGAACTCATATGAAGACAATCATTGCCACAAACACCCACCTCTATTTCTACACCTCCAACCCTACCCAGTATAAATTAGCATAGTCTCTACCTTAGCCCATGAGAGCCTGACTAAAGGTGTCACTCATCCTTTCAACAAACCAATCATTTTCTTTGTACATAGGGCCATTATTGCAAATATAAACAAAACGTGGTCCATCTAGCAGAGGAGGCATGTAGCTCACTAAGGATGGGATCAAGCTAGAGGAATCTAGAAGACCAGAGACATTTTTGCCATACATTGTAAACATAGTTGATATGCATGTACCACCTCTTTGCTAAATGTCATTCCTAGTCAATTCTGAGACTCTACTGGATGAAATGTAGAGAGTTATTCCTGTTGTAATCTCTGGCCAAAATGCTAATATATAGCGGACTGCTAAACATTACTACACTTACCCTGGATAAATTATATTATTAGAAATGTCTGTAAACTTGCCAAGAATTTTGCAAAATGATACTTACTATTCATTGTATAAAGTGATATCCAATTAATATAAAAGAAGAAATATTTAAAGAACTATTAAAACAACTGTCAACACTGAGCTTTCCATTTGGTGAGATCTAGCAAATTATGGTAATGAGAAAAATAGTGCATTGTTTTATTTTCCTATTTAACTTTTGTTTAGTTTCTTAGAAATATGAGTTTGTATGTTCCAGGGAAGGTGATCTAAGGTAGGGCTTCTCAAACTTTTACTGAAGGCCACGTAGGGCTGAAGGGTTAAATAATAAAGGAGCGAAGCAAAATAAGCTTAAGGCATTTTGTAAAATTGATAGTTCTTTTTACATTTTAAGTTTTACATGAGAATTTGAATGATTGTTTCCGAATCCAATTCCTTACTCTCTTTAATGTATAATAACTTCAACCAGTAAGAATGTAGAGGGTGGGGCAAAAGTAGGTTTATAGTTGTTTGTATGGAAAATAACACAATAAATAAGAAATAATAATATAAGAATAAACTGTGTTTCACATACTCACTGCTGTAAACCTACACCCCACCCTGTATTTTCCCAAGTGACACACAACCATGCCACGAACTGCAGAGTTCAGATGTAACTATTAGGCATGCTTTGAACTAAATCTATCTTACAGTGACCAAGAACATTTTTTTAATATGACTTAATTGATTTCAGAGAGAGGAAGGGAGAGGGAGAGAGAGAGAAACATCAATGATGAGAGTCATTGATCGGCCACCCCCTGCACACCCCCCCCCCCCCACTGGGGATCGAGCCTGTAGCCCGGGCATGTGCCCTGACCAGGAACCCAACAGGATCATAGGTGGATGCTCAACCACCGAGGCAAAGGAAGACAGGAAAAGGTAAAAACAAGAACTAATATTTTTTTTATCTATTATGAGACAGACACTTTAAGAATTTAAAGAATTGATGTGTCATCCTCTTTAATACTGATGACTCTAGCTTTTTATCTCCATTTACAAACAGAAACTGAGGCTTAGAGAAAGGAACCCAATGACCCATATTTAATCAACAGAGCAAATGTCGAATCTCTCAAACTCCAGAGCCCATGTTCTTTATCTCACACCACGGTGTTAACCCCCTTAATCCGGCTGAATTAGAAAAAACATAGAGCAGCGTTTTAGGGTCCTCCTTTCCTTTTGCAGGTGAGTGTGGGAAAGCCAACTCAAGAAGCCCTGCTCTTCTTTACAAAGAGTGTTGTTTGTCCCTGTTCTCTCCCTTCCATTTCCCTTTGACACCTCTAGTTAAGCTTTGGCAGGCACATGTCAGAGTTGTGGGAAGTGGAGCTCTTCTGGATTCTTTCTTGCCGAACTCCAAGATCACTGATTGTAAACTTTTTCTGGACAAAGAAAAAGCTATAAGTTGAAGAGAATGAATATTTACCTGAGTTTCTGCTACCTGCACTGCTATCATTGAGCATTTTGTCTATATGATCGCATTTCCTCTGTACAACCCTTGAGATAACTCATTCCAATTTCAGGTAAAGGACACAAGGCCTGGAAAACTTACATGCTCATGAACTGGTGGATTCAAATCCGTACCTAACACCAAAGCTGAGACTTGTTCCATTTAATAAACAGAGACCATGGGTTCCATATATAAAAGATTGTATTGTCAGAGATGTGTAACCTACTCTAAAAGACTCAATTTAACACATCTGTAGTAAGGTCCTGATGTGTAGGCCAGTCACTGGGCTAAAAAAAGAGATAGACTCCTTACTTTCTGGCAGCTCATAATCTTTTGCGGGAGACAGATTGAGAATAATTTGAACATATCAGTCCGTAACATAGCCTTGCAATAAGACAGGCACAAACAACACCGAAGTGTCTAATTTTGATAAACAAGAAAGCATATGTATATATCTACTTTCCACTTCTGTTTTGATTTTTAAACTCCTTCTAAATAAACCTGCTTTCTGAATGCTGAGGGTCCAGGTTTTGTAAATATCTTTATATTCTTTACTTTTCATTTCAAGCGTAAAAGGGTTCCCTATAATTTCCTTATAAGATATTGTGAAACTTTTCTATGATTTCAATCTTTTTCCTAAATGTTTTGTCACTCAGAAACTTCTGGTTCTGAAGCACTAATGTTTCTTTAGTATTATACCAACTTACATATTTTCTATAATTTGAACAAAAGCTAAGGCTTAAATGAAAACATAAAAATATATGGATTTCAAACAAACAATTTAACCAGAAATGTCTGCTCTGTTAGACTTACGACAAATCTAGTTAGGATCTTATAAGAATTGTATAATTAGTTTCAGAATGAAAACAATTTTTTATCAATATAAACCAGAAAAAATATTTTGTATCGCCCCCTGTCTCAATATGAAAATCAACCACAGTCTTGCATCACTTAATGACTGGTATATATTCTGAGAAATTCATCAAGAAATTTTGTTGTTGCGCAAACATCATAGAGCGCACTTAAGCCCAGATGGCAGAGCCTGCTACACACCTAGGCTGCATGGTACAGCTATTGCTTCTGGGCTACAAGCCTGTGGAGGGTGTTACCATGCAGAACAGCAGGCACGCAGTCAACAAGGGATGTGTGAGGCTGCTGTTGGCATAACCAGGCCGGTTTGGTTTGGTGGTTAGAGTGTTGACCTTTGGACTGAAGGGTCTTGGGTTTGGTTCCAGTCAAGGGCAGGTACCTTGTGTTTCTCTCTCTCTCCCCCTTTCAGTCTTTGTGAAAAGCAAGGGAAAAATGTCCTTGGGTGCGTATTTAAAAAGAGTTATATATTATGGTCCAGGATTTGTATTACATTGATCAGTATCATTTTTATTATTTTTCAAGTTTTCCAACGGGATTCATTTGGCTTTAAAAGAATATCATTAATCATAATTAAATTCTCACGTGGTTTTTTTTATAATAAATGGAAACTAAGTTAACAAGCACTTTTTAAAGGATATAGACTGTGACACTGAAGCATATTATAAAGCAAGAATTACTTTAAGAATAAAATGTCTTATAAAATGAGCATGTCCAGCCCTTAAGAAGTATCTTCTTTCAGTTTTCCAAATTTGACTAGCATGTTCCCCTTTTAGCTGTTGTGGATTTTTATGTATACAAAAGTAAAAAAGGAAAGGAATTTTCATTTCGTTAAAGTCAATTATTTTTGTGTTTGCATGCTAACAGGTGTTTAGTGATGGAAGGAAAGTTTTGTCTTTTTAATCTATGACCCAAGGGGAGAATCTCCAGTTTGAGATCTTATCAGTTTTCCCCTTAGGATGAAAATATATAAACAATACATTAGTTCATTTAAGGGAGGGAAATGTAAATAAAGAATGCAAAATTTAGACAACTTGGCAGACTAATTTTAGTCTGCTTGTTTCTTTGAGGAGGACATTGTTGCTGTGTGCAAATATTTTCTGAAGAATATTTTTTAAAGCATAAGTTGTTATTTGGGGGCCATTTCTACCTATTGTGTGGTGAGACTCTTTAGTGCACAGTTATTTCAAAATTTGATTTTTGTTCCACTTCAGTAAAGTGAATCTCAGCTTTGGTATGGGCCAGTGAGCGAAAAATTAGTCCTTAATGTGGGTTCCTAAAATAAGCCATTGAGAATCCCAAGAGTCAAACTGGGAGAATTATGACTTTGTAATGTAGCCATAGTGTTAAGGAATCATTCCTAAGGCATTTTCAATCTGTAGCACCTTTAAAAAAAATTAGTAAGCAAAATGACCTCGCCTCTAGTTCGTTTCCCAACACTGATGTATTTGACTTACCAGTGTCTGGATTTAAATTAAGATTAGTCTCTAAAGAACCTTTTGGCGAAGGAAAACTATAATGATTTTATTACTCTTTTACATGAACCAAGAAAGGGAATTTTACAAGCATAAAGAGGTTCTTAAATAGAGTGGGTAATGGAGGAAAAAGAAAGAATGAAAATCAGGGTCCCCTTGCATTACATTGTTTGGCTTCCCACGTCCCAGGAAGAAGTGCGGCTGCTTGCTCACGTGGTTAATCTCATTTTTCCATCATCAGTGCACAGGGTGTGCTTTCCACCAGTTTTTAAGTTGGAGCTGTAAAATGGGCTCTAGAATAATGTGTGAGAACAACAAAAGGCCATTCTCTCATCACCGCCTGTGTGTCACCCCGTTAATGTCAGCGAGGATAATGTACTCGCATGTCGGAAAATGTCTATTTACAGCTGGAGTAGATGCATTACTCCCCATTCCCACCATTTCAATTCATTGAAAAAGGAATGGGTTCTTATGTTTTTCAAAAAAGGCATTCTCTTAGAATGGGCCACTGATGTTGTAAACCTAATCATGTTCTCTTTTTTTCCTATGTACCGAACTAATACAGCTGGCTTTCAGTGTGCTTTCTTCCTCCGCTGTGCCCTACCACCTAAACTTAAAAAAGTAAAACAAAGCAACTATTCAACGTCCAGCTCATTTACATTATTATTTTTTTAAGGCAAGCAATACGGTTGAGTGATGTTAAACTCAACAGATTGTAGATGGAACCCAAAGTTCCTTGTTAGGACAAGAGGTAGAAGAGGGTACAGGGGATATAAATGGTGATGGAAGGAGGCTCGACTTGGGGCGGTGAAGACACAATACAATATACAGATGATGTGCTATAAAATTGTACGCCTAAAATCTATATAATTTTATTAGCTAATGTCACCCCAATAAATTAAATTAAAAATAAATATATCAATAAATACAGACAAGATGTGTTGCTGTTCACTTAAGCACCTTGTCGCTGGCAGCTTTCCCAAAATTATTTGGGTGTAAGTGACGTAGCCAGTGCACTTGTACCGTGGAAATTGCTGTGACCTATATTGTGATGCTTCAAATGAATTCTTACTCTTCTTGGGGTGCTGCTGATAGCCTCCACTCTGTCTCGTTCTTTCAAAGCAGGGACTTTGGGTATAAAACAAAGCAAGCTTTCCACTAACACAGAAGCTGCAGGCTTGTGAGCCTGCTGCGAAGATCTCTAACTCACCTTTGAGCTAAAGCTGTGGGGCCCCTTGTGTGCTTTAGTCTCTATCAGTGCACCGGTCAATAAGGCTAAAATTATAGAGTCAGGGGTTGTTTACTTTAAAGCTGCTTGCAAAATATCAGGAGACTTTTCAAGGCATTAGCAACCAGTGTAAGAGAAAATGAGTGGCAGAGGGTCGGGGGAAATATTTACTTTGAAAGGTCAATTGAATATTTGAAGAGAGTAACAGGTTTGGCTTCCAGGGTCATGTTAATGTACCTAGTTGTCTATTTGATCCTAAATAATTAAGCTGTAGAAGCGGGAGGTCGCAGAGTTGTTGTAGATTAGGTCCCCAGCAGGGACCATGCCTCAACATGGTTTGAACAAAAGAAGGGCTGTGTCTTCTATATAAATTCTGGTTTGTTACTAGGGCAGGTCATAGCCTGCTGTCTTGGGTCTTTAGTCTGGGCAGCTCTACCAGAAATCACATTCTCTTCTGTAATGCCATGTAGGCAGCATTGGTCCTGTGATCTGTATTTTATCTGTTACTTCCCCAAATAATACTGATTCTACAGATGTGACAGCTTTAGGGAAATGTAAAATCTAGTGGCTTTTGGAAGCTATCACCAATCGTTGAGTCACACACACATTTCAACATGGTTGGCTTTCTTGAAATTGAAGTACAACCCTTAATTATGTTAGTTAATTACAATTACAGCACTTCAATTACATCCGTGATAAATGAGCATTGGCATCTATCAAATTAACTTTTTTAATAGAAGAATTTGTGTCCTTTAAAGTGATTGTGTTATCTGCAAGAACATTTATGCTATAAAAATAAGGAGGTGGGAAGTGGGAAAGGGTTGTGCTTTTCCAGTGGAAATTTTACTGTGCTTATGACAAGCATAATTCTCACAGATGGAAAGCTTAGCGTTTTCTTTTACACATCACACACCATGAATTGAGCGGTCACAAACTTAATAAAGATGAAAATAAACAAAATGTTGTACTTTCTATTTTAATATTAATTTAATTAGGTTTTCAAATGTACCAGATCCAAAATCTTCTTTTCTTGCATTATCCAATTTAAAAGTCAGTTGTTTAATTGGGAGTTAAATAATTTTTCAGCCTCTATCCTCTGATTAAAGTAAACTAAAACCAAAGGATTATTTATTTCACAGATTTGATTTTTAATGTTCAAATTATATTTTTTTGGAGGAATTTTCACTGCTATTTCTATACTCTGGACTGACTGATTCTTTTGGAAAGCTCAGGAAGAAATTTAAGATTGTTTTCAGATACAAATCTCACATGTACTTGCCTTAAATCTTGAAAGAAAAAAATACACATTTCTTTGAAAATTGGTATTTCTGCCCAATTTTATATATTATAGAGCTTCAAAAATAAAGTCTGGGTTAATTTGCCTCTTTTGGTTAGTAAAATCAAACTATGCCAAGTTCAAATTTTCATTAATGAGTATAATTAATTATGGTTAGATTGGGGTATTTGGCTTTATATAAAACAGAAATCAAAAACTCTACAGACCTCAGACTTATTCAGATGAACAAAAGGGATTATACAGTGTTGAATGGAATGATCTTAACATGTTTCATTTTCACCCCCTATGCATGGCTCTTAAAGATATTTCTTAGCTGTTAATATATTAGATATCATCCTCACTCAAATGTATTTTAGGTTTTGTAATAACAGTTATTGTCATCATATAACATAGAAAAAAATCATCAGCTAGCCTGGCTCTGGTATAATCATAATATAAAATATATTTGACATTTAATAAAGGTAAATTATGTGTCTAAAGGTAAAACAACCTATAATTAATAGTAACTTGGCTTGCAATAGCCAAAACACATCAAAGCCCTGTGTTTCTTATGGATGTGCTCTGGGCAATCCCTCTTCCCCCCACAGCCATCAGTTGAGATCTTTTAAGTTTAATAGTGTAAGATGGCCACGGAAAGGTTAATTTAAAAAAAAATAAAATGTCAGCTTGTCATTAAACTTGATGGGTGCCCAGATGATTATTCTAATGAGGTTTTTACATATGAGAAAAGAGAGAGGTGTGTGTGTGTGTGTGTGTGTGTGTGTGTGCGGGTGGGTGGGAGTGTGTGTGACTATTTTGCACCCGTCCTTGCAAGATCAACAAGGGCACAGGTGCCTTTATTTTCAGAGATTAAGAAAACACACATTTCTCCTTGAACAAAAATCTTGCATTTGAAAATGAAAATTATCCCCATGCTGCATTTAGCACTCTTTAAATCAAATGGAGGAAAAAAATAGGTACAGTTAAGATATTAAGGAGTGCGTATTTATTACTCCCGAACATTCTCTCCTATTAAATTATAAGGCTAGAGTGCTTCATTAGCCTTAATTATTCCTGTTTGTTTTTCAAAGACTTCAGAATGGTTTGCAATAAGACAGGTATGGAAAGCTTCAAAAACTGGAAGAAAATTATATCCCTTTCATAGGAAACCATAAATTTTTTTTTTTTTTTTTTTTAATTCTCGGCCTGCTTTAAAATGCTTTATACGGGAGAGTGGAGAACCAGAGTTGAATTTATTACAATGGTCTTTTTAAAAGTGGAAATCAAGCTAACACTACTCATTTTATTGTTATTGTAGTTGTAGTTGCTGTTGTCTGGATAGAGTGTAATCTTATTGTAACTCGGTCCATCAGAGAACTGCATTTGCTGAAAGACCTTGCTGCCTGTCGGAGCAGGGATCTGATGAGTTATGCTGCAAGTGGGGTTTGGGAGGAGTTTCTCAGCTTGCATATATCCCCATTTTTAGAAGCTGTGTGACTAAGGGTTTACATAATTAAAAGTTGCACAAGAAGTGCTCACTGACCCCCAATCCTTCCCCGCTTCCCTAAAAGACTTTTGCTTCCATTCTGTCCAAGTAATTCATCTATTAAGTTGTTCTTCCTGGGACACAGAAACATTTTCCCTAATTTCTCCATGTCCATCTATTCTAGATAGATCTGTTCCATCTCTTACATTTAATTTTTTTTATTTTGTGTAATATCTTTCTTAGGCTTTGTTTTATTTTTAATAACAATCGAGGTAGACCGGACAAAGGTAAAATGTTGTATAGTTTAAAATCATCTATATAATCTCTAATGGAGTCATCACATTTGGTCACAGAACTACGTTGTGTGTTTTTTTCTGAAATGCTCGTTTCTTCCAGATGATAATCTCTACACACGTCCTAATAATGCCTTCCTGCTTACTGAAGAACTTCAAAAAGCCTTGACAGCAAGGCTTCATTTTCTGTGCAACATCACAGGGCAAGGGGTTATTATAATCTCCATTTTATAGACAAACCATTTGAGGTTTCAGTCACTTGGCCAATGCCCGGGAGTAAGTTAGACACGAAACCAGAGTAAAACTCCTAGTTGATGATTTTGATCTCAGATGAGCTTCTCTGCCTTTCAGCGAGTAAATTCGTTTTCTAGTTTTCTTTCTACCAGGAAAGAACTAGGTTATTTGTTGCCACTAAAAAGCAGAACTGAACTCCTGATGTCAGATCATTTCCTGACCCACTTTTAATTCTCGTATAGCCACTAATATGATTAAAAGCTTCTCTTCCAGCTCGTACTTTAGTTTTCTTATTAATCAAAAAACAAAACAGAACAAAAAAAAGCCCCCCCCCAAAACCAAAACAGCTTAAGTTAGACTTTTGCAAGGGCCAAATATACCATTGCCAAAAATTCTATCAGTGAAAGAAGTGCTGAGTATATATCTTTTTTTCTTGTTTAATTTAATGTATGGGTAATAATACCTGCACTGCCATCCTCCCTGAAATGTAGCATGCGTAGTTTAAAATGTGCTTTAGATTTTTCTTAAGTGATGGTTTTAGGATTTCTAGACTAATAATATTAAGAACATTTTCAAGATCTCAGGGTCACTATGCTGAAATCTGACTCTACTATACTAGAAATATTTATTTTTAAAAACTAAATTTGCTATATTACAGTAATGGGATTTATAAGCCTGTGATATAAAATGTGATTTTTTTAATATATAATGGGGAAAATCCATATAATTGAAAGAGTTGAAGAGTTAGTGTAAGCTTTTCACTAAAAAAAAAAAAAAAAAAAAAAAAAAACCTCTGAAATTTTATAGGAAAATAGTCTGGGATTTCTGATGTCAGTTACAATAGTTTCCAAATCATAAAAATGGTTTCTTAAACAGATGACAAATTAATTTTAAAAATAGTAAAATTAAGTTAGTTCTGGAAAAAATAAAAGTACTTCATTTTAATACAACTTGAAAATTAAGATAAGGAGTTAAAAACATAAGTACTAGCCTTTTCTAGGTGCGAGTGAGGATGTTACATAGTTGACCTAAAGATTCTCATTTATAATTCTAATTGCTTGCAACCTTCTGAATAATTTTCCTTTCAGTCTAAAACTTTCCATCGTTAATCCCAGGCCAATAGTAACTTTCTGTAGTTAAAAAAATATTTAAGGGAGAAATTATAAAACTATTTTGGTGAGCCTTAAAGGAGAATTGACATGTCCTCTTACATTTAAAATATTATCTGAATAATTTAAAAATACATTCTCAAAATGTCAAGTTTCCCTAAGGCCTTTAATTCAACACAGAATTATTGCTCTTTGAAACTTTAAACATGTAACAAATTCATTTAGGTGCCAGAAATATTTGTAATACATAAGTTATGTAGTATTTCTACGAATCTCTACTCTGTTGATTTTAGAACCATACACTTAAACACTGTACATTTCATAATTCTGTAGCACCAGACAGGATGTTACGAATCTAGAAGACAGCATTGCCTAAAGGTAACATAATTGGAGAAAATCGTAATTGTATTTTGCCAATTTGATTTTCTCTGATTAAAAAGCAAAAAAAATTCTTGAAACAGTAAACATGAAAGGCAATTTTACATTGCTAGCTTTAAGCAGATACATGAAAATTAGAGCTGAAAAATAATCTTTAGTAATGTAGGCACATGTAATATTCTCAATATTATTGTAAGGCAGCTAAATGAAAGACAGAAGGTAATAGCTGCGGATGCATTTGGGATTCAAGTAAATCACATAGTCGCTGTATTCATAGTCACATTTTATGCAAAACTAGTTTGAAACAATGCATGTTCTATTTAAATAAGACTCCATCAAGCACCACTACATAGAAATAAAGCAAAAAAAAAAAAAACAACCCCAGTAATTAAAATGCAAGTTCCAAGGGGAGTGCTTTCAGGCGAGAGCCTCAGAAGCACCTGAGTCTCAAAATGTCAGGCAGTTTTCATAACTGAGTGCCATTTGTTAGCAGGTGGAGGTGTGAATTTATAACAGCACCTGCCTGGCAATAGCTCCATTATAAAGCTGATAATTTAATTAAATATTTAAGAGAAAGCTATTAGAATAATCACTCACTTACTCTGGTAGTCACCATTTCAATCACTGCAAAACATAGCATTTTTTCACGATCTCTTCTCCCTCGATTCTTCAGCATTTTCAAAAATTAGTAACTTTTCTGATATGTTTCTGCGAAATGCCGAAACTAATCAGTCAGATGGAAGTCTTATATACTCCTTTAAGTATAAAAAGGTACTTCACACAAATGTGTGTTACAGAGCAGTAGAAAAAGATTCGCCAGAATAGAAATATAACAAAACAGTTGTTTTGATAAAAAGTGGCCCTTTCCGTCTATCTAGTATACATGACAATAATTTAAGATCTGCATTTGAAGGTGTAAAATAAGGCAGAAAATAGCATTGTCTTTATTATTATTGTAAAACCATTACAAAAGAGGAAATAAAACGCCTGCTTCCTGATTTAGTTAGTTCATATTTATCTAAAATGTTTTCTAAACAGAGGGGTAGTTTAAAATGTATTTTTCCTAAAAGTCCCTTTTATGTTTAATATTGCTTCTCTAGACTAATGACTGTATTATTAGAAATCTCCCATTCTGTGTTAGTTTATCCTAACCCAAAAATCAACCTTGAGAGCTTCGCTCATTAGCTTTAACATTCCCTTGGTTTGTCTAGAAAAGTTTGTCTTTATCTGTGTAACTTCCCCAAAGCCTTCGCCTTTCTCTTACATGAATTATTTTTATACCCTCCCTTCCTAATGCTTCTAATTCTTCTCACTTTAGCATTTTGGGAGCTTCTAGAAAGGCTCTCTAAGCGCTAAATTTATTTAGTAGCTGCGTCCTGTTCATGGAGGCCAAGGGTAGACTTCTCCCCTGAAATCTCTATGAACATGTAGCATAAGGATTTAAATCTAGAAACCTCTTTGCAGTTTGCATGCACGCTCTTGGCCACGAGCCTGTTACACAGATAGAGCCTTGGCCGTTGCTACTGGCTGAAGAAACGAAGATGCCCACGTGGAATGTGACGTGAGAACTGGCCCTTGCCTGCCCTCGCTCTTGCTAAGGGAGCCCCGAGTCTGAGGCCCTCTAAACAGGATCATGTGCATCCCTCGCAAGAGCCAGACTCTGCAGTTTCCCCTGAGCCCCCCGCCTCATATCTGATCCCTCGCACATCCTATCTGTTCTCCTGTCAAGAAACATCCAGAACGTGCCTGTCTCTTACCACCTCCGCTCGAACTACCTGGGTCCAAGGGGCCAGACTCTCACCTGGAATATTCCTTTCGCTCTCTGAGGGATTTTCCAGCTTTTATCTCCTCCATCGAAGTCCATTCCTGCACAGTGGTCAGAACGGTCTTGTCAAAACCCAAGTCAGGGTATGTGGCTCATTTCCTCACTGCCCTCCGCTGCTGTGCATTTCTCTCAAAACCCACAATTACTCCTCTGACTTAGTAGGTCCGGCGGGATCATACATATCGCCGGCCTTCTCCGATACTCCAGGCCATGTCTCCTCTCCCAGTCCCTGCCTCTCTTCTCTTTTTCTTATCGGTCTTCCCTCAGATGCCCCCTCGCTGGCGATGCCTCATGTGAGCTCCCTGCCTAAAATGCAGCCATTTTCCCCACCCGGATTCTTCTAGCCACTCTTAATGCTTTAGTTTTTTTCTCCATGGCACTTAACACTACCTAACATACCCTATATGTTGCTATACAGTTTAACATCTTTCCAGGGTGTCCCCCAAAAACGTATACACACTTTAACAGCTGATAGTTCAATTTTGAAAATGAAATGTACTTTAATAAACGTTGCCTTTATAATTACTCAAAGCATGTGTATACATTTTGGGGACACCCTATATTAATCATGTCCAAGATCTGCCTATCCTAATAGAACAGAAACCGCCTAAGGGCAGGGTTCAGATTAATGTTTCACTTTATAGACAGGAATGGTGTGTGGCACGTGCAAAACAATAAATAGCTGTTGAATGAAGGAATAAACACCTGCATACGATAAACAACATTATTATTACCTACATTTTAGCAGTAAATAGGCCACCTAGAACGACCAAAAATTTGTCTGAGGTCACAAAGCCAGGCTTTTCTAACTCCGGAGTGGTGCTCTTAACAGCTGTTCTGTTCAGCCTGTCAAACTAGAACACTCATCCCTGGGCTGGTGCTTTGCCCCCTTGACCGTGCCACCTCCTACAGGTCGTGTCCCTGGGAGACGTAAGTCCAGGCAAATAAAACAGTAAGGTAGCGTTCAGGCCGTGCTGAATATAATGGCCCGCCGGGGGCAGGCATGTAATGCATGTTAAAGGCATGAGATAACTTTAAGGATGAAGAATTACCATATGGGTATTTGTAACTTACTTGAAATTTAAGAGGTATAGTGTTTATCAGCAAATGATTGTTTTTTACAAGGTCGGTGGCTTAGGGGAGGTTTCTCTGCACTTCATTTTCCCATTTACGAAACATGTTGGTAAGGAGAAGGTGAGGGTTTGAGCCTCGCACATCGTAAGCACTCAGCGAGTTCCTTTCTGCTCCTAGAGCTACCATGACTATCATTGTCATTTTGGGTTGAATGAGATACTGACCCCCTACTCTGGGTTAAACATCTCCAGGAGATCTCACTGTGCCCAGCACTCAAGTTTGTTTCTTCTCTCTCTCCGCACGGTCAGCTCCAGCCACCAGGCTCTCTTGCTCTTTTCTTGAGCAGCTCGTTGCCACCTCAAGGTCCATCAACTGGCTGTTCTGTTCCTCCAAGAGGAAAAATCACCACCACCCGCTTTTCACTCTTGTAGTCTCACCAAATGTCACCTGCTTCGTGTGGCTTGCATGAACAACCCAAACTAAAGAGGGTCACATCTCCCCTACCAGTCACTCTATCAGTTTCCTTTCCTGATTTTTCTTTTCATATTTGGAGTTACTTAATTCTTTTTTCCTTTTTTCATTTTTGATCTGTCTGCCCAAAAGAATAAAAAAACTGAGGGCAATAAATCTTGTTTCTCTTTCCCCCCACATCTCTTTAGCACCTAAAGCAGTGCCTAGAACAGATATTGTAGGTGCTCAGTAAATATCTGTGGAATAAATACACGAGTGAATAGGTAAATAAGGAAATAAATTAACAAACAAATAAACAGGGGGCCTGGTTCAGATTAGGACTCTCTGATGTGCTACCACATGAAAACACTTCTCACAAAGAATAGCCTAAGAAGTAGAAACTTTAAAAGTAGGGACAACCCTTGGACAGAAACATGCTTTTTTTTTTTTTAACTTCAAGTACAAACATTGTATCAAACTCTTCAGATACAGCCCTAATATTTCCTCAGAGCATTAAAATGTGGTCTTCAAAAATGGCCCAATTGCCGAACATTTTGAGGCTTGGTTCCCATCTGCCTTGAAGGGTATTATTTTGGTCCATGGCCCGCTCTCATAGGGCTCTTTGCTCTCATACAGCCTGCATATCATTTGACCCCCTAATTACTGAAGAGAATCCGAATCCCCAGGCTTTTGAAGTACCTACAGGTAATACGACTCATTAGAAGCATATGTCCTAAAAAACTGAAGACATTTTCAAATCACTTAAATTATAATAATTAATTTAATATGCTTCATATGGTTCAACTATATTTAGTTTCAAGCCATATGCTTTCTTCCATGAAACGGAGTTCCAGATTTTTCTATTGCTTTTCAAATACAGTACCCAAACTGGAATTTGTCCAGCACATTAAGAGTTAACGTGCCTGTCCCAGAGAAACAGGTCTCAGTGTCTGTAATATGTAGTTAGAACTTTTAAAACCTTGCTTGAAAACAAAAAAGCAGACCCACTTTGAATAATACCGTATCCCAAGTCAGTTGCTTCTATACAGGGTGGGGCAAAAATATGTTTACAGTTGTGAGTCTGCAGAACATAGAGTTTATTCCTATATTGACGAATGCTTGCTGCAGCCAGCAATCTGAGCTTTCCATTCACAACCTGAGGAGCCAGCTCTGCTAAGGATATTGATGTCACAGCCTAAGATATATGTTGCTCTCACAGGCTCTTAGCTCTACTCTGCAAGGCATCATTTATTTCCTCCCAAAGATTCTATTTTCCAAAATATTTTTGGATTTGATTTTTTTTTCTTTGCCCTTAGATCTTTCTAGTTTCTTTCCATTCTTTCAGAGGTGGGTTAGCTATTTTAAAGGTTATCATTGTTTCTGTTTTATATTTTGCTTAGTTTACTTTTCAACTGTTACCATCCCAAGGCCATGTTAACAGTTAAACCACGCCGTTGTGGCTTCCGTGATAAATCAAATACAAGGGAGAGTTTGCTGAGAATTTACACGGTGGCAAATAAAAGATTTTATGACATAAATATAACTTGAAGTGGAAATATTCATCAACCAGCACTGATTTTTCTTCTTGGACTTGAAATGCTTCTTTTCTTGTAAGAGACTATTTAACTTGTGGCTTATCTGGCAAACGCTAAGAAGTAGATTCATTTAAATTTGTTCTCCCTACTGCTTTCAACAATTATTGGGTAGCCAGGCTGCTGATGGGATGAGATGAGGAAAGACCGCTACCTTGTGCAACGACAAGTCATGATTACAGGTGTTAGTAATTATTTATATTCCACCGTGTAAGCTCTTGCCTTTCACAGGCTTATATGCAGAGAAATAATGACATCATTTTAGGAAACAATCTTTGATAGAAATGTCATTTTTTTTCACCCTGATTCAGGACTTCCAGGGGTACTCTGGTTTATTTAAGAGAAAAGGTCTCTTTGTTTCAATTTGCATACTTTGGAGTACTTCACTGATGTAACAACCTGTTCCACTGTCTATTGTCAAACAATGTGCAGAGGATCACCTGATATTAATCTAGCAGACTCTGGCAGCCAGAACACATCACCACCTACATAGCTAAATTGTGAAAGGTTCTTATTCCAAATACACGTGAATAATTGTGATTTTTTTTATATATATATACGGACAAGTATTCTTGCTACATGTGTAAATCCCGGGGAATCTAGCTGACAACATATGATATTCCCTATTCGATGTTTATAAACTCAAATTAGCTGCAGAACGAGTGATTTCCAGGCCAGTGTGTAATGTTGCTAACCAGCTGCATGGACAGGGCTGGCTATTTGCTTCTGGACTTGCTTTAGCTAATGTCCACTGGAACATGAGAAGAAACAAAAATAATTTTTCTTTTTGCAAAGACTACTTCATTACAGGCCAGCTGTAACCTTAATGATCAACAGCTGTAAGTATGCATTGGCCAAAAGCTGAGAAATAAAGCATAATAGAGATTTAGGAAATAGATGAATTGACAGGTGTTGGAAAGATGAATTACTGCTTAAAGCAAAAGATGATTTAAAGTAGAATATTCTGGTAAAATGATGATAGGAAGAAGTTCCTGGTATTTAAAAACTGCTAGTAATCAGCACTCTAGCTTTAAGAGTTGGTCCTTGGGCCTTAATGTTTTATTTGCACTTCTAAGTCTCTTTTTAACAAATGCCATGCCTACCTGATTGGAGACTGACAATGCATGAGCATAGAATTTTTTTGTTGTATGTTCATTTTTTGGGTAAAAATACACTACTTATTACCTTTGAATTATTAAATATTTTTTGAAAAATATTTTCTAGTCACCTTTATTCTTAAAGTTTTATTGGCTAATTAACTACCCATTTGTCCAGAAAATTAAGTTAGAACTATGGTTTTAAAATCTCTGATTATTTTAAAATAACAGCCGAATTAATAATGTGTGGCATCCCTCAGAATATTGAAGAGATCTTCTTCTGCAAATTTTGAATATTACTAACCACTTTTATTACACATTTAAATTTTTCTTGGGCATTTTTTCCACTGTATTAATTATTTAATTAAAGATGCTGGGTCCAGAATATCAACTAATTAGAGCATTGTTTCCAAGAATTAATTTCAACTCTCAATTGATTCTCTTTTGGATTTTAAAAATGTGATCTACATACAGGTTCTCCAACTCATTGGATTTTTAAAAAGATAATCATTTATATGAACTTTTAGTATGAAAATCTGTGCACTCTCTAAGTTACTGCTAGTCAATAAATATTGGGGAGCGATTTTCTGTATAGCCTCTTTATATTTGTGCAATAAACAGATTATGTGGTATAATTTCAGGTAGTTCTTTGAAAACAATTCTTTCATTGATAGCTTTAGGTATAAAGTATTAACATTTGGGGAGAGTCAGGAAGTAAGATGGGAGACAGCAGGGAAAAAACCTTTGCTGGTCAACTCACTCTCCATTTTCAGGCTCAGGGCTGCCAAGTGATGAGTTATATGTATATTTTCTTGTAAAACCACAATTCATTAATTTCCCTGAGACTTATAGCTCTGGAAATTTAAGTCACATAAAGCTGCAGCATCTGCTTGAACTTCTATGGTTTCTTTGCTGCTCTCTTGGTCTCTCTGCAGAACTCCTGCCCGTGGCGATGCCAGCGCTGCCGCCTGGCACTCCAGTGGTGCCATGCTCCCCTTTCCCAGCATATGGAAAACACAGGCTCCGCTCCGCTTCCAAGGCAGCGAAGCGAGAGAGGCAGGGCCCCCTCTTTACGCTGCTGGTGCCAGCGAGAGCACCTCCAGACTCCCGCCTGCCCCAAAAGCGCCCTCTCTTCCTCATCGAAATCTTGTCCTTTCGGTGAAAACCTTCTTTCTCGTTTCTATTTTTGCTAACCAGACCTTCCCCTGAAATACACGAAAGGAGGCACACTGGCCATACATGAACATACGGTCAGAGCACCTCCGTTTACCTCCCCAGCTCTTTCTGGTCTGTGTAAGGAGATGCATAATGTCTGCCTTGTTCTTGCTATTAAAAAAAAAGTTTACAATTCATCCTGCAAACTATCTGGTAAAGCCTCTGCAAATGCATACAGTAAATCAGCCCTGCCCTTGCCGAGGCTTTAATTTGCATGCTGGCGTCTCTGGAAGCATTCCCGAGTCTTCTAAGAAAGCATTCCAGTGTCTGCCTCCATAAGAGTCCATATGGCAAATGCCTCTGAGATCACAGGACTTTTCTTATTTAAGGCCAAACATACCCCCTTTATGTTTGGAGCTCTCAGTAGGAGCCTAACAAAGATTGTGGAAATTATGAGGGAAAATAAAGACAAAGTGGAGTCAAGAGCCTGAGGAAAAGCGCATTGGAAGACAAAACCCCTATGTGCTGATTAAGCGGCACTCGCATAATGCACATCTTGGAACAAGGCGCACGCCTTGCTCTTTGCTCCAGGAAATGAGAATGGAGAGGGCATACATCAGATGATGGAGTTGATTAGGTTAGCAGTTCAATTAAAATGTTTAAGTGATCCCTCTGTTACCTACTGATTTTACATTTATTTTACTCAGGGGACACCTGCCATGAATGTTATTTAAAATGAAAGAGCTAGGGATTTTAAGAGCATTTGACTTTTTTTTTTTTTCTCTCGAATGGGGCACTTTTAAATGTCATGAGTGTGCAAACAGAACTTTCAAGTGTGTGCTCACCCAGCCGATCCCTAAATGTATAAGGCAGTCAGCCCTGCCTCTCGAAAACATCCATCACAGCAGCAGTTCTGCCTGTGAAATGCAAAATTACAACTTTGAAATCACATCCAGCACCTCGTGCTAACGATGAAGAAACACAAAGGGAATAAGGGAAGGGAAGGTGTTTGTAAGTCAGTCTTTTCCCCTCCAGACGTTGGGATCCATTCATTCCACAAACGTCCACCCACTACTTTCTCTATGCTCCGCATTCTACTGGGTGCTGCAGGAAAAGAGAATGACACCGTAGTTTAAGGAACCCACAGCCCAGCTGGGAAACCAGCATGTCACAGATGACTGTAAGACCATGAGAGGAGCGCGTGACAGAGAGGGCTCTGGGTTCAATTCCTCTTCCCATCAAATCCACTAACCCAACAGGGTCAAGGGCCTTGGAAATTATAATCATGGACTGAGTCTTTTTTTTTAATTGAATTTATTAGGGTGACATTGGTTAATAAAATTATGCAAGTTTCAGGTGTACAATTCTATAACACATCATCTGTACACTGTATTGTGTGTTCAGGAGCCCAAGTCAAGTTTCCTTCCACCCCCACTTATCCCCCTTGTACCTCATTCAACCTCCTCCCACCCCCTGCCCTCTGGCAGTCACCATGCTGTTCTCTGTGTCCATAGTCTTTATTTATTTTTTTCCTTGCTTAATCCCTTCATCCTTCGCACCCAGCTCCCGCCCCCTCCCCTCTGACAGCTGTCTGCCTGTTCTCTACATCAATGAGTCTGTCTCCACTTTGTTAGTTTATTTTGTTCATTCGATTCCACATATAAGTGAAATCATTCGGTATTTGCCTTTCTCTGACTGGCTTATTTCACTTAGCATAACACTCTCCAGGTCCATCCATGCTGTCCCAAAAAATAAGATTCCTTCTTCTTTATGCGTTAGTAGCAGTCCATTGTGTAAATGAACCACAGCTTTCTTACCCACTCATCTTCTGGTGGGCTCTTGGGCAGCTTTTAAATCTTGGCTATTGTAAATAATGCAGCAATGATCACAGGGGCGCATATATTCTTTCTAATTAGTGTTTCACGTTTCTTCGGATACATTCCCAGAAGTGGAATCGCTGGGTCATAAGGCAGCTCCATTTTTAATTTTTTGAGGTAACTCCTTCCTGCTTTCCACAGTGGCTGCACCCAGCTGCATTCCCACCAGCAGTGCACAAGGATACCCTTTTCTCCAAATCCTTGCCAACACTTTTTTGTTGATTTATTGATGGTAGCCATTCTCACAGGTGTAAGGTGATATTTCATTGTGGTTTTAATGCACATCTCTCTGATGATTAGTGATGATGAGCATCCTTTTATAAGTCTCTTGGCCATCTGTTTGTTCTCTTTGGAGAAGTGTCTGTTCAGGTCCTTTGCCCATTTCTTAATTGGATTGCGTTTTTGGTATTGAGATTTATACGTTCCTTATAAATTTTGAATATTAAGCCCTTATCAGTTGGTCTGAAGGCTGTGGCTTATTGTTAGGCTGAACTGAGTCTTGAAGCCAGGAGCTCGCCTTGATCGCCTGGGACTGGGATGGCAGAGAAGAGAGAGTAAGAGCACAGTTTGGGGCTGGGTAAGAAAGAGCCTGGAATGCTCTCGGAACCACTGAGGCGTAATGGTTGAAGGTGGAGTGGTGAAGGGTGAGGTTTAAGAGGTGAGCCGGCTCTAACCAAGTTACCTGAGCTCTTGAAAGATTATTAACAAGCTTGGATTTTTATTTATTTATTATAAGTCTGGGTGTCAGACTTCACCATGTTTGCCATAGCTCTGTGTCTCCTTAAACCCATTAAACTTACCCTAATCCTATTTTGATGTCAATACATTTATTTTAAAAATACCTTTATGCATGTTGGTCTCAGAATCATGGATGTCAAGGGAAGTGACTGGATGTGCGTTAGGTGACTGCAGTGATGAAGACTGGAGGTGGCACAGAACTGGGAAGCGTAAGCATCACAGGGAGGTCAGTAAGCGCTCACCGTGGCGACAAGCACCCAGGACAGTGCTAAACCACACATCTGACCCAGGTCTGGCAGAAAGAGGAGCCTCAACGATACAAGCCACAGGGACGATATTTTAAGTAGTTCAGGCCAAAGGAAAAAGAGTCTGCCAGCATTTGGGAAGATATAGTAGAAACTGTTAAAAATAAATTAAGGGTTTCGGAGGAAAAGAAACAAGGGAGGGAGACCTGCAGAAATGGGTTCCAGGTGAAGGACATTTATGACATGAGCAGCATGAGCGGAGGGGACTAGGGGGGCTGGGAGTCTTCGTGGAGAGCTGGTGGGGAGCGGTGTCAGTGAGAGTCCTGAAGAGTGACTGAACTCAAATGGTCACATTTTTGCCCAGTTATTTCCAGGCCAGAACTGGTTGAGCCATTGGAGGCCCGGGCTGGTATCAGAGTAGATTGGTGATGGGAGTTTTCAATTGCTCTATATCAACGCTTTCCTGCAAGGCAACCTAATTCTATTAGTAGGTCTGCAGTGTTGACTTGGCTTCTTGCCCGTTGTGTGACCATGTGCCTCAGTTTCTTTGGCAGAAAAAAGGGTATATTCATGCTTTCTTTATAGAGTTGAGGCAATTATTAAGTGAGTAAACGCATATGAAGTACTTATCAGAGTAAGTGCCCCTACATTTTAGCTAGTGTTGTTTTGAACTTGAGTCGCCTGGAATAGAATGGGTCCTTTCATTCTCACTATTGCTTAAAAAGTTTTAATGGAATATCTTTATAGAGAAATACTTAGGACCTATATTATTCTTGGGTCATATAAAAAATGCTTAAAACATTCCAGCAACATTCTATTTTTTTTACGGCAAGCACATAATTTTATCACTTAAAGATCAAAATTAATGGAACAAGCCATCTTTATGACAAATAATTTAGTCTAAGACACAGATAGCGTATTTTATAGACGATATACACACACATGCCTGCTTGGTGAGAGCTACTGTTTGGTACATCAAATCCCCTTTTGCTACCGCTGCACTATGACTACATTTCAACTCTAAGGAAATACTCATTTTTTCACTGTTTGCATGGCTTCCTATACAAAGTCCCACCTAAAATCTGTTCTCATATTACTTATATATATGAAATAAGTGTTTTCCATCACTCAGAAATACAGTAAAGCCATGAAATATTTTTTCCATTACCCAACTCCTAAAGATTTTGCAATGGGAACTATTGAAAAGGGAATGGATATTACAGATAGGCAGACAGGACAAAAATTAATGATGGCTGATCCAAAGGTTAATATTATGGGGTTTATGAAACCAAAAATAGAAGGATGGATTCTCCTGCCCTCACACCCTACATTTCCTTGCCTCTCTCAAGTTTCTCTGCCACCCTTATTCCCATTATAAAATTATCTGGCCAAATGCTAGAAAGCATTTTCTCAGAACTTCAGGAAGCAATGCTGTTGACTCCCTGAGTGATCACCATGCTCTTAGCCCTAGGGATCAAGTCCAAGGAGAGACATAGAAGCCCGCGGTTCAGTTCACTCAACTCATTTGGGTTTCAGAAGATGCCATAAAACAGCTTGGGTTTCCAGAAATTATAAATTCTGTGCAGATTCTTACTATTCTCTGAACTGGTCCCTAAAAAATAGTAAAATTTACTTTCTTTGTTTCCATTCCTTTCTTTTCAAACTTCTGATATCAAACACTTTCTGCCAGGACAAAAAGTGACCTGATCAATTAGTAAATATTGAAACAATTGTGACTAAATAGCTTATGTTTCTGGGGTGTATATACAATGTTGTTTGAAACAGAAGAGTGAATCATTAATAATAAACCTTTAGAGAAATTTGATTGAAAGGGAAGTTTCAGCCATTCCTAAATTTTAATTTTCTCTGCTTATCCATAATATCTATTCATTTTTAATAGTTTGTTCCCACATGGTTCATCGCCTGTATATGAATAATCCTAAAGGCAATATTAGGTTTATTTTTTCTTTTTCACTTACTACTTGATTTATGCGAAATTATACTTAAAGGCATTTTTTCTTACAACTACCCTCTATTCCAAACATCAGCACCTCTTCCTGGATGATTGCAATGGTCTCCTAACTTGTGTTCTCAGGTTCTTTTACTTAATTTTCAAAACAGCAGCTAGGGTGGCACTGACATAACACAAATCAGATTTATGTCAGCCCTGAGCTCCACACATTCCAAAGGCTGCCCATCTTGCTCAGAGCAATGTCTTACAGTCCACGAAGGATGCAGGAGAGGCTCTGCGGGCCCTGACTCCGCCTTAGCTCTCGGGCCCAGTCTCCTTGTCCCCCCCCCCCTTTTACTCAGAACAGCCCCCTTGTTGCCTCTCCCGTAGCCCCCCTTCCGAGCTTTCTTTTGGCTGTTCCTTCTGTTGGGAGCAGCACTGTCCACTAGAACTTTCTGCAGTGATTGACATGCCCCACGTCTGTTTTTGGAGAACACAGGTTTAGAGTCCTCACCTCTTAGCTCTATTTTCCTCCTCTGGGGTCTTTAATGTCATTGCACCTAAAAGTTCAGCAGCCCGCTTTTCAGCATGTTCTGTCCCCTGGCATGATTTGTTTTTTCTTTTTAGCGTCTATCACTATCTGCTATACCCTATGTGTATTAATTATCTCTTTAGTTCCTGTTTGTCTCACAAAGGCAGGGAACTTTTTTATTGTGTTTTGTTTTTCTCACTCATTGTTGAATTCCCAAGAACCCAGAACAGTGTCTGGCACAGAATAGGTTGCCCCCAAATATTTGCTAAATAAATGAGTAAATGGCTATTAATTAATACGTTATAAAATAGCCATCATGGCATTTGTGTTGGTAGCAACACTTGGGGGAGGAATACTGAAGGAAATAATAGAATAATTGAATTCTAATAATAATTCTAAAATTCTCTACTCTCCTAAGTTTTGAAATACTTAAGCCCAGAAGGCACTATTACAATTCGAAGCACTAGACGTTCCTGATGCTGTAAGTTACTACACAGGTCTGTGCAATGCTAGTGGGTAAGTTTTGTTTTGGCTGGGAATGCACTTTCTCCAATTATTTATTTGACAGTAAAATAAAAACAAGACAACTTTCAGGTTGGGGTAAAAGAAATCCCCATTACTAAGCACAAAGAAACATTCAAGCACAAACAAATTACTCCATGACCACCTACCATCTTGAAATATCACTTACCCTTTCCGCTGCAGCCACCTGAAAGTTCATTATCTAATAGTATTATGTTCCTTTATGTTGGGCTACATAAAAAGATAACAATCTAATTGACAAAAGTATACTTCTTTTACAAAAGTGCATAGAATTTTACTATTTCCAATAAAAGCTCTAAATAGCTTCCAAAAAGCCAGAAAACATATATAAAATAAAATTTCAAAAAAAATCCTTTGGCCATAAGACTTAGCGTTCTCAGATGGTGAATCCAAGAAGATTGGAAAAATACCAGCAACAAACTACAAATTTCATCTGAGGCTAGAAATAACGTATTCTGCTAAAGAAATATTAGGGGACAGCCCTGGCCTGTGTGATTCAGTTGGCTGAGCATCGGCCCATGCACCAAAAGGCAACCGATCCATGTTTCTCTCCCTCTCTCCTTCTCCCTTCCTATTTGTCTAAAATCACTAAAAAATATATTATAAAAAAGGAATATTAGGGGACAGAGCTTACTTTTAATTTTCTTTATCTGAAAATTAAATGCAGTAACTTTTTTCTGGTTGGTCTTGGGAGAAGGTGCTCAAAAATGTATTGATTGTGCCGATAATTCTAATATGATGCGAGGACAACTGTATGTCTGTATTTTAACCACTCCTATCCCACCCCACCCCCACCCAGGAAAAAATAAAAAGTCTGACTCACATCATCAAGCTATTTCACCATGATTACCTGCAGGTTAAAGACTCCCCTCTGAAACAGATGGTCAATTGCCAGCCTAATAGAAGGAATTGTCAGCCTTCCTCTCATCCATTGAATAGGATTTTCATACTCCCTGTGCCAGCAAATTGCTACAGGTTCAAATAGTGCCCTGTGTATCATAGGGAAACTGAATAATTGAGACTGTCAGACAGCCTCTTTTTTCCCCCCAACATTTTTCTTTCTATAGGAAAATTGTTCTACTTTCATATAATTAACATTCAGGAACACAGCACAAGGGAATAGCATGATGGGATCTTACAACTTCATCAAAATTAAAGGCATAACAATAGGTAAGATAAAGAATTAGCCATAAATGTAGAATTCCTGGAGTAAATAATGTCTACTTTTACCACTGGGCATACTCCGGCATGAATCAGAATCCTTTTTTATTTTCTGTCAGCCAACAACAACCAAAAAAGTTAACTTCGATTTTTTGTTTAAACTGTCACAAATGGGTGCTGTCCGCCACAGTTCTATCTCAGCGCTAGTCTGTGTTGTAACTTACCCCTGGGAAGTGTGTACTTACAAAGAATAGAGAATACTTGCAAAGATAATGTCATTTATTTCCCAGATAGCAGTTGAAATATTCTCAGATTAAATAGACAGGCGGAAGGCTGGGGAATGAGCACAGAAAAAGAAACCCGACTTCAAGCTCAGCTGTGCCACTGTTGGCATCGTTGGCAGGTTTGAATTTCGGTTTCTCCATCTTCCTACTGAAGACAGTTCATTTAGGAATTACATATAAAGTACATAATGTATCTGCTACATTATGGATGCCAATAACTTGTTAATAGCATTATTATTATTATTTATTAGCATTATTAAATTGTGCAAGCAATTATAGGGGTCTAGAACAAGCCTCCCCAAGTGGGCCACCCCGGCATGCAGATTATTTTGACGTGAAAACAACTAAAAGCCAACAAACTCAAGAAGAGTTTTGTTTTGTTTACCTCCCCCTATACCTGCCTAAGGAATTCGTAGAAAAACCGGCTTCAGGAAGGGAACCTTAGCATATCACTTTAGCATATGGAATGAAGTGGAGCAGACGGGGAGGGTCTGGGAAGCTTCTCTGTTAGACACCCTCCGTGGTCCAGGGTTTCCAGGTGGCCCGTAAGAGTTTGTTCACCCCACGTTTGCTCTTTCTCACCTACCCTTGAATCGCCTACTTTCCCTTGAGATCCTTCTCCCCTGCCTCCCTTTATTCAGTCCAGAATGACATATAAGCCTCGACTGCCCAACGTGTCTTTGGGTCTCCTGTTCCTATGGGAGCCCGTACATATATTTGTAATAACTTAGGTTATTTTCTCCTGCTACTCTGTCTCATGTTAATTTATTAGCCCAGCTAGAAGAATTTAGGAGGGTAGAAGAAAAATTATTTTTTGCCCCCCACAAATATAATTACGACTAAAAAAAATTTGGAATAAGCCTTTTTTGTTTTGGCTTTCTGTATTTTTCTGACATTTTTAATATATGTAATTTCACTGTTAATAAAAACGGTTATTTTGGTTTCATACTAAAACTCTGTCCTATGCTTATCAATATGTTCCACTAGGGCAAGATAATCCAAACCATATATTATTTTGTATAAAATATGAAAGTACTTTTAAAACATGTCATATTACAGAAATGTGCAACTTAATTTGTGGATAAGATCTCCCTTAACACTTTTTAAATCCCTATAAATCTGAAGGAAAATTAGTTTCAACTTATCAATTAACATATTTTAAGAATTATTTGATGAAAAAATGTTCTAAAATTTTTATAAACTCTTCTTTAGTGAAATGAGGAGTTTCTTTTTACCAAGACTGTACAAACTCCTGTGCTGAAAACCACAAGATTTGAATAGAAATTCTGGGCAAACTCTTCTTCCTATTCTAGTTTCTGCCTCGAATCATAGCAACGTGAACTTTTCACAAGCAGTAGCTCTTTTTTTATTGAAATTGTATAGACTCACACAGCTGGAAAAACTTCAGCCGGGGTCTAAAATCATTTCATTTTCCTATGTTTAGGAACCAGGAGTAATCATTTCTTCAGTGGATATGTGTATTCTTAAATGCACACTATTTTGTAAAGGGAACAGTCGCAGGAGGACTTCCTGCTTAGGTTTCTTTTCACTCTTTTTTTTGGGTCAATTTTCCCTAATGACTTCTCCACCCAAACCTCTTTCTCATTAACCTGTTTTTGTTGTTGTAGCTTTGTTTTGTTTTTCGCTTCTGTGCGATGTTACAGAGTATCTTTGAGCTGAAAGAAAAAGACATAGAAGGAAATGACAAATAAAGGCAGGAAAGAGAAAAAGAGAAGGCAAACTGGGAGAAGCCCTCTCCCTGCTCTTTGTGCTCAGGCCTGTCCCGGCCTCCAGCGTGGGCCAGCGCAGGCCACATGCCCACTAGGAAGCCCTGCTGCAAAGAGTCAGTGACAGTTTGCCAGGAGGTGAGAAACAATGACGACCTTCTCTTACCCACACAACAAAAATACAAGCAGGCCTTCCTGACGTGTAAATCTCCCCAATTCCAACATGAAAATGAGGTAGCAGCCTTTTAAAATATTCCTCCCCCTCGAAGCTTCCTCTCTCTCTGTGGCTTCTGGCAAACGATGGCTTGTTGGGCCAATTTCTCAGCCTTTGCATCAGGCTAAGACACTATGTAGCCCGTTCCCCAGGAGGTGGCAGGGCCCTCATTAAGCACACGCAAGGGGGTGTACTTTCCCTTCACGGCTCGACTGATCGGATCTTTCCTTGGGAGAGAAATCCAAATGTCCCCGGTCACCTTGAGTCTTCCATGAAATGGAAAGAGCTTTGCTCCTCCCCTCCACGGAAACCCTGTGCTTTCATTCACAAGGTGAGCCCAGAGTCGTACTTGATCTGTCATTAATCCTACCGCAGCGTGTAGCGGTCATTAAGGCGGTCACTTACCGGCTCTCTCGCTGATGAATGCACAGAAAGGAAGAAAGGAAAGTTGGCAGGGTGGGTGAGAATCGACAGCTACGCCTGGGACCGAAGGCCCGGCCATTCTGACTGTCGGGGAGCCACTGCCCCAGGCAGCACCGAGCCCACAGGGCAGAGGGAATGTGACCGTTTTATGATCTACTGCACTTGGCATCTGTCCTGGCACTGGAGACTGCATCTATTTTGGGGATCAGCTGTATATTCCCAGATTGCCTTTTCCCGCTGCCTTTCGCTCTGTTAAACACTCTACAGTATATTATCACTCGATTTTACTTCAGTTATTTCCTCTGACAGTGGTGCGGGGCAGTCTGGACTGAGAGTCACTTCCTCTCTCCAACTCAATCTGTCTAAATGTCAAAAAAATAAATAAAAAATAGAACTTTTTACAATCCCAGCAATCTGTCTGGCATTTCTGAAGGAATATTTGATAGGTGTGGTATTTCTGAAGCTCGATTTGCTGGAGGCAGGGGTGAGGAGGGGGTTGCTTGGGATTGAAAACACTGTTACATTCGTGTTTAGCTTTTTCTGAGAAGTGATATTTTGTTATTAAAAGCCCCAGTATAAAAAACTCATACTGCTCAACACCAAAAAAAACAAACAATTTAATTAAAAAATGGGCAGAGGACCAAAATAGACACTTCTCCAAAGAAGACCTACAGATGGCCAAGAGACACAGGAGAAGATGCTCAACATTACTAATGGTCAAGGAAATGCAAATTAAAACCGAAACGAGATATCAGCTCACACTTGTTCAGAATGTCTACCATCAATAAATCAGCAAACAACAAGTGCCGGCGAGGATGCAGAGAAAAGGGAACCCTCGTGCACTGTTGGTGGGAATGCAAATTGGTGTAACCACTAAGAAAAACAGTATGGAGGTTTATCAAAAAATTAAAAATAGAACTGCCGTATGACCCCATGATTCCACTTCTGGGGATTTATCTAAAGAAACCCAAAACACTAATTTGAAAGAATATGTATACCCCTATGTTCATTGCAGTATTGTTTACAATAGCCAAGATATGGAAGCAGCCCAAGTGCCCATCAGTAAGCAACTGGATAAAGAAGAAGTGGTGGTGCATATATACAGTGGAATATTACTTGGCAATAAAAAAAGAATGAAAATTACCATTTGTGACAGCATGGATAGAGCTAAGGAGTATTATCCTCAGGGAAATAATTCAGTCATAGAAAGACAAATATCATATACTGTTGTTTATATGTGAAATCTAAAGAATAAACAGAATTGAAACAGACTCATAGAGGTGGTTGCCAGAGGAGAGGGAAGTTGGAGGACTGGGTGAAAGAGATGAAGGGATGAAGAAGTACAAATTGGTAGCTACACAATAGTCACAGGGATATATGCAATATAGTCGATAATATGGTGATAACTATGTATGGTGCCAGTTGGGGTACTAGAAATATCAAGGAAAACACCACGTAAAGTATATGACTGTCTTACCACTAAGCTGTACACCTGAAACCAATATAAAATAAGACTGACCAAAAAAGCCCAGTCACAAAAATAGAGGCTATGTGGACTGACATAAAGATTTTTGTGTGTGTGGGGGAAATGGAACTTCTCCCAACTTTTGCTTTTAGATCTGAGAAATCTGGTGACCAATCTGGGCCAGTGGTTCAGTCAACAATTTGCTAACACTATCAAAGCTGAGATTTTCTATTATTCCCACCCCCCAAACCTCTCCTCTCCTCTCCTGGGTTCTTTCTTTTTCTTCCCCCCTCCCCCCCATCTCTCTCTCCATACTCGAAGATTGTCAAATCTAGTAACATCAAAGAACACATCTCAGAAAAAGCCTTATTAAAGGTTTTGCTACTTGCCTTTTGGGGAAAGTGTTGGCATTGACTATTTTCAGGCTATTTTAGACCCTTCTAATGAAAGGCTATCAGGAATTAAATTAGGGATGACTTCACTAGGCCAACAGAATTCAGTGATAACATATTACTCTGTGGTGGGGTATCTGGGATTTACCAAAAAAAGTACTGTTGAGTAACATTCGGAATGCTCCTATACTGGGAAGCAGCAATGGATCTAGTAATGCTGAATAACTCCTGCCACACAGAAACAGGATGTGTCTGTTGCACCACAGATTTCATAACTTTTATAAGTCAGGGTAGCTTTTCATTCCTTTAGTTGTTTTCAGAAAAAAAAGCGGGGGAGGTAAGTCAGTGTAGTCTGAAAGCAAGCACAGTGTGAAGGGAAGAAGAGGGAAAGAGAAATAATGTTGGTTGACAGCCCACAAAGTGTGTCAGAAACAAAGCGAGGTGTTGAATGTACAATAACTCATTTATTTCCAGGCCATCTCTGGGAGATGTTTTTTCGTCCATTTTAAAAATGGAGAAATTGAGGCCCAGCCAAAAACAACAATTTGCCTAAGATTACAACACTAATAAATAGCAAAGCCAGGATTTTTTAAAATCTTTGGTACTAAAGTCCGTGTACTTTCCAAAATTCTAAAATGGAATCTCTAATTTGTCTTGACCAGGATTTTTCTTCTTTTTATTTTATTTTGTTTCTTTTTATTTTTCTAAGAGACTTGCCTGCTTTCTAAGACTTGCAGCAGATTGTCAACCTTCAAAATAATTGCCTACTCATCTGGCTAGAATGCATGCAAGGCAAAAGGAAAATTTATTCTGGATTAGGAAAACCATCAGTAATTTCATTTTCTGTATCCCAAGGACAAAGGCATGTTGGCACCAAAAATAAAAAAATGTTGGTAGTCTAATAAATATTTTCAATTCACTTATAATTTGAAAAAAATATTGTGAAATATTTTAAAACTTTAAGCTACTTTGCATTGAAGAATATTATCATCACTGCAATTGTTTATTTGTAAGTATTGAAGAAGAATCTATGTGAAACTGTCAGCCCAAATTGTGTATTATGTTTCAGAAGATCACAGCCATAGCTCTGAAACATCAAATTATTTCTCCTGTACTTGTTTATAATCTGTTGCCATAAAAATACTCAGGATCACCTGAGTTCAATTTATGACAAGTGTGAACCTGATTTTTTAATGTCATTCAAATATGTTTTTAGAATCAATAAAATCCCCCAGACAGAATTTCATATTTTTCAAGTTGGCAGAGTTTTGATAAAGAATTTAGGGTCTCTTCCTACCCTTCCAATGTGGGTTATTTTCCAGAGGAACTGCCAGTGGTTCAGTTATCTCCTTGGAAGAGACAGGGCCGTCTGAGACTCTCTCATCCCCCTGCCCCCCTCAGAGTTATTCCATAGCTCGACAGGAACAAGCTTTTCCATTAGACTCACATGGCAGAGGCTGGATATTCGAGCCGGACCGTTGGCTCTTTCGTTGTTTTTCCTGTTGGCATGTCAGTGTTCTGGGTGGTTCTTTTTCGGGGGCATTCTCTGTCTACGTGTTCGTGAGTCATATCTTAGATTAGGAATTGTAGAGGCAATAATCATGGGGAGATCTGACCCTCACATACCATACACTCTGTGACCAAAAATACAAAATTAAGAAAGTTTTCATAACAGAGACATTTAGCCCTGCTTGGCTACAACACACAGCATGAAGCAAGGGCAACTTTATGCCATATTACTTTTTCCTTTCACTTTGATTCAAGGTGGTCTCTTTAAACACTCTTGAGAGATAACTTTTAATAGCACACCTAAACATTTTTTTTTTGTTAAGAGGGAAAAATGCATGAAGGAACGTAGAGCTCTAGGACTTTTGACGAAATTATTTTAGAAGGCAAATGATAGCTATAGACTCCAATCACTATCATATAGTAAGTCTGTACAAACAGAAAAAAATGTGACTATAGAATGTTGAATTCTCCCTGGCAACATGGGGTGATGTATTTTGAATAATCTTGGAAGCAGGCCTGGGTTATAGTCATGGAAACTCATTGTATACACATAGACACATATACAGTTTTAGCTACCACCAACACATACATAATTACCATGTATGTGTGTGCATGTTTTTATGTGCAGTGTACTTTCATTCAAGCAAATCTATTTAGGAACCAAATAATGAGTTTATTTATGGAATATGTGTTCTCTGAAGACATATGGTTCTGTGTCAAATGTTAAGTTGGAATTATGTTTTCCTAAAGTCACTAGTAGGAACAATAAAGGTGTTTTATCAAACCATCATCTAACAAAGAAGCTGCCTTCTTCATCTGTGTACTACTCAGCCAAAAAGTAGTAAAGAATTCCTTGTTTCAAGCTGTATCTCAGGAGTCTGAAAACAAACCAGAGGTGCGGGGCATACCAACATTTCCATTTTAAACCATGTTTTAAAAATAATAAACCATTATTATTTTTGATTTGCATGTTGAAATGAGAGGACTATATGAATAGAAACTTATGTTCCTAGTATAAATCTGAGAGATATTCCAGTGGTATTTAAATTTTATTTCCACCAACTCCTCAGAATTCTCTAGAAAAGCCACACTACATTTACTAATAGCCTCTAGCAAGCAAGAAAGAAAAAAGCCCATGGTTTTTTATCAGATTCATAGAAGAGGGTGTTTTGTTGTGATTTTTTTTTTTCCAGAGAAGAACCTTGAAGTATCTGCCAAGAATGTGAAATTCCTGTTGTATCTAGAGTTCAAGAGTCTTGGTGATTTTTGTGTAGGAGAAGAATTTGACGTAGAGAGTGAAAGATAAAAAAAAAAAAAAAAAGTATATATTCCAAAGGAACTTAGACTCAGAAGCTAAACAGCCACAGTGATCTTTGGAAAACTTAGTGTGATACATAGGGATTGTAATTCATCTCAGATGTTCCTGAAACCTGGATTAAACCACTCATGCTGGAAATCAAATTGAGTTTCACTCACCTCATTTATTTGCCAGTATCTACTAACTGTCTCGGACTGTGCCGTGTGCTAAGGATACAGGAACACAGTCTCTTCTCACAAAGTTCATGCTCTAAGGGAAGGGAGAGCAATTCCACAAAACGTCGTGATTAGAAGACAAGTCCTGTGAGAGAAGTGGTATGAAAATGCTAAGTCTTTTAGGGTTGGTCAGAGAAAACTTTCTGAATATCGGGACACCACCACTGAATGTTCTAGGGTGAAAGTAGAGGGGAAAGGCGTTCCAAACCTGGCCAGAAGGAAAGATCAGAAAGCTTCAAACTATTTATTAGCACAAAGGTATGGGATCCTTGCTGGGGAGAAAGTGAAAGGTGATCCTATGCAATAGAAATCAAATTTACTCCTTCCATACTCCAGTAATTGGATTTTTTTTTTAAACCTTCACCCAAGGATATTTTTTCCATTGCTTTTCAGAGAGTGTGGAAGGGAGAGAGACAGAAACATCGATGTGAGAGAGACACAGCGATTGGTTGCCTCCTGCACACACCTCAACCGGGCCAGAATCAAGCCTGCCACCAAGGCAGGTGCCCTTCCTGAACCCGGGACCCTTCATTCCACCCGCCCAGGCTCTCACCACTGATCCACACAGGCTAGGGCCAGTAATTGGATTTTATCCTCAAAGCTTCCAGGGACTACTGGAGAATTTTAAATAAGGAAGTGACATAGTCAGTTCTCTTTTCTTCCTTATGTAATTGGAGACAGGATACTGTGGGCATTGGGGATAGGACTTTGCAAGATGGCACTAATTTTTCATAAGGGGAACATATCTTCATATCCATTGTTCAGAGCACGTTCACCAAAGAGGTGGAGACTCTCATGTGGTTATCATGTTAGGAGCATTTATTATCAGACAGGAAAAAAAAATTTCTGCTCCGAAATTATTCATGGATGGCTGTGGAGGAATCACATTTGGGCTACAATTTTTCAGTGTAGACTGTTATTCAGCTTCATTGATCATTTCTCTCTGACTCTTTCTTGGCAACAAAGAGCAGTTCCGTTTCCTTGAGTCTTGTGTGACTCAGGACAAATATCTCATCTCCCGTGATACCTGAGTAAATCCCAAAGTCAAAATGATCTCTCAGGAAAAATAAACTTTTAATGTAAGCTTCTGCTCTAATTAAATTTATCATTTCTTCAGCGGAGTGAACATAATGACTCATCTTTATCTATTTCTTTTCCTGTTTGGGGAAGTGAAGGTGGGACATATCATACTTAAAACGGCTTCAGGCAAAGATGTTTCCACCTTTGGCAGTCTGCCTGCTATGCCTTTAATAGAACACACTAGCATTTATTTCCTTCTCACTGCCAGTCTAAGCAGCATTAGTTGCTAATATAAATTAATACTCTAAAACTTTTTTCCTATATATTTGTTTTCAAAATCTGAAAAGCAGGCCTTGCTAGTTCTCAGAATGGATGCCTCAGTATAATCATTTGCCAAAATAAACCAATGCTCTTTTAATTCACTAGAAAACTCGGTATCATTTTAAATTTGTAAATTAGTCTACCAGGTTGGAATAAAGTGCCCCTTTAACAAGAATATCACTTCTTTAGTTATGTTTATTTTTCTGTCCCAGAAAATATATTTTCTTTATTTTTAAGAAAACCTCATAAAAACTTTGCAGCCTGAGTCAGAACTTTTTGAAAGGGCTTTAAGAAACTAATTGAGAAGATGTGATTATGTTTAAAAGTAGAAAAATGCCTTCCAAAAGTCAGATATTCTCAGTAATCACGCTTTTTAATTAGTTTTACAAGTCATCCTCATTTGCATCAGAATACAAAATATTGATATATTTGCTTCATGCACCAGCTCTACTTTCTGAACCCTTTTTGTGTTTTTCCTTTGACTCTCTGGTGTGTCTATATTACCCTCATCCTGCCCCAGGCTGCCTTCACTTCCCTATTTATTGCCTCTTCCCTTTTTCAACCAGCTAGTAACGTCCAGCTAGAACTTATCAGACTCCACTCTAGGAACTTGGCACATATTATATCGCTTAATCCTCACATTGACCCTGCGAGATGGTTGCTACATCTCTTTCACAAAGAAAATGAAATTCGGAGAAGTTTAACAATTTCCCCACATAAAACAGACAGGCTCACCTGAATCCAACGTCAATGCACTGTCTGCTCCATCACTTCACCTCCCACAGCAGGATTCTTTATACCGTAGCATTTTTGTGATCAAGGGATCTTCATTAATTTTTCATGTCATATCTGAACTCCTCTGCTTGATTTTGAAAACCCTTTCCTAATTTTTTTCCATAGTTGGGGGTAGACTGTTTGCCAAGCACCATCCAGGGCACTAAGGATGAAAAGAGGTGCAATGTGTTCAGCCCACACGTGCAAGTTCATTTGCTGTCCATTCCTAACGCCCTCGCCTCTGTTCTAGTCACAGCAACATCCTTGTCTTCCACTCAGCCCGTTTTCCTCCCTCTGGCACACTTATTCTCCATATCCTATAGGGAGTTTCCTTTTGTAATTTCAATGTATAGTTTTCTTTCAAGGTCTATTCTAAATCTCACTTCTTGAATGAGTCTTGCCCAATTTTCGGTGAAATAGATCACACCTCATGGTTTAACTATTAGCATCTCCCTGTTTCCTCTCTGGTCTTTTGATCTCATCAGCAAGATCTATAAGTCGTGTTGAACATAGGAACCAGGGCACTCCTTCATTTCAGTTCTCCCAGAACACCAAGTCTGCAGTAATTGCTGAGCTAATCATTCTGTCTACACATTAGCAGTGGGAACTTGTTGGAATCTGACTCATTGCTAGAATTACGGGAACTTTCTCTCCACATTGCTGAGTAGAGAGCCTTGTCCAGTATCATGAATCACAGGATGCCACTAAATTAATTCTTCCTTAATATGAGAAAATAAAACTTTTAAAATATTAAAAAGTATTATAAATCATAAGATTAGGCTTCATGAAATATGGGCCATGTTCCTAGCTGTGGCATTCCCAGACTTTGTACAAACCAATAAACATTGTCTTCGCCTGAGAATAAAAATAATTATGTATAGCTATTGAAGTTGATACATGTAGGGCCAAGAATTAAATTTCTTGAGATTTAAGTTACTTTTCCTAAAAAACACACACAAAAAAACACAACTCTTGGAACCATCACTATAATACTGTTTTGAATCAGGAAGCTTTCTCTGTGAAACCCACTAAGAAGATGGCTTCTGAGATAAAATATGTTGCAATGAGATTCAAGTTAAATAAGCAATAAATGAGTGCCCACCATGCAGAGCCACATGCAAGGCTTGAGGGGAGAAAGCTTGAACCAGACAGTCTTTCTGTCTTCTGAGGGTTACAGCCTCAATGCCTCCTGGTGACATTAGATATTTTATGATGAATTGCATGGGGGTAGAAAGTGTTGTGGTGTTTGGACAACTGCTTGAAAAGAGTTGTCTCCACAATTATTCCCATAGAAGAGATCTCATAGACAGGGCTCAAGAAGGTTTAGGAATATTAACATTTTACAAAACAACTAAGTGTAAAATTGTACACAGATAAGTGTGCTATAGGTATAATTATTTTCCTATCCTCTCTCTTTAAACATGTTGAAACTCTGATGCTTTCCAAGTGAAAGTTTACTGCTTGATGTACACCTGTGGGCAAAAAAAAAAAGAAAGAAAAAAAAGTCAAGTTTCCGGGTAGGTCAGGGAGCATGGTTTTCAGATTTTCTGATAATGTTATCAACTGAAATCTCAGTTCTAAGTACAGGATCAAACATCATTCCAATATCCTGCCAGGGTTGTCTTTCATAGAAAAAGAGAGACAGCAATCGCTTAATTGAGCCTTGGGTTAGAGCTAGGTCAGACGCACCACCAGGAATTTCTTGGTAGGATATGAGAAGACTGGCAAGATAAGCCCTTCCTCTTTTGGCATGAGAGTTCCTGATGTGCCCACGAGGTTTCCCGTGTTAAACTCCAGTACTTTTCATTGTCATGAAAGTCACATGAGATGTCCATCCCTTGTTTCTATACACAGTGCATTGAACACAGAAGATTTTCTCCTGGTTCTAGATTGTCAGGAGAAATGAATTTAATTGCCTCTAAAAGGGGCCAGACATAAGTCTTTCTGTGATTGTTTTACCGTTTTTTCCTGGAAGGAGAGATTCTATCCTTTCATGTGGCTGCAGAGTAGGTGTTGTGCTTGAGAAGTTTCGACCATTTCAAAACATGTCTTTTCTTTCCCAGGGACTCTTCTGCTCTCTCCTGTTAAGATTCTGAAATGAGGACGTTAACGGGCTCACAGATCCCACTGTTTTCCTATTTCTGTTTCCAGTAATTGCTCTCAGGGCTACTTTGTCACCAAGACCCACAGAATTGAATATGATTGCAGCAAAAGGTACTATGAGTAGAAAATGAATTCCTTATGTTGAAAACAGAAAAATGTGTGGGTGCGTTAGGAATGAGACCGTAGACAATGGTGGACTTTTCAACAACGTATTACAAAGGGATGGCTAAGCTGACAGATGATTAGATGATTGACATAATGTTTGAAAATAATAAAGCTGAATTTTCCAATTTATTATGGCTTTCATGCATTTTCCTTTTAAACTGCTGGTTATAATGCTTACCAAAAATTTATATGTGCAATCTGTTTTGATGTGTTTTGTCAGCAAAAATTCATAAAGCAACGTAAACTCATATAAACTCTACTTACCTTGGAGTTTTCTTCAAGAAAATAAAAGTCTTTGGCTCAAGTCTTAAGAGATGATTCTTACAAACAAAAGGCACCCAGCTATTCATGGTTACTCAATCAAAATTGAAAAGGAGATGTCATATGAGATTTGGATGTTCAGTGACCTAATGAATCGAGAAAAAACTTTTGGGAATTGAACAATTACCTATCATAGTGTGCCCTATATTTTATTCCATAGCATATATCTAGGGTACTTTTTTTCACCTTTCTGTCATAACTAATCTTTCCAAAACTTGAAAGAGCGTATTCGGTAGAGTTGCATCCTACACAACAGGTTAGAAATTCAGCTTGTAAAATTAATAATTGCATATAGAAAAATTATCAGTTAAAACTTCTTAATTTACCCACAAATTATAATAAAGTGTGCATCATTTATATAAGCAACCTTATACAATATGTGCACTTATATATAGCACATACAGTAAAGTATTTAATGATGAATGCATTATTCCCAGCCCGTGTCCTCAGTGGCTGAGTGTCATCCCATGCACCAAGAGGTCACTGGTTCAATTCCCCGTCAGGGCACATGCCCCGGTTTCAGGCTCAATCCCCAGTAGAGGGGTGCAGGAGACAGCCGATCAATGTTTCTCTCTCATTGATGGGCCTGTCTTTCTATCCCTCTCCCTTCCTCTCTCTCTACAAGTCCATAAAAACATATTTTAAAAGCAATGAATGTGTTTTTATAATTGTGTTAATATATACATAAAATTTACCATATTAAGCATTTTTAAATGTATGGTTCAGCGACATAAGTACATTCACATTGTTGTGCAACCGTTGTCTCCACCCAGTGCCAGCAACTGCAACTGTGTGCTCCTTCCACAATGATTCCTCATGCCCCCCAACTCCTGGCAACCATCTTTCTACTTTCTTTCCCTGTGAATTTGATTATTTCAGATGCCTCACAGATGTGGAATCATACAGAACAGTTTGTGACTAGCTTATTTCTCTTAGCATAAAGTCTTCAAGGTTCAAGCATATTATAGTATATGTCCGAATTTCCTTCCTTTATAAGGCTGCATAATACTATGTTGTATGTATATACCACATTCTGTTTATCCATTCGTCTGCCAATAGACCCTAAGGTTGCTTCTGTCTTTTACCTGTTGTGAATCACTGTTATGAACCTGGCTGTACAAATATCTGTTTGAGTTCCTGTTTCCAATTCTCTTGGGTATATACCCACAATTGAAATGGTTGGATCATATGGGAATTCTACTTTTAGTTATCAAGAAACCCTCATTCTGTCTTCCATGGCAGCTGCAATGTTTTACCTCCCTACCAGCATGACATAGGAGGTCCAGTATTTCCACATCATCACCCACACTTGCCATTTTCTGGTTTTGTTTTTAAACATATAATAGCTGTCCTAATGGATGTGAAGCTGTAGGTATGGAGTTGTGGCTTTGATTCACATCTCCCAAATGACTGGTCATACCGAGCATGCTTTCATCTGCTAATGGGCCATTTGTATACCTTCTTTGGGGAAATAGCTATTCAAGTATTTTGTTCACTTTCTTGATCAAGTTCTTCGTTTATGTGTCATTGAATTGCAAGAAAATGGATGCATTTTTAAATTACATTATATACTTTTTAATAAGTTGAATGAATAATATGATTCCATTATAATGCATTCTGAGGAAATTTGATTCAGGACAACTTGAGATATAATAATTTATTATAAAACAGCCAGTGCTTTGACAATATACTGGATGTTATCAATAGTAAAGAGCATCCAATGGGGAAAAAAGATATTTAAATAGAAGAGAACACAGGCAGAAACCACTGGATTTGCCCATTCAGGTCATTTTTGCCAGTCACTGTGTTACTTTTGATGGGTAAGTCACAAGTCTAGGAAGTAAGTGACTCCTTTTTCCATTCCGGATGGTTGCATTACAAAAGGTATTGCATGCACTACTTACCAGTAGTAAGCACCCAAACATAATAGGTAATCTTGGGGGGGGGGGGGCGTGCTTCAACGTTGTCAGGTAGAACTGACTTCCCTGTTGACAGGCTGTGCAGAAACAGCCTCAGATTGTCTTCACAGAGCAGGTCACTGTGACCTCTAGTGTTCTGGCTCCACCTCCGAAATCTCTCCTCTAGCTGTGGAAGTTCTGCCAAACCCTTTTGATAGTAAAACGTACTGCAGATCAGTCTGCGGCCAACGCTGCAGCCACTGGTGCTGCTGTGGTTTCCTAGCTGTGTCCTACTCACCTGCACGCTGGCCCCGGCTTGCCTGTTCACGTGTCTCTTCTGCCCACCCTGCCTCTGCTCTCCCTGCTTCAGCACCCCCTAGAGCAGTGCTTGCGAACCCTGCCCTCATCCATCCTGAGCACGTGTCTCAAGTCATGGGGACCTGTTGCAGCAGGCAATGTGGGAGCTGGGCTCCGTTCCAGAAACTGGTTGTAAGGGCTCTTCTTACTGTTTAAGATTAAGTGAGACTCGGGACGATGCTGGTAAGATTGTTTAGAAAGCTGGATGTGGTGCCTCTGTAGCAGGTCTCGGTTCTGCCATCATTAGAAGGATTGGAGGGACTTGCCTTTCAAGTCTGGGCGGATGCGCCTTTGCAGGAATGCCCTGAGGATTTCTACTTTAAACACATGCAGGGCAAATCCCGTTTTGAAAACTCCAAGAGGTTGTTTGTTTTGCCAACACTATGAAGGTTCTTCACTGATGCACAGACAGATATTTTTAACCACAGGGAGGCCATACAAGTTTTTTTCATACTTCCATCTATCATACACTTGAAACACTCTTCATCCTGCATCCCTTTCTTTACTCAACACCCAGTTCTTGAGCACTTAGCATGTACACTGAACTCGGGATCATGGCGGAGTAGATTACAGGCTTTTGAGTCACCCATGCTTACACTGCACCCCAGTTCTGTCACTCACTAATGGAACCCAGGGCAAGTGTCCTAAACCCATTTGTATTTACTTAACCTCATTTGTAAAATGTCGAAAGTGATAGTAGCACTCTTTATAACATAGCATAACACAGCAAGGACTATCTGATGTAGATGGTAGATGTATGTAAACTGCTAATCACAATGCCTGGGACAGAGTAGAAATTCAATGAATGTTTGAAATTATACCATTGCTATTACTCTTGAATTAACATAAGGTTTTCACCCTCAAGTAATGCATCAGCTAGTAGGGAGACCAGCATGTAATCAATTGCAAGACAATGTAAGTACAATGTAAGGAAGACAGTGAGATAGAAGCTCTAAGGGAAGGAAGGGGCCAATAATCTGCCTGAAAGCAGGGAGTATCTTGTGCATGGCACCTAAAGAAGGTTTTACTTGGGCTGGAATCTAACAAACAAAAAAGATTTTGCTAAATCTTTTAATGTAAAATTTTTTGGTATTTAATGTTTTTCTCAGTTTGACCCTTCAGCCTATAATATCCTTTCTCCCTTCCAGCCCAAAGTATAAATTTTATCAGTCCTCTAATACTTTAAGGCCCTGCTCAAATGTCAAATCTGCCTTGATGCCTTCTTTGATGGGTGAATAAATTAAATATCACTTAAAAGGATGCTTATATGCTGAGGCCTGACAATAATTTTTCTTGTATAGAAATTTATTTTGGCAAGAGAACTGCTGTAACGGAATATAACCTGTATTAACATGAGTGCCATCAATCATTCTCTGAAATGAATATGCTAAACATTTCCATTTTTGATCCAATTAAAGCTAGTGGAGCTAGAAAAAACCATATGGACTACTTTTCTTTTTTTAAGTGGTGTAAATTTTCATGGCATAACTACCCAGCTGATTCAGAGACAATAATATGCCAGTAGAGTTTGGATACAATCTGCTGATATAACATAAAGGTCTTAGAACAATAAACAAAACCCATAATTATAGGGAACTGATGGCATCAAGATAATTAGATCCATCAGTACATTTAGTAACATAAAATGATAGAAAACTACATCCCAGCAATCTAGAGGCCTATTGCTTGTCCCTTTTTGCTAAATAGCTCCAACTAGATAATAGTCAGTGATAATGAAAATGATCAGTCAAGTTTATTGTGTAAATAATCAAGGCAAATTATACCTATAATAATTCCAGAAAAGTCAAATCCAGGAGGCAAGACACCAAATGCACCCACATTTCTCTCTCCCACAAAGTATTGCCCAAGTCCTAGTACTAAGACTCTAAATGTCAGCAACAACTGGGACAGGATTATCACTCAGATATGCAATCATAAACACTTACCATGAGGATTCTAGCAAAAAGCCATGAGAATCCACTGTATCTAATGTTCAATAGCAAAGAGGAATGGAAAGTGGGCTACTGGGATTAAAGTAGCCGTAGAATGCAGAACGGGCATGTTTGCATTGAAAATGAATAATAAATGGATTATAAGTTGGATTTTATAGAAGTCACAAATAGACCGGCACATAAATGTGGTCTATTGGCATTTTGTTTGGCCCATTTAATGTTTAAAATAATTTGTAATTAAAAGATTTCACCTAAAAATCTAGATTTCTTTTTTTTTTAATTGGAACCAGGGGCAGCCCACGTGTAGATATTTATAATGATCTTGTCCACACCTCCTTTAAGTCTTCACTCCACAAGTCTTTGCAGACCACCTTATTTGTACTCCTCCTGACTATCCATTCAGAACTTGCACCCTACAAACTCCCTGTCACCTTTCTCTGTGTGTTTTTCTCTAACACAACACCAACCTCTTTCTCGCCGCACAGAAATCCTACAAAAATAAGTGAACATAAAAAATAAGTTTTAAAATACAATATTCAACCCTCTGTGTTTGATGCTTTTATATACATCAATGTCTTTCTTACAAAAGAGAAATCTGAGGTTCTGGTAGGTAAAGTTAGTTGCCTAAAAAAGGAGCTCTGACATTTCAACCCTGATTAATCTGATCTCAATGCTATGTTCTTAACTCCTATGGGTCATAGAATTTATTAAGGCATAACATGAGTATTTTTATCTGTGACAAAAGAACAGAGTGAAACCTCTTTATAAAACCAAGGCTTTATTCAGCCTAAATCTAAGAAAAACAAAGATACCTGCTCTGAGAAAGAGAAAAAACAATATTTCAGGAGATTACTCAAATATCCCTCAATAAAACCAGAAATAATGTTTGAGGTGAGGGGTGAAACAAAGACACCAATCTTGTTCTCGGGGGGAATGTGCAGTCCATGGAAACACCTGCAGGTTCTCCTACTAGTAAGTTAGAAGCCTGGCTGGATGCAGTGCAGGGGCGGAGGTTCTTATCTTGCTCCCACCTGGAAAGAGACTACAGGTGGGTGACTTGACTGCCAGTCATGATCTAATTGGTGCTCTCACCTGCTAAACAAAGAAAATGTCAAATGTTGAGTCCTTATTTGCTCTTCATAAGTTATGAGACTTGGGACACATCTCATTTTTTTTTAAATTATTTAATTTTTTTTTTAAAGAGAGAGGGGATAGAGAAGAGAGAGAGAGGAACATCAATTAGTTGTTTCACTTATTTGTGCATTCACTGGTTGCTTCTTGTATGTGCCCTGACTGGAGATCGAACCCACAACCTTGGCGTATCGGGTGGGCACCCCAACCGAGCTACCCAATCAGGGCCTGCATCTCATGTTTTCACTCCTGTTTGACATAAGGTTGGCTGAGGGAAGGTAGCAGTTTCCCTATGGGTGCATCAGTTGTGAAGAAAGAGACCAAGACAATAACACTTCCTGCAGGCCTTGACTGTAAATCAGGAGTATATCCCCCTCATCCCACAACCCCACAGTGGCACTTTCAGCTTCTGTTCACATTTGCTTTTGAAAATCCAACCCCAGGCCACACAGCTCTGATCATCCAAAGGAAAATGTTGAGCCATCTCTCCTTTCATTCAAGAATGGCCTCGGGGGTCATGGACCAAAAAACAAACAAACAAAGACTGAACATCCCAACATTATTTTGCTGGGTTGCTGCCATCATTGAATAACATACCTTAAGTACCTTCAAATATAGTAAGTTGATATTTAGAGCCACCCCTCAGGGCTCCCCAGTCCTCCTCTTCATTTCCCTCTTCAACATGGTGCGAGGTGAGAACTGTTTCCTCCGTATCGCCTTCTTGCTTCACTGCTGGACCTCACAATCTGATTTCATTTGCCTCTTCTCTTGTGTGAGAGAAATAGTCCTATCTCTGCCTCCCCTTTTATATGCATGATGTTTGTATGAAACGAAACAAAGCAATCACCTTGCTGGTAACTCATAAAGACCTTTTTTTGTTTTTTGTTTAGTGGGTTGATCGCTGGTTGGGAGGAAGGCGTTTAATTTTGTTTCATTCTTTTTTTGATTATATTTTTTCTAACGTCTCTGAAGTACCACGATGGGGTTTATGTTTATGGCTTAAAGACTTACACAAGTCTGGTGAGATATACAGAATTTGGAGGAAGCCCCTTTGCTGTGAAGCAGTTCAGGTCCTGGCACGAAACGCCCCAGGCCTAAGCCAGAGGAAGCCGGGCAAGACGGGGCCTGCGACTCCCGACGGCACGAGGAAGGGTGTCCACGCTGCGCTGTTTTGTGCAAACAGGAGGCACACTTCAGGTGTTACTAAGATGCGAAGCCATTTCAAATGGAGTTTTAGAAAACCTGCACTTCTTTCTGAGGCGATTCCAATCTGTACAGAGCTTGTATGATCCCGAGTATCCTGACCTTACCATGAAAAGTAAAAAGGGAGGGGGGAGGTAACTTATTATGATTTCTTAATCAAAATGATTAACTGTTCGGTTGGATGGCACAAAAAACTGTCAAATTTGGTTCAAACGTAAAATGCCCTCATCTCCCGAGAGCCTTAAACTGTGATACTAGCATTCAGAGGCTCCGCGAGAGAAGCCAACGAGCACCCGCAGCGTGACATCAGACACATTTCGAGATGCTTCCTGCTCCATGGTATGGAATGGTCATTAGTCCATCAGTTGCTGAAGGAGCGAATTGATTTTGATATGCACCTTTTTCTAGTGATGAAGAGAGAAAAAGGGGGCTTTCCAACAGAAATATTTTTATTCGCAGTCTAAGTAGGTCTCCTCATGAAAATTTTCCTAAATTCGCTAGTGTCTGTGCCCACACTGTTTGAAGGTTGCCGCCGGGTTTGGAATTTGTTTTTGCCCCCTCAGCTGCCCTGCGTACTGAGATCATGAGGCACACTGCTCTTTGGAAAGGAAAAGTAAATATTGGGTTGCTCTAACTGAGGTCATAGTTTCTCCATGTCTAGACACCACGAGCAACCGGTGCCTTCTGGACCCGTTGAGCTTTCCATGGATTTATAAATGTATGAATTGCTTTGTATTTGGTTGCATAAAATGTGCTGCACTTCCAGACAAGTTTCAAAGCTGCATTTTAGATCTTTCCGATAAGTCTCTGCTCAAGCTACTATTTTCCTCTACGGAGAGCAAACAACTCTACCTAATGAATTAGGGGACAATATGATGGCTTTTCTGCGTATTTTCAAACTCACCAGGCAAATGGTTTTTAGTTTTTTGTAAACTAGCTATATTTTTATTCCACTGGTGCTGCATCTTACTTCAACCGCTTTGAGTTTAAATGAATAGGAGAGAAAAGAAAAAGAAATGTCTACTGAAAACAATCGCTTGCTGTAGAAAAAAATGAATAAAAATTACTATTTCTTTTTAAATTTTTTTTTCTCCTTGTAGATAGACCATTTTGCTTTGGTGCTTTTATTGCCTCTTACTGTGTCACAATATATAAGAAAAATGAAGTATGAGGAAAGACACACTCATGCACATGTGCTTTTAAAGATAGTCCAGGGAAATAAGTCTTTATGAATAGTCCTGAACAATTCCACAAACTGTATGACTTTCAAATTCTTTAGAGTTACTTTCTTAAATTCACCAAATAATCACGAGTGCAGATCCATTCATATACTTCAGAAAACAAAAAATAATAATTTATGACTTGTTATGCCAATGCCACATAATATGTGTTCTAAAAAATATCCAGTGGGCCTCTGTGAATATTTCAGGACACAAGGTGTGTCTTTTCAGCTGTTTTTTCTATTCTGAGCATAGAATAGGCCATAATTTCTAAGTCTTCAATTGATCCACATTATGTTATTTAGACAAACACTCACAATATATTCTTTGAAATAAAATTCTTAGTAATGTTTTAGTTACTTGTGTTTTTAAGTTGAAAATAAGACATTAAGAGCCTACAGTAAAACCATAAAAAAATCTACTCCTTATACTTGCTATCAAAATTTTTTTAAGTTACAGTGATTTGCCTAAAGCTAATTGTTCTCTGTAGAAATGTCTTACCAATGATTCTGCTTTGTTGGTTTTGCTTTGAGGGAACAACAAAGCCATCTCCATCACCAGCAGCAGCAGCAGAATAGTAGTTATATCAAATGCTAGTATTATTTTATTAACCCGACAGGAACACAGTAGAGTATTACCCTTGCCTAAGTTTCAGGAGAACCAAGTCCTGTTAGTGAAAATACTTTTAAGTTGGCTTTTTTCTTGATGCGTACAGTGATTTTTGCTTTCTTGAAAGAACGAGGGCGTAGAGTGAAAATCCATGTGTTATTTCATTTACTCTTTTCAGATTTTTTTCTTTTCCACCTTGCTTAAAGTCTTTTCCACTTTCTCTTCTTGTCCCACTTCTATTTGCCCTTCAGTTTGTCACCTTACGGAGCCATCCCCTGTCCTTCAATTTCTGTTAAATAACCCCAGGGTTTCTTATAACATTGTATGCATTTCTCTATTACAAACTGGCCATATTTTATTATAGTGAGTTATTTCTGTGTCTCTTTTTTTTCCTTTGAGTTTTCTAAAAGCAGAGATCTGAAGCAGCTTTCCCAGCTAGTCAATAAATTTGAATTAACTAACCAATGAATATGTATTTAATAAGTGTTTTTAACTAGCTAGCATTTTAGGAGATAACTAATTTAGCTCCATAATTTATACAAAAATAAATTACAGTTGGAAGAAGGGGTTGAATTTTTAGAAAATACTGTAATAGAATATCAACAAAAGGGTCAGGGGGAAAAAACTGTATTTTTCTTACCAGCTGAATTTGCTCCTAAGAAATGACTATTTTTGTCGATTAGGTACGATGTAAAAGTCTAAAAGCAAGATTGAGCAATAACACTTACTGAGTTTTAAGAAATCAAGTTCACTTGCATGTAGAGCTTTTGTCATCCTAACTCAGATTAGACAGGCAAAAGTGGAGCAAGCACTAAGTTGTCTGAGAAAATAGAAAAGATTTCAGAGACTGTGAAAAAATAGGAGAGAAGAAGAAAGAAGAGGTGGGTTTGTGGGTTTTTTTTGACATATACAAAGGGAATTTGGGGTGAGGGTGGGAGAATCCATTAGAAATACTTTAGGTTTTGCCATGTAAAACTTATGAATGTTGTAATACCTCTTTTTCCCCCCTATGAAGTCATTAGTGGTCTATATTACTCATGAGCATAGTGTGGACTTGAATCTATATTTTGAGAGATAAAAGAGAATCATGAATATCGTTCTAAGATTGATACAGGGCAAGAGCACATAAGACCACACCATATCTGTTTACCCTGGTCAATCTAAAAAGCATGTTAGGGGGTGTGCCGAAGAATGGTAATGCTTTAAAATATAAAAGAATAGGAAAAATTAACAATAATATTAGCAGATTAAATTGTAAGAAGTTTAAAATTTCATATAATAGAAAAAAGCATGCAAAAGTACACCAAGAAAATATTTGTAGGACAGGGTTAATTCATCTGCAACAGCTCATAAAAATTCATAAGAAAACATCAAGGCACTAATATGGTAAAAATGATGAAGAGACAGTTGATAATTAGTAAACAAACATATGGGAAAATGCTCATACTCACTGGTTATTACAAAAATGTAAACTGAAAAAATAACATTACCCTTTTATATTATTAAATTAGTAAAATTTTGAAGTGACATTATAACCTCACATGAATGTATGTTTGCAAGAAATATGCATTCATTCTCAGCTATCTGAAGTTTAATTGAACAACTCGGGAAAAAAGTTACTGTATGTTTCAAAAGCTATAAATATGTTGATATTCTTTAAGCTAGGATTTCTGGAACTTAGTCTAAAGAAATAACCCAAAGACAGAAAAAGTCATACAGATAAAGTTGTACAAAACACAGCAAATTAAAACTGTTCATTTTTAATCACAATAAAATTTTTTCTTTAAGTTTGTCTAGTGTTGCATTTGCATTTGAAAAAGAATCAGCTCTTCTAAAAATGTAATTTTTTTTAAACAAGATTCTTTATTTCCTTCTGTTAGAAATAATCAAGATCATCATTTTTTTATTGTGCAAATTTTGATCAAAAATAGAGTGAACAAATACTATACTAATTAAAATTTTGCTTATAATAATTCTTTTGTTTCAGAATCATCATGATGTTGAAAAATACATTAATTGCTATTTCTTGAGCATAATTCATATATATTGTTCTGCTTTTAAATGAAACAAGATTGGTTTTACAATACAGTACTCACACATTATTTCAGATTTCCAATAACATTAAGGTTGGCAAGCTTTAATTTTAATAATCTCTGTTTTTAGGATCAAAGAGTAACACATATTCACTGTAGTAAATTTAGAAAAATAGAGAAATGTATGGAGAAAAAATAAAATCCTTAGCTTCTCACCACCTAAAGATAATTGTTATTAATGCTTAACTTCTATCCATTGAATATTCACAAACAAATGGAATCACAATGTACAAAAATGACTTGTAAATCTTTTTTTGACTTTACACAACATGATGAATTTGTGTGTTTCAGTATTTTACAGCATCACAATTTTTAATTCCCGCATTGCATCTAAACTTGCCTTATTTAATGCAATATTAAGTGGTAAATTAGATCTGTCCTTCTGAAAGAAGGGCCAAAAAAGCAAAAGTCAAGCAAATACCTCATAAAGAAAGAGAAATAATAGCACTGAAAAACGTTTTAATAAAGAATAGTTCTGTCTGCCCAGTTCCCGATAAGTCTGCTTTATGAAGCACATGCCAAATGTTTTTTTGTTTTATAGTGATTTTTGCCATAGCTCAGAAGTCAGCATTGTGCTGTCAGATGTGAGCTTTTATGTGAGGAGTAGGAAAGGAACTCAGCTAGGAAGCACTGAGATCAGGGAATTGAATTTGCCTCTAATTCACTGAGCATACATGTTTACATGACCTTTAGAAAAAGGAATTAAACCAGTTTTTCACTAGCTCTAGGCAATCCTTGTTAAAGAAGCAACAAAATCAAGAATCTAAAATACTCCTTACAGGACAGCCAGGCTAACAGAAATTACTTTGATTAAAATATATTTCACTATTAAATTCATAGCGATACTAACATGGCAAGATGGTCCTAATAAGAAATTAGAGGTGTGAGTTTTAGTTCCAGTTGAGTTGTAAAATGAACCAAAATCTTACTTCTCCCCCCAAATTCAAATGCAATATTTTAAAATCTCATTTCAAAGCATCAAGATTTCTTCAGGCAATTTCCTGAATCAGTTCCAGATCTGTGATTAATGAAAATGTCCAGTATAAAATTGATATAAAATCAGGAAGCATGAGTTAGGGGCCACCTTCATCATTAAATGTCTATATGATCATAAGCAAGTAAGTTAAGCTTTCCAGGACTTACTTTCATCACCTGTAAATAAAAATACTGGTTATATAAGGGTTATATAGTCTTTGAGATTCCATCTAGCTCTGATGCTTTTGTTTTATAGTCCATATTACCCATCCTTTTTGAAAAGATATCAAAGTGGTATCAGTATATTGCAAGGGACCTGCTGTATATTGCAGCCTCAATGATGGAATTAAAATAGCTAAATATCATCCTGTTCTCAGGCTTCCATGCTAACCCTGAGAAACATAAAACTGAATATTTATTAAATGAAAGGAATGAATATATGAGTAAATTGCTATAAATAAGTATGTAGGGCAATAAGAGAATTGGATTAGCATGCCAATACAGTGTTATCTATTGCCAGGGTTGTGTAAAGCACAGTATACTGAGCTAGAATAGAGATCTATTTTCTTTACTATATATTTAACCTTCAGCTTGCGTATACAAAAGATTCTAACTTTAAAGGAAAGGCAGCAAGAAGAGCAAGTATTAGAGTTCAAAAAGATGAGAGAGGAATAAATATTCCAGTTTTTAAAAATTATTCTAATAATTGTCTTTTTAAAAAAAAATCCTATTTGGATTTCCTTTAGACATACAGGATGTGGCAAAAGTAGATTTAGAGTTGTGAGTACTCAAAACACAGACTTTATTCTTTTGTCATTATTTATTAAGTTATTATATTATTTCCCATAGGAACAAATGTAAACCTACTTTGCCCCACCCTGTATACCTAAGCATTCATTTTTCTGGGGACTAGGAAGAAGAGCCGAGAGCTCTGATGAGAGGAAAGGGAGGTATCACCAATTATGGGGAGAATTCAGAAAAGAAAAACAATTTGAAAGCTTTAGTGATTTCATAAGAAACAATTAAAAGAATTATATATAGCCTGACAGCAGAGATGGAGGGGAGCAGCATTATTCATCCAACACTAGTTGTGATTTAACAATGTTTTTGTTACATAGGAGTCAGTTCAGTGCACTGAAGTAAGAGCGATATTAGGCAAGACTTAGCTAAGGAAGTGGAATAACTTGTGGAAAACAAACCAAATATGAACATTTTTTTTATAATTAAGGGTTCATTTACATGCTCCCAGAGAGAGTAGACTGAGAAAGAGTAGACTCTTTTTTGGGTGAAAGGAAATATTTAAATGAATACAGGAAATTCATGGAATTTTCTTTTAGTTTTTTTGTTTGTTTGTTTGTTTTTTAGAAGTAAACAAGAGAAGCCAACTTTGACTAGCTGTAAAATAAATATTTTAACAATTATTTATTAACTACCAAATATGTGCAGGTACCACTCTAGGCTCTTAGGATACAATGACTCCTGCTCTCATAGTCTAAGGAGGAGAGAGGAAAAAAGATGTAATAAATAGATAGTTGTACCTTATGTCAGGTGATGAACAGTGCATGGAGAAAAATAAGACAGGTAGGGAAAACAGTGACTGGGGTGGGAATTATTTTAGGTAGGGGTTCAAGAAAATTATTTTTGATAAGGGGTCATTTGAACAGAGACCTGAGTGAAATGAGAAAGCAAAAAATATGAATCTCCAGGGGAATAGCATTTTTAAAAAAGTAATAAAAACAAGTGCATGAACCTCAGGGCAGGAACATTTTGGAATATTGAAGGATGAACAAAGAGATCACTATGGAAAAAGTAGAATGTACCAGGGTGATAAAACGAGGAGACAAGTGCAGAAAGATAGCAGAGGGCAGATCACATTGAACATGTAAGTCAAGTTAAGAATTTAAGTTTTGCTCTGAGTGAGATAAAAAGCTACTGGGGGGCTTTGTATAGCAAAGTATTATTTGTAACTTCTATTTCAAAGAATCTATCTTATTGCTGTATGGAGATGACACTGTAGAGGGGCAAGGGCCAAAGCAAGAGTAGCACTTATATTACTGATTAGTTCACATGGGAAATGGTAGCTTGGACTACAGTGGTGAGAATGGGATTGAATGAGGTGGTCGGAATATGCATGACGTTTGAAGGGGAAAGCCAAGATTTGCTGATAGATTTGGATGTGAGATATGGAGAGAAAAGAGAAAGGCAAATATTAAGCTTTTGATTACCACTAAAATGTAAGTACTGCAGAGGAAAATATCTTCAATTGTTTTGTTCACTGACTTGTTCCAAGCACATAGAACAGTGTCTGAAAAATAGTAAGTGCTCCATAAATGTGTGTCAAATAGAGAATATGTGGTCCGAGATAGTTGGAAAAATGGATCTGCCATGGAGAACACCAGGGTGGGAGCAAGTTGGGATGGGAATCAAGAACTTTGGTTTTATACATTTTAGGTAGAGATCTCAATTAGACATTCAAGTAGAAATGTAGAAAAAGTAGTTGGACACACAAGTCAGATGTTCAGGGGGATGAACAGGGCTATAGAAATAATCTGAGAGTTCTTGTATCTGAATCCAGAGAGCTGGATAAAATCACTTAGTAACTGATTGTAGATAGAGGAAAAAATGCACCTAAGAATTAAACACTGAGATACTCCATTTGGAGATTAAAAAGATAAGAAAGATTCAGTGAAGAAGCCAAGAAGGACAGCCCAGGAGAGAAAGATAAATGAAAGTTGAAAATGTTAGAATTCAAGTGAAGAAAACATTTCAAAAAGGAAGGATCAATTAGCTGTGTCAACGATTGCTGAGAGATTGACTAGGAGGAACACTGAGAAACATTGACTTTATCAGTAGTGACCCTGAGAAAAACTGTTTAAGTTAGGGCAAAAGTTTCATGGGAGTACATTCAATAAAAGAAAGTGAAGTGACGGTAAGTTTAGACAATTCTTTCAAGCTGTTTTACTTTAAAAAACAAAACAAAAAACCCAGAAAACTAACGAGAGGTGAAGAATTATGGGACACCGATGGTACTCATTCACTGAAGGAAAAGTTAGATAGCCAAGAATTGAGAAGAACAAGATTTGAACAACACGCATCTGTGGACCTTCTTTCTAAAATGTTGCCATCAGATGTCTCAGCTCCTACCATTTTACATTTCTGGTTATCTCTGCTAAATAGAAAAATGCTAGGGAGAGCCTCTGATTGACCAGTTTGATTAAGGAGTCCAAACCTTATATCAATTACAATGTACTAAGCCCTCTCCTTGGTCATAATATGGAAATCTGATGTAAAAAAAAAGGTACTACTAGATGTTCGGGTAACATAAGAAACAGCCATTGTAAAGAATATCAGCTAGTTAAAGACTAACTAGAGATGGGAAAATGTCCCCTTTGAGGCAAAATAATTCTTATTAAGTGTTAGATAAAGGTACAGCAGTTGCTGGGAATTTTTAGAGCATCTTCTGGAGCAATATTGAAAAACAAAAATTTAACCGTATTTGCAACTATGATCTTACCAAGGAAGTCTGGTGTCAATATTGTTGGGATATTTGAAAGGTTTCTTACTCATATCTATTTGTATGTATTTTTTTGTGTGCTATATAGAGTATGGATTCAACTATTTTTGTAAAAACATTGAATTGTTCAAAAAAAGTTGTAGTCCATCTTTTCATCATTAATTTGAGTATGTCTTTATCATTGTGTTGGATAGCTGCTCTTTTTACCTGGCTAAAGTCATATCTAACCATCTTCTACTAACAATACCTCCACCTTCTTTGGGAAGTACTGCCAATCCTTTTTTTCATGAAGTTTTTGTGGAGCTGTCCATCATATAATTCAATCTGATGAAGAAAGAGGGATTGTCAAATCACCTTGTCCAGGTCGGTCTGATTGTGTCTGATTGAATTTTAATCATAAGAGTTGACACAACATGACAAAAGAGAAATAGAACTAATGATCCATATTTTGCCAAAGTCAATGACCATTTTTCTCCTTTTCTCACTTGATCTCTTAGTGGCATGTGACATAGCAGACCACTCTCTCCTTAAATCCTTTCTCTAGTCTTCCACATACCCACAACCATCTAGATTGCCACCTGTCTCAGTGGCAGCCATTTCTGTCTCCTATGATCACTTCCCAACCCCTTTCATTCTTCTACATTTTACCTGGGGCTCTGAACTTGGCCCTCATCTCTGATCTGTCTCCTCTTTCAGAAATTATTTACTAATGCAATTGTTTGCTTTCACTAAAATATAACATCTTGAAAGGCAGGATTTTGTCTGTATTGTTAACTCCTCTATCCACAGCACCTAATGCAGTGTCTGACACATGGCAATTGATTGGTGTTTGCTGAATATCTGGAAAAAATATAGCTTGTTAAAAAACTATATTTCAAAGCATACATTCTTCTACATACATTCCTTGCATGCCTTTTGAGTATCAGGAATGGTGTAAGACAATGGAGCTATAAAGTGGCATGGGATGCCATCTCTATTATTGAAGAACTTATGTGGTTACCATAGAGAGAGAAAGAAAGAGTCCTTGGACATTAGAGGAAAACCTCAGAACCAGATGGGAAAAAGATAGGTGTGAAACTTTTCAGTAAAATATGGGCAAGTTAGCCCAGATTAATGAAAAAAGCAATAAAATGTAAGTCCTTTGCACCAAGAAAAAAGGTAATATCTGAAAGAAAAGCATCATCTGGAAACGCAGCTATGGATGGAAGCCTCTGGTGCTGAGTTCAGTGACTATAATCTCATGTGACCCCATTTTGGCAGCCATTAGCTAGAACACTCCAAATGATCTAACTGGGAGGGAGAAAAACCATTTCTAAAAACACCCAAATCACGTAACACTTCATTACTCAAAGATAACATCTTCAGTCATACTTTGAGTAGTAAATCAGCAAAATTATAGCAACGGGCTTGCAATATATTCAGGAACTACAGTACAATCTGTCTTGACTAAAGTTTCATTATGGACTTCAACATTTAATATATGACAATATTTATGCATAGAAGTTTGGACTCTTGGTCCTAATAAGTCATTTTAGGGGCAATGGGAAGAGAATCCAAACTATGCAGCACAACAGATGCTGGCAAAGAGTTTTACTAGGCCCTTCTACCACTCAGCTTTGGGTCGCTTTTTCAGGTCCAGGCCATTTCCTCTTTTCATTCTTACCTTCTCTTCAATCCAAGGGTCTCCAACAACTCAGCCAACTTCTCACTAATTTTTAAAACAGTTCCCATTGTATGCCAATTTGTATGCCAATGGGATTATTATTTTGGAACTTGAAATTTTAAGTTTATCTGGAAGACTGTGTAGAAAGAGTCAAAGATAATTTTGAAAGAAAAAATTTTAAAGAAGAAATAGGGAAAATCTGCTTTCTAGCAAATAAAAATTCACTAAATATTATAATAAAAATTGTGTAAAATTAGTTTTGGAGTAGATAAATGAAACTAAGGAATAGACTGAAGAATACAAAATATGACCCATATATGTAGGAATTAGCATACAATTTTATAAATTAGAGTTTAGTGATTGCAAGCAACAGCCATGAACAGTGATTAATTCAGAGATTTTCTGAGTAGCTTACAGTTTAGAGGGCATTTTTAATAAATAGGTTCATAGAAATGTAGGGATAAGGGAAGCTCTGAGCATTTCAGTATTAAAACAAAACAAATAAAAACAACAACCAACATCTTGTGGTTTATCTCTAGGTGGTACCAATATAGGTCATTGGTGACCTCAATAAGGTATGTGAAATGGTGAAAAAAAAAAATACGGCGTTGGTGTTTGTTAAAGAGAAAATGGAAGGAGATAAAAAGAGAGAGAATGAATATAGATAACTATTTGGAGGACTCCTGTTGTGAAGAGCTACAGGGAAGTTGGGTAGTAGCCAAAAAAGACATTGGGTCAAGGCAGGATTTTGTTTCTGTTTTAAGATGCATAATATTAAGGCATATTTGCATGCCAATTAGAATAAGCCAGTTCATAAGGAGACATTGATAATGCTGGAGAGAAAGTGTACCATTGTTGGAACAAATTCCTCAGGAAGGCAAGATGGAAGTCAAGATTTTTAATAATACAAAGGACATTTAGTTTAATAAGAAGAACTCAGAGTATATGAAATTCAATGCGAGACGATGGTGAAATCAGTAGTGGAAAGATACGGCAGTCCTATTTTCTTCTGTGAAATTTGCAATGAAGTTATCACCTGAGAGTGAATCAGGAATGGGAGATTGGAGATTTTAACAAAAAAGAGGACAACATAACCATCCCAAATGGGAAACATGAAACCAGGCAAAGGCAGTTAAATGCAATAAGTTCTCCAGATAGTGCAGTAATGCACAAAGTGAGCCCACTCAGTATGGATACGTGATTTTGCCCCCTACACTATTTAACTTCCCTGGAACAGAAATGAGAACATGGAGAGTTAGATTTAGCTTCCATTCCTGGTGTCTCTGGATTTGCTTCCATTTCTGGTGTTGTTAGGAAAAGGGCAGGGCGACTTGAGTGGGTGGCTGAGGTCACTGAAACTCAAAGATCACTAGTTAAAGAGGTCAGAGAGATGGGTGTGTCAGGCACTGTGAACGTTGGAATCACCAATTATAGTAATAGTGGCCGTAGTACTGAGGCAGTCGATGAGCTAGGTCTAATAGCACTAATCAATAGTGAGGATGGCACAGGTCGAGCAAACAGAGACGCGCTTCAAAAAAGTTCCCAAGGAAGGAGAACTGGGGGGCGATACGGAGGAATGAGAACTCTCATGCACGTGAGGTCTAGAGGGATATAAAATATGGGACAGCAATCAAGTTCTACTTAATGGGAAAGTAGTGAAAAGAGCATTTTCAAGGCACAACTGAGTCTCAGTTAATGCAACAGGATGAAAGGGGTGATCATGAAATAAGTAGAAGACTGAAGAGGTTTGTTGATGCCAGACCATGGGTTCAGAGGGCCAGGTGGAAGGGCACTGACCAGAGAGAGAGAGATGCCAATGCCCAGCCCACAGAGAAGGGTGAGGGTGAGTTGACACCAGGACACAGGATGGGGGATGAATGGGTGGCTTTGGTCTGAAGCGCCAGGCAGAGACTACTTCGGGGAGGCCTGCCGCTCTAGAGATGAAGAACTGAAGCAGGGTGGAGCATGTGGAGATATTTTTCTTTCATTTTTCATTAGAACCACCCCCTAAATATAAATTCCTTTTTCATCATCATCACCGTTATTATGCTACTTAAGCCACTTCCAGTAGGGCTTTCTGTCACTTGTAACTTAAGCATTCATAACTGATCAAAGGAGCACGTGGGGACATTCAGTCTTCCTCAGCACACACCTATACTGGCGATAAAAAGAACATCTCGGTGACACAGACTGAAGCCAGGTTTGCAGGGCCTCACAGGCCACAGTATGTGGTAGGGTTATATCACTGGTATAGTAGGAACTTGTTGCAAAGCTAAGATTTGGGAAGTGATGTGACTGGTATAGAGAGAAGTAGGTAGAGATGAGTGTGGCTACAGAGACACCAGGCCCTAAATTATCCACGTGATGGATGACAGAGATTTGAACCAAGTGGTGGCTGTGGGGATGGGGAGACATTATGGACTTGAAATATTTTGTAGAAAGATTTATAGGCCATAAATCACAGGCTTCTCCAGCCCTAACACTCTACCGTTTATTTGAGCGAAAGGCGGTTTCCAGTGTTAGTCCAGTACACGGCCTCCTTGATGTCTTGGAGTCCTTTCCCCATTCAGCTTGTATCAAGCTCTTGGCGTGGCCCTGTAGCATCATAGGTCATCCTGCGTTTCCCTCCCATTAGCGTTCCCAGCTCCATCCTTGCCCTTCCTTTCTCCAAGGTCATGAGATACAGAAAATAATTATCAATGAAATTGGTAAGTGCTCTCCTAATAGGTGGCAATATTATTTAATTGCTGCAATGGGTGTTTTTTTAATTCAGCAGTGTGTTTAAAAAGATAAGTTAATCCAGCTGCCCGGATGACTTATGAAGGGAAACGCAGAAGTTATTGCTTTGGGTGCTGCTTTGGGCAACCCTCTTTCATTTTTCTTCACTGTCTCTGCATCTGTCAGAGAGGGGAAAACTATCTTTGCCGTTCACTGATCTTTTCCACTGTCATACACAATGAACCAAGAAATAATATTTTTCTAGGTAATGTACTTTCATGTTTGATTTGATGGGATCTCAGGAAGACTTGACAGGGTTTTGAAGTGGTCTTTAAAGATCCGATGGCTTTATTATTTACTGAAATTTGCCTCACAAAAATGCATTTTTTTCCAACCCCCCCCCCAAAAAAAAAATCTGCAATAGCATTTGTGATTTTACTCCTCTAGGCCAACAGAGTAAAAGTGAGTGGCTTGGTAAAGTGTAAAGTGTGGGAAGATACTCTACAGATTTGCCTCACTTTACAGAAAGATGTGCTCCTAAAAGTTAATTGGTTTTAAAATAAATCCAACCCTATTTTTAAAATAGGGCTGGGAAGTGGACTATTTAAAGGAACTCAGCAGCTAATCATTTTTTGTGGGTGAAGTTGTATCCTTTTGTAATGCAAATATTCATGACTGAATTTACCTGTTTTATTATCAAAAAGATTTGTACTTCATTCTCATGAATGGCACATTTATGTCATTACTTTTTAATGACCAGTAATTATAATGACAAGAATCTCTCAATCAGGCACACAAACTTAGTACCAAGGTATAATATTTAATTCCCAAGGAAGGAGCATTTCATATATATTTCTGTTCTTTCTAAAAGAATATCTTCACACCAAATTATCCATGATGGTGAAAATGTCGATAATATTAACATCAGTCGTAAGAACAAACAGAAAATTAGGGTCCTATTTACATGACTATTGTCAAATGAAACCACTTGTTTTGAACTCTTGTGGTTCTCTTTATTTAAGCCATTACTACCCCTAAACAAACAAAACAATTTTTAACTTTAAGTTTGTTTGTGTTATGTTTGTTTTTTCTTAATTTCATGTGCTCTATATTTGAGAGCAGGAATTTAGACTCTTGACAACATATGCATGTATATACACCCCAATCAAGGCATCGTGTCACTATTTAGATAACAAATGTCTAGAATGGAAAGAAAACAGACATATGGAAAAAAATGTCTTGTGCAGTTAACGTGTTGCAGAAATATGTTTGTCATATCAAAGGTTTTCAGGCATCTCATCATAAGCAGGTACCAAAGACGGCTGGCTGCCTGTGGTTCATGGAGCCCAGGGGAGGACTTCTTTACCATGCATGTCAAGTCCCCTCCCCAAAGTAAAGGATGAAGAGTGGTCCCCATGGACCAGTGAAAAGAGAAGGTGTGAGCAAGGGAGCATGGTGTGAGCTTATAATTTTGGAATTACTAAGATACAGAAGAATGTGTTGAATAACGTGGTCTTACAAGAAAAGTAAATGAAGAACTAGAGAAGCACCTACATGAGCATGGTGCTACCATAACAAAAATTCCCAAGACTTCTACAAGGCTGTGGGGACGGGGGCCCCGAAGGGCTAAAACAGAACTTCAGAACACTCAAGGGTTGATTATTTAAGATAACCTTTCTTAATAATATTTTCCTTCAAGATTGAAATTTCAGGGTCTTAGACTAGAAGTCACATAATAAAGACAAATTTAAGAGATGATAAAATCCTAACAGTGATGCATATCTAATAGCCTACTAATAATGAGTCTGTTTGCTCACACTTATAAAATCATTATGTTTTCCTGACACAAACAATGTGGGTTTTCTTTCTAATGAGAAGGCACTGAGGAGATTTCAAGAATCCCCATCGGGAATCCCCTCGATCACCAGCTTCCTGGATTGTGCTTCAGGAGCCCATGAACCATTTCCTTTCCTTCCACCGATCATTTCCTAAGCCCTCTGGCTCTTAGTTGGCTTCATCTCCACTAAGTCTATTCATGCCTTTTAACATTTCATGAATTGGAATTTAAAACAAGAATGAATATCTGTTGCTAAAAAGTTGTATTACACTATTTACAACATCTCATCCCTGTTAACTTAAGAGATGTACTCCAACAATGCCAGATATCTATAAAGTGCTTCTGTTCATTCCTTTGAGCAAAAGTTTTTACTCCATATAAGTCAGTGCAGTTATGAAAACTCTGTCTTCTCATAGTCTTTGACAATATTCTTTAAGAGCTTAAATAGTCATTCAATATATTTATTAGCAGGCACTGCTAATGCAGCCAGTCGACACTGAAGTACAAAGATTAACAGAACATAGTTTTTGCTTCAAGGAACTACAGTCTAGTAAGAAAATAGGAAAACGAAAGAAGCAAAGAACAACAATGTAGAAAACACAATGGGATAAGTGTTACCGTGGCTGTCAGTACAGGGCAGACAGTCCTCAAAAGCAGCTACACCTCGCCCTTTTCTGTGGCAATCACTTTCAGATGAGAAGACTGTAATGTATATCGTTGCGTGTTGCACAGCAGTCATGTTCCATTATTACTTTATTTCCACTTGAGGCCAAATAAAAGTAAAATGGAGAGAAAGAAGATGGGTAAGTTTAACAAGTGACTGTTAGAAAAGTGTCCACTCCTTATTCTTACTGCTGCCAGCCCCTTCAATCTCAAGTGGGATTTTTTGTAAGGATTGTGACTCTCAATGGCCTATAAGATGTAGTACACAACATCTGGGGTTGCTTGTAAAGGATCACGTTGAGATAAGAAAATAACAAATAATGAACTTTGGCCAGAATAAAGGTCTTACTTTCATGATTAATGGAGGAGAAAAGTTGACACATGGAACAAAGAGACCAGGTATCATTCTTGCTACTTGCCTGTTCTTAGGTTTTGTGTTTTCACTATGCCTCAGTCGGCAAAGGCTTAAAATGACTTTTGGAATTTCATAAACAGAATGAAGCATCTTGCCAATGGGATGAAAATGGTGTGGTTTGGGATTAGATATATTTAAATAGATTCCATGTTTGAGTACAAGAGGAAAATACTGGATTATGGGATAATAGTAGACATACAGCAAATCACCTTTATTTTACAAATACAGTAATATTAGAATATTGGTTTAATTGGTTTATACACACAACAAACAAAGATGATTTTGATATTATTGCTCTCACTAACCTAAACATCCAGCAAATTAAATCCAATTAAATATAGAATATGCATAAAATATTCATTCTGGGAGGAGGGAAAGGCCTCTTAGTTATTAACTAGTAATATAAACTTTAGTAAGATTGAGAACTTTCTTATTGCAAAGCTCTAAGGAAACTTTTTTTAGTCATCCTAGGAAAACAAAATGCTTGTAAACCGAATTTTTGTTCTTTGCTTTCCTTTCATTCATTCCATCACAGGTCACGATGTGATGTGAATTTGTTCATTGGTTTTTTTTTCTGTGTTCGTCTTTACTGTTTACATTATCTGAATATTTAGTTATTTTTCTCTAGTGTGAACCACCTTTTATGACAGCAGAATGAGCCAGTGAAACCAGCTTTCGTATGGTTTGACTTGTTCGAGAATAATCCTCTTACTTGATTTGTCAAAGCTGGGATACTACGATCCTTGCAGAATCCACCCACAGATTTACCAGGCGAATAAAAGAGATGCTGTTCCCTCAGTGGAAGGCTCCCCTAAAGGATGTCTGCAGCTTGGCACCCCTCCCCACGGAATGCTGTAATGTTAACTCACACTTCCCTCAGAGGGAAAGCAATTCAAAGGTAAACAATCAGCTACCTCTCCCAGACATCTGACACATTATGTACAAAGTACCCTCAGTCCTGGAGGCTATTTTGTCAGCCTCGATCTTTAAAGTGTATAGCATAACGATTTAAAAGAGCCACCCGACAAGGGCATGGACATGCCTCAGCCTTCCCTTGGCTACATTTCAAAGAAACCGCACTGGCCATCTGAGCAGCTCTGCTTTATATTCTACAGAAAAGACAAATCTTCTGAGCAAGAAAAAAAACATCTACCAGACTAGAAAACATTCTGGCCAGAGTGGCTGTGTAGCTCATGCACACCCAAGCACTAATGAGCCTTGTTCACATGATGTGCGAGTGTGGTGTTGTTTCTGGTTTTGCTTTGTTTTGTTTTGTTTTTCTTAACCTGGTTTGTGCATCTGTAGGAGTAGAGTCTGGTTGTAATCTATTTGGAAGCATATGGTGATAAGCCATCAAGCAGTTTATCCTTTGGATGACTGGACAAAGGATAGGTCTTTAATAGGCGGATAAACCTATTTCCTTACATTGAAATACAGTTTTATATTTTAAAATTGTCCTTGCTTGTGACAAATGCATTGAGAAGGTCTTTATTGGTTTATGCTAATTTACACAACTCCCAAGAAACTGGCTAAAGGCCTAGAGGTGGTTTCTTCAGCATTAAAAATTTTTTTGTGAACTGCACTCTGTAACTATGAATAAGTACTGCATTTCCAATTTGTCTATTTTTTTCTACATGGGCCTTATAGGTTTTTACCTATAAAGAAAAATTTTGGAGTAAATTTTGCTTGAATACTAAGAGACACATGAGCTATACAGCTTTCTAGCTTTGGTCTCTAGCTCTTCAACAAAGGGGGTCCCGACACCCTTCAGCAAGTATGGCCTAGTGTGTTTTGACATCCCTATAGTCCAGTTTTGTGTGTCCTACTTAGTGCTTGCCCCATGCTGTTGGTCTGTGTTACAGTGACTTCCTCTTACCTCAAGGCTTTAAGTATCTGATTTGACTTTAACACATGTACTTGCTTTAAAAAAAAAAAAAGTCTTCAACTATGAAGTTTCTAGCAGCAGATGTCAATGGAAAGTGTAGCCATCAGCAGCATTCTGCAAAGCACACTGAAAACAAGACATTCGATGAGTGCTTCTCTCCCTCTGTGAGATCAGAGATCTCTTCCTTCACTGTTGTATAGTAATCCTCTGAAAGGTAGGCAAAGGAATAGATGCGCTAAACAACTTTTGCCCCAAGGATCATTTCTTATTTAATGTTGACATTAAAATGAACCCCTCCATAGGCCCAGTCTCCCCGCTCCAAGCCCACAAAACTAGCCAAAAGACCTTCATTAAAACAAATAATAACACAGCTTCTCTGTAGATTTAGAGAAGTATATTGGAACAGATAAAGATTTTGAAGGCTTAGTCTTGGTTTAAGTTGCAGTTCCTCACTTACTATCTATGGTGTCTTAGACAATGCATGCTTTAAATTTCTGGACTCCTGTTTAATAGGGATTGTGAGAGACAGTGCAGGCCTAAGTACCTGGCATATTAAGCAATTTTGAAGTGCGTAGCATTTGTGGTAGTGACTTAAGAATTGGAAAATTGCAATAAGCACAACATAAACTATAACTACCCAAGAATGAAAGAGAATATGGAAATCCTGCCTAGGTTTGCTGCATAGCTAGGTGGCCTCACAAGAAAGCACGTACCCTAGATAAATGCTGTCACTCACAGGTGTTGGTTCTCAAATTCCTAAGGTTGGGTTGGGAGTAGCAGTAATTCCTGACATGCATATTTTCTTTCAGTCATTATAGTTCAGATAGCACTTCTTGTCTGTTCTGCTTCTCTCTGTAGCTGGGTGGGCTCTGGTACTATATGCCTCGGGAAAATTGGAGAAGTGGGTAGAGTTTATCTTTTAGGCACAGGTAGTCCTTTGCTTCTGCCCAATCCCTTGGCATGCCTCTTTGCCTTTTCCTTACCTCACTCTTTAACATTTCCTCTACAAACACTGTTTTGTTTTGAGAGTCTTCATTTATGGATTTAAAAAATATTTTAGTTGCAAAAGAAGGGTTATTTACTACTGTTGATTAGTTCTTTATCTCATTTTATCTCGTTCCCACCCTTATCCCCCATTTCTTATGACTATTCTTTCTTCACAACTTTTTTCTCCACTTTCAATTTCCATTGTTAAATTTTTGTTGAATAGGTTTATATGTCAGTTGCTAAGGCATAAGAATGAAATCAGACCAGTTCCCTGCTCTCAAGGAGCTCATATTAAATATAACATCATACGATTGAAAGCCATTTATTAATACTATACTGTATTTGTTTATTCAAAAAAACATGTTGAATGACTGCTAGATTTTACCACTGGTAAGAGAAATGATTGTTTTTCCATTATGGATTTACAATAGTGTATGGACATGATTGAAGGGTGTGTGAATAAAATGATTACACACTATACAAATAAATGTATAATTTCAAAGTTTGATGAACTGATATAAAGTAACAAAAGGATAGTTTTGTGTGTTAAAAAATAAATTTTAACCAAGAATTTTATATCCAGAAAAACCGTCTTTCAAAAAATAAAACTAAAATAGACATTTTCAGATAAAATAAATTGAGACCATTTGTTCCTAGCCAACCAACCTTACAAGAAATAAATACTAAAGGAAGTTCTTCATGCTGAAAGCAAGGGACCACAAACGGTAATTGAAATGCACACAGACACACGGAAGAGAGACAGAGAGAGAGAACCGGCAAAGAAAATTATGTAATTATACAAGACATGATAAATATTTCTTCTTTCTTTTGTTAATTGATTAAAAGGCAATTTTATAAAACAATATTTTTATAACGGTAATGTAGTTTTATAACATATAGAAGTGTAATATATTTGACAATAATAGCACAAAGTGGGGGCCGTTTTGAAGAAGATCATTAACCACAGGTGGTAATTCAAATCCACAGGAACAAATTAAGTGAACCACAAATCATCTGACAACCATCAGTTTATTCTCTGTATCTATGAGTCTGTTTCTGTTTTGTTAGTTGTTTTATTTTGCTCTTTGGAGTCCACATATAAGTGAAACGTGCCCATCAATAGATGTTTAGAGAAGAAAGATGTACGTGTATACAATGGAATATTACTTGGTCATAAAAAGAATGAAATCTTACCATTTGCAACAACATGGATGGACCTGGAGGGATTATGCTAAATAAAATAAATCAGTCAGAGAAAGACAAATATAACATATATTCTTATCTTTTCACAGTCCAACTACAATAACATTGTAACACCCACATAAAGTATAAGAAATGTATTTATTACCTTCACTTTAAAATTTTTATTCTATGGTTGTCATATAGAACAAATTTAATATATTACAATCCCCAAAAGAAAATATAAATTTAATAAAAGTAATTTTATTAACTTTAAATAAATTTAACATGAACATGTTCTTTTATATTTACACAGATATTTGCCATAACCAAAGTTTTTTGTTCCTCTTTGAAGATCAAATATTCCCTTTTATTAAATTTTTCTTCAGGCTGAAGATCTTTTATCATCTCTTCTACTGTCAATCTGCTATAGACAACTTATTTTGTTTTCTCTATTATTTGAAAATGTGTTTATATTGCCTTAATTATTGAGGGATATTTTTCAAGACTATAGATGTCTGGGTTGATAGATTTTATTTTTATTTTTTCACTTTAAAAATGCACCACCACCCTTCGCATCCCATGCCCCCTGACTTACATACGTAATTTCAAATGAGAAGTTTTCAGCCACTGAATCATTTTCTGTCAGTACATGCTTGGATTTCCTCTGGGTGCTTTCAAGAATTTATCTTTAATTTTCAGCAGGTTGAGTATGATGTGCTTAAGTTTGCCATCTTCTTATTAATCTTGTTTGGGGTATGCCAAGCCTCTTGATATTGCAAATTTATGTCTGCCACCAAATTTTGTAAGTTTTTTTCTATTACATATTTAACTGTGTTTTTTTCCTGCTTCCTACGTTCCCTTCTCATTCTAGGATTTTGATTACATACATGTTATAACTTTTGGTATTGTCCCCTGGCACTTGAGGCTCTGTTTATATTTTTAAATACTTTTTCTCCATTTATTTCAAATTACATAACTTCTATTAACCTTCATCAAGTTCACTGATTCTTCACTCTGCCATTTCCATTCACTTATCAAGGCCATCCTATGACTTTTTAATTTCCGATGGAGTATATTTCATTTCTAAAATTTTAATTTGCTTTTTTTCATCTTTTTATTTCTTTGCACAGAGCTCCAAATATTTCATTCATTATTAACAGTTTTCTTCACCTAATTGATATCTAGATTAGCCACTTTAAAGTCCTATTTGATAATTCCAACATCTGACTTATCTTGCATGTGGCCTCTGTTGCTGGTCTCCTCCTCTTAATATACTTCACATTTTCTTGTTTCAACAATTTTAGATTGTTTCCCAGGCATTGTGAATGCTGTGTTGTAGAAACTTCAAATTTGTATTTTGTTACATTCCTCTGAAGAGGGTTGACATTTTTGCTTTAGCAAGCAATTCACTTGCTTACACTTAAAATGCAAACTTTCCCTCTCCAGTGAGGCAATTCACATCTCAGTTATTTCTGTTGTCCTAATTTGAAGTGTTTAAAGTCTGTCTTGCACAGTGTGTTTCCAGGTATAGCCAGAGACTTGGACATAGTTGAAAAACATTCCCTGGGCTGCCCTTCCCATGATCAGTCCTTCCCAGAATTCCATCTTTACATTTCTGGTGCTGTGATGAGACTGAGATTTTTCTATTTTCTCAAACTAGTAACACATAGAGAGTTTTCTATCAGATCTTCAGTCACACCTCACACACTGAGACTGCAGTAAACCCTCAGGCCAAAGAAACAAATGTGTTGAATTCCCCTTGTGACAGGCACTTCTTCCAACTTTTTACTCCCCTCTAAAATACGTAATGTGTTTTTCCCCCCTGACTTCTAAAATTTTCTCTTTATCACTGGTTTTCAGCAATTTAATTATGATATTATTGGCATGGCTTTCTTTATACTTATCTTGGTTGAGATCACTGAGTTTCTTGAATCTGTACATTATATTTTAATTAAAGCTTGAAAAAAATCCAGCCATTTATTTTTCAGTGCTTTTTCTGCCCCTCCTTTTTATGGGACTCTAATTATACGTGTTAGACTACTTTATGTCATCTCACAGATAACTGATACTCGGTTCTTTTTTCCAGTTGTTTTTGTTTCTATCTGTGTTTCATTTTGGATAGTTTCCATTCTTTTTTTATTTTTACTATAAATCTTGTTTTCCTACAGGGTGTAATCTGATATTACACTTATCGAATAAATTACTCGTTTGAACTGTTGTAATTTTTATTCTTAGACATTGCCTTTGCTTCTTTTTATTCTCTCCATTTCTCTATTTACTGTTTTTTTTTCCTTTAAGTCCTACAATATGATTATAATATCTTTTTAGTTTGTTTACTAATTCTTTGCTCTTATTTTTTATGTTTCTAATGACTGATTTTTTATTTCTTGCCACCTAGTGATGGGTTACATTTTCCTGCTCCTTTGAGTGGCTGGTAATCTTTCATGGGACACTGAGCACTGTGAATTTTTAATGTTATCTTTCTGGATTTTGTTGTCTTCCTTTAATGGTTGCTGGCTTTGCTCTGGTAGCCAATTGAATAGTCACATTAATTTTACCTTTTGAGGCTAATTTCTAAGCTCTGTCTGTGTGGGTCTCAAGTAGCCTTTACTTTGGGGATATTTTCGTATCACAACAAGATCTGGCCCTTCTATAGTTTCAACTAAATTTTCCAGTTGGCCATCAAGAAATTTCCATTCTGACTGGTGACAGACTGACTGATTTTCAGTCCTGTGTGAGCACTGAGAACAGTTCAACTCACAGAATATTAGTCATCCTGTTGCACAACCTTATGTATTTATACCACACATATATGCATATTTATATTCAGGAGACTTATGGAATTTTTTCATCATTTCCTCTCTCCCAGGAGGGTGACACACAATTTCCCACCAGCTCAGACTTGATTTCTCAACTTCCAGACTTCTCAGCTCAGCAAGCCCTCTACTTTCTCCCTAGGATTCTGCCTTTCTGCTCCACAGCCTGAGTGTGTCCCCAGCCAGAGGCGAGCATAATCTTGTTTTCCTCATTTGTTTCCTTTCTCTCAGGGATCAAAATCCAGCACTGCCTGTATGTTTCAAACTCTAAAAATAGTTGTTTCATGTATTTTGTCCAAGTTTCCAGTTTTACAAAGTGGGAAGTTAAATATGGAAGGTTATTCCATTATTCCTTTAGTGTCCTTAACCGATATTTACTACAGATGACAAGAAGAATAGTAAACATGATGACATAAAGAAACTATCTTTGTCGTTACAGAAGCTCTGTGGCCTAAAAACCTACAATATTTATTATCTGTTCCTTAACAGAAAAAAATTGTCAAGCCCTGACTTATATGTATGTGGTGGTAGAAGAAAGAGATTAGGGAATGGGAAGGAAATGGTGGGGAGTGAGCAGTCCAAATTGTCGTTTTGGTCCCTATTAAAAGAGATGGAAGAGGGAGTATGAAGAGAATTATGTCCACATGGTTACTATACATATTACTCTTTGATCCTGTGCCTCACTTAAAATTAGAAATTTAAAGATAATTTTTAGCATCTGGAAGAGAATCTAGAGATCATTTTGACTTTTAATAAACCCCCCATATCCTGCTGAGTTCTACTTCACTCATGCAAAATAAGATTGCAATAATTTTTTTACCAGATTAATATAAGGCCAAGATGAAACATACAGTGTTTGTGAAAATGCTTCCCTGGTGAAGGAAGATGATTTGACTTTGGGTGGTGGACACACAATGCAATGTACAGATCATGTATCACAGAAATGTACACTTGAAACCTATATGGCCCTATTAACCCATACCACCCCAATAAATGTAATAATAGATAAATTAATTAAACAATTGCAAATTTAAAAAACCCACATCTTATATCCTACACATCATAATTAAGGTTTGGAGCTTACACAAAGTTACAGTGGGTTTTAGCTGAAATATAAGCATATGTATGTATGTATATGCCTCCAGGTGTGTATGTGTAAAGGTGTATACTGAAAATAGACACTTACGTGCTTTGTTACCACCCTTAAAGCGACTATAGATTGGTGCTGCTCAAAAGTCAATATCAGATCTAAATATGACTTTTCTGAACATATATAAAAAAAGCATAAGATCACTTTGTGTTAAACTGTAAAATAGATCTCCAGGTACACTTTTAATCAACAGAACCCCATGATTAAAATGAAAAAAAAAAAATTTGGCAAAAATACAAGATAATCCCTTTACCACCCACACCAAGGGCACTTGAAATATCCCTGCCAGTGAAAACGATGTTTAGTTACTGTATCCTCAGTCTCTATAATGCCCACGGGGCCTGGGTCCCCTAGTAGACGATTGTTAGGCAATGGATGTTTTTCCCCCTTGAATGATCCCTTCATTTCAGTCTCCTACAGGGGAAAAAAAATTATTAGTGAACAAAGGACTTTAAAAATTACGTCTTTCAAGCAAACTCTTTAAAATCTTTACGAAGTTCAAAAACATTTTAAAGCATTTTAATTTGTTTTGTGCTTTCTGTACTTGATGCCAAGGGCGTGACGTTGCCTGCCTCGGCTTGCTTCCAGGTGGAGGCAACGTGAATCTGCCTAATGGAGGGTGTCAGGGGGGGCGAGAGGAAGCACGGGAGGGGGGTGGCATTTCAGAGCCAGATGGTGCTTCTGCTTGTCGCAAATCCTGCTTGGAGCGGCATGGCAGCTCAGCCCCAGCTCTGCTTGCCGGGTGGCAACGATGAAAGGGAGGAGCCCCGACAGTTCGAGGGTGGGTGGACTCGGCCAGACCCCGAGGACCCACAGTGTTCTCTGATTGAGCCCCATTCTGTCTGAATCACTTATTTCCAGGATCATGTGTCTTTCTATGAGTGTCACATAGCAAGACTTATTAAACAATGGAGGCCTGATGGTCAATCAAAACTCATTTAAATTCCTATTATTGGCATTCATTTATATTTACCTATGCAGAATGGTCAGCAATGAACTATGGGCCACCTAGGGATCTGCATATGTAGAATATTGATGAAGAGAAAATGTGTATTATAAGAGGAAGTACCAATATTTGACAGCTCACGCATGGTTTTATTTATTTATTTATTTATTTATTTATTTATTTATTTATTTATTTATTTATATTATCTTCTGAAATTTAGGGTAACAATAATGGGCACAGGTAGAGTACAGCATGTGGCTAAGGCTTAGGAAATTTTAAAATGATTTGGGACCATTCAATGTGAATTTAAATCTGAACTACTTTGATGAAAAGAAACTTTTTGTATGGTGTTTTTTAGGGTATTGAAATGTTGGCTGTATTTTTTAAAATCTCATTGACAATGGATATAGCCTAACTTTCTATACTGACATCCAAATGTCTCTATGCACTCACCATTTATTTTGACTTATCAAATATCAGGGGAAGGAATAAATGAGTGTGTTTGTTAAGGCCATCTCATAGGTGTGGCTGGCACTCCCTGGCATGGATTGTCTAGCAGATGGCATGCCAAGGTCTCAAGGCTAAAAGTAATTATATCCAATGTAAGTTAATTATTCTTTGCCAGTAAAAAATGTCTTTTCAAAGCAGGATTTGAATCTACATACATACAAACTATTTCAAGGACGGTGGTACATGAAATACAAGTGAAATGATTTATTCAACTTTCATACACAAAGTGAAAGTCAGGAAATATTGAGGGAAAGAGAAAAGTGCGTTGGAGTTAATAATGGCATTTCTAGGTAAGGAAATTTGCCTTGTTTGCACTGAAAATAGATGGGCAACAGAGTAGTTATTGAACATTGCATTTTTTCTTATATTGTGTTCCCTTTTTCATTATATCCTAAGGGGCAAAATGTCATTGTATTGCAACTGTGCATTCAACTACACCTTTTGTGTAAAATTAATTAATTTAGCTAAGCAATGATGTTTCCTAACATTGAATAAAATAGTTCTCAAACTCTGGTTGTCAGGTTAGAACATAATAAAACATATTATCAGTAGCACAATGATAATGTGTTTTCAGTTAAAGTATATGAAGTTGGGTAAGAAAGAAATATGTTACTCTATATAGTAAGGCATAGAAACAGATTTATTTTAAATTAGTATTACTTTGATAGCACTAAATTTCTTGCTAAGGATGTGACGACCTCCTCGAGGGTTTCATTTTAGTCCAACCAAGATTTAATGACAATTCTTTGAACTCTCATTTGTATTCATCTGTTTTCCAAGTGTTTCATTTTAGATATATTGGTAATATTCTTTAACTCACAACTGCAATGTAGTTTCCAAAGTGTGCCAAGCAAGGGATGTTTCCTTCTATGGGTCCTTACAATTTGTGTAAGTTACATTTATTATGCCATTAATATGACACAATTATCACTCTAATTAGATGCAGATGTGACTAACAATTATGGATATAGTTTCTCTTCCTTTTAGATCTAGTTTTAACATGTCCCCATGTAAAATGTTTTCCCCCAACTCTCCCACTAAAAATATCTGTATCCTTTGTTAGGAAATTCCTACCTAAATGTTATAACACTGTAAGATTCTCAATGCCAGTAGAGTTAAAAAGAAAGAGACAACTGGACTCGAGAATCCCAGTCTTCTCTTTAAGGCCACCCAACACCCCTCCTTCTTTGTGCTCAAGCCCTTGAAAGATTTACAGGCAGTTATCGTGCTCCCAGTTAGTTGTAGCTTAGCCAAGCTCTACATACTCTTTTAACCTTTTTTCATGCACTAAGTCAAACCCTGCTTTCTGATGTTCTCTGAACTCTTAACAATACTTCTACATATTTTAAAATAGCATTCTAGTGTTGACAATATGTCTATTGTTTTCCATTTTAGAAAGCTTTTCGTGGAGCCAGAGCAACATACTGGGGTTTTTAAATAGAATTTATTTCAGAGAGGACATGTAAATAACAGCATGGCTATTACAAATGATCACTTGCCCGGGTGACAAGGGATATGTCGGAAATTTTTTTTTTTTTAAATATATCTTTTTTTTTTAAATTTTTTATTCCAGAGAGAGGAAAGGAGAGGGAGAGAGAGAGAGAAACATCCATGATGAGAGAGTCATTGATCGAGCCCGCAACCCAGGCATGTGCCCTGACCGGGAATCGAACCCCGATGTCCTGGATCCTAGGTCGACGCTCAACGGCTGAGCCACGCCCGGCCGGGCTGTCGGAAATCTTGATGTCACTTACTTTTTACCTTTGTGAGTTATAGATGTAGATGGTTTAGTAAGTCACAGTTATTTTTTTTTACATTCTTTTGTTCCCCTCCAAATGGGAAGATGGGTTCTATGGTATTTAATAATACCTTCCAAGTGTCCCTTGGGTAAGTCTGTTTTTTCATCCAATTTTACAGATAAACGCCTGATTTCCAAATTATACTTTTATATCCACTTATCTTTGCCTCCTCACACTGTAGTCAAGTTTGATAATGTCATGGTTTTACAATGAAATCAGCACACCATACCTTGACCCATCAAGAAAATTTGAAACTCTTATCTTGCTTTGCACAGGGAATTTTTATTTTGCTGTACTTCACATTTTATGAAATGAAAAATACAAGTGTCTCCTACTTTCTGACTCTTTCCCAACAAATTCCAAGTTTTTCCAGTAGTTCGTATGTAACAAACCATCTCTAGCACCATTTCAAAACACGGACTAAAGAGCTGTTCGTCCAGTTTCCATGGCTGTGTTTGTTAATCATCTCCAGTAATTTGGTGTGGAGAGAGATGAGTGAGGATAACAGGGAGACGGGAGTGGAAGCTCTCATGTGATCACAATGGTAGTGAGTGGGAGGCTGGGACTTTCCTATTTCTTTAAGAACTAATTTTGTGGATATAAAAGACAGTGGCTCTACAAGCACTATGCCTGAAGATATATAATTATTATTATCATCATTACCTCTCTCTGTTTCCCCAGAAGAAGGCTGAACCAAAGAGCTTAAATCACTTGACAAAAATCCCTGTGGGTGAAAACAGTTGCCACAAATCTCTGTAATAGGCACACACATGTTAGAGACCTCATCTTACTATTATTCAAAAGTAGTTTAATCTCTGTAATAGACACACACGTGTTAGAGACCTCACCTTACTAACTTACTATTATTCAAAAGTAGTTTAATACTATCAGAATCAGAGGAGGGCTGTATTGCTAATGAAAGAAGTTAAACCAGAAGAGAAAATAATTAGGCAAAATAGGATAGAATAGTAAGAAAGAGCAAACAGTCTGCAGCGATGTAATTGGAAACCTTAAGAAGGGGGGCTGTAGCTGGTGTGTGAGTTTCCTGTGTGGGTGCTGTGGTGGCGAGGAGCTACATGAGGGCAGTTTCCATCCAACTCCTATATGGGTATTTTTGGTTCAGATAAATAGGAAATTCAATTTACTCTATGAAATTTTTAGTTTTTATTGAAATGTGTCAGTTACATAAACATAGTCACAATCTTATTATTTTTTTCAAGGCTAGTATTTTTTTCAACAACCTCTAAAATATTTTATGGAATGAAAACCCATTCTTCACTGGGTTGAGCAAATGAACAAATCCTATTTAGAATGTCAGGCTAATTACTCAAATGATTGTCGCACTAGTCAACTTAAAGCTTTCATACAAATATATAGACATTTAATTATGGAGCTGTGAGCATTTCCTCTGGCTTTATGGTGTTTTTGTTGTTGTAACTGTTATTTTTGATAAACAGAAAAGAGCCCACACATATTTTTCAGAGAAGGATATTCTTGATGCAATTCTTTTCTTTCTCTTTCCTTTCCTTGGTCTCTTCTCTTCTCCCCTCCCCTCCCTTCTTCCCTCCCTCTCCTTTTTTTCCCTTCCTCTCTATAAGGGAAGAAGGGCATCATTTCTTAAACCATTACAAACTTTTCCAGGTATTTGGTGCACAATGTACCAGACCATGAAATGAATGCACACAAAAGTTCCAAGTGTGGGTTCAGAGTGAAGAGGTGGAGTCCTGTCCAAATTTTCTCTTATCCTGCTATTTGTTTACTTGTTTTTTCCTGTAAAAATATCAGTTCCTTATCCATGACCAATTACAATTGATTTTGCAAGTGGAACTGCACATTAAGAAGTAAATATAGTAAAAATAGAAAGAGCAACGTAGGGGTTAGTTTGCAAACTAAACAAATAAATTAAGGCAATGTGGAAACTCAGAGAGCAGAGTGTAACTTTTGAAACACTATGTGGACGGAAGTGTAACCTATGACTTTGACAAGAAAGCAAACATGGATCCAATGAACGCATTCTTTCCTTACCATATGTTCATGTTCTCCTTCCTGAAAACAGACTCTGGTGTCATTGACTTCCAAAAGACAAAGCAATGCTATTGAAGTGGAAATAAGCTCCAGTTGGGTTTCTGAACTGGGAAAAGATTTGTACCTTGTGAGCAAATATTAGGTGGCTTTGATTTCCTGCTTGATCACCAGTCCAGAGTGAGCCTCTCTCCACAGGTCTCTCCCTTCTTCACCTGGGGCCATGGCTGAAGGTGAGTGTGGGTTTTGCCCAGCCATGGAATAGAGAAGTATTCCCCCTCTACCCTCCCAGGTTCTCTGAAGTCCCATAGGCCATGCCCCTAAGAACTCATCATTGCCATTTCCACTCAGGTCGTGAGAGCTCTTTTCCATGCCCTGGAGATGAGTAACTAGGAAGAATTCCAACAATATTTCAGGGCAGCTGGGGCTGAGCAAAAGGATTTTCAGTTTTCCTTCTCAGCCATTCTCTGTAATAGTCACCAGTAATCATAGTGGCTCACATTCTCTGAGCATTCAGGGGGGCCGGGCACTTGGCAACACCTCAGTTCTAATTAGAACCTGCTGCCAGAAGACAAGAGTTGGGAGAACTCTTATCCTTCAACTTTCCAACTTTGGGACTTGCCATTTGGTCTCCCACACTCCCGGGGGCAAATTGGATTCAATACTCTTTCACATTTAAAGATACTGGGTAAATGTGGGAGGGAGAAACTTTCCTCTACACTCAAAGTTCTTTCCGCTGGTCTCATAATCAAATAGACATGAGACAGATTAGCAAGAGAGGAAAACCAAATGCAATGCACACGATGGGTATGGGAGCCCCGCATGCATGAGGGAGTCAGAGAACCCACCTGCGTGAGAGGCTCAGAGGCAAAAAGGGAAACTGAGGTCTGTAAGACATCCTGAGCTAGGGATGCAGTCAGGCGCCTTGGTGCTGCAGAGTAATTGCAGGGACCGTGCGTGTTCAGTAATTAGCAGTTTGCCCTGCCATAGACACAGGTAAAAAGTCATTTCTGCTGATAACTCTTATTGTCAGCCAGGCTCTTAATTTAAATTCTTCTAGATAGTTAAGGGGGGAGCAGAAGTTTCTCTTGAGCCCACAGGGTCTCAGTTGCCTTTAGCTCAAAATAATCTGCATACCACTGAGGACATCTTGGGGTGACTCATCCTGAGCCCCTACAGGTCATAATATGATTCCACTGTCAAGTACAGTAAACATCAACTTTATTTCTAAGATGCCTCCTTTACTAAGGTTTAAAGGAACCAGAGTATGTAAATCCCTGTTTGAAAATAGTTTCTCTGCTATCCAAGGAATCAAGCCATATTAATATTCAGTGTGACTCTGCTGCTACCTGATAATAGATGAAAATGGGTTTAAAAGAATATTAGTTCATAGACACAGACAACAACAGCATGGTGACAACAGGGGGGGGTGGGGGAGGGAGAAGAGGGCAAAGGGGGTAAATGGTGACGGAAGGAGACTTGACTTGGGGCGGTGAACACACAATACAGTATACAGGTGATGTATCATAGAATTGTACCTCTGAAACCTATGGAATTTTATTAATGTTACTCCAATAAATTCAATAACAATTTTAAAAAAAGAATATTAGTAAAAAGTATTTGATCTTCTGCCCAGCCGGTGTGGCTCAGCGGTTGAGCATCGACCTAGGATCCAGGGGATCGAGGTTCGATTCCCGGTCAGGGCACATGCCCAGGTTGCGGGCTCGATCCCCAGTGGGGGGCGTGCAGGAGGCAGCCGATCAATGACTTTCATCATTGATGTTTCTCTCTCTCTCTCTCCCTTCCTCTCCCTGAAATCAATATATTTTTTTAAAAAATATTTGAGCTTCTTGCTCATTGTAATTCTACATGCAGACCTAACCTCTAAGTCCATAATGAAAATGCGACTTTCATTTTGTTTTTCTTCCTTCACTGGAAAATAATTTTAACACTTCCCCCCCACAAATATTCTTAAATGCTAGCTATATCATTAAGCGTGAATTCATACCCATCATAAAACAGTACATATATTTAAAAAAAGATCGAGTGGGGTTTTTCTGATGGTTATGGGAGCGCATGTTGTCGCGTATGTTCTTAACTGTGGGATTTCTCTTGTGGAGCTGTTTGTTGGTCTTAGAAAAGTCAATTTCATAAAATCAGGCTGGCAGAAAGATACCTAATAAATCCTTAACAGTTGGCAGTAAATGAGGCTCCACTCCCTTCCTTAGAAATACAATTCATAAGTCTCTAATCAGCAAGTTTTATTAAAAGGCTCACCTAAAGAAAGCACTCATGAAAATTCCAGTCTATTCTCATTTGAGTGGAAATACTAAGGCTGCTGAGCTTTGTGCTGTGGGGGTCTGGAGCAGGTCTCCCCAGGGTGTGCCACCTTGGCATGTGGATTATTTCAAGCTGAAAGCAATTAAAGCCCAACAAACTCAAGAAGAGCTTTTTATCTCTCCCTTACCTGCCTAAAGAAATTTAGATAGAAAAACCTGCTTGGGAAAGGGAACCTTAGCATGCTCGCCTTAGCATAGTTGAATTCAGTGAAGTAAGTGTGGCAGCGAGCAAAAATCTGGTTTCCTGTGTTTCTGGGTGGCCCTGCAAGGGTTTGTTTACCACATGTTTTTCCCTTTCTCATCTACCTGTGAATTACCTACCTTCCCCTGGGAACCTCAGATCCCTGCCTCCCTCTACTTAGTCCAGAATGACATGTATGCCTCATTTTGGCCCACTATCTGGAATTTTTGTGCTGTGTGAACTCCCCTGCATACGCATTAAAACGATTTTCTCCCGTTAATCTGTTGTATCTTATCTGAATCATTCGACAGCCAGGAGAGCTAAGGGGAGAGGGGAAAGTTTTCCTGTCTGGCAGAGTTTCTTTCAAGTAGGTGAATATTATTGTCCACTACCAGTGGTCTCTAGGCTACACAACCAACATTCTTTTTGGCTCAATTTGCCATTTCAACTCAGTCCAGAAAAGTCTGAAACATCCTCACAGTATAAGACTGAATTTGAAAAAAGTAGATTATCAAATTCATTATTTTTTGGTAGGAATCAGACTGTTGCTGAGTTTATAAGATTTACTTGTTCAGGAAACATATACAGAACATTTGCTATGTACCAGGCACTTTGCAAGGCTTCAGAGGTGGGGAGGCAGGTGGAGGTGGGCGAAGGGAGGGGGGAGAATGGGGACAGAAAGAGACTTTGCTTGGGGCGTTGGGCACGCGATGCAGTGTGCAGATGATGTGTTATTGAGTTGTACACTTGAAACCTGTATCCCAATAAGTTCAATACAAAATTGTTTTAAATCATAAACAATTGTATAGCTAATAATTACAGTGGAATCTGATAAATACTATAATAGGAGTTTATATAACAAGCTATGAGAACGTAAGAAGAGACCTCAGTCCAGGGGAGTTGGAAATATTTTCACACATATGTTACATTTGAGTGGAGCCTTTCCACTAGAAGTGAGCCTCCTATGCAAAAAATACAGTTCTGCAACAGTACAGCTAATGAGAAGTAGCTCAATTAGACTAAAACACAGGGCAGGTATGTAGGAATTTGGGGAGTTGAGACAGAAAGGTTATAATGAAGCCTAGAGTTCAGGATTATATGCTTTGCAAAGCATTTGGGCTCTATCTTATTGGTTCAATAATGTATGTATTCATTTTAAAAATCTCTTAACAAATATTTAGTGAGTACCTACTATGTGCCTGGTAATATGCTAACCAGTGGAGGCACAGAATTAAATAAAACCAAGTCCTTGTTGTTAAAGTATTTGTATTTTATGGGTAAAGACAGTAACAAATCAGGTAGACAATCGATAGAATTTTAAAATAACATTAATGTGTTTGTAGTATATGGTGTGATTTTAGGTATTGTAAGTGTCATAAAGAAAATTAAAATAATGTAAACAGAAAGAGATGTGCAATGAGAATAGTGGACAGAGAGGTTTCTCTAAGAGAAGTAACCCTTGAAATAGAACCATTTACCAGTTTGAAGGGAGACAGTGAGCCTTATTAAGGGTCTGGGTATATTATCTGGATCCTAGGGTAGAGCAAATTAAGTGACTTTAAGAAATGAATTTCTTAGATGATAAGAAACCATCATCAGATAGGATGAGCCATGAAAGATATGGCATGTCCAGAGAACCTGTCATTAACAAAAGGATGAATGAAAATATATTCTCCTTTACTAGAAACAAAAATGCTTTACATAACAAAATTAAAATTATTTTAAGTTGTTAACCCCAAATTCCTTTTTATACTATCATTACCTCTCACCAGGAATGAAGATTTGGAATATGGGGATTTTTAGAAAGACTAATTTAGATATTGAGCATTTGTCTGCATTCCTAGATCTTAAAGTCTGCATTGGGATGGAGGTGTAATCAGTAATGGGTGGTATTATCCATTGGATGGATATTAGCCAGTGGATGGTATTATCAGTAATGAGTGGGTGTTATCCATTTTACTTGGGGAAAACTAGCCTTTCATTGAAACTGTTAATGAAAAAAATTGCAGCAGGGACTTTGAGAGGGTAAATAACGGCAAGTCAGAGTCCAATAGATTCTTGGGTTTGACATTCTTTTGCTTTTCATATTTAAAAAATGCTGCTCCTCTTAGTGTCATTCCAAGCATGTGTTACTAAGCCTAGATGCTAAAATACAAAATATTATTGGAGTACTGGGGTTTTAGAGGGTTACTTAAAAAAAAAAAATGTTTTTATTGATTTTAGAGTGAGAGAAAGGGAGAGGGAGAGAGAGAAACATCCACTGATCATCTGCCTCCTGTGCACCCCCTTGGGGATCGAGGGCACCACCTGGGCATGTGCCCTGACCTGGAATCGAACCGGCGAACTTTTGGTGCAAGGGATGGTGCTCAACCAACTGAGCCACACCAGCCGGGACTTAAGGGTAACTTTGATGGCAGTTTAGTTCACCTCTGTGCTCCAAACTGGATTTAGCTTCCATTTATGCTCATGTAGTTCTGGAGACGTGACAAAGAGAAGCAGAGTGACTAAAGGGACATCAGGGGCCAAGGTGAGTTAGCAAAAGAAGCATCTTTAATTTCTCGGGCTCACTGCAGATTTTCAACGCCAGAAAGAGAGTTTCACTTGCTACCTTCTCATGAGTTTCTTTGCACAACAGGGACACATTCTCTCTCCACCCTGAGAGATTTTTTTGTTGTTTTGAAATTCATGTGCAGGGGACAATATTTACCATGTTAAAATGTCCTCAGGTTGGCGCTGCATTCGATTTTATGACTAACCTTCTCTCCTGTCACCTGCCATTTGCCAGTGAATTTCTGCTCATAACTCCAGCCTGAGACAAAGACTTGGCAGATCCTCCCCGCAGCCGTACCCTGTCCTAAATAAAACAAGTGATGGTTCCCCATATGTTTTATGAAGCCGCACACAAGCTGTTTAATTACAGAATGTCTTAGTAGAAGAACGTGAAACTTAAGATTCAGAGGAACTTAAGATTGCTTTTCTGGAATCAAGCAATTCCCCAGAACTCCCATGGTCTTCTCCTACACGCAGGGCTTCCTTGTGCGTCACAGGCAGATAAAGGAAAGGAGAGAAACTGGGTGCGAGAAACCAGCTCACACCCAGCGGCTGAGGCAGCAGGCGCATGTCAGCCCTCGCGCGAGTGTCCCATGTAAGCCTGAGTCCAGCCCAGCTTCCCCTCCTCTCTTTCACTCCCAGGGCGAGCAGGAAATCTAGTCCAGTACCTCAGTCCTGGACCATGCTGCAAGCGTTTCATCCGTAGGATGCACACGAATCTGTATTTGTGTTTTATGCCTTGGTTGAGTTTGCGTGGTCATAACAGAGTTAGAGCCACTGCAAGTTTAAAACAGCAGCTTTGGGAATGGCACAGCTAAGGCCCAAGTTCTCAGCGACCAGGCGCAGAGGGTGAGCGCTGGCCGAGCCAGGGAGTGTGCTCTGCTCCTCGGGTCTTGCTGCCGTCGTATTTCCCGTGGTCCCTCGGCCTGGAAGCGGGATGCCTGACTGTCAGGGGGATGAACCTGTGGTTTAAAATAGAAAGCACCGCACCAGCTATTTCACATCTCAGAGACTATTTTGAAATCGTCTTTAAAGAATTTTAAATACACAGAAAAACTAGGAGAGTTTGGTGAGATTGCACCAGTGTTGTGGGACAAAAGCATCCGGACAGGAGTGCTAACCTCCTTGACAATAGTAGAGAAGAGAGGAAAATTGTAAAAGTGCTCTTTTTTTTTTTTACACTTTCTGCTTAACTGTTCAATAGTGAGATCATTTAAAGACCTGTGATGACTCTATGGTATTTAGCTCCCTCTTTCTTTAGTGTATGTATTTAAAACACACTATTTATCCATTCATTTCACAAATGTGCCCTGAGTAGATAATATACGGTGTGTCGCGCATATACTAGGTATTGTGGGTGTAAAGGTGAGCCCATATACACATTGTCCCATCCTTATGTAGCTTACAAACAAGTAGTTATTTTACATGATCCAATACTTTCCTCTCAGGTCTGGAAAGAAGGGCTTCAGAGGGGAAAAGTGTATGTGGGGGAGAGGAGAGAAAATGAGACATAGAGAAGGAAAATGGAGCAGTAACTATTTCTCCACCTCTTTTTATATAAGTTGCAAATCACCTCGTATTTCCTAAAGAAGTATTTTTGGTATATAAGCAACAGCCCCACTATCCCTCCTAGCATAGTGGTGTATTTTAAAAATTATTAAACATGAAGTCATGATAAATAGACCTAGAAAGTAATAATAATGATTAAAAACTACTACTAAAACAAAAAAATCTGTCCAAAAAGACATAAATATAAATTGCAGAAAAGAACATCTGAAGAATTAAATGTTTTATTGTGTCTTGGGGACAGGACTAAGTAGAGAGGAGGCAGGGGATATTAGTTTCATGCATACATCTTTGGGGACAAATTGATTTTTTAAACATGCTCACATATTGCTCTGATTAAACTTAAATTACATTAAAACTATTCAGTGTTCCATAAACCTCTTTCATATATGTTTTCTTTAAAGCGTAATTGAGTCTGTAAACTTACTAGTGTTTTAGCAGATACGTAGAATACAATTTATGAACGCTACAGCATATTTCAAGGGGTATTTACCATCCTCTGTAGCCCATGCTGCTTATCAACTCGGTCACTTATAATAAAACTGGGAACAAGGCTATAAGAATTCAATGGCCTTCTTCTTATTTGTCAGGTGGTTGACAATTATAAATGAGTGTTTTAGGAGAGATGACATGCAGAAGATCATACATACTGAAGGTGATCTAACTATGTGCGTGTCCTAACACTACAGAAGAGACATAGAGAAGGAAAATGGAGCAGTAACTATTTCTCCACCTCTTTTTATATAAATTGCAAATCACCTCGTATTTCCTAAAGAAGTATTTTTGGTATATAAGCAACAGTCCCACTATCCCTCACTATAACTTTGGCGGTAACTGAAGGTAATGAATAAATGTTCGAAATTATAGAAAAAGGACATCTCTACATAAGCAGATTTGAAAACTATCCTACATTTTCCTATTTAACCAAACCCACAAGATTGCTTTCCACCCTGGCTGGTGTTGCTCAGTTGGCTGGCCTTGTCCTGTGCACCTAAAGGTTGCTGGTTCAATTCCGTCAGGGCACATGCCTGGACTGCTGGTTTAATCCCCAGTAGGGGGCGTGCAGGAGGCAGCAGATTGATGTTTCACTCGCACACTGATGTTTTTTCTCTCCCTTCCTCTCTCTCTAAAAATAAATTTAAATTTATTTATTTATTTATTTTTATAAAAGATTGCTTCCTACCTCAAAGGCTGTTAAAATGATGCAATAGGAAACCAAAGAATCCTGGGTACAGAAAAAAAGATATACCTAATTATAGATACTCACCTATATCATTCATTGAATAAAAAAATTTAAGCAAAAGATGAAGCAGTTTAATTTCAGAATTAAGGCCTGTTGCTCAGACTTCGAAATCCAACAGATCTAAATTCAAATCCTGGTTCCACCTGGAGCAAATTATTTAGCCTTAGTTTCCGTATGTGCAAAATAAGAAATAAAATGACAACATTACAGTTTTGTGAGAATTACATAAAATGATGCCTATATATCATGGTAACCAAACACAACAAACCACCTATAAATTTTGGGGTTTTCCTTAGTTATTAATGCCACACCGCACTATTGCACGCATGGTGCAGTTTTCAGTAATAATAACCGCCACTCAGTGAGTATCCCATTTGTACTCAGTGTTCACATGAAGGTCACTAATCCTCAGGAAACCCAGAAGGATTAGCATCCATTTGAGACAGAGAGAACATAGTACCACAGAAGGAAGAAGGCACTTGATCTCGACTGCATAATGTGTGGCAAAGGTAGAATTTGAATCCAGAAACGTTTGACTCCAAACCCCAGATACTTTACATTATGGCATCACCTGAAATGTCTCATTTCTATCAGGAGGCAGACTTATTAGCTAAGAGTACTGCATTCAGAACAGGTAGAAGTCCAGTGGAAATGAGAACAAGCTTCTAACTATGTTTAATATCAGTAACATTAAAGCAATAATGCTTTCTTACAGGAGCAATTTCAAATCTGTGTCCATTCAAATTAATTAAAGCAGCACCTGCCTACTTAAAAAGAAAAATCAGAGCCAATAACATTGAACTATATGGGAATTACTTATTTGAGCATTAAGATAAAATTTAAAGTCTATTAATATGAGGTTTTAGCAGTGCAATATATTACACAGGTATGCAGGGCTTCTGACAGCAAAGCAATTTACATATATTATTTTAATAATCACCATAATTTCCCTGCTGGGAAAGTAAGTAGCAATTATTGCTCAGATTTTTCAGATAGTGAAACAAAAGCAAAGGGAAGAAAAAATCTTTTCTATGTATCTCTCAATAGATCTCAATTTTTATTTTTAACTTTGGGAGCATTTGCTGTATTTGAGGATGATTTTAACAAAATATGTCTTTATCTTAAGTGGAAAAATAGTAATGACTAACTTTAGAGAGATAAAAAAATTGAGAGGAAATAAATCAATTTGTGTGTTTCTTTTCTCTGCAATTATAGAAAATATCCAGTGGTGCTCTGGCAACTATTTTAATGAAAATGAAAACGAAAACTACTCTTATCAAAGTTATTTTTTGGCATCAACATTTACATTGACTTGAAATGCAAATCATAGAGAACCACCACATAAAAAACAATTAGCCATCAAATTCTTCATCTACCTCATAATGTGAGATGCAAGGGGAAGTATTTCCTTGGGGTGTTTGTGATACCAGGACCACAGCTGTAAATTAGAAACCCAAACTATAGGGGGCCAAAAGTCAGCGTGGAATTACCCCTTACTGTATTCAAAAACTCATCATATGGTTTTTATGAGTTTTCAAACAAACCGGAAAGATGAAAACAAAATGGAAGCAAGAATATCTGACATCCCTCATGAGTCAGTTTCTGTTTGCCTGCTTGTGCCAAGTTGTGTTTTGTTCCATCTGTGATTAGCAAACAGCAGTTTAAGAGCACTAATTGGTTGCAGAATTCTCCTATCAATAGTTTATTTAACAATAAGATTTAAATTAGTTGTCTCCAAAGAGTGAATGTTGTTCAATTTGAAAGAACAGTTGCCCTTTTTGTTAATTTTGCTTTAGTGAGATATAGAAAATTTTAATGTGATGGGAGAAAAGCTGTAATTATTTACCAGTGTATTGCATATAAAAGGAAATATAAAAAGTCGCAAAACTTTGCACAAAAGACAAGTATGGAAGCAATCTCAATTTGTTCACACAAATATTTGGTGAGCACCTACTATGTGCCAGGCACTCTATTGGATAAAATGAGGCAAAGATGGACATCGTTCCAAGATTCATTACAGTTTAGAGGAGGAAACAGACATGCATCAGATAGTTATATAAATAAATGTAAATTAGAAGTGAGGTAAATGTGATGAAGACGTGTTATAAGAGAATATAGCAGAGGATTGGACAATTTAGGGAAGTTGGGACCCCTTAAAAAATGATGACTGCATTGTAATCTGAAGGATGAGCAGGAATTGAGCAGACAATAGGAGGAAAAACATTTTGAGAAAAGACAAGACTATGTACAAGGGCCCTTTGGGAGTTAGCTTAGTATATATAAAAGATTGAATGAAGTTAAATGTGCCCGAAGCAGAGGCAGTGGGGAAAGGTTATATTGTACAATTGTATTACATGTAATTCATGTTGAAAGCGGTAGTGGAAAATTCTCTTTCCAGCCACAATGTGGTAATAGGGACTAGATTTACCTCACGTCTTAAACAATGATAAAAGGAATGAAAACATATAAAACAGTGCTTTTTCAGACATGGGTTAACAGGCAATGCACTGCTGGAATCACTACAGACAGAGAAACAAACTAGGCCAGTGCAATGTGCCCCAGCTCCCTGCCTGGAGGCTTCCCAGCTACAGTGCAGGGAGGCAGAACCAAAACAGAGCCTGCAGGATCTCTGAGTCCAAGAGACGGAGTGGAGAAATTGTAGGGCACAGTATCGAAGAAAGTAGAGCTGCACAGAAAAGGGGGTGCACACAGAGAGCTAATTTGAAAATCTACAGGAATCTGAAGAACTACCGAAGGCCAGGAAAGAACCGCCATGCAGGACCAGGCTGAACCATGCTGAAAGACTATACAGATCCAGGAACACCATTTACATCATGAAAAAAAAATGTAGCACTTATATACAAATTTAAAGGAATATATTCAGAATCTCTATGTTGTAAACTACAAAAAAAAAACTGATGAAAATTTTTTTAAAGATATAAATAAGTAAAGAGAGCTATGTGTTTTGTAGCTTGGAAGACTCAATACTGTTAAGAAGCCAACTTGATTTATACACTTGACACCATCCCAATCAAAATCTCAGAAAATGTTTTATTTAAAAACTTTTTTATTTATCAATAAGAGAATTTTAAAATTTATATAAAAAGATAAAGAACTAGAATAGCCCCAAAAATCCTAAAAGGGAAGGAAAATTTGGAGAGCTCATGCTCCTTGATTACAAGACTTACTCTAAATCTACAATAAGACAGTGTGATATTGGGGAAATGATAGACATAAAGCTCAATGAACAGAATAGAGGACCCAGAAATAGACCCTCAAAAGTACAGTCCAAATGAAATTTTACCAACCTTCAAAGGCAATTAAAATGTAGAGAGGATAGTCTTTTAAAAAAAATAGTTCTGGAATCATTGGGCATCATTTGTAGAAAAAGTCACTTCAACACATGCCTCACGTACTATACAAATATTAACTCAAAATGTATCATAAATCAAATGCAAAACATGTAACTATAAAACTTTTTAGATGCAACACCAGAAGTATAATCTAAAAAGAAAGCATGACCCAGGTTCGATCAAGGTTTGATTCCTGGTCAGGGCACATGCCCGGGTTGTGGCCCAATCCCCAGTCGGGGGCTTGCAGGAGGCGGCCTATTGATGACTCTCTCATCACTGATGTTTCTAATCTCTGTCTCCCTCTCCCTGCCTCTCTCTGAAATCAATAAAAAAAATTAAAAAATAAAATTAAAATTTATAGTGTAGTGAGACATGAGGAGGCTGAATGTAAGAAATGTTAAAATGGAGTCATTTGGGGGGGTCTGGAATGGATTAATTCAATTTACATTATTTCTAATGGGGAAAAATGATTTGGTTTTTTAATAAATCACTTCTCTAGAAGGTTTTCCTGACTAATTAAGTTTTAGAGCCAAGGTTCCACTGTATTTATTCTTCTGTATATAGTTTTCCATTTTGTTTCTCAACAGGTGCCATTCTTCATAGGGCAATTGTATTTTTTTTTTCTCATTTCAATTCTGCCTTTCAATGATCAGGTTCCTTAAGATTAAAAGAATATAGATTTTTTAATAAGGAATGAAATATAGTTCAGAATTTTAAAGTAAGTACAGGCTGATCACATTCTCTAAAATATTTACACCTGTTGCACAGATGAATCGTCTGAGTTCTAGAAAATCAATTATAATTTATTTTGTTTATTAAAAATGGCTCAACCAGGAATAAAAACATTTTAACACGTTGAATCCAAGATGAACCTTTCCTGTCACATAGTCTAGGTGTTAACTTCTCAGAAAAGCAATTACCAATAACTCCTCAGGGGTTCATTTCCAATGTCACTTTTTCCTTTGCTATTCTTTGTCTTCTAAGTGATACTTGTGCTCAACTTTGGATTTCTTTGGCATTGACAGCTGAAGAAAACCACCCTAATTATAAGTTTGGCTTTTGAGTGAAATATCTCATCTTTTGAAATTTCATCGAGCCTTTCAATTGAAAAAAAAAAAAAATTTTGAAATGATGAACTTTGTTTCTGTGTTTTTAGTGTTTGCTTTAACTTGTGTTTGTATATACCATGGTTATGGTAAATAATCCGGCTTTATAAATTTATATTAATGTGTTCGTAAAGCTACACAATGCATCTGCTACCCTCATATCATTTTATCTTCTTAAATTCCTCTACCGTTTGGGGTTTGTGTGGCAGGTAGAGTGGCAAAGACCAAGTCGTTTGGACTTTCCTTCCAAGGCAGACCTTGAATGTGACACAGGGCTTCTCAGTGATTTAAAATTTGCCATTTAGGTTCGGTTACTTTTTCACTTATGTTTACTTGGAGGCTAAAGAGTGTGGGTAAAAAAAAGCAAAAACAAAAATCAAACACATTTAAGCAATGTTAATAATCATCTACAAGTTTCCTTCCCCTAAGAGCGGAAAGAACACTTGACTTAGAGACGATCTTCCTCCTCCTCATCATTAGCATGTTTGGTTTACAAATTATTTGTAAAAGAAAACGGTTTCATAGAGCAAGAATCGGACAGGGATCAATAGGCGGGGAGGAGTAGAAGAAAGAACAACTGAATCAAGCTGAGGGTGTGGGATCTACAGTGTGTAAAATATTCAGCCTCCAGGCAGTTTTTTGGAAGTGAGGAGCAGTCTAGGCTTAAGCATCCTAAAGCCAGAAGATTGTTTTCTTAGCCATGAAAATCTGTAGTGTTGCACCTGCTTAGGGTATATTTTTCCTTAAACAGGCCAGCATTTCTTTTCGGGAAAGAAAGTGATGGATTGCAGCTTCCCGCTTCCACATGTGCTCTCCTGCGCCCAGGCGCAGGCCAGTGGCCTGGAAAAGGAGCCTGTGACCAGCGCTCCAGCCTCACCATTCACCCCGCCGGCAGAGCTCAAGGCCCTCTGCCAGGGCTCTGGCAGTTTTAAGACTCTTTCCTGGCAGCCATTGGCTTGGAGAGGCCATATGACTCTGCTTCTGTCCGTCTGGATTCTGTTCTGAGTGTCCTAAGGGCTCGCTTCTGAGCATCTCAGCAGCAGCAGCAGCAGCAGCAGCCCTGGGCTCCGGGGAGGCGGGCTCGCCAGGAACCCGGAGCCCTGAGCCGCCCGGCGGCTGCCAGCAGCTCCTCTGGCCTGCAGAGGAGGGCTGGGCTGCAGCACCCAGGGTGCTTTGCAGCAGCTGCCACAGCCCCTCTTTTGAAGCACCATGGTAGCCAACAGAGAGGATTCTGTGTTACGTACAGTATGACCCCGGAGGTGCCAGCCAGCTGCTGTGACTCAGCTAAAAACAGGGAACTCGCTGTAAGAGAGAGGGCGTAGAGGGGAGAGATTACCGAGGGGGAGGGAAGAGAGGGAAAGCAGCAGGAGTTTATGATGCCCAGAGTGTGTCAAAGGGCTCCAAACACATTTCTGAAAGAGCTTTCTTGATGGGCCAAAGGAAGCCCATCTCTGTGAGTCTAAAATCTGCTTGAGCTACATAATGTTTAATGGCCTTTCCCAGCTAATGAAAACAAGCAGCAGAAGGATTAGGGAAAAACCAGAAAAGAAAGGTCCCTCTCCTCTTACTGACTCCCAGGTGCCCCTAGGAAATGGGTACTAATTGGCCTTTGAGATTTTTTGTTTGCGATCAAACACATTGATGTAAAGAAACAGAATCATTAGAACCACTTAGTGTGTGATTTTTATTATTATTATTATTTTTGGGGGGGCTTTTTCCTGTGGTGTTTTTATAGCAGGAGGGCTCATTGTCTGAGTACACGTGGAACCGATAATCTCAGAAGCAACTCTCAATCCGCATTGTCAAGAAAATAACACGATATGGGGGGACTTTATTTACGAAACACTCTGTTATGCCACTCTCTTTGGCTCTGGACAGTTTTTGAAGGAAAAAAGTATCGATACTCAGCCAAAGGTAGATCTTAAACAAGCAATTTCAGTCTTATTTTGTGAAGCATTTGCTAGGGTATACTGCTCAGTTTCAAGATAGAAATGTATGGGCAAATAGAACATAAGATGCATAAATGCACCTTGGCTAATAAAAACAAAGGCAGGCTTGGCGAAAGTGCTGGAAAGCAGATACCACAGGAAGAGAGGAACAAGAAGATTTGATTAAATCAATATTTTTAAAGCAAAGACCAAGGTACTCTCTCCTTGACATCACATATGAAGAGGATGGCTCGGAGATGATGCAATGATCTGTCTGCTGATACAGAGAAGAAGATCAAGTTTGGGGCTTTGATCCACCAGACTTGAAGTGGTGAGTGAGAAAGGAGTTTAGGACTGGGATCACTAGTGTGATCAAGTTTGCATGACAAGCAAGGAGAATGCGGCCCATCAGCTCAGACCTGGGTGTGTCCGACCCTGGCAGAGGTTCTAAGGTGATAAAACCCTGAGCGAGTGGTGACAGCTATCCTCTGGGGGCAAAAATTAAATAAATAAACTCAGTCTCCAGAATTTCCCCAATGATTTTTTCTGGTTGGTTCAGCTGTCACGAAACATGTCAAATTGATCAGCAGAGGAGGAGAGGCTCATCCTCAGAAGCTCCTACCAGGTCTAAGGCTTGGCTTTGCTATTTCACTTTTTGTTTTAACTGTCAAAGCTGCTGGATAAATAAGCAGACAGCTTTCATTAAAGAAGAGTCATTTTCCTCTGATATCCAATTCACACATCAGCTCACTCACGCTGGATTCTCAAAAATAACTTAATGGGATTTCTCATACATATTATTTTTTATTGCAGAGTATTCTTGTTTTAAAAAAATATTTTTATTGATTTTTTTTGTTTTTTTTTTTTAGAGAGAGGGAGGAAGAGGGGGAGAGAGAGATAGAAACATCAATGACAGTCATCCATTGGCTGCCTCCTGCACACCCCCTAGGCAACTGCCACTCCTAGTAACTCACTTGGAAATTTGAGGACCTTGTACTGAGTTGAGGGTGGTCCCTCAAAAGGATGTCCATTCACAACCTGTGAACATGGCCTTATTTAGGTAAAGGTCTTACGCAGATTAATTGTGAAGGACACTGAGAAGTAATCATCCTGGGTTAGGATGGGCCCTGTATCTAATGACAAGTGTCCCTGTGAGAAAGGAAAAGGGGAGAAGACACACAGGGGAACACCATCAAAAGACTGAGGCAGAAATTGGAGTTATGCGACTCTACACCAAGCAGCCACCAAAAGCTGAGAGAGAGGCAGAAACAGATTCTCCTCGGAGGCTCCAGAGGAACCAACCCTGCCTGCGCCTTGATTTCAGACTTCTGGTATGCTTATGTGAATTCTTCCAGAAATTGTAAATGGATTAGAAAATCAACTCGAATCATGGGGCAGTTGAGACTTGCTATGTGCAATTCCACATATGTGCATTACCATTCTAGGAGGTCAGTCAGTACAGCTTTAAACATCAAACATCAGCAAAATTTCCTGGGGGCGTGGAAACTCATCTCTGGGGCATAGTAGCAAGTTGGGAATTATGAGTTCTGTTTTTCAACATCAACAACCCCAAAGGATGGTGTCTTTTTCTTGTGCTTCTATCCTGAGCACCCCGCATAATATCTAGAGTATTCTGGGTGGTATATTAATTGGGTAAGTAAGTAAATGGATGCATTTACCTTGCCCAGAAGGTAAGGGTCCAGGTAACAGATCAACAACGAATGGTAAATCGTAGGCAGGATTCATCAGTTTCACAAATTATAGAGGAGGTTTTGCAGTCGGCCCCAGAATCTCTCTTTGTGGGTCTCTTGATTGGTGCACTCGGTGCTGTTTTTGAGTTTGTGGCTTCTCAGTTGCTCTGACAACACTTTGTCCCTTTGACCCTTACTCAATGAATTGTGTTCTAAATGAACACCTGCTCCAAGGTGCCATGTAGTTACCGATGTTCAATTTGGAAAAGACCCACGAGCACGATGCAGGCGGCACCACTAGAGGCTCCGCGTCTGGGAAGCCTGCTCTTTTCACAGCCAGCACTGCTGTGGGTTTTGCCTGCTGGCTTACATGAATTGGCTGTTACATTTCTTAATTTAGATACCAGCAGTATGGAGACTTATTTTATATATATTTTCTGTCTGAGGAAAGCAGTGTTTTCCATTGCACAAATACAGATTGCCAGCAGCTAGCATGCACACAGAGCAACACACAGCCCACAGAGGCGTCACTTTGTGGCATAAAGCTGGGCACTGGGAGCTCAAGATCTCTCCTGTGATCAATTTATACTATTCCTTTGATTGTTGTCTATGTATTAATATGATTAGGAACCAGGATGTTTAAGTAATAATAACTACTCCCATTTCAGAGTAGGGGAGGGAAACTTGTTTTTGCTGATTCCAATGTTTGAGGAGGCATCACTTCATCAGAATCCCCAATCTATATAGCAAATAATGTACCTGGTATATAGGTATACCATGTGCCAGGTATTGTGATTAGCACTTTCTGAAACTATCTGTAACAAAATTGTAAGATCAGCGATAAGATCAATCCCACTTAAACAGAAGGGAGGACACAGACAGAAAGAGGCTAAGTTACAATAGTTTCACTTCATCTACAGTTTCCGTTTCAGTTACCTGTTGTCAACTGTGGTCCAAAAATGTTAAATGAAAATTTCTAGAAATAAACAATTCATAAGTTTTAAATTATGCACTGTTCTGAATAGCCTGGTGAAATCTCAAGCCATCCAGCTTTATCCCACCTGGGACATGACTCATCCCTTTACCCTGTGTACTCAAGGGGGTATATTGTCCCACCCATTAGTCACATAGCCATCTGGTATCGCAGTGCTTGTGCTCAAGAAACTCTTATTTTACTCAATAATGCCCCAAAGTACGAGAGTAGTGCTGCTGGCAATTCGGATATGTCAACAAGAAGCCATAAAGTGCTTCCTTTATAGGGTTTATAACTATCTGTGATTTCAGTCATCCACTGGGGTCTTCAAACATATCCCCTGCAGATAAGGGGGAGACTACTGTAGTCCCCAAATTCACTTAATGTCTCAGGTTGGTTTCCCTAGAAGCAGAGCTGCAAGTAGTCACTTATTTGGGGGAACACTGGAGCCTCAGCTAAAGGCCACCTTTACTCTGATCCCACAGGGAAGCAGAAGCACAGAGTGCACCATAGATTTGGTCTCACCTTGAAGCCAGGGCAGAGAGGTCTTTTGTGTCAGGCTCACAGTCCATGTTTAACATCTGGAGAGATCTTTGCATTTTTGCCAAAGGCACTTCTCTGAAGCATGGGACAGTTTTACCTTAGCTAGCAGCCGATGTTCATAGCAGGAGAGGTGAGCACAAAGGCTAGGTGCAGGGACCCTCGTGAGTGGGGTGCTCACAGCATCCACTACTCGTTAACAAGTGGAGGAACTTGGCTTAGGTCACGTGTGGCTCTAACACCCAAGCTTTTAATATTGTGATGTAAGGTGAACACAAAATTTCTCAACATGGTTAAGACATGCAGTGTTTTTATCAGTGTCTAGGTTCCAAGGAATATACAGCCTTCTGTTGTTACTCCCAGAGAAGGCGTGGAGAGAATCTCACACACTGTCTCTCACAGTTCAAATAACTTGATCTGAGAGCTCCCGAGGCGCTGCAGAGCACAGCGCCCACTCCAGGCCGCAGCGCTGCTCGCCTCGGCTCTCCTTTACTCACAGCTCGCGCCTCCCGCTCGCCTTGGCCCCCAAGTTCATGATGAAGAACAGAGCCCGGGCAATGGCTGCACTTGGACATGTGTATCCCTGTTCCTTGCAACCAGCAATAAGCAAGAAAGAGTCAGAAGAGAGAAAAACTTGTTAACACCATGCCGTATCTAAACAAGCAATCCCAGATGGCATCCTGTAGGCCTTCTGCTCTGATAAGAAAAGACTGAGCAGGGAAAATAAGCAGCAGCTGACAAGCATGGAGACCAACAGGAGGAGCGACAGCAGCTCTGTGTTCTGCCCTCCGTCCTGGCTCAGCACCCAGCCCGAGGCCCGGCTCCTGCAGACACCTTGGGCTGTGCACTCTTTCATGGAAGCGACAGATCGTGGCATGTGACAGACCAAAGGGTCTTTCTTCCTAGTTCAGTACTTAGTTTTCTGATGAAGACTGAGGCATGAAGCAGGAAGGTGATTTACTTAAGGACGTTTTGTTGTTTAAAAGACAGAGAAGAAATGAAATTCACAAGCTCCTGGCTCCTGGTCGCTATTTTTCCCAGAACCCAACTTAAAGCATGAGAATGTGTGTCACTCTAATGTACATATTATATGTACATGTACATGTACATGTACATATAATATGTACATTCTAATATACATGTTATTCCATGTTATTCTATGGTTCTGACGCTATGATAGCAAATTTGATCTCAGTCTCTGCTATTAGACTACCTAGAATTGAGTCCTGGCTCAGTTGTCCTTGTTCAAAGACACACAGCTATGAAGCTGTGTTCCCTATACTTCAGTTTCCCCATTGGCAAACTGAAGATAGCAATTGTACCATGGAAGTTTGGGAAGTGTTCGACAAGATAGTCCTTGTTAGCGCAACACCTAACATTGGATGCAGTTAACATTCCCTAGCATTTGTCTATTGACTTGGATAAAAAACTAAATACCTTCTCCGTGCCAGGCACAGTGATAACTAGATATTCAATTGCTTGGGATTAAGTACAGCTCGTGATACTTAAATATTTTAACATGGACATTGTTTATGTAAAGTGCAATGGGGCGCAAGTTTTAATAGACCACTTGCAAAACACAAGTCAGCAATAGTGTTCATGAGTAAGAGCATGATTTGGGGATGAGTCAACAGATGTGTTGTAAAATGATATAGGAGGAGTACCCTAATGTTGCCCCTGGACATCCCATTTATTACATCCAAACTAACCAGCCATCTAGGCCAGCTCCTATTTCCATAATTTGATAAACATAAGGTGCTCAGAGGTAGTGCTGAAATGATGAAAGTATTTCAATGAAAACCCTAGGGCCAAAGGTCAAAGGCAATAGTGTGGCTCTTCATACAGAGGAGAAACCCAACTGGATTTGACCTTTCGCCCTTCCCTGCAGTTCCAGAAGGTGGCTGAGCATTCTGCCTCAGCTAAGAGGCGCAGAGGTTACACACAGGGAGGCTCTACGATAGTCACATTCCAGAAAGCAAAGGTTAGGAAGTCATAGATGACACAAATGCGTCCTTTGAAAATGTGAACAACTCTTTAAAAAGAGCTTATGATAATGGCATGGAAATGAGTCAAAATATGCAAATTAAACTCACTTGAGATATATGTCTTTAAAAATTAGGTGATAAATCGCTTTGTCAAATGCTTTTTGTGTGTGATTTACCACCCATACACCCCCATATTTAAATCCCATGTAAGATACTTTTCTTAGCCTCCAATGAATTTTCAGAAGTGACTGAGGAGGTCAGAGGCAAGGCATTCTTCACAGCATGAGAAGGGGTGACAGAATTTTTAGTTTGTACTAAAGGAAAGAATAATGAGGGGAGTGTAGTGAAAGTAGAGGCAAAGCAAGAGAGTATCATACGAATCTTAGTAAATTAGACTGAGAGAAATGAAGCACTTACACATTATACTGAGCTTAATACGAGATGTTTCCTAAGAACGGGGAGCTCTCTCTATCCTAATCTGAGTAATTAACATAGCACTTAGCACATTGTCCAGTCATGAAATGCTTGTTGAATGCATAAGTGCATATTTTCCTGAAATCCTAATGCACACCTTCGTTGTAAGTTGTCCTTAGAGATGATCCTGAACTCTTCCAGGCACTAGAAAATGACAGTGCATTTTGGTTGAGATGCTGTTTGCTTAAAACCTGGAAGTTATAACTTATAACATCTGATCAACTCCAGGCAGAGCTACAGCCAGGCCTAGAGCAACAGCGGATTAGAGAAAACAGGCAGCAAAAGATGGTGAGAACTAAGTCTAAGACTGCTACTGGTTAGAAAGAAGTCGAGGAAGTCAACGTGGAAAGTTAAGCTGCCCAAATCTAGGAAAACACAAGATCCCAACGCTGACAGATGGTGGCGAACATAAAATCGCACCCCTAGTCAGAGACAGGTATGGCACCAAAGTCACACGTCAGATTGTATGCATTGAAGATGGAGCCACAGTCAGCATAGCCTACCATGCTCCTTGCAAATTAATATATACTTTTCAAGTTCGCTGTAAATCCCCAGAACATAGATAATTCCCCAACACTCATTTAAAATGAAAGTGATGAACGCAGAGCTTCCCAGTGCCTCTCTTCTTTCCTCTTGTTTATGTCTTTCTCTGTACAATGAATAAATGAAATACATTTCCTTCTGCATAATTTCTCTCTGTGTGCTTAAGTACTGATCACACATCTTTGATTTTTGTCACTGAACTTTCAGAGGTTGTTGCATACTATGCGTTCACAATGTCGGTCAAAGGAACCACTTACAAATCTATTTTCTCACCCCTTTGAACCAGTTGGCTAAAATAATTTCTAAAATAAGCAAGGTAGGGGGTGAGGGTGTGTACCATAGATGCCCATCAGATATTCCAAAGAGTGTAAGACAAGAGAGACTCTTTAGACAGCTAAGCCAATTGCTTGTCCCATGTCAATTGCTTGTCATTTCCTTTTACAAAATGTCGTAATTGCATTTCAGAGGGGAATCGTGTGCAGTTTCGCCTAGAATTCCTCCAGGAAAATGGCAACTCATTGTACCTTGTTCCATGTGTTGTTAAAAAGTTCTCATGATGTGAGGAAATTTGCCTCCCTGGAGCTTATCATCTTTGATGCTAGTTCTACCCTCTGTAAGAACATTTTTATGTATGCGAATCTTTAAAATGTTGGGAGACATTTTCCCAGTCAGAGACAAATCCCCAACTCTGAATCATTTTTTTCTCTGTGTTATTAATCCCAAATCTTCATGTGTCGTTTTTATGTCGCTCAATATTCCAGATACTCCCTTTGAGTAGATTTGGTTTGTCAGCATCCTTCTGAAAATGTGCCACCCACAAGCAAGCTCCATATTTCAAGCCTGACCTAATCCATGCAGGGAATTTCATGTACTTGCCTTCTGTCATTGATGCAACATGTGATTGCATTAATTCTTCTGGCTGGTCTGTACACTCCTGACTCACTGAGTTGCCAATTAAGCTAAGGTTTGAGTTTTTCTTGTTTCCTTATTTTTTTTTATTGATTTTAGAGAGAGAGAGAGAGGAAGAGACACAGAGAAAGAGAAAGAGATGACAGAGACAGAGACATCAAGTTGCTGTTCCACCCATCTATGCATTCATTGGTTGTTTCTTGTATGTACCCTGACCTAGGATCAAACCCACAACCTTGGCCTATGGGGATGATTCTCTAACCAACTGAGCTACCTGGCTAGGGTGAGGTATTTTTAAAATAATACTTCAAAGCGACTACATCTACTCTAGTTCATTGGCTTAACCAAATATTCAGTGAGTAAATACCAAAAAAAGCAAAATATCTTGAAAATGATATATACCTTTCTTATTGACAGTAGCTTAGCCATTAAATGACATTCAAGCAGGAAAAAAAAATGGAGATAGATTATTTTTACAGTTAAAGCTGATTATTATCAAACACTAGTCTAGGCTAATATTGAATTTTAAGTTTATTAAAGAAATTATCTGCTTCACATTTAATTGTTCCATCTACATCTGACCTTGTTTAGATTATTTTAGAAAAATCACTATCGTCAACTGGTATGTAATGTTATTCAGACCACAAAATATCTCTACTAGTTAAATTCCCCATTTGCAGAATGGTTTCAAGAGCTTTTAAGCACCACTGAGAATGTAAGTTCTTAGAAATTTGGTTGTTAGCTTTGAGTACCAGACCATATAAAGTTTGAATCAACTTAGTGTAAGGCAAGTGGTTTAAAAGTGACTTGGAATTTTCCGATATACTTTCCCTTAAAATCAAATTGCTTGTTTTGCTTTAAAAAATAATTTTCTCACCTTGACTTTCGAAGCAAATTTTTTGACAGATGATGATGAAGAAATCAGTACCTTACATTGCTATTTTATATAATATTTCTTTTCCTATTTTAACTCAAAAAAAAGGTTGAGGAATCAAGATGTGGTCTACTTTATTATTCATAGGTTAAATGAAAAGTATTCTAAAATAAAGCTTGGCTAAAAATAACACGGCCTTACCCCTGTAATTAGCTGAGAGAAACCTATAGAGCTCTGAGCACATGGAGGAGGGTTGCTATCCCCCTTCCCACGTTTCACAGGATGAATATGTGAATCCAGAGGCTTAAAAAAAGAGGCATACAGAGAAGAGAGCATGGGGCAAATCCTCACAACTGGACACAGCAACCTCTGTGCATTTTTCCTAACACCTCCACAATAAGTGTCCTTGGCAAAATTAGTCCTCTGGTTAACCGGGAGAGCAGAGATTTGGAAACCCCAGATGTCTCTCTCTTCCTCCACAACAGAGTAACACTACTCACCTCTGTTGCCTAAAGAGGAACAATTTTCTACATTTCAACTAGAAGCCATCACTCCCTTTGAGCTCCGCCTGTCATCAGAGGTAGACAACCAAAGGGATGGATCCTCACTCAGGTGAACGCCTTACAGTGGCTGCAAGAAACGTTTCCGAATGACATCACCGTAGGAGCAAGTGTTCATAAATACATTTGCATCCTTACGTATGTATAAGCCAGGGCACTCGGATCTACACACGCAGATAATTATACATCTCTAGGTTTAATTTGACAAAATGGGTGTATTGTGTGAGAACAAGCCGTAGGAAATCTGCCTGACAGTTACAAGTATCAGGGAAGGCCCAGTGCTACATAATGAATCACTGTTGTTGAACGAAATAGCACAAAACAGCTATTATTTCCTAGATGAAGGTGAGGTTATTCTGGCTCTTTCGGTGATTGTAAATAAATCTTTTGCAATGTCCTGGAACCCGATCAGCCAACGAGAGAAAGAACAGTTGTGAAGCTTCTAAGCTGTTTGACCACAGCCTGCGCTGAGGTGGGAAAATATTCTCCTTGAAAGTCATCTTCCTCACACCTTCCGCATTTACAGGTCTTGGAACCAAAGCGTCGCACCGCCCCTACTCTCTTCTTTTCCCCTTCTAAATGGAACAGAAGTGTTGTCCTCTTTACTGGGAAAGGTTCTCCGAAGTGTCCAAGTTTTCCTTTCATTGGATGGCAAGTAACAGTTTCATCTGGTGCCAGCCGGCAGAAGCAGTGTGATCCCAGCTCTAACAGGAAGAGGTGCCGGGCCAAGTGGTATGAAGCCTCGGGGACAGGACAGCACTGCAGTACATGCTGGGACAGCCGCGTCCGGTGCACAGGCCGGGCGTGCGGAGAATGCAGCGGAGCCCGGCCACTCGGCCGCACTGTCTCGGCAGGAGGCTTCTGTAGCGAGAGACGAGGTAGATGGCTGTCCCGGCTCAGGCTTTGCACGGAGAAGTCTAAATGTCCATGTAACTCCCTTTAATCTGTGGATCAAAAGGTCTTGAAAATATGGAGCAGGCTCGAAGCAGACAGCAGCAAAATGTCCAGACTAGAGGCGTGTTCTTATAAAAGCAGGTTTCCTATCATCCTGATGCACCTAGATTTCTAGGATCTATTGCCCCACTCCTGCCCCTGCTGCCGGTGAACCCTAACTCTCCCCTAGCTTCAAATACCTTCCTACGAGCTTTATGTTACAGCAAAGGACAATTTAGAGCAACCCTGGATGGAAAAATAACTTTATCCTTGAAAAGTTTAAATTTTCATGGCCTTGTCGACTCAAAAGTCTACTTCTGAACCCTATGGGTCACTGCGAGGCTCAGAAATCAGTGGAAACACGGATGTTCTGCTAATAACCCCGTGGCTGATTTGTATTGTGTTCTAGACCTGTGCTGTCCAATCCTGTAGCCACCAGCCACACATAGCTCTTTAAATTTAAACGAATTCAAAGTAAATTAAAAATACACTTCCTTAGCCACACTAACCACATTCAAGTGTTCAATAACTACATGGGGCTATGGCTCTCACATTGGACAACCCAGAACGTTTCTGTCATGGCAGAAAATTCTACCAGAGAGCACACTGTTCTAAAATATTCACAAGATTTGTGAGTTTCTCACACATTACCTTGGGTAGGTATAAAAGGAGCAACACCATCATGGAACCACCAGAAATGGTGCTCTACAGTTAATATTGTGTGGGATGCTTGATTCTCCATGAGTGAAAAATTCACTTAAAAAATATTCCTTTCTCTGCCCTGGCCAGGTGGCTCAAGTGGTTGGAGCATTGTTCCGTACACCAAAAGTTTACAGGTTCAATTTCTGGTCAGGGCATATACCTAGGTTGCAGGTTCAATCCCTAGTTAGGGCATATACAGGAGGCAGCTGATCAATGCTTCTCTCTCACATGGATGTTTCTCTCTCTCTCTTCTTTTCTCTCTAAAAATCAATGAAAACATATTCTCAGGTGAGCTTTAAAAAACAAAACCCAAAAAACTCCATTCTCTATTCCCTTCTGAGAAAACAGTAATGCCCATGAAAGGTTCTGCAATGCCCCATAATAAAGAACCTTACTTGTCATTGACTGACCCAAGTACTTTCAACACAACTTGAACATATAACCTTTATTTACAAGACATCTATTAACTTTCTACAGAATTCTGATTCCATCGAGGAATTTTGCCATGGAAAGAACCAAACTATATCACTTGCCCACCTATAATCCCAGCAATTAGGACGGTTCCGAACTAGAGTAAATTGACCAGAGCCTGCCTGGTCAGAATTTATGCTTCATGATTTTAGGGATATCAGGTCGGCAGGTATAACACAGAAGCTCAGCAGTGAGCATGAAGGAGGGGAACTTTCCAAGTATCACTCCTGAAAATATTGACCAGATACACACTGCTTTTTCTGAAACGATTGCCAATTATCTGCCTGAAATCGAGACTATCAAATAATCTACCCTGGCTTTATCTCCTGTAATCCTATGACATGGAGTTCCCTTATTTCATGAAATTTGCTGAGCCGAGCTTGTCAGATGGGATTCCTAGCTGGATTTCTCTGTATACATGAGCGCCAACCTTCTTAATCTACTCAGCTGACAGAGATTTAGAATTTCTTAAGAAAAAGAGCAACAGAGTTTGTAAGCAAGCCATATGTTCTCAGGTTACTGACCCAGCGCCTGTGGGCTGGGGGCAGGGGGTGTTGCCCAGGAGACTTGGAGCTCCTGCCACGGAACCAGAATCTGCTCTTCCTCCTGCAAATTCCTTTTCTTCCAGCCTCTCCTCTCCTTTTCTCTTTCCTTTCATTTCCTCCCTTTCCTTCTTTCATGGAGTTAGACGGCTCTGATGGAGCCATTGCATCCTAAGGACCCTTGCTGTCCATGACAGCCTCCTTGAAGAGCAGAGCGTGCCAATGAGAATAAAGAGGCGCCTGGCACGTCCTCCTGAAAGACACTGGCAGCTCCCCTTGGAATTTTACCCTTTGGAACGTGTGCTGTGCCGTGTGAACAGAGAATTATAAAGCGAAAGGAGCGCCACACAGATTTCTGGTGTTGTATTTTCCCCCCTCCGTGATGTCCTCTCACCTGAGCCCCTGGGCCTTCTGAGGGACCTACAGCTATAACAAGTGTTCATTCCGAAGAACAAAAAAGAGAGGGGAGGGTGAAAATCTTCGCTGCTTATACTAATACCACTACCATGAGGATTCTTGCTTAAGTGGTGCTCTTCGCACCTCAGACTGAAGGTTTGTTCAAGATGAGAGCAGTATTCCAATGAATAATACGTTTGAGCACTTGAACTTTAAAATATAACATGGATTATGCCTCCAAAAGTAAGGGGTGCGCTATATGTGGAACTTAAAGAACAAAATAAACGAACAAAGGAAATTGAAAAACAGACTCATAGATGCAGAGAACAGACTGATGGTTGCCTGAAGGGGAAGGGGCTGAGGGGCTGGGGTGAAAAAGGTGATGGAATTGAGAAGTGCAGATTGGTAGTTACAAAATAGTGGTAGGGATGTCAAGTACAGCACAGCAAATATAGCCAGTAATATGGTAATAACTATGTAGGGTGCCAGGTGGCTACTGGAAATATCAGGAGGAACACTTTGTAAAGTATATGATTGTCTAACCACTCTGCTCTACACCTGAGACTAATACAGAATGATACTGAATTAAACTGTAATTGAAAAATTAAATTTATTTTAAAAAGTAAGTGGTATGCAGTAAAAAAAAAAAAAGCTAAGTTAGGTTTATGCTCATTGGCTCAGTTTGTCCAGGATTTATATTTGCAAATCAAATTGTGAGTTTAAAAGGGTAATAAAATAACTTTATAAGAAATTTTTATAAAAATACAGATTGCTTGTACACTACCTATTGCCATAAATCAGCCACAGCCCAAGAGAAGACGCTCAGAAATATCCAGTGTCTCCCAGTGGAAACAAATCAAAGTTTATAAATAAAATCCTAGCAAAAAAAAAAAATATCATTTTGGACAAAATTATAATTAGGTCATTTCCCATGTGTTCTAAAAACTACTAGACAAGTCGAAGTGTATACTGACGGTATCGCTCCTGCACCATCACATCAGTGCTTTCTTCTGTGGCTCTCACTCAGTAGAGAGTCTCTTCCATGATTTGCAGATTTTTGGACTTTGGCAACATAAATTGCGCTACAGCGTAACTGACTCACACATCCTGTCCACCTTTGAGGACATGCCCTGGGTAGCTCCGTAAGAAAAGCAAGCACGACAAAGCCTTTCTGCAGGGAAGAACCCCATGAGCCAGCAAGTATAAAAGGAAGCTGAAGAGTAAATATGGTATTGGTGGGAAGACAGAATTGTGTGAGTAAAAGTCCTCTCGATGGGTGTTTTTTCTACTTTTGAGGCTAACCAGGAGCAGAATGCGTTAGCTGGGCTCCTTAATTAACTAATTTCAAAAGAGCCTCAAATTACCCCATCTTTTTGCTTCCACCGATTGCACCAGCTTTTGTTGTTTTGGGTGACTCTAGGCATAGATTTGCAGAACACGAGCCCCTGGGGGCGTGCTCTCGGGAAAGCAGGCTCCCTACAATCCCCGTGTGCCGGGGTTCCTAGGATCTCTTGCCCCTGCCGCCCGCGGAGCCTACCTCCCCCCAGCTTCAAATACCTTCCTGCCAGCTCGATGGTCCAGCAAAGGAACAAACTGGAAAGAAAGCAAGAAAGGAGAAGTAGATGAGATTTTGTCCTTTGCTTTCTAAAGCCGAAAGTGCAGTTTAGTGAAAAGAAGGTTTACTGTTTCACTATTTCAATTGCATAACCTCAGTTTCTATCAATGGTAGGTTCACACATACTCACTTGGGTGATTCGTCCTGTAGAAGCTTTGTTCAGATCCTGGAGCCTCCGCTCAGCCTTTCACAGTCATCAGTCAGGCTCCACTTTTCACTTGCTCCCTAGTATCCATGTGACAAAAACACCAAAGCAGCAACCTGCAGCAAATAATTGGTGATATTAGCCAAAACGGGATAAAAGTAAGAGAAAGCATGTATCTTCTAGGCCTTGCTCATTTCTTACCTGTGTGCTGTTTTCACTGACAGGACTCTTCAGAATGATATTCTTCTGTCAATTCCAGATTAGGAATTAAAATTTAGGAGAGCTCACTACTAAAAAGTCCCTGATTTATTGCCCCCAAAGAAGTATTTATTGTTCACCAGCTATGTGTTTTTGTTTTACTTTGTTGACGTGACTACACTTGCTTTCTTCACATATTATTACATTTTTTTGTCTTTCTCCAGATAGATTATAAATGTATTCATATTGGTCTTCAGCTTCTAGAAAAGTACCTGGTACATAGTAGACACTTACGTTACATAGATAATAGTTTTTATTTAATGTTCCCCAGTAGAGGTATGTGTGGATGGACATGTGCCTGTACATGTATGATACAGAATTCAGATGAATGATAAATTATTTTTAGTACATACATGCATATATATATATTGCTCATTTATATTCATTTTTTAACTAGAATATAGGAAAATGTGGCAAAGGGATTGTGATGTTTCAGCATTATGTATGTATGAAAATCAGCCTGATTTTAAGCTACCAGAAGTGATGATGTATTTTCCTACTCTAAGACACAGCATACTTTGTCTCCATATAAATGTTCTTGAATCATGATACTGATTTTGAAATCTGGTTAGAAATCTCCATTGACTCCTCATTGCCTGCATACTCAAATCTATATACTTTAGCCTTCTTCTAGGCTTACACCTTTTCCACTGCATTTCCCATTATTCTGTCATTCACTGATAATTCCCCCAACCTTGTCTGCTCACAACTCCAACTCTGCATGTATGTTTCTGCAATAGCACCTCCTGGAATGATATTTTTCCACCTTTGCCTGTCCAGATGCTATCTATCCCGCATGGCTTAGGTCAGATGTCATCAGTGCCTTCTGGAAGATTTCTTGGTTATCCAGTTTAAAATTAACTACTCTTCCCTCAACGTCTATAGCATTTGCATCTTTTCTGAACTCCCATAATATGCGTGTTTCTGGTTTATCTTACCAACTGGCATTTATTGAATATCTACAATAACCAAGCACAAAGTGTCAAGGGTGTGCTTGTCTAGTCAACTCAGTCAGGCCCCTCTTTAAGAGAGAAATGGCAAGTGTTGGTGGATGTACTCTAAAAAGATGTTTTATACTGAAGGTTTTATGTGACCAAAAGAACGACTGAGGAGAAAGTAGAGTCTCTGGAAGGTTACCATGGCTCCAACTCACAAGTAACAAATAAATCTCCATTTTCTATCTGTTAATCCTATAGACACACACAGAGCATTCAGTGAGCCCTGGCTGGTGAGTCTCAGTTGGTTGGAGCAACTCCTATACACGGAAAGGTGGCAGTTCGATTCCCAGGCAGGGCACATACCTAGGTTGTGGGTTCGGTTCATGTGAAGGAGGCAATCAATTTCTCTCTCTGTGTGTCTCTCTCTCTGCCTTTCTCTCTCTCTTTCTCTCTCCCTTTCCCTTCCTCTCTCTAAATATCAATAATTTTTTTTTAATTTCAGTGAATTATGAATAATATGTGTGCTCAGTGTAATTATAATTTAAGTTGGGTACTGGTGAAGTCTTCATCCAGAATTCACTGGTCTAGAATTATCTATTCACATCATCCATCAGCCTGACTTTTTATCACCACCTTCAAATATCTACATGTGCGCCTCTCAGGGATCTGTTCTCTCCCAGACATTTCTTTGCTTCGGTGGCAATATCAGAATTTCCAAAATGCCCACTCTAATATTCTCAATGTCTTTCTCAATTTTTGAACTTGGAGTGTTTCCATTCTGCTAACTATTCCAATTTCCTTAAGTAATTGGTACAGGAGTAAGAGGAGGGGAGATTGTGGGTGTTACATCTGAATCTCTCAGCATTTTGGCTTCTCTGACACTCCCAATCGTAGTCTTAGTGACTGTCCCCACACCGGGTTAATCTGTTGAACTAACCTAGCTCCTAAGCACGCAGGTTTCTAATGCTGGCTTGCGGGTTCTGTTTCTATGAAAGGGGAGCTGCGTTAGCTATCCAAAGAGTACACACACCCCAGCTCTAGTTCAGGATCCAAGTTTTCCATATGACGCCCTTAGATGCTGCCCTGGTCCTTGACCCAGGCTTCAGAGTTCAGCCATGGTTGACAGGGAACTGAGAGGGCCTTGAAGTGATTGCAGACAAGCCTCAGCAAGGGTTAAAGCGGGAGATGATCCCACCAAGAGGCGTCAGTGTGAAGCAGGTTGAGCTGCTGAAACAACTTCACACTCGTGCCAGAGGCAGTAAAGCTGCCCAGGAACAACCAGAGGGGGGAAACCATCAACCTTTGGTAGCTTTTAAAATAAAAGAAAGCAGAAGAAGACAAGATAAAAAACACACCTAGTACATTCGAACATTTATCCCGAAACCCACAGGAAGCTTTCATTTCCCCATAAGGCTAAGGGGTGTACTGTTGTTGACAATGCTAATAATGTCTGTTACCCTAAAGCAAAATTGGTGATCAAGAAACACTTGACATAAATTGCCCCTTCCCCCTTACATCTTTATTGTGCCTACTCAAGGATGGCATTTAATGAGTGACCCTGGCCTCGTTTCTTTCAATGCTGGGAGGACTGTTCAATCTAGTTAGCATTTCCACTGTTGTATATTAACTAGTCTCATGTTTAGATGACTTCATACATTATTCATCCAGTTGCACTACAAGAAACCTGAAGGACAGCTCTGCAGCCTTCATATCCCCTCATCACTAGACCTTAAAGAATAGGAATTTAATGAATAGTTTTTAGTTACAGTTGTAACCAGAGTCTAATTCCTTAGCGTTCTCCGTATTTTGGAGTGTTTTGTACCGGACTGTTTTATTTTGGGCTGGTGCATGTGCTCTGCGTGCCAGCAGCAAAAAGGATGCCGCACTGACACAGGGTTTCTTTAAACAGTTCTTTTCACCCACCCTTTTTGTGGTCACCTCATGGCAACTCATCAGATTAAATGGTTATTTATGAATCTGAAGATTGCTTTCAACTTGGTCCAACCAGTAGAATTCTATTAAGATGAAACTGGTTTTAGTGCCAGTGGCTGAGTTATATCCTATATCCTAATTAAGGATCTTTTATCACGTATGTCTTGGAGGTGTCCTGAAAGGAAGAGAGAGAAGGAAAGGGTGGGGAGGGAGAGAGGGAGGGAGGGAGGGAGGGAGGGAGGGAGGGAGGGAGGGAGGGAGGGAGGGAAAGGAAAGGAAAGAAGAGGGAAGGAAAGAAAGAAGAAAAGTATGGGAAGATGGGAGAAAGAACAAGAGAGAAACTTTGGGATATAATAGTCCACACATATATATTTTTTAAATATATCTTTATTGATTTCAGAGAGAGGAAGGGAGAGGGAGAGAGAGAGAAAAACATTGATGAGAGAGTCATTGACTGGCTGCCTCCTGCATGCCCCCTGCTGGGGATGAGCCTGCAACTGGGGCATGAGCCCTGACCGGGAATCAAACCCCAATCTCCCGGATCCTAGGTTGATGCTCAACCGCTGAGCCACATCGGCTGGGTAGTCCCAATATATTTTATAATCAAATCTGATTATATACAAAAGTCTTATCTGAAGAAATGAGGAGAAACTTAAAGTTCCTTAACACTCAATCAACTAATTCTTCAGACTGTTAGACCAACTTAAGCTCAAGGCTGTTTACACTTTAGAGTGACCAAACTGGGTCATTGGTATTCAATCTGCTGGTGCATGACTGGATCGTTGTAAAAGATTTCTCTAAATTTTGTTATTGATGTCAACCTGGAAATTAATAGTTAACAGAATTATGCCACTATTGCTATGAATTAACTTGTGTCTTGTAGGACCTGAATAATTAAGGTCTGTCTCTAGAAGAAAGCAGTCACTCTTATCCTTGCAAATTTAATTGTTTTCAGTATTTGGTGTTTAAAGAGTTGTCTTTGGCATCTCATAGCACCTTTTAGAGTAACAACTCTACCAAATATTTTCGAGCAAAACACAGATTGTAAAGAACACCTGTGAGTCCTGTCTCTCCTTTGTAGGCCTCACATTCTAAACAGCAAGTACACAAAAGTTTTCCTAATCACTTTCTAAGAACTTTGTTTTCCTTTCTTGGGATTATTTGGCTTTTTATTCGGCTCCTCCTACATCAGTGAAGAGAAACTTAACATAGTTTTCAGACTGGTTAGGGATGGAAGTTAAACATCTCTGTCTCTTAATGTTTCGGCAAACATGGGAGAGTCCGGAATGAAGAGTTAGACAAATATTTATCATTCATTCACCATGTGAATAGTTCTTAGCACAATGATTAAAATGATGTACAAATTCTCCTCTTTGCTTCAGGCTTAAATCAAGGGTCACCTCCTCCAGGAAGCCTTCCTGACTTACTGGTTGCTTCCTACATTCTTTTTCACCATCATGACATCCCATAGCACTTTTTGTTTTTGCCGTATATGTTGGCCCTTGACTTTTATCTGCCATATATGATTGCCTGATTACGTTTTTATGTCTAAAATTTCCTCCCCAGTGTCAGTGCAAAGTCTCTGGGGAAAAAGCTATTGATGATATTTGACGATAAAGCTGTGGAAATGATTTGTCTCATAAAGTTTGACAACCAAGTGAAAGCCCTCACCTCCCAAGCAGCCACTGTGCTATAGTGCCCTTGCTTTGCAAGGAGGTTGCCAGGACTCAAAAATGCCTAGGGACCTGCCCTAAGAATCTGTGGCCAGGCAGATTGTTTGGGATATTCCCTAAGATGACAAATCTTTGACTTTTGAAGATAGACTTGGGTTTTGGAAATGGCCAGGAGTCTTTTGGAGCCTGAACTGAGGAGTTTTTCTATGATTAAGAAGGGCGTTAGTTCCTAGTGAGAAACATTGAGACTCCTAAAATAGGGGCGTTGATTTTTTTGTGTGTTATTTATAAACCAGCTGTGATGGCAACAGTGTGTGTGGGGGAACTGGGGGGTAATGACACATGTTTTAAATAGTGACACTTCATTATTCTAAGGATATTTCTTCCAAAGGTGACTAATTTGAAAGAGATGGCTCTAATTTTAAATATGATGACTGGTCATTTTGTTTAAAAAATTGGTCTTACTGTTGCATACACTTAACATCCCAGTTCTTCTGTATCTGTATCCAGCTTAGCGCTAAGCCATAAATTAGAAACAGAAAGCACTGCACACTCTGGAGCCAGATTGCCTGGGCTTGAAGTGTGCCTTTGCTACATGCAGGCTGAGCAACCTTGGGTGGGTAACCTAACCTTTCTGTGTCTCCATTTCCTTTCCTCTAAATGGCACCGATTTCTGTGAAGGTTAAGCAAGTTATGCCCAGAATGCAGCATTCACTATCGTATTAGTTACTAAATTAGAATGAACCAATAAGGATTAGTTATTATATATATTGTCCATTTGAAATTATAATCATTTTAACTCAGAACTGAAGTCACATGGTTTAAAAGGCACATTTTATATATGAGATCTTTTCGAACTTAAAAACCGGAGGACAGTCAAATAATACTCTCTCCACGATGCCATCACTTATACCTGAGCCACTGGGTCTGCCTGGCATTCGAAAGCAGGGGGACCATCAGGGTGAAGACACCAGGAGTTGGGACCATCAGTGTGAAGACACCAGGAGTTGGGAAGTCATCACATCACACCTGGTGCAGAGCAGTGTGACGTGATGACTTCCTGACTCCGGTGTCTTCACACTGTGCAAAGTGGTAGCCAGAAAGGAGCCTGGAGAGAGGCAAAAAAAAGATATCTGGGTTCTGGATGAAAGCACCGTGCATGTCAAATGGCTTTAAAATGTCTGGCCGCCTCATTAATATTCCTCCCAACATTCTGCCCTTTAAAGCCACAGCCATCGGTTACCCTGCAAAGTGGACGGGCTCATCTTAGCTCCCCCCAAGTAAATTAGGAGCCGTGAGAGAGACGGGGGAGGGGCCTCAGCTCCCCAGTGCAGGAGCAGATGTTTTTCCCTCCTGGATCCTGAAGCACCAAGGACCCGCAGGCCCGCTTTCTCTTTCCCGCGGCCTTGGCTCGCTGACCCTGTGGGGAGGAAGACCCCCTGACTCCCCAGAGATGGGGCAGCTGCCCTTGCTTCCCGCCACCTGGAAGTGGGTGGCCTTGAACTGACGACCCATTAGTGTTGCAAACATGTATTGTGTTGAGTCCATCATCCTGTTTAACTTGGCATCGCCTACAACCACGCCAACATTTTGTGAATGAGATTACTGCCAAATCGGTATGTCTCTGACTCAGTTACACTTAACCCCTTTTCCCTAGTGTGCTCCTGATGCTTTGTACCTATGATGAACCCAATCTTTTTTTTTTCAAGTAAGACCGTCTAAGTTTTCTTTCTGTCAAGGAGATTGAAAGCCATGAGACTCTATCCAAAAACTTCTGAGGATCTGCAGTGGCATTTTCAGTGGGAAATTGGCAAGGTCTCATGTGTGAATGAAGACAAAGAAAGCCAGTGAGCAGTCGAAGCCCCGGGATTGAGCGTCTGCTTGTCCACATGTCAGAGAGGAAATGTGCAAATCTTCCTTCAACTCCTAACAGAGCGTGTCTGTCTGAAACTCATGAGATCTGATGCAATTTAAGAATTTAAACAGAGGAGAGAGAAAATAAAAACACCTAAAGCACTAAAGCAAGCTTGCCTAGAAATATTCTTTTAACAACTGTGTGTAGTCACACCCTTCCTCTGCTGCCTCCAACAGAAAATGGAAGAAATGACATAGGTTGTGTCTACATAGTGCCAAGCATCTGGGTTAAATTCAGTCTTGATGTTTTGATCTCATATAGACATAGGGTTATTTTTCTTAGCACCATCTGCAAAGCTGACATAATCTATGTCAGCTAGGATAGTACAATCACCAGCCTGCAGAGGCTTTTACCAGGTCATAAAATTTTCACCAGCCTTTCTCTCAGTGACTACCGTTTTATCAATGTTTTAAAAATAAAATTAATTAATCACTTCCTTGCAAATGAAGCTGTTAATGGATCTTGTTGGGATGGCTATTTTAGAAACAAGCTCTCTAATAATTTGATCAGAAGAATCTATTTTGATTACGGTTAAATGGCTAAATAGTAATTCTGGAGGGATTAGGCAAGCTTTCAGTTCTCAGCTCTGCTTTGGATTTCATGACATAGCACCAAAACTACCAAGAGATTAAAAAAGGTCATGATGTATGGCAGAAAGTATATGGATTTTGGATTCAGATAAACTTATATCTGAATCCTAACTCTGCCATGGGGCATTGCACAAGGTATTTAATCTTCTAAGCCATAGTTTTTCCATGTGCAAAATAGGGTTATCATAAGACTACACAGCAAGTTAAAGTTGTTCTATGACTATTCGATTATATGACAGATGCTCAAAAACATATGGTTTATTATTCTTTTATTCTTACTAAAAATCACAGTATCATGAGCAAAAAGAAAAATACAATTATTCTTAAATCCCTTGAACTACTATTAGAGGTCAGCTCACGAGATGCAGAGGAGATAATGGAGGAAAGAGCACTGGACTAGGAGTGAATTTTCTGTCAGTTCTTCTAGAACTTGTTGGGTGGACCCTGACAAGTCAGTTTTCTTATTTGGGCTTCATATTTTTTATCTTTAATTATAAACAGGTTAGATCTGTTGCCTAGGATCCCTTTAAGCTCCTGTTATTGATGTTTCCCTGGTTTCAGCACAACTAGAGCTAAAATAGATATGTGAATTCAGTTCCTCCTATATCCCATTTTTGGAATTTGATTGTGTTTATTAATCAATATTAGTCCCTGAAACAGACGTAAAGGTGGATCACGTAAGTCTTTAATATGAATCCCCGTTGCTCCTATATTCAACAATGTATCATGTTGGTATTTTCATTCAGGTACCTTTGTACTGGGGACATTCTTTTAAAATTCTTTACTACCACTTCCTGTCTTCACACCAGCTTTTATAATCTGATTTTAATTCAGCAGTGTCACTAATATCCTGTGTGGAAAAGTCAGCCCCTTCTCCAGGTCTTATGTGGTCCCTTGAAAAGATTAAGGAATGAGGCTGCAACACCTTCTGAAGCTTATGCAGGGGTGTGTGTGTGTGTGTGTGTATGTGTGTGTGTGTGTTTTATAAGGAATCTGATTCTTTTTCTCCATGCCTGTGTGTTTTTCTAATGCTTTGTCTCATGTGTGTTCACAGAGGGCAGAGATGATTAGCTTTCATCACTTTTTAACAAGGGAGGACACATCCAGTGGGAATCTGTTCTGTTATTAAAAGTGGATGACTTACTGTGTCTGAGTGGCAGAACTTAAAGTCTGTTGTGTATATTTCCTATCAACTGCTTCCATGGCTTCAGTCAACAAGTGGTTGATTCTTGTGTTTTGGTACCTGTATATTGGGATTTCTCTTCCCTCCAGTGAATTAGGGGTGTTTTTATTCTATGTTTAGAAATGTCCAAACATGTTTTCTCTGATGATATTATAATAATGCCCAGAAGAAAGGTAACATTTTTTACTTTTCATTTTAACACTTGTTTTGACCCATTATTGAAGAAACTAAATTTCTTCCTCACTTTCATCAATTTTAAAACACATATAAGATACCAGATTGAATGATGTGAAATGTGCCACAGAAATCTGGTTAATAGTATAGTGACCTTTTATTTAGAGGTGAGTATTATATTTATATGCATGACTAAAACTGAACTTTCTAGGTGCTGATCCAGCATTAGTCATTTATATGGACCAAGTAGAGAAGCCATGCTGGTAAAACAAAAGAATCAGTAACAATCACATATAATATAGATGAAATTACTTATAAAGTTGAGAGGACTATCTTCAAGAGTGTCAAAAGTGATTCTTGAGTACACATACCTAAAGAATATCAGTTCAGAAGCCCTGGACGGGGCTGCTCATTTGGTTGGGCACCATCCTGTGCACCAAGAGGATGCTGGTATGATTCCCAGTCAAGGGAACATGCCCTAGTTGCAAGAGGAGCTGATCGATGATGCATTCTCACATTGATGTTTCTCTCTCTCTCCCCTCCTTCCCTTCCTCTCTCTCTAAATCAATAAAAATATATTAAAAAATAATTTAGAATACTGTGTGTCTTTGAACAAGTATGTACCTCCCTGTGCCTTATTTTTCTTCTCTGTTGTGTAATAATAAAGTGATAGAATGTATATGCATACACTTGATGATCTGTAATGTGATACAGAAATATATCATAGCATCGCTTGTCTGTATAGAGCAGAACAACTCCCCTCATTGCTCTTACCCCTGGACTCCTATGTTCATGTGTATACATAGGGGGAAAGGTAAGTAACTGTTCCTAGGTTAATGCTTTCAGATGTAAGAAGGGAACTATTAAATGGATGAAGGTATAATCCCTAAATAAGTAATTTGAATAATCAGATAAGTTTATCTGCTACTGATGTCACCACAGTGCCAAAACTTAACCTTCTTCTTGATGAAGCTTTGGCTCTAGATTTGTTTTCAGCTAAGTTTTCAGGTTAACCAGTTCCCTGGAATGCTTCAGCTGCACAGAGCTTGTGAAGATCCTTGACCACTTCGGTTGAAGTGAAGCCATGCATGCACTGAACCTTCCTCAGATTGTTTGCTCGTGCTCAAAGCGCTGCATTAATCAGAGCAGGAGGCTTCAGTCTTGGGCCTGTTCTCAGAGGCCCGGCTGCATTGTGTTGCCTTTGATGAAAAGCTTGAAAGGCAGAGAACAGGAAATGCACTCTGATTTCATTGTTGGCTTTGAACAGTTCTTTCTTCTTAGGAACAATGCTGGTTTGCCTAAAATGACTGATAATCACTACCATTTATTGAACATTAATTCTGTGCCAGGAATGGCACAAAGTAGTTCCTACACATCTTTACATTTCATTCTCACACCGATGCTCCGAAGGAGATTTTATTATCCCCATTCTACAGAAGAAGAAACTGAGACACAGATTCAGAAAGTGGAAAAAGTTCTTCTATGGTCACCTCATGAGAGGAGCAAAGCTAGCCGGGAGAAGCATGTCTATTTGACTCCCAGGCTTGTACTCTTGACCACTAAACTAGAAGCAATAGATGCCAAAGCCTGAGAAGAGTTTGGGAAAGAATAAGGGAATCATTTCACATTTCATGTAACAATTTTTAAAACCGTTTAAATTGTAGCCTATCAACTTTACCCATTGACATTGAAAAACCAACACTTCCTTTTTCCATTTGGTGTCTCTGTATATCTTTACTTATTTCAGTCTCTGAAATTTGATTACCCAGTTTTGTACAATGAAAAAATGTTACCTTGGAATAATTGACTCAAACAGGGATCATTTTGAAGGATCAACATGGTGCCTAGCATTGGCCTGGGTTTGGGGCAATCTACTTTCTATATAGTCAATTAGAGTTACCTATACTTAAAGCTAGCATTGTGGTTCCAATATGGGCTTTGGAATCGAGCTTGAGCGTTCCCAAGCCCTGGATCTATGACTCTAAGCAGTTGCAGAAACTCTGATGCTCAGTTTCTTCATAGGTTAAATGAGGACAATGATCTTGAGAATATCATGCTTAGTAGCAAAGTAAATCAGGCAGAAAAAGTCAATAAACATATGATTTGACTCATATGTGGGCTATAAAATCAAAAGCAACAAATGAACAAACAAGACAAACAAGCAAAAACTCATAGATACAGATAATAGTAGGGTGGTTACCAGAGGGAAGGGGCAGTGGGTGGGAGGTAGAAAAGCATAAAGGAGGTCAAATATATGGTGATGAAAGGAGACTTATACCCTTGAAACCTATATAATTTTGTTAACCAATGTCACCCCAATACATTTAATAAAATTTAAAATATCAAATGAGATCTCTACTTCCCAAATATATCCCATATAAACATTAACTGGCTTTAAAAATAAGAAAAATAAAATTAAAATGGTAAAAATAAGTGAGGGTAATGATAGCTCCTATCTCACAGGCTTGTTTTGAGAGTTAAGTAAGATAACGCATCTTGGATGTGAAGATTAGTTGAAATAAAGTATGTAAAGCGTATAATACAGAGCCTAGGAAACATCACTCTTTTTATAAATGTCAACAACATTAATGTTTTATAAAATTGAAATGCCTTTTGAAGAATCAAGACTATTAGATATATTTTCAAGTATAAATAAGTATATATAAGTTGTTTATAACCCTCATGTTTCCAAATAGAATTTGAGGTTGCTAGGTCAATATTGTATCCAGTGTCTGGCCTCTAAGTAGATTACTGCCTTTTAATATTTGGGAAGGAAAATTCATCTCTGTAGCCTGAAATCAGCCGACAGTTCCTTCTGGCATATTTCCATTACTCTCAAAAGCAAAATCTCTGCTCCCGGTTAATTACCCTCCATCTCTCAATCACATCAGCATTTTTTAGCACTGCTCTCCTACTCAAAATGCCATCTCCCTCACCTATTTATTCTTCAAATCATGAGCAGCCTGGCCCAAATCTCTCTTTTTTCATATTCTGAATACTAAATGGCCCTACTATTCAATTGGAAGTTGTCATCTTTCACCTGATTTTATTAATTAGATTTTCATGTGTTTTATGTGTCTTCTCTAACCAGCTAGATGGTAAGCAAACTGTCCTGCAACTTCTTTGTATCACTCATATTGTGGGATTTCAGTTTTATAAATATATATTAATTATTAAATCTTCATGTAAAATAGTTGACGAGCAGTAAGTAGGTAAGGAACAAATTCTCCTTTTCATGGAGGCTTGTGCTAATATCCAGGCACTTGGTTTGCATCTGCACTCCAGCATTCCATCTTCAAAAAGTAAAATTTAAGTCAAACAGCTAGTTTTTTGTTAGCACTGTTATGCAAATAATTTTATCTTCATCTATTTAGTTTCTTATTGATTTATTATTCTTTTAATATCAGCAATTGACTTAATTTCCCAAATCAGACCATCCTTAGGCTGTTACAAAGACAATGCTGACGAAAAGATCAAATGCTGATGGGTCCCTTTTAGTTAATACTGTATTTAAATTTGTAGCTGACAGGAAGATATAGAACAGCCATTGGTAAGATAATAATTTTGTAATCAAAGCAAAAATTTATGTTTACTCTATTCAGCTAGCATTTCATTTTATCCCAGACTGATTATGTTTTCAAAAAGAAAAAGAAAAACAAGTTTTAGAATCTTGATAAACCTGTTTTTACATGCCCACAGCTGATTCATAAAAAGCCTTAAACTAATAGCCATTTTATCAAGCTTTGAGCTTCCAAGAATTACTTCAATTATGTTGACGTTTTCAAAAGTGACCATTCAGTTTTATTATTCTTGGTTGGTTTGTTAAATGCTAAGAGCACTATTTACATTTTGGTCCTGGTGTTTGCAGGTACCTTAATAGAACAGATGATTCAAAAATGGATTCCATCTATGCACATAAATCTACCCTTATTCTCACCTCTTAAAAGGGAAATGTAGAATGTAGTATTTGTGGGATTTCCTGAGATCAAATATTTTGATGTGTTCAAGCCAAGCATTTTAATGACATGACAGATTTTGACACACTCTCAGTCAGTGAACAATGGTTGAGTCTAGACAGATCTTGAGGAAACTGTAGGGGAGCCAGCACATTTCAGTCATTAGAAGAGTTGTTTACATAGCTCCAATCCTCTACAAAGGCACAAGAACTTTTTCAAGGACCCCTTATGCAAAGGTTTTGTGTCCACTACTACCTGGACACAAAACCTCAAACAGCCACCCACAGAACCAAAGAAGTTTAGAAGCCAAATTAGATATTTTTAATATGTCCCCATGCTTCTGAAAATGCCCCTTTAATAGCACTCACTACAATCTTTGTTATTACTTATTGTATTGTCAGTCTTTCATGCTAGGCTGCAAGCTCTGTGAGGAAATAGTTGTGTTTATTTTGCTCTCTGTGCTACCCCTTGCATCTCCAAGGTAGTTGGCACAGGACAAGCCCTTAGTAAATATTTGTAGAAGAAAGGACATAGGAAGGGTGAGAAGAAAATAGTGATGTGTTGAGTTAGCAGAGCCTGTTTTAGGCAAAGGTGGTAAAGTTTGGCTTAGTGGTTGACCGCCACTGTCCCCCTATTTGTCCTGTTTCAGACTTCTCCCCATTTCTCAGCTCTGCCCTCCCATTCCCCCATGGCACTGCGATTAATGGGACCTGTCCTGTACTTACAAACAAAATAGTCAGCTAATTTTATTGACTAAGGTCATTCAGTATTATCCCATTCCTGGAGTCTTTATTCTTAGCCCTTAACCCAAAAGCTTTGATCATTAATGATGATGTGGAACAGAGGAAGCGAAGCAGAGGTTTCCCTGCACCAGGTAACAATCTATTTTCTTACTATAAGACCTGCTATACCATGTAGGCAAAACTTCTACATTCATTCATTCATTCAATCAGTAAGTCATTTGTTTAACCAATTTTTATTTAACTAGTATTTATTCAGCATCTGTTGTATGCTAGGTTCATCTGTTGTATTACTAGTCAGCGTAATCATAACCTGAGGAAAATAGCAAACTTAAAGAGAAGTGACTGATTTTTTTGGGGGGGGGGTCGTCTTTTGTGTTTTTGAAATAACTTTCAAAAAGTAAAAGTGTAAGGGAAATCAATATTCATCCACAGTCATTGACTGAAAAGATATGAGCAAATTATAGGCCATTTCAAACCTTCAGGGGAACAAGAAGCACTTAAGAAAGGGAGCCAGTTTTCTTGCCAGCCTTTGGAAATCCTGTCTCTTTCACTGAGTCATCCAACGAAGCTCACTGAGTACCATCTACGGGGCACTGCACTGGGCCCCAGGACATGCAGATGAAATACAGTCCCCTCCCTGAAGAAGGTCACAGTCTAGAGACAGACAAGAACAGGCAAATGAACACTTATAATACATGAGATAAGTACAGGGTAGACGTCAGCAGATGGTACTATGGCAACCCAAAGGAGGGGCACACAACTAAGCCTGAGGCAGCGGGTATGGCTCCTGGAGAAGACGACACTGAGTGAATCTGAGCAAGCCAGATGAGAGGGTGTGGAGCAGATGGGCTTTTTAAACAAAGAAAACAGCAAATGCAAAGGCTCAGAGGTGAAAGAGAGCAAAACACTTGTGGGAATCAGTAAAATCAGAGCTTACACTATAGGAAGGAAAACAGCCAAAATGCTATTATCTGCAGGGAGGTTAATAAAGGACCTATTTGGGGAGCAACCAAAGGTATGAGAAAGTTTATGATATGATGAAAGTGGCCTTTTGGGAAGTTAGTTCTAATAAAGTGGCTTTGAAAGAGGAGAGTTGGGGTGGTGGGGTGTGATGTATAAAGAAACGATTATTTTTATTTATTTATTTGTATGCTTTTATGTTTTATACTCCATATTGCTCTTAAAAAAGATGATAGACTCTTAAAAAGACATACAGAACAATCACATTACAAATTATGAAGTAGTGCTAGGGATAAGACAAAGGAAAAATAAAGACAGGGACACAAAATGGAACCTAAAATAAGATAGGACACAAAAAAATATATCATGCATTATAATCAACATCCAAGATAGGCAAACTTGGCTCTAGACTTCCTATGAGCCAATGATTTGTTCTCTCTATAAGATAAACAAGTTGATCAGGAATGTCCTGGTACTAAGATTTGAATGAATGTCTACTAAAGAGTCTATTATATAAAGGAAGTCAGAAACAAATTACCCTCTGTTGGAACATGAAATCTATGAATATAGGGACTTTTTTCACTGCTATAACTTCAATGACTTGAAGAGTGACAAACATATAGGGAGGGCTCAATATATTATTTCCTAATAAATAGATGAATGAATGGATTAGAATAGGTGAGCAGTTATAAACTATTCTCCCAACAAATGTGAATTAAAAGCTGTGCAAAAGTGGACCAGTGTAAAATAGATCCATGAGATCCCCCAATCATTTAGTGCATAGAGAGATTATGGTTTCAAACACAATCATTCCCTGAAGAGAGAATGGTAAGACTAAACGTTCTGATTATTCTGAAGCCTATCAAATTCTGCCACCTTGAGAAGGAAGGGAGAGAATCTAGACAACTTTCAGTCTAACTTAACGAGCAGAATTTTCATGAGCATCCTTAGGGTGAACCACGTAAGGATTTTTATAGAGGTATATCTAATCTCTAAATTTAGGGCAAAAATATCATATCAAAAAGCAACTTGATAAATGGATATGATGTGTGCTTATGTACTCAGTTCTCTATTAGTCGAACATAATCTAAGAATAGCTTTTAGGAGATATTCATGGATTTCTTTTTTAAAACTTTATGACTTTCTCTAGAAACAGCATTTCTCCCAGACCAGCCATTGCCAAGTGCTGAGCAACAGTGAATTTAGAATTATGTTCTCTGATAAGTATCTGCAAGACAGCCATTTGGTTTGTCCAATTCAGGCTAAAGCCCTAAGCTAAACTGTGGGTGAGGTTGATAACCTCAGAGAACATTGTGAAGCTTCACTAGGACAGTAGTTGGATATAAGAAAACTAATGCATCAAATATTCTTTTCAAAAATGGACTGTCCACTAACATTATACCATGCCTACAGGAACTATTAGTCAACTTGAAACATATACAGTCCGTACTTGACTTCAGGTTGATGGTCAAATAAATGTGGTGACATATCTGGTAGATAAATGGAAGATAACACTTACTTGCAAGTTTTGTTAGGAAAGAGGTGATGGTTATTTACATAGAGAGAAGGAAGACAAGAACTGGTGAGCATTTTGAACACCTTCCTTTGAAAGCCATCCATCTCTTGATAACCCAAGGAGTATGAAAGCCAACAAACACTTCATTACTGGGCTCGGGTTTTTATCCAAAGTCCTCATGTGGAATTTCAGTGGTCTGGGTTGTATTATTAGAATGTCTTTGTTTTGATAGATAGGCTGATGCAAATTAGAAATGAAAACAACTAAACAGCACCCTTTCCCCCAAAACCAACACCCAGGAGGTTTGAGTAGCGATGGGGATGGGGATGGGTTGAGAAAGAGATGTACCTATAGTAGGATTCCTGCCACAGAGAACAGCACGAACCTGGACCACCTCTCCAGTTTCAGAAAGCAAATAAAATCAGAGAGAAAGGGCAGTGGTTGGAGATTGTCTCACAGGTGAACAGCTAAGAATTCCTTACCACTCTCCCTAGGTTTAGCAGTAACGAAATTATATTCGGTAATGACAATGGCAGTAATAATAGCATTTATTTAATGCTAACTGCTTTGAATGTATTAACTCTAATATTCACAGTGATTCACAGGTATTTTAGTAGTCACTGATAATATTAACAGCATTATACAGGTGAGCAAAAAGGAAGAGTAAATTGGTTAAATACTTTCCAAGTCAATTCAACTAGTATGTATTGCAGCTGAGATTTGAATTCTGGCTTATTCTGACACCAAACTCATGGTTTAACATCTAAGATATACTTTGTCCCTAATTTTCCAAGGGAAACCACACTCACTACACTAACTTTAGGTGCAGAAAAACTCTTCCTCTTTGGCATTGTGGGTCAGTCTGAATAGTCACTGCTTCCTTGGGTTTGGGGTAAAAATGATTGAGACATGACCTCTCCCTGTTGGGGACAGGGGGAGTAGAGAAGTTTCACAATGAGAAGCAATCTTTACCAATGTTATTCAAAGACTAACAAGTTAAAGTTCTTAAATTTATCTACATGAAACTAAGTTTCATCATCATTGGCATAGTTGATATATTCTTTGAAACTCCAAAGCATAATGTACTTTTGGGGGGGAAATTAGTTACATCACCATTCTTTTATCTGTAGATTTATTCAAGCTCGAAACAGTACAAGCAGCTTTCTATGAGAGATGATTTCATACCTTACTTTAAAATATCCTCCCCTACTCGGTGCCTAGTGCCTGGAATCCTATCATTAGCTGCTCATTCCTTGGGGTTGAGCATTGTCCACATAATGTCAGGCATTCAGATCATGGAAAATTTTACTTTTCTTCTGGAAGTCTGACTTTGAAGACACAGGTTTTATGAGTCATCTAATTCATTATTTGTGATAATAATGGACATTCTGACTAGTGCATGTTCCAACGCAGAACCAGGTACAGAGATCAGATAAAAGGCAAGCAGACAGACCGGCACAAAAGAGCTTTCAAAACCCATTTAATGATCAGTTTCTAAATATTTTACAGCTTTAGGTAATGCCAAGTTGGACAGAAAAGACAGTCCCAAGACATTGGAGAGGGACTGTCCTTTTAGCTATATGTATATCACATGAGTGAGCTCTTTTTTGCCTTCAAGTAATATCAATTGATTATATTTTAAGTAAAAGTCAATTTTCCTTCCTTCCTTCCTTCCTTCCTTCCTTCCTTCCTTCCTTCCTTCCTTCCTTCCTTCCTTCCTTCCTTCCTTCCTTCCTTCTTTTGTGTTTCTAATGTTTAATGTTCAGCAGTTCCTCTGTGAAACACTCTCTTTTTTGGGCATTTGTGACTTGACACACTCCTGATGTTCCCTACTCACTTTCTTTTGTCAAGTATTTTTCTAGTTGGTGTCCCATAGGCCACAGCCCTAGGTCCTCTTTATTCTCACTCTCCACTTACTTTCTAGATATTTTCATCCACTCCCATGTCTTTAAATGCCACCTGTAAGGGAGAAGCTCCAGACTGGTATTTCCAGACTGCACTTCTCTTTGGAACTTCAGACCTGTATAAATGACAGTCTACTTGAAATATCTTCTTGCATACTTCAAATGTAACATGTTTAAAAACCAACTCCTTAATCTTTAACATTCCTTTCCCCTAAAGGCTCTTCCTCAAGTGTTAACCTTCTCAGTAAATTATATCTCCTTTCCTCAAGATGCTCATGCCAGAGGTCTGTCCTGAAGCTTCCCTTTCCTACACCCCTACAATCACTAATTGCTTTTGTTTCTACACTGAACTATATTTATAATTCATATGCTTAAATCTATATCTATGGCCTGACTCCTAGCCCCATACATCATCTGCTTCCTAGATTACAGATTCCTGACTATAGCAATGACTAGCTCCCTTTAATCAATTCCCTAATATAACCCTTTCCATTGAATTTTAAAGGAAATGAATGAGCCCTGGGCAGTGTGGCTCAGTTGGTTGAGTATCATCCCATGTGCCATTTGGATTCCTGGTCAGGGCACATGCCTGGATTTTGGACTGGATACCCATTAAGGGGTATGCAGAAGGCAGCTGATTGATATTTCTCTCTCTTTCTCCCTTTCCCTTCCTCTCTCTCTAAAAATCAATAAAAACATTATTTTTTTAAAAGGAAATGAATTAAAAGTCTATAGAAGGAAATTAAAAGTCTATAAGGTAATATACGATCTGCCAGGAGTCTTCTCAGTGGAGTTTCCTCACCCTTAAGAGACAAACGGAAGAAGACTTTGAATCCATGACAATAACATTGTGTCCTGATGAAGCTCATAGCCTGATACTCTGATGAATTTCATTCTATCTCTAGAATTCTGTTTATGTAAGATGATAAATAGCCTATTGTTTAAACCAGTTTGAGAGAGGGGTTTTTCTAACATGGCTCAAAGCATCCTAATAATAGGTAGAAGATAGACCAAGAAATCAGTTTAGCCCTAACCAGGTGGCTCAGTTAGTTGGAATGTCATCCCTTACACATAAAAATATATTGTGGGCTTGATCCCAAGTCAGGGCATGTAGGGGAGGCAACCAATAGATGGTCTTTTTTTTCCTCTCTCTCTCCCCCTTCCTACCTTTTTCTCTCTCTAAAATCAATAAACCTATCCTCAAGTGAGGATTTAAAAAAAGGAAAGAAAAATTAGTTTAAACCTATTGTAATTAATCTAAATGAGAGACCCACAGGAGAGAGGAGAGGGGAATTCTGTGTTTAAAAGATTAACTCAATGGGACTGAGACACAGAGGAAGAAACCAGCATGGGGAAAACCATGAACACAAGTAAGTGAGGGAAAATGTGATAACAATCACAACAGAGGTGCAAATGAAATACTCAAAGGAGAGAGTTCATTTCTCAAAAGTAGGCATTAGGAATTGCTTTATGAAATAGAGACATATGAGATAGAGGTTAACAGAAAAGTAGTTCTGACAAGCACCAAGGTAAAGTGATAAATAACTCCAAGCATAAAAATTATGAATGGAACATTCTAAGTTGGAAACAGTGAAGAACAAATATAACACATTTATAGGAATACAAATAGTTGGAAAAGCACCCTAAAGTATGAGTTTAGAAGTTCAATGTACCATCCACTGTGCAACAGAGCCCAAAGTTTGAGTTGAATGTGGCAGACAGTTATATTTGCTCTTAAAAAAGTGTTTTCAATACCTTTCTCAGAAAGATTCTCTTAAAAAGGTGCTACTTCTGTGTTTTATTCTAAATTTGATGGTCTACTAAAGCAGAATTAATTAAGAATAAACTTATTTATTGTTAGTAATTTTTAAAATAAATCCTCATTATTTCCTTGGTAGATGAGACACATTTAAAGTAATATTTTAAATGATTTCCAAGTGCAAGATGACAATAAATACTATTAATTCCCCTTTACTATTGGTGGTAATTTTCTGAAAAATTCTAATGCAGAAAGTTAAGACCTTATTTTTTAAAATATGATTCATAGGCCAAAATTATGAAAAATCATGTGATGCTGTTCTGAATCTTTAAATTAATTAAAATTAAATAATAAGGGTAGCATATTAAATATATCGCTGAAATTTTACACTAACTAGGTTAATAGCAATGGGTCTGATGCACATCAAACCATATGAGATTATCAATATTTATTTATTTTTTACTTACAAATTGGACATTTTATGTAGTTTAACCTGATATCCTATGAATTAAATGCTTGTTTTCCAACAAGGATATTTCAGTTTTAAAATATATTTGTGAATTTATTCTGGTTTGTAGTAAATAATTTTTATTTTAAGAGACTTATGAGCACTAGCCATTAAGCCTGACTCCTACCCAAGGGGAAGTTGCAGTGTAACAGGATATATTAGAATGTGCCATACTATTAGTGTTTCAGTCCTTTACACATTGTATTAGTTCTCTATTGATGTGTATGTAACAACTCACCACAAACTTAGTGGCTCAAAACAATGCCCATGTATTAGCTCACATTTCTGTCGGCCAGAAATATGGCATTGTGTAGCTGGATATTCTGCTCAGAGTGTCACAAGAACAAAATCAGGTAACAGTCAAGCTGAGTTCATTTCTGGATGCTTTGGGTAAAATATGCTTCCAAGCTCATTCTCGTTGGCAGAATTCAGTTCCTTGAGGTTGTAGGACTGAGGTTCTTACCTTCTGACTGGATGTCAGATAGGGACCACTCTCAACTTTTAGAGAATTCCCACCAGGAGCAGTTGTACTTGAAAACATAGCATATTCTCATTCTCTCTCTTTCTCTCTATCTCTCTCTCCCCACACCCATCTCTTTGTTGATCCCACTTATAATTGAGCAGAATTTCTCAACTTCTGCATTATTGACATTTGGGGCCAGATAATTCTTTGTTGGGAGTTGGGGGCCTGTCCTATCATTGTGGGTTATTGAGCAGCATTTCTGATTTTTTCCCATCTTCCTGCCAGATGCCCCTTACTTTACTTGTGACAACTCAAACCGTCCCCTACCACTGTCAAATGTCTCCTGAGAAAGAGAACCACAGCCTCAGGGCAAGTCACTGTTCTAATGGCTGCTGAACAAAGAGGGTTATTGAACTTAAAAAGCTTCTCTCCACCAAGGCAGCTTTAAGTTTCTCACCCTATACCATAGGGGATAGCCTTGGCAAGGAAACTATAATCCTCAAGTTACCTTAACCTGGATAGTTTTCTTTCCCAGAAAGTGTTGGGTGATGCTTCTTGCCCTTTCTGATCATGGTATTTATCTCCCAATCCTTTCCATTGATTATATTCTGCTTTTTAATTAAAACTATGTCCTCACTCTCTGGGACTACTTTATGATCACCTTCACTGAAGCATTAAATGTCTCCAACATATTTTAATTACACCCAAAGAGCCCCCTACTTGGTTTACTTTGGTTTGCTTCCACTGAGTACAATCACAGTCATTGTACATGGATTTAGTTTAATTCAAAGGTTAAACATTTTCAACTTCTTATAACATGAGGAGAGGACAGATTTCTCATGTCTCATATTTAGCGTCCATTTTTCCTATATTTTTACTATAATTCATAATTATATTTTTAATGTAGTTTTCTAATGTAGTTTGCCTTCCCTATTAGACAAAGAGCTCTCTGGAAGCAAGTATTTTGCATATTTTATTCCATACTGAATGTGTGTAGACCTACATAGTGCCTGCCTTGTAGTAGTGGTGTTCAATGAATATTTATGGAATGAAAAAAAGTATGTGTGTGTATTAAACACTCACATATACACATATACATCCACATACATGAAGTACTCAAGAGACTTTAAATTTATATTATCACAGAATATTCTAGTGTCACCTTCAAACAAAGTACGATTCCTAAAACTTTTCACTTAATATATATTGCTGTTGTTTGTCTCCTGTGTGGAAAAGGACATCTGAGGAAGGCTTTTACAACTAATAGCATGGGAGAGGGGTGATATACTGACTTTAATGCCTAAATTCATAGCAATGGGGTTGTTCTGAAGACTGTTAAATCAGGGAGCCAAGCAATGTCTATCTTAGTATTTCTCTCCAGTATCTAGCACGGAATTCTCTTCTTTGACTTTCCTAATGAAAATATAATAAAATTTAGAAGTACGTGTTTTTAATAAGTAACACAAATAGTTTGAATATCTTACTTATTATATAGACTGTAAGATATACCCTGGTTTCTGAAATGTTAAAAAATGAAAAAAGTGCATTTTATAATGAATGATCTATGATGTTATTTAGGAAAATATGACTCATACTTTCATTAATTCAACAAATTTTTCCTGAGCACTTATTGCAAATGGTCATGATAACAGTTAGGTTGTTCTGGCCAGTGTGGCTCAGTTGGGTATAGTCCCATGCACCAGGAGGTTGCAGGTTCGATTCCCCATCAAGGGCATATGACCTGGGTTTGCAGCTCGATCCCCAATAGGGGGTTTGTAGGAGACAGATAGCTGATCGATGTTCTGCTCTCACATCTATGTTTCTCTCTCTCCTTCTCCCTTCCTCTCTCTAAAATCAATAAACTATTCTTTAATAATAAAGAAAAAGGCAAACAGAAGAGCCTTTCAACAAAAACTATACTAGCTGTGTTACAAATTTGTAAGACTGAAAAAGACCTTTAAGTTAAATTAAAAACAAAACAAAATTTTCTTTAAGATTACACAGTTTAGCAAAATATTAAAATAAAAACTAAAAGTTTTATATGGTACTCTTAATGAAACATTTTTTAGAGATTTCACTTATTTCATTTTCTATGAAAAAATATCTGATTCAAGCTTTGGCTTAGATGTTCAGGGCAGAAAGATGATAAAGGAAGGGGCCTTGTGCTGAGAGCATTCGCAGTCTTGGAGGAAGGTGGGCAAGAAAACCAGCAATTAGGATACAATGGAATCAACTCACTGTCAGGATAACACAGAGAAGGGAACAAGTGCCATTAAGTCCCAACATAGGGTGACCAAAACTGTAAGGTGACCTCTCTGTTTTCACAATAGGGAGATAAAAAAGAAACAATAAAAAATTATAAAGCAATGTTTTTTTACCCACTTGAATTAACAAAATTTTAGAATGATGAGAAACTACTTAAGAATGATTCCCACTCTTTAATTTATTGACTGGATTATAAAAGCTACATATAATATTAATTGAGCTATATTGTTTTTCCACCATTCATACCCTTGAAGCAATGTTTTTTCTGAACTCTTCCCAGCATGTGGCCATCAGTGTCTTCAGCCTCACTCGAGCTGCCTGACTTGGCACACTTTTCGGAAGCATGTCGTCTTCCTCTGTCTAACCTGCTAGAGGAACAGCACTTGTTTAATCTAGGCATTGTCGTTGAAAATTTTATCCAAAGGTTGAAGTGCCGATGTAAATAAACATGGGGATTATTTACAAAAATTTATCTTTTACAAATACATGTGTAATCACATTATAACCAGTTTCTGTATTATATTTTTAAGTGATCATTAAAAAAGCCTTATTCTCAATAGCTTTTTCAGGCCTGATGTCATACTGAAAAAAATAATTTTAAAATCTATGTAAATGTCTCTGCTAACTTCTATTAACTGTATTCATCAGGGACATCTTTGAGCACCAAGAGCACTCATTTCTGCATAATGTGACTTCTCCCAAACAAATTGTTATTCAGAAGAGAAATAGAAAGGACTCCCATAGTATGAGAAAGGAATTAAGGTGCCACGTCTTTATTTTTCGCAGGACGATTTTGAGGTGGAAGCTCATTTTACACACAGCCGTATATAATCACCCTGAGGAAGTTAAGAAAAAGTTTCGCCGGTGGAGAAAAGGAGACCGAGGCAGAGCTTGAAGGATTAGTTGGATATTCCCAAGGACAGAAGGAAGGACAGAGGAGAGGAAATAAGAGTGTTCAACACAGAAGAGGAATGCAGGCTGAAAAATATAGATTGTCAGGAAAAGATAGTTTCATGCTGCCGGAGTATAGGTGTGAAATGGGATGTCAAGCTGGAGAAGTGTGTTGGGATCAGATCTAATGAATTTAGAGCTAATGAATTTAGATTTTATCTTGGAGGCAACAGGAAACCATTCCAAGGTTTTTAAATAGACAAAATGATAATAGTAGGGTGCTTTTTTTAAAGCTACATAAAATAGCTAAATGCCAGCAACTGCACTAAAAGAAATACAATGTCATAGGTATAATGAAAGCTAGCCCTACTCAAAATAAATTTTTACCCCCATTTTTTATCCACACCCATCACTTTTGTTTCTGACCCATTCACCCCTCTATAGTATATTTGTTTCACTCCACACTGCTTACCCAGAATCCTCACACACTCCTCTTAATTCCCCTCTATCAAAAACTTCTCTGGGAGATAACTGGGAACCTGTAACGGGCATCTTATTTAACCCAGCAGCAGCCATAAATTAGGTCCTATTATCAGGATTTTTGCAGACAAGCAAACTATGCCTTACAAAGACTAGGTGCATTTTAGAGCTAGAATTTCAGGAGCAGGTCTGTGGACGCACACATCCCTGCTCTTAAACATGGCATAATATATGGCTCCAAAGCTGTGCTGAGTGTGATGTGCAATATCAAGGAATTAACAGTCCAGCCAGGAAGGAAAGACTAACAGATGGGGAACAAAGAGAGAAGTCAGGAGTGTGGGTAACTGAGTGGTAAGGTCATTTAGAGAATAAAGAGCTCTTTGGAAGTCTGGAGAATCATGAAAGAAGGACCTTGAAAGCTGCCTAGAAAATAGATAGTCAATGAGCGGGGGTGATGGCAAGCCTGGTAGGGGGAAGTACAAGAACAGACACACGGAGGTGGAATGTTCCCGGTCATAAAGAATGACTAGAACAGGGAGAAGTTCCAGTTATAGGAAATAAGATTGGCTATGGGTAAACAGCTTATATGTGAAAGGCTCTGATGCCAAATAGAGATTACGCCAGATGTGCTAGTCCTTGTAAATTATGATATGCTGCAGGTTTAGATACGATGAAAAAGATAAATATCACAAGACTCATCTGGCAGCCACACACAGGATGGGGTGAGCTTGAGAAGGGACAGAAGAGAAGCCAACTAACAGGCTGTTACAGTATCCGGGCGTAGAATGGTGGTGGCCTGGATGGTTTTTCTCCCCTACGTGAAACTCATGGCAACAGCCATGTCTGTGAAGGTTTTTAGAAAATAATACAAAAACATGGCCTTGCCAATTTGGAGAATTCCAGTTTAACTGGACAGAGGCCGTGGGCCACTGAGTCATTGGGAAACATTTCAAACAAGGGATCCAGACAGTCTCACTTTGTCTTCAGCTACAATATACCTGGAAGGTAGGGTAAGGTTATCATCAAAAACTGTGCTGAATAATTCTGTGATGCCACAGACCAGCCATCCAACCCATAAAACTGCAGCCTATGACCCACCCAGCTCATGGAATTACATGTTGAGAAAAAAGTAATCTACTGTTATACATTAACGTCAGTAGGTTTCACTAACTGAAAAAAGGTGGAGTTTATCAAGATTTAGAGAAAACAGTTTCTGTGGTCACTTTCAAATTACAGGGAAAATCCCTCAATTGGCTGTCATGGATTACGTCTTTAATTTAGGAAAATGGAAGAAAAGAAATGTGAATGTTGTTAAGCATCCAAATGTTTTGGGATTGACATTCCGTTTGCTATTTGCTTTCTCAGAGTGCTTCTGCCCGTGTGCTCTGCTTGCTAATGTGGGCAGTGTAAGAAAGGCTTCCAGGGCAGAGCTCCGGCGTCCTATTTGCATTCTACAAGATAGACAGACTCTACTGTAGGAGCCTACATGGATAAGCACCTGAATTTGTTTAGATGCTCCTGGCATTTCAGAGAACCCAGTGCTTCTCTCTGCTTTATCCCTTTAGATCTTATAGAAGTGGCAGAATTGACACTTGCCTGAAATAATTCCCCAAGGAGCAAGATTCGTTCCAGGAATGATGGCCATGGTTTGGTGAGGGATGAACCATCCTCTCACCAGATACGGAATTGCACTCTACTGTCAGGTTGTGGTCCTTCTGTGAGAATGGAGACTGAGCTGTGTGTGATCTCTGAGGAGAGCAATAAGACCTGGGGGACGAAGCAGGAAACCTGAGTTCTTTAGCCAGTGTTTGTTCCACAGGGCTAGCACTGTCCAACAGAAACATAATGTGAACTGCATGATAGAATTTTAAATTTTCTAATACCCACGTTAAAAAAAGTAAACATACACAGGCAAAACAATATTTCAATAACACAGTTAATGTAATCTAATGTAAAGTATCATCATCTCAACAAGCAATATGGATGTGATTTATATATATTTTGTGTTCTATTTTGTACAAAATCCTGTATCTATTACAGCTCCAGCACATTTCACTTTGGACTAGCCACATTTGAATTGCATAAGTACATGTTGCTAGTGGCCACCCTCGTGTACCCTAGCTTTTCACAAAACTGCTTAAACCAAGAATGGTGTTTTCACTCAGAAATAAGAATGAGTTTGTCACTGATGTAAGCTCATGAAGTTGAGTAAGGAAAAGAGGTGAAGAAAGCTTAGCTTTATAAACATTTTAACCTAATGTGTAAGTTTGTTCTCAGGAGGGAGTTCTCTCTGTGTGTGAAATGGAGACAGAGAGGTTGCAAATGAGGACACAATAGTAGGAATAAATACTGCTCTATAATGAAGTGTTTACTGGCCTACAACAAAATGAGCCAAACAAAGACAAAATAGTGAGATTTCCATAAAGTCACATTTAATTTGGAACACTCCCTTTTCTTTTTATTGTGTGTTCTCCCTTTTTTGTGTGTCTAAATGCCTTTATTTCTATTAAGTAATAGTAAATGGTTGATGGATGTGTTTTTAATGTCTTCCCTGGAAATATATATGGATTCTAAATTTTCAATATGTTTCTTTGAAACATGCAAGTCATAAAAATAAGTCTGGAGACAACTGTGAAAGGTGACAGAGACCTATTTTGGGAATCAGAAGCCTAGCATTCAAGTCCTGTTTTTGCTAACAAACATATTAAGTGCCCTGAATCCACTCACTGAGCCTCTCTGCTCCTCACACAGTCATTTGTAAAACAAGGGATTTGGATGAGATTACCATTCTACCTGGGAAATTCTCAGCTTTCATGACTCAGCTGAGATCTTTTAGTAGGGCAGTGACAAGATACTGAAGGCAGTAGCTCTTGACCGGGAGCTAGCGTGTATTTCCAGCAGAGGCCAATTCTGTGATCCCTGTTTCAGAAACTCCTCCTTGAAAGCCTATGAAAGGAAATGTGCTACATAAATGATCATCAAAGGAAAGATTTGCTTCTAAGATACAACCTGTATGTACATGGTGATGTGGGCACGTAATACTTTCTGAGTCATGCCCACAACACTGCCCTGTCTCCTGACTAATACACCTTCCCCCAGTCCTTATGTGAAGAAGCTACATTATGGTTTCAGCAGTTAAACTGATTGATATTTGGCTTTATCTTTTTAATACTTCTATAAAATACCTGTTTAACCTGTTCTGATCTGTTGGTGAGTAGGAGTTAAAATGGCTTCCAATAAGTAAACTGAAATATTTCTCTTGATTTACCACCTAGGGTTGCAAGGAAGTGGAAGTGAGTTCAAGATATAATAGTATCTATTTGAATACATAGTGTAAAAATGAAACTCAAACTCATCCAGTGTATATAGTATTGGTACTTCACTCAAGTTCATGATTCAAATGTTAAGTCCTCGTAGAAATTTGCATGGCTTTAAGCCTGCATTCTGCTACCTTGAACTTACTGGCATTTTGCTGTACTATCAAGTATCAGTTTTACATGCCAAAGCTTTAGAATTGATCTTTTGTTCTTAATTGTCTTGAAAATGTGCTAATGCCCAATTTTCACAAGCAAAATTGGCTTTATAGTCTGTGAGTGTTGTGGACTTACTGCTTCTTTGTTAAAAGTTTCTGTGTGGATGTGATTTATGACTCCAGTTTCTTTCAAGGTATACTTTACTCTTCATCTCAGAAAAACAAACAAGCGAAAAACACATGATTGTTTCTAAATATAATCAAGAGCCATGCCCCCAAATTCTAAGTACTTCAAACATCTGTGGAAAATATGTAAATGGAAAATATAAATATTCAAAGTGAGATTTTTTTCCATAAAACTTTCTAAACTCCAACCTTCCTATTCTGTTTACCTATTATAGAGCACACACCCCAATATAGACCTTTAGCTACCAAAGAGATAAATTTAGCTTGATTTTTATTTACCTTATATATATTTAGATCTTAAATGAGTCAGGTTCAACAATTTTTAAGTAAAGTTTCCATAATTTCAGAAAGTGTAGAAGTTCTGTGTGATAGATGAGAAAGGCTATTTACTAAAAAACAGACTCATCACATTACCTCTTTTCTCTTTTCATAGGAAAAATAAATGAGCTAGGTAGCCTGCTCTTCCTTCTGAATAAGAATTTTGTTACTTGGGAGTTACATGTATATTTATTATGTGAGAAAAATAGCTAAATTCTAACCACTTAAAATAAAGATGAAGAAAATTCATAGACAAATCAGTTCATATAATCATCATTTTTCTCTGCCACACTAAATGTTTGCTTGATAAATGTAATAGATTATATTTATGAATACATGGGTATATACTATAAAAACATACAATTTTGTGAAACTCTAACACTTAATGTTTCAGCAAAAGCAAGGAAGCAAACCAGATTTTTTTTTTTTTTAGTTACGTAGAGCAATTTCTCTTAATATGTTTAGATTAGAACTAAATGTATGTTTCTAATGTGCCATTTTAGTTCTAAACAGATGATTTTTTTCATCTGAACAGTTGAAGATAATTAAGTCATTTTTACAATAATAAATCTCTTCTTTGAATCTGTCCACCAGTAGTGAACAGGTTAGAGTATCTTAGCATTTGTTTAAAAATTTCACTTTCTCTTAAGCATATCAATTGTGTTATTGAATCTGGAATTAATATTGCTGAAGCAGTCACATTAAATCATTTGTGGGAACAAGAATAAAGATAAAATACAACTAATCATGTCCTTGGCTTTTCCAAAACTGTATTGGAAATACACTTAAAAACTGAATTGCCTCGTACATAGCAGGAAGTACAGCTATTCATCCAATCAACATTTCTTGAGCAGCTTCTGTTCATACCTGTGTTCCTTCGTTTGTCCTGCAAATATATTTTGAGTATCCATTATGAAGGTATCAGTTATTATGTGGGATACACAGAATGCATTAGTAAAGAAGCCCTGGGTGGCCTCTACCTGCAGGCAGCTTGCAGTCTAACATGGGGAGAGTCACGTCTATTAGACAAATGTGATAAATGTTATAAAAAATGAGGGAATACGGGGAAGATTATAAAAGAGAAAGAAAAATTGAAACAAGAGTTTATAACAGGTTTACCTGAACTAGAAGACAAAGACAAAAAGATTCTCATGAGGAAGTCACATGTAGACTAAAAAGTAAAGAATGAGTGAGAGTCAATGTTAGGTTAGAAAAAAGGACAAGATAGAGCCGTTTATTTCTTTGATTGCACTTATTTTTTTAATTCTCACCCAAGGATATTTTTTTATTGATTTTTAGAGAGAGATGAAGGGAAAGAGAGAGAGAGAGAAAAAAAAAGCACATCGACATGAGAAACATTGATCAGTTGCCTCCTGACCAAGGATCAAACCGCAACCTTTTGGTCTACAGGCGACACTCCAACCAACTGAGCCACCCAGCCAGGGCGAGATAAGAGTCTTTTAGACAAGAACCAATCATGGGTTGAGGGTCCTGATGCTGAGAGATGCCAGAGCTTTTGCGGAATAGGAAGAGCTGTGAGGGGTGGCATAAGATGAGGTCTTTAAGGGCTAGTCAGGAGATCATAGGGTTTTATGGGCCATGTTATGAATGTTGCATTTTGTTCCAAGTACAATGGGAAGCCAAAGAAAGGTGTTAAACAGGAGTTTCTGAGAAAATCAGTCTCAAGGTTGAGTGTGGAGAGCTCTTTAAAGGGAGGCAAGAATAGAAACAGACTGTTATGAGATTATTGTGGTAATCTAAGCAATAGCTTGGACTAGGGACAAGGCTGTGAAGATTGAAAGATGTGGGTAGATTCTAGATAATCAGAATATAGACACAGTAGGACCTGGCTGTTCCCTTTGAAATGGAGATAGAAATAGGCTCCTAGATTTCTGGCTTAGGCAACTGGGCAGTTGGATTTTTGAGGAAGCTGGACCAGGAAGACAAATTCGGGGAAAGTCAGATGAATTCACTTTGAGCGGGTTGCTTTTAAGGTGCCTGTGAGACACTCAATTGTTGATGACAAGTAAGCATTTGAAAACATGATCTGGGGCTCAGGAAAGAGGTCTGAGCTGGAGATATAAATTTTGGATTTGCTTTCACAGATGGTAATTGAAGCCATGTGAGTATATGAGATTGCCTAAGAAGAATGTGTATAGAGTGAGCAGAAAAGAGGTTACAGGACAGCTCTGAGACACTCTACCACCTAAGGGCAGAAGATGAAGATTCGTGAGAAGGGAATGAGAAAGAGTAGGCTGAGTCATAGACAGAAAATCCAAGAGAGGACTCCACAGAAAGGGGAGCTTGGAGGAGAAAATTGATCCAAAGTGTTGAATTCTGCTGAGAGGTCAACTCAGGTATGTGTTGTAAGAAAGAAATTGTGCTGAGTACTCTGAGGACCACAGAGATGACAAGCAGGGACCTTACCCTCAAAGAGCTAACAAACCAGTAGAGGAAATGGGCATGCAATTAACTTCCAAACAGAGTAGAATAAATAAGCACTTGCTAGGTTCAATGCAGACACTTGAAGGATAAGGGAAACTTTATGTTATGGTCTGAATGGTTTTGTAAAACTGGCTCTAAAAATTTTAGACAAAATTCATGTTTGAATGCATTTTCAAGGTGTCCACTCTAACAATGGCATTAAGAAAAATACTATTCTACTTTATTTATGTGTTGTTTGCTGGTACAGAGCAACAGTGTATGACAAGGAAGAAAGAAATGCTTTTCTGTTCAGGAATCTGAATTTTTTACCTTGGGCCAAGAATTCAGCTACATATTAGCTTATTCAGGGAAGAGCTTCAGGATCTGTTTCTTCTGGAGTTGGCTTTGCCCCATTGCTGGCCACTTCATAGAGATCCAGAAATTTGGCCTTAAAGATGATTGGACCTTAAGGCAAAGAAAGATATTTTTCTCTCTTCTTCAGGGTGACAAATGGCCCATCTGTTGAAATGCTCAGTAATAGCTGGGACAAATGTCATGGACACTTATTATTTCAAAACTGAAGATAATTTACACACCATAATTCAGCTATTACTTCAATTATAATCAATTATTTTAAAGTTATTTCCAAATACTTACACACTTTATATGTATATTTCTTATATCAACATAATCTTATAGTCAAAATTTAAATTGTCAAAAGAAAGAAAACAAAAAGCTCTTTGGTAAAGTATTGTATTAACAATTTCCTATAAACAGCAGTTTCTCTCATGGATATAACTTTTTCCATCTTCACATTTGTTTTAGCAAAATTCTTGGTAATTAAGCACGTTTTCTTTGTTTATTTGGTTTGATGTTGCTTTAGGAATACCTTTGCTAAGTGAATGAGATGTTTTTGTAATTTTCTTTTAAATACATTTTAATATACTATAAAATGCCTTGTGCTTAAAAGCAATAATTACGCTTCATTAAAGTGATTTAATTTAGAATATTCACTAATTAACCAGAATTTCTCTTTATTTTTATGATAAATTGATGAAGCTTTACAGACACAATTAAAATTCCCAAATTAACTTAAATACTTTGAGAGACTTTGTCTTAGACACACTTTAATTTTATCTTGAAATGGAGGTAGTTGGCAAAAGACCTTTTGACAACCTTGCTGGTAATAAGATTCTATCCTGATCTTTAGTCTCTCCAAGTTCTTAAACATGTTATTCAAGAAATATTATTGTTGGAAAATATTTAAAGTTTTGAAAGAAACATAAAAAATACCGGTTTTCTTGGTCATAGTGAATTATTTCACATAAACTATACACATTTCAAACAAACTGACAAGCCTTTATATTTATAGATGTATATATTGAATCAAGTTGTAGTTTTGTATAATCCAATGAGAGTTCATATGTCAGGTGACATTTAATTAAGGCTCTTTTGACATGAACAATCCAGGAATTACACTTTATTTTCTTTCTAATATATTTTAGGAGAGTATCCTTTTTGTTTCTCTGGGAAATTTTTTATTGACATTTCAGAGTATATGTCTTGAGAGTTTATATTTATCAGGTTGCTTAGTGCTTTCAAATTTAATCCCAAGCAATTTTGTCATCAGAAAATAGCCATATTCATAACAACCCACTTTGGGTTAAATTCACATGTTAGAGATTCAACACATGTGGTTTCCTTTTGGCTGCACTGATTTTGACTCAATATATATATAAAGAGTTGAAGGAATGCAGGTGCCAGACTTAAGCTTCATTTACCAAAGGATGCTAGAGAGAGCCAGGGAGCAACACAAAAGAGCATGCATGGGATGATCCATTTCTTTTTAAGGAGATTTTTTATGTGTTTAAACATGCATGTGGGAAGGGAAGTGAGATTGTTGTGATTTTTTTCAACCTTCTCTATTTTACATAGTGCTTGAATTGTTCTCACAAAAATAAAATCAGTTAAAAATATTAAGTTTCATTTTGGGGAAAAATGATGTAGTCGGTTGTTTTGGGAAGAGAGGGAAATTCCATTCTATACCAAACTTGAAGATTTCATTGTAAAAGGCAAATCTGAGCAAGAAGCAACGCGTACTGTTTTCTTCTTATGTTTTTAACCTTTGGAAATGACTGATCGAAACCTGAGTTCTACTGCATGGCTGAGTCTTTAAATAAGACGGCGTACAGGTTTTACAGATTTTAGTTTTCAGATTTCTGATCTGAGAAAGCATTCTCTCCTCCAAAAACTTGAATGAAATTTTTGCAACATTCATTGGCACGTGCAGAACACCATTTCAAAACTGAGCTTTCCTCTCCAAAACGACATCTTACAACATTTTAAAATTATGATGTTCCCAATTAATCTAATTAATTCCCATCAGTGTTCTAGTATACTCCTCCTGTATTTTTTTCCCATCCTCATTACCTTTCTCTTCTCACTGTTGCTGCTGAGCATTCATAGGGAAACTCTTGGATGGAATGGAAAGAAATTCAGGTTAGACAACCTGGACTTGAGTCATGTCTCTGCCACTTACCAAGCGAATGACCTTGAGTATCAATTAACCTGTCATGTAATTGCCTCAGCTTCCTCATCTGCAAAGCAGGAATAATAATACTGCCTTTAATGCCTCTTCATATGGCTGCGAGGATCAAATTATAGGGTAAATGTTCGCTATAAAATAGTGTTCAAGGAAAAGGCGTTACTATGATTATAAATATCAGTTTTAGTGGATTCAGGGAGGCTGTTAACAAAGATCATGTGTTATTCTTTAGCTGTTTTTGTTTGTCTGTTTTTAAAAATATCTTTATTGATTTCAGAGGGAGAGAGGTGGAAACATCCATGATGAGAGAGTCATTGATCGGCTGCCTCCTGCACGCCCCCTACTGGGGATCGAGCCTGCAACCCAGGCCTGTGCCCTGACCGGGAATCAAACCGTGATCTCCTGGATCCTAGGTTGGTGCTCAGCCGCTGAGCCACGCTGTCTGGGTATCTTTGGCTGTTTCTATCTCAGACCACAGAAGATAAAGCACTGAGAATTTTTGGAAATTATGATTTTTAGGAACAGACAGACAGTCACAGTTGTCTGGACAGCAAAGTAACAGGAAGGTTGGAGAGAAATAGGAAAATATGAACGTATGTGCATGTAGGTATGAGAAATTGAATTGCTCACTAAACATATCCGTGTATATTCCCTGCTAGCAGAGACAAGTTTTCTTTAGTTTATCACAAAAATCCCATATTACATAATTTATTTATTTCTCTGTGTCTTAATTTATAACATAGAGTTAATATCTAACCACAGGATATCATGTGGGTACTGTTCTGTGTTATTAAAGGACTTAGTCTTATAACTATTTCAACAGATTCAGCCCCACAAAGATCAGTCTATTAGTGACTGTGCAAGACATTGAACTTGGCAGCTACAGAAACCACTGAACAAATAAGATGTAATTCCTGGAAAAACACACATTCTGAAAAGTAGATGATATGGATATATAAATAAATATAATGTCAAAAAAGGTAAGTGCATAATGGGAGTAAAATTAAAATACCATAGGATTCAAAGAGGGAGGAATCACATTCGATTTAGTCAAAGTCCAAAAGCTTTATGGTAAGGCAGGGAAAGCATAAGATATTGATGTGAATAGTTTGGTTTGGCTGCTGGATAGGGTTGTCATGGTGGCACTCGTCACGGTCCTTAGAGGGCTGTGATAAGGAGAAATAAAGGAAGAATTCATTCGTGCACTCGGTTGAAATTCATTGTGAGCGTAGCGTTGGCCAGGCGTTGTGCAAGGAGCTGAGAATATGGTGGTGAGCGAGCCACACGTGAGCCGTCGTTAGGGAGGAAGAGCAGAGAGAGGCTGATACAAGGCACCCACTCAGTCTGATGGGAGCCTCATGGAGAGAGGGTGTGCTCAGCTGTCCTCAGAATAGTGACATGCTGAAGAGGTTGCGAATGACCAGCTGAAGGTGAAAAGGCATTTTGAACATAAGGATGAAATATCCAGGGTCAGGTGTGGAAAGCGTAGTGTGACAGTGGAGTTTAGAATAAATTGAGGCAATTTTAAATGCCCAGGCACATATTGAGGACTTTCTATGAATGTCAAACAGTTTATAGTATATTCTTTCCTTTAATCCTCAAAACTACTTAGGGGTAGGTGTTGTAATTCCTATTATAAATATGAAGAAACTGAAGCTCAGAAAATTAATATGACTTATTCAAAGCTACAGAGTCAGTGGCTGGCAGGGCTAGGATTTCAACCCTGGTCTGGACTCCAAAGTCAGTGATCTTGAACTCTGTTCTATACTAACACCCAGAGAGAAAGAAGGGAGCAGAGAGAAACCAACCATCATCCTTGACCCTCAGCACTGACCGAGTAGTGTCATTCCATCATGTTCACTTATTTTCACAGTAGGGATTTGGTGTGAAACTGTGCAATTCACTCATACATTATTCATTGATTCACTCCTTCAACAAATCTTGATTGTGTCAAGCACAGTGCTAGGTGTTTAGATACGAGATGAATAATACAGAATCTTTGCTTTCAAAGAGCTTAAATCTAGATGAAGAGACATTCAAATAAACAGCTTAGTTCATGACCTTGGGGATGATGCTATGGTAGCAATGAAGGAGAGGATCTATAAGAATAAACCGGAGAAGCCCATCATCAGTGTTGGGAAGGATCAGGGAAGGCATGCTGAAGGAGCAGCTTCCAGCGTGAAATGGGGAAGGTAAGGAGGTGCTAGGGAAAAACAATGAAGACAAATGAGACAGGCAGGCAGGCCAAGCGCTTGTGGGATATTGTCAGGCCTGTGAGTAGTTTGATACAGCTTCCTCATAGACTTATCCTAGTGGTGGTGAGAGAGGTGAGTTCTAGAGAGATAATAAGGGGCGGATTATGAAGAGTTGCTCACCTTTTTTTGAAAAATGACACCTACACATTACCATGGGAGTGTAAATTTAGCCAAGCCTTCAAACAATATATTACAAATGCTTTAAAATGTTTATACCTTTGATTTCATATCTATGACACTTTTGTGAAATTCCATTAAAGGAAATACTTTGAAATATAGGCATAGACTTATGCATAAGGTTGTTCACTGAAGTTTGATTTATAATACCAAATTTTATAAACAAACTAAGTACTTAACATCAGAGAGACAATTCAGCCAATTATGGTGCTTCAATATGAATGTGAAATATATATATATGACTGTGATATGTAACTGCTATATTGTAGAGTTTGAATCCTAATTATTCATGGATTCCATGTTTTCAAAGTGGCCTACGCATTAATAATTATTTGTAGCCCCAAAACCAAGACTCATGGCACTTCATAGTCATCTACAGCCAGTGCAGAGAGCAGCAAAAATTTTGAGTCACCACAAACACTCATTCTTGGAAGTTAAGCAAGGTGGTGTTTTCAGCTCTTATATAGTAAACAAGTGTCCTTTACACATAACACCACGTTTCACATCTCTGTGCTTTTTGTTGGTGATTTTTACTGTTTAAAATGATCCCTAAGAGTAGGGCTGAGAGAAAATCCATGTGTTAGATAAGATTTGTTCAGGTATAAATTAAGTGCTCTTGACTGCGAGTTCAATGTTAATGAGTCAACAATATATATTCAACAAGGAGTCTTTAAGCAGAAACACACATAAAACAAGGTTGCATATTGATAGGTTGATGAAAATGTTGTGACCAGAGGCCCGTAGGAATCTAACCCTGTATTTCCCTTAAGAACAAGGCTTCAGTATTTGCTAATACAGCATTAACAGCAATTGTATAGGACAGAAGTGGGTGCAATAATGACTGTACATTCCTGTGTATGTGTGTGTATGCACCTGTGTTACATTGCATTATAAGACGATAATTTCCTAATCATCTTTTTACAATATTCTACATGCTCTGTACCCCCAATTCAGAACAAAACGAGATTGGAAACACTTAAATATGGGATCCTCTTTGTTTTAATGAGATATTAATTTCATAATGAAGGAATAATGCAACTAAATAGCAGTTAATTTGGACTTTAATTCACTTGAGATAAATGAGGTAAGGAGAGCTAGATAGTGTGCTTGATATTGTGTTCGGAGGATGCCTAGGGCAAGAGTCAGTGCTGCCTTAACCTCCCGCCCTGAAGAAGGCTGAGACACAGGGCATCTCATAAGATCTTTCTTTTCATCCTCACACTCTTCTGTGAATTATCTCAGCCTTTCCTGACGTCACAACGCTGGGTTGATGACTATCTCCATTACCTAATTGTTTGTATCTCTTGGACAAAGTCCATGGAGGAAGGGTGATTTATGGAGAGGTTAATTTGGAATATTTTAAGATAACCAAGAGAAAAAAAATCATGTTTGTTTCAGAGCATGCATCATTGAAGGCCTCTGAGAGATAGACTAGAAAATCAAATCAGCTGACTGGCATAAAGCTGGGAAAACACGCACATACATACAGTTTCTAATGGCTGCACATAAAACGCAAGACACGCCCCATGGGAACAGAATTCATCAAAGGATTCCTTCAAGGTCCAGGCCCATGGACACAGGAAGTAGAAGGAGATTTCGATAAGTTCATCTAACTGTCTAGTGAGGGCTATTCTTGTTTATCTCTGCTGCAGACATTGTGATGGTGGCCCTACAGCTAGGATCAGGGTGGCCTGGTTTGGATTAACAATGGGGAATCCTGACAATGAAACTATGCAGTTTAAGAGGAACCTTCCCAGTGGTTTGTGCATGATCTAGGTCATAGGAATAAAGAAAATTGACTTTCTTTGTATTTCCTCCTTCTGGGGAGGGGGAATTTAGGGAAGCCTGCTCCTGGGAGCTGATCTCTAAGAGGGGATTCCCTCTGTCATTTCTATTCAAAGTATTAACATAATTCCTCAAGCACAGACTCTCTAAGATACCTTGAGTTATTTATTAATATTTAAAGAGGTTATTTGGCATGAAGCAAGGAGCATAATTCTTAAAAGGAGCTGACAGCAGAATACATTTGTTAACTAGAAAGACATGTCTAAACTTTGCCAAGAGAAATACTGTGTGCAACAAGCACTCTTGGAGGGGAGGGTTGTTTTTTTTCTCTGGACTTGATTGTGTGTGTGTGTGTGTTGGGGGGGGCAGGAGGGAGGGAGGAAGGCAGAGAGAGAGTAAGAGAGGGACACAGAGACAGAGGGAATTTTTTGTTTCTCCTCAATTTCCACTTACACACCCCGCCCCTGTGTCTTGGACCCATTTCTGAATGAAATACTGATGATAAAGAAAAGAAAGGCTTGCACTGCCCTTGAAGACTTACCCTCTCTCTGCTCCTGGCGCGATCTTTTCTTCTAGCTCGGAATTTAATAGAAGACCACCCCTGCTCTCCTCCCATCTAACTTGTTTATATTTTGTTCATTTTCTCCACTTTAACGAGGTGATGAATAAATGCGATTTACAAGGAAGAAGGGACTGTCAGGGTTAGAGACTGGAGTCCTCTGTTCATTCATACACTAGGTAACGTCCAAACAGGCAAAATGCAAATCTGTCCATCAGTAATCAGGGACTTGGCCAGGGGGAGAACCCGGCTAGGTGAAGGTAGTTCATTTTTCCTGCCCACGGCTTCATCCCTGGGCCCCTTTGGAAGGGGCTTCGAGGGGGCTTACTGGTCTGTCTCTCTCCAGGCCCCTGACTGACACACTGTCCCATGCCCCTCCAGCTCCCTGCCCCCGCGGTTCTCAGCAAGCAGTGCACGTGCTCAAGGGTGGCAAGAGCTAATCCATACAAATCAATAGTGTATGTATTTGTTTGTTTGAAAGCGCTCTGAAAGCTATCAGAGCTATCAAAACTAAATACCGTTTAGAGGATTAAGTCTAGGGACTCATGCCTGGGTGACGAAACCGCACAAACAGAAGCGAGGCAATGCTTGCTAGAGAAATCGGGAAGGTGGTTCCCTCTGGAAGGAGCAGGGTCTGCAGTGAGATGGGCGCGTGCGGAGGCTTTGGGTGGCCAGCAGAGCTCGGTGTCCTGTCCCTGGGAGTGGGCATAAAGCAGGTGTTCACTTTATAATAACCCACCACGTTCTGTTAAAATGGGGAGCAGAATTCGGGAGGGTTGCTGCGGCTGGGGGGAGAGGGGCCGGGCCCCAGAGGCCGCCTCGGATGCTGGCCTTGGGCCGTTTCTTGCCCAGGGCCCCGGGCACAGGACTTGGTTCAGTCACTGACGCTCCTTCCAGCCGACTGCTTATAGGCACTAGTTTATGGGGAAGTTACATTCCAATCAAAGTGTAAAAATTCAAAATCAGCCTTCTCAAAACACTTTAAAACATCTATTCAGGTTTCACCCCAACTCTGTTTCTACCTCCCATAAATCGCAGCGATTAAAAAAAAAAAAAGTCCTTCCAAGTTTTCTGAACTTTTCAGTGGAAAAATCTCACCAGCTACCATAGTACAAACTCTGCTCCTGCTGGGGATGGCGGCGGCGGGAGTGGAGCGAGAATTTGGAAGGTGGATTTTGAGAAAAACAGTTTATCTAGGGAATGCCTTAAGACTTCCCGGGGCTACGACTTTCTATAAATAAAAAACAACACTGAACAATTAAGGCAGCAGGTCAAAATAAATATATAGTAGCTTCGCAAACCTTGACCTTATACGTGTTAGGATAACCAAACAGCACTCGATGAAAGTGTTCTGATTTGTTTTCCAGTTCGTGGATAGACATTTTCTTTCTACGAGGCTGTAAAGTTCTGTTGGAACTGAAGCCAACAGAGACATTTTGGTAGCTGAATTAATTTTTTCTTCATCTATTAAGGATGCCTCTCACTGAAAGTCAGAGTCCATTTGGGATGTAATCTAATCTTTTTAATAGCTGATAAACGGAAATGAATCGCTTCTTGGATGCAACAGAGGTGAGGCAGGTTTGAACAGCTGGCACTCTCCTTTTTTTCACATGTTCCTGCAAAGAAAAGCAGCTCTTCTGAAATATGGTATTGCTTGAGAATCAAGCAAGCAGATTAGAAACCCCGCTCTGATTTCCCCCCCCGGCATTGCACACATTGGTTTTGGGAGATAGGTTTGCAAAAACATAGGGATGATATTGAAAATCCCAGCTCAAATAAAAACAGACAGCACTCGAATACTAAAGGTAAAGTTCCTGGGCGCGAAGGCTGTCGAAATGATAACAATAAAGGGTGTGGGAAGACTTTCCCTGGCGTCAGGAAAATTAATGTGGGCAGATTGCCTTTAATCATCACCTCAACTGGCAACGAGAAAGGGCAAGGATTTCTGAGTGACAAGCAAAGGTACTCTTTTTTTGAACCAGGATTACCATGTAGTTCCTGAAGAGGAGCCGGGGTGAAGGTAAAGGAAATACAGTTTAGTGTAACATCCCTTAATTATTTACAGATGTTTATGAAACTCCTAGTTGTCTCATCTGTTCAGCAGGGGGAGAAACATAAATGGAAAAGCAGGGATCCTATCCTTCTGTCTGCTATCAATTAAATCATCAAAACAAAATTATCATTCAAATTACAATGTATCATTTCACTTTTAGAATGTATGGGGGACAACCATCGATGAAACAGAAATCTGTAAGCCATCAAAGCAACAAAGCAACATTAAAGTTCAATGAGCAGTGTGTTCATGCATGTTTTAATCTAGTTAAAAAATGGAAACCATGCTCACGTGGTCAAAATAACACTTGCGTCAAAGGAGTCTTTGAGGTTCAATCCAATGAGACAGGCAAACGATTTTTGTGAAACCCCAAAATATTTTCAAGAAGATAAAGGGCTCCCTGGGGATCTGAATACGGTGGCATTAGTGGAATTTTAATGTGGGAAAGTATCTAGCAATAAGGCAAGCTTGTTAGAGGGAGAAAATATCAAATGTTCGACTTCTAAATGTGTTCTCTTCAATGATTATGTAATTGAGAACTGTTTTTTATTTTCTATTAATACTTACGTTCTATTGTTTCCTATCATGCATATGCTCAGCTCGCTCTGTATTAAGTTCTGTGTTATTGTGTCTTGCCATGTTAAAGTAATTATCTGTCTCTACAAAAGAGATTTATTACCTTCATGAATCTGACCATACACACATCTTAAATAAATTAATGAACTGACAAACAAAGAGCGCCCCATCATTCTAAGTAGCTGACAACATTTAAAAAGCAGTCACATTGCAGTGGCAAATGTTTTAAAGAGATAGGCTCTTCTGGAAGAGGAACGTGAATGATTTTGTGGCTAGTCATTTCGGAAGGTATCCTAGCCGAATCTCAAAGTTAATCAAAGATCAATGCTACGACTACCTTTTTCTAGGATACTGCAGTGTTCGAGTACCCTGAGTTATTTTCAACCAGAAGACCATGTCAGCCTGGTGTTTCTCAAGAAGCAGTTCTCTGGGTTGGCTTAGTAACTTTATTCAAAATATACTGACCAGTCTGATTTAGTAATTTGAGACTAGGTGTGTGGATTTTATTAAAGATGAAAAAAGGTTATTTATGAAAGTGTGTAAAGCATTGGCAAAGAAAACAAACACTAGATACCTTTAAGCAAAAGGAGTTTTCTTCCATTAAAACTAAAAAAAAAAAAAAAAAAAAAAAAAGTATTTCTTTTAAAAAGGCAGTGTTGTCATATTTTCTTAGTCTGAAATGAAAATATCAACTAATACTTAGGGCTGCCCAAGTATCTTTCACTCCCCTAACTGGGAGAAACAGGGTCAATTTCTCCTTATTTATCCATATTGTTCTTCTAAATTTTTAGAAATAATGGCAAGAGGTAAATAAAACTGAAAATTTGTGACTAAAGAACTATCTTGACCTGAGTTTAGCATGATTGAAATATAGGCAGATATACACAGAATTTTCTGTGAGCCAGTTGACTACTATTTTACTTTTTTTCCACAGAGTTAGGAAAGGGAATTATTTGCTTATTACGTTTTAGGTCAACAAAATAAATACAACAAATATTGGGCACATCACAGAATCAGGGCTGTCTCATTTCTGTATTTAAGAATCATCATAGGATGCAGGAGTGGTGTTCACTGCTAGGCCTCATGAATCATAAGTATTGAAAAATTATTGAGCTAAGTGTGTTCTGCTAGGTTTATATCTGAACAATTCCCAAACATTCATTTTTACCACTTGACAACTTTTTTCCTCATAAACAACACTCTTAGGAAAGATTTGGAAACTTGATTCCAAGAGAACTTCTTAAGAAAAAATGGCACTAAAAACGAGTCACCCCTCTAGCTCGCAAATGCCTTCACAGTTGTGATTTCCTGAGGATGATAAAAGGGTTTTTAACCTGCCAGATTGTGTTTGAGGATTTTTAAATGTATTTTGTATAACAAGTAATATATCAGGTCCACATTTCAGAGGCAAACTTTTTAGTAAACAGACTGCTCAAGTCCCCCTACAGTATTCATCATACTTTTCCCTGAGCCCCTTTACACAATTTTCATGTTTTTGCTTCAATAAATTGTCCAGGCATTTCTGATTCGCTGTGAGTAGATTAGTGTTGTTTACTTTCTTTAAAGTTTAAAACAAAACACTTAACCATTAATTTGAAAAAAGAAAATCAATTTCTGTATATTTAATTTAAAAATATAATTTACTTAATGATATTGGAAATACTCACTGCTACATCTTATTTGTCCCTGACATTAGATATTGAAGAGTAAATTTGTAATGTTTTCTATGCATTAAAAAGTAAGTAAATCTTGCTTGCAATTAAGCTACACTACTATAGTTCCTACGTGTTCCATGTATGTTTGCTCTTATTATTATCATCACATATCATCAGGACCACCATCATCATAACTAAAGTTTCCCAAGTACTTGTTGCATGTGATGCCCTGTGTTAAGTGCTTTATGTGCATGATTTCATTTCTCTGTCTAGCCCTTATTTCCAAGAAAATATCATAGGATCAGCACCTGATCAGAAATGTCTTAATGTAAAGGCGGCTCTTTGTGGGAGGATTTCACCTAACAACATTGGTCAACAAGTTTCATGTTGTTATTTGAATCAATGGAGAAAATAGCTTAATAATTTTCTTTCCTTGTTCTTTCTAGTGTCCAGTAGAAAAAGAAATATTGGTGGGGGGGAGAGGGGGAAGCAGGAGAGAGAAAATAACTGCACTCGGAGAAGGTGGAAGAATGGTCTCTATTTAGAATGGAAGGAATAGCATTATTTTCAAATATGATGTTTATTTTCATTATAACTTTCTTCTTACATGTACAAGAATGAAGTTTTCTGTGAGTGTTATTTTAAAGGAATATTCAGCAGCTGTACTACTCACAATAATATAAACATACACAAAACTCAGTATTCAGAGGCCCATTTTAGAATTGCCATTCATTTTTCTTCCTAACTAAAAGTTATCTCTTTAGAAAGTAACTCCTCCTATGTCAGCAATATTTCCTTTAACTGTCTGCCTTTCTATTTTGATTCTGTTGTATAACTTTAAGAGAAAGACAGCACCTGAAAAACATTCAAATTTCATTTTATCTTTCATGTCACTTTATACTCTTTCATACTTCTAGGAATTCATTTTTGTTTTGGGTTTGTTTTTTTTTAATGTTTTCTTTCACAGATGAAATAATTTTTAGTTGAGTGAGCCTAATTTAATCCGTCTGCAAAAAATAAAGCTTTGCAATTCCCCCAAACTGAACTTCGTAAAAATGTTCCTTTAATATATCTTAGGTCATTTAAAAGTGGGAACTTGCAGATAAAATTTGATTACTGAGGATAGGTTTTTCTGTTACAAAAATTTCCTGATATAAATCTCAGGACAAATAATTTTCTAAGAATCCCTTTTCCTTCTTCCCTGTCTCATTCTTACTGACTATTTTGTCTAACTAGATGCAAATATGCTTTAACTCAACTCCCCTCCAGCAAAGTGAGGGGGGTGAGCATTAATTATGTCACATGTCACGGAAGAGGGTTCCCTCTGGAAGCGTGTGTGGCCTGAGCGCGTGCAAGCGCTCTGGTCCCTCTCACGCGTTTACCATGTCAACACTCCACAGAGAATGCTTTCCAAAAAGTCCAGCTTTGCCAGTGGCCTTCCGATGTATAACTTTATTTTAATGCCTTTCGCAGAGAAAGTAGCATTGTTTACAACTTTCAAAGAACTCGGGGTGAATATAAGTACGCAGCTGAGTGTCCTTCGGCAACATTATAATCCTGTCGTGTGTCAGAATCTAAACGCCACCTGAACAACTTAGTCTGTCCTTAGGATGTTTTTCTTTTGGAAAAGTGAAAAGAGGGTCGATCGTGCTTATTTGAATCCTACAAAGCAGTAGGAGCCTTTCAAAGAAAACATGCCATCTACCGAAGGAAAGGAAAAGCAAAGGAAAGCTGTTGCTTTAAGATAGAGAAGATCATTGTGGGGCCGTCCTTACCCGTTCAAAAGAATGTGGGTGTGGAGCATTAAAAGGCGGTTTCACCTGGAAAATTAGAGGAACTAAATCCTTAAATTGTAGGAGCAAATTATATAATGTATTTTTCTATCGCCAAAAAAAAAAAAAAAAAAAAGCACAAGCCAGTCAGAAAGCAATGTAAACTATTACCCTATAGAAGCTGGTGCGTTTATGTTTGTGCCACACTTAAGAATCCTGCTCGGAGTATCACCTATTTGTAAAACAACTCAAAAAGCCCAGAAATGCATTCACTTAGAGGGAGAATTGGACTTCATAGTTACTTAAGAAGGCTCATTTTCCACAAACTAAGTTAGTTACCTTTACATTTTCTCGCAGAGAGAAAAATTTGAAACCAGCTGAATTTGCCTACATGCAAACAGCTTTGAGAATCAACTGGTTATTTTTGAAACAGGGAAATTCGGGCTGCTTGCAGAGAAACAAGTGTAGCGTATTTCTTTCCTTCTTCTCAGTTTTCCACAGGTCATCAATCATGGATTTTCCCTGGTATTTTGCCCAAGCAGGGGGTGAGATGTGCAGCTGCGGATCTACCGATTGGAGGGTTTCTGTACCTGCTCATTTTAATAAGTCATCCAAACACAGCCAGAAGGAAACCCAAACTCCGCGTGTTTACCTCATCTGTGATTGTAGCTGACATCAGAGGGTTTTGGCTGAATGTATTATGTATTTCAAATAGGACTCCTGCATATTAAAAATGAGATGACTTAGTTTAAAATTAATACCATTAATATATTAATCAATTAACAAAATTAATTTATATTCTGGAAATGGCTCTAAGTTATATTTTTCACCCTTCCTTTTTTACATCTCAGTCCCACTGAAATAACTCTGTGGCTTTAACGAGTGTACTTTCCATGTGTTTCTGTCTTCTCTTTTCATACTATCTGGCACTCATAATTATAAATTAGTTCATCAAAGCAGTATCGCTGGCAGTTAATGTGATATGCATTCCCATATTTTCAGATGATAAGAAATTAGGATATTTATTTAAGGTCCATGCGCAAAATGTGCTACAAAGAAAACAAGACTTAAAAGCAACCAGTTTCTAATTAATTTCTTGAATCCTTCTCTGCCACTGTTTCTGAAAGCGGTCCAATGCTTCAAGCTTATGCTGTAGTTTTCCACTAAAAATCTGATGACATATTTATATTTTGCCTGTAAGAGGCTGATGCACTTTTAAATGTGGAAAGTGGAAACTTTAAGTGTGTTTAGTTTAACTGAGGAAACAATTATTGAACATCTATTATACGCAAGCACTGTCAGAGACACAGGGGATCACAAAGGTAACTAAGATGTGGTCCTTCACCTTAAAGAGCTTATGATGTAGCAACAAGAAGTAAACATGGAAAGAAATATCCAGAAACATCTGGAGAACACCAGAATAAAGAGTGAAGATGCTGCAGATCTGAGAAGGCTTTCTGGAAGAAGGGGCACCTAAGATGAGTCTTGTATTATTGGTGTATTTATTTAAATCTGCGAGATGGATCTGGAGAAGTTGATGGGTGCTAGGTCTCTAGAGGACCTACTGTACCATATGAAGAAGCATGGAGTTTCTCCAGTGCTTCAGAAAGACTTTAATCAGCAGACATGGTTAGTTTCTCAGCTCCTTCCAGAGTCCATGTAAAAGGAGGCTGCCATAAGAGGACACATGTAGGCAACAAGGTGAGTGAGGAGATGATTCCAAAGCGTGGCTTGCCAACAAGAGCATGGACAGAATTGTGGGCTCCACCTAAATCTACTGAATCAGAATCTGTTTTATCAAGATCCCTAGTTATTCCTGTGCCCGTTAAAGTTTAAGAAGCACTGATCTAGACTGAGTGGGACTAAGCAATGGGCTAGATCTGGAGTTACCGAGAAGGAAGAGCCTAGGCCTGAAGAGCTGAGAGGCACTGCTGGGGTCTTGCAGGTCTTCTATTAGAAGCTGACACAGTAATGAGCCATAGGCATTCGTGGATATATTATTTGTATGCAAAGACTGTTCAGACATGATACTATAAAACAAAACCGAGTAAAAACATGTGACAAAGGAAAACATAGGAGATGATATTTTTAATTTTTAGCAAAGCAAATATGTTAGATAACTGGGGAATTCAAAAAGAAACGTCCATTAGGAGTTTGGGTTTATATATCTGCAGAGCCGAGGAAAGGTCATGGTAGAGATAAAGATGTGGAAGTCATCAATCTATTTTTGGTTGCTAAAATCACAATGGGAAGACAGGAACACATGGGGAGAATATGTTAACTTTGAAGAGCAAAGGGATGCAGAATTCCCGGGAACAACACTGGCTGGGGGGAAAGAAACCAAGAAAGAGCAGTGGAAGGTACCGGAGGACATCCAGGAGCCGAGGGAAGGGAGGGTTTCAGGAGAGCGTGCTCGACAAATTCCAGCGCAGCAGGGTTCCAGGAGATTTATGTCCACTGGATTTGGCAACCGTTTCAGTCCGAAAGCTGGAATATTAATTTCTCAAGGAGACTCAAATTCACAGCCTTCTTCTAGCTAGCTCATGTTACTTTTCTAAGCGAAACAGAAATCATTACTGAGTCTGAGTCAAAAATGCAGTCTCCATTGGTGGTTTCATCCATTATTTCATTTTTTCTCTGGCAATGAAAATCATATCGAGGTTCAGGGGGAGTCCCTGAGATGAGCACCTGAAGAACCCAGGTGCAACGTAGCACGGTAGCCCTAAAATCTCCTGGGGAGTAAGCCACACTCTCCAGGGTAATTTCCTGGCAGATCAGCTGGCACTGCAGGATCTGTTGCAGGCAGTGTGACCCTGAGGACAGGATTTACAGTCAGGCAAGTCTGTTGGCAAAACCCGTTAACGAAAATTATGAGCTGTGCTGTTTTTCTCTCTCTCATTCTGCTCATCTGTAAAATGGGACTAAAAATGCCTGTGGAGTCATTGAATTATTTACATGAGGTCATACATATATTTATATATGGAGAGGGAGGGGTGTATGTCTCGCAATATGGCAGAGTCAACAATCCACACCTTCCCACTTCTGTAAATCACACTTATCTTGTCACTATTACCAAAAGGTATATATAGTTAAAAACTTGCTTATCTCACCTTGAAATTATTTAGAAAGTTATAGTTTGGGTGATTATCAGAGAGGCAACAAAGTACTTCAGAAAAATTACAAGTATTGGGAATTTAGAAACCTGGATGGAAATCAGTTTCATAACCAATTCGGTGAACAGCAGTCATTTGTCTCACCTAGATGAAGTGCACCCATTGTAAATCAAGTTCTTTGGTAGAAAAGACAAAATGTAAATTGCATGGGGGAAGGGATCTTGCTGGTTTAATTTATTGCTGTAGCTTAGCATGGAGAAAGTACACTCAAATATCTATATTTACCTGCATCATAAAGAGTATTAAGTTTTAGTTCTAGTCCAAATGATTGTAGATCTCAATTTTTTCCATCTATAAAATGGCATCTAGGGTCCTTTTCTGAAAACTGGTGTATATAAATTAGACTAGGACAATTAAATTGTCCATGTAATTCATATAATTTTTATTAGGTTGGTGGCACGGGGCTGCCATTAACAGTCCGTGTAGTGATAGATTTTTTCTGATCGATCGACCCCACTGAACAGTCAACAAACATTGTGTGCACCTACTTTGTGCTAAGCACTGAGACGTGGCGAACAAAGCTGGCCTAGGCTTTGCCCTCACAGGATACACAGTTCACTCTTCTGTTTCCCTGTACCCAATGCCATTAAGTGTGAGATGACCGGCAGGGACTTAGCCTGCAGTTTGTCACCATGCTGAAGAATTAATTAAACTTGTCTACACTAGAGTTTGTCTCATTCCAGTGAATGTGACCAAAAGATGGTGGTTTGAAACGGTGAATTAATACTGGAATAATTTCCTCCTAACAACTGCAGTTGTCTGAGATAAACAAAATAGATTCAGGCCTGCCATGGGAGGATCGGCAACCTGACCAAGTAGGGAGAAAGTATGCAGGCGAGCAGGGAAGGAGAGACAGAAGTAAATAAAACCACGCAGAGGTAGAATCGTAAGGGCCCTGACAGAGCCGGGGTCACATACGTCACTTTGACAGCCTGCTTGGACTGAGCCCGATCCAGAAGAATGTCTTTGCGAGCAACGGGTTGAAATCCCACGGGCTGTGGGTGAATGTGCCGTTGTGTTTCCCGCTGTCTCACGATGAGCCCTCACATGCGTCCCGGGGAGACATTCATCACCATGTATATGTCTTTCCATAACTTACCAGCACTCCCCTGTATGTTGTGCACGGTATTTCACTATATGTTTAGAAATACCGCTTCATAACTAATTCCTGCTGGTTGTGGTACTATTTAATTTTGTCACCCTATGATGATATTTAAAAGTGGCCTTTAAAACTTTTGTTTAATTTCCCTATGGCTATGTATTTTCCATTTTTGGAATAATAATTATTGAGTACATTCTATTTAATTTGTAGAGCTTTTCCCTTAAAGGATATTAACAGAAATTCTTTAACCTGAGAAATTAGTAATGATATCCTCTTGCTTTTGATATTCTAACATGTATGTATTTTTCATTTATGTTTAATAAGTTCAAGTTTTTCAATTATTGAGTATGAAAATACACTGTTTTGGCAGATGTTTATATGCAAAAATAAAGTCATATTTCTGTAAAATATTAGCACTTTTATAGTGTAACTCAAAATGTTTTTATATGTATAGTTGAAAAGTGATATCGTGAAAGTGCCTATTTTTATGCGCAGCTGCTAATTAATGTTTCCTTAGACTGAGAGTAATACATAAATGTGTACATATTGACATGTATTTGGTATAGGCAAACCTATGTAAATAAATCTATTTAACCATATGCTAAGCAATCAATACATAATCTACTCTTAAATACTAAAAAGGAAAGCCCCAAATGCCCTGTAACCAGCTTACAAAGTATGTTAAGGACATTAAAATGCTGATTCGTTAAGCTGGGATCCTTAAGCTTGAGGGTCAGATAGATTCCCATCTTTTTCAAGGCCATGTATCCGTAATGTTTTCATAGAACCTCCACAAAGCTATTATAAAATCTGCAAAAAGTTTAGAAATACAATTTTTCCTGTCTTGCAGAAATTTTTGAAAGGATTTTTTTTTGGTAGTCCTAACTGAATTTTTTAAAACATACAATGTATAAATAACAAAAATAAGCATATTTGCTAATAAAGTTTGAAAATTTTATTTTCAGTGAAGTTTTATTCTTCAATTTGAAAACAAACTTTTCTCCTGATTTTACAACAATTTATTCAATTTTAGATCTAAAATAAAAGAAAACCATCTTAAGAGACCCTCCTCACGTCACTTAGAAGGAACAAGGTGGAATTCAGATTTCATCATGGATTTATCCCCTATGCTCGTGCTTTCAATGATTTCTACTTTAGAAAGTTCCCAGCATGAAAAATTCCCTATATGCTAATTAATATTATTGAGGCTTTTTAACTATTAATGATCAGAATGCTAAAAATAAAAATAGATTTTTGTTGTTCTTGTTAATATTGCTATTTTATGGCTTTAAAACATGAACAAAGAAATATATTCATTGCTCAGGAAAGATGTTGTAATGTTAGTAGAAAACAAAAAATAAGCCGAAGTACTCAACTGTTTCCCACTTTTCCATCAAGGAGCAAGATCTTCAAACTGGAAAGGTTGGAGCACACATCGTTAAGAGGGCCTTGCATTCCAGACCAGATGAGGAGATAACAGAAAGTAACTAGCGCTTCAAATAAGTTCAAGTCTCCTTATGAATAACATCCCATGATGCTGAAAGAACTTGCAGATGTGGTGATGAAACCAGCCCCAGTAATCTTTAAGAAATCATGGACCACAGGAGAGGCGCCAACAGACTGGAGATGTGAATTTCCCCCGATTCTCTAATAGACATAAAAGCAGATTACATCAACGATGTGCTAGCAAACTTGTCAGTCCCCGGTCAAATTCAAGATTATGTTATCATATAAATGGCTTATACATAAATAGAGGGGGAAAATGCAGTAATTACTAGAAGTCTTCATGGGTCACCTCAAAAAACATGTTGACAAACCTCATTTCTGATTTTCATTATAAATCATTATTAACTAAAATGATGGTCCAAAACCATAATATGAACACAAAGCAGTGTGGTATTTCAGGTGATAGAGTTATTTGCTAGTCCAAGATAGATGAAAATTTATATATCAAGAGCCCTGTAAGAAGGACTTGTGGATTTTGATTGCCAGCATGCACAGTGTGGCCAGTTCTGTGGCAACCATGCTAAAATGGGGACAATATTTCGGGGTCTATTAATTTCAGCTAAAGGGAAAGAGTATTACTGTTGCACCTACAACTAATCAGAACTCATCTTCACCATTCTTGTTTCCAATTTTGGGGCACCAAACATTTGGAGGATATTATGCAACTGGAGCCTGAAGAAACAAGAGCGACCAGGCTGATGAAGGGCATTTCCATCACAGTGGTGAGCCGCTGAGAGACTTAAAAGGATTGAAAGAGTCATTTTCAATGATGTAAGAAATACAAGGTAGAGAATACATTGTTTTCAGCAGATCCAGAGCCTGTAGCCAGGAACAATTGGTGGATGTTGCAGAAAACCAGGGAAGAGGTTTCTTTCCATTAGAAATACCAAAAAATGAACCCACCTATCTTATGAAGCAATCTTTTTCCTGTCTCTGAAAGTATTCAGGGAGACACTGAATTGAACAAAGGGATTTCTGTATCGCTTGGGCAATTGGTCGACTTGTTAGACTCCTTTCAATTCTATGATTATTTGATTCTAAGTATTTCTATCTACCACTTAGTATTTTTTGGATATCAAAAAAAAGGGTAAAAGAAAGACAAAAATACCTTGAACAGTTTCTAAATATTTAGAAAAAGTTATTGAATATAATTGTTTTCATTGCTGTGAAGAAATGCATTCATATGTCATCATACAATATATTCCAGAAACAAATGTTTTATTTGAGTTTTTTTCTTTGGCGTAGGTACAACATTTATGTCATCTTAATGATGAATATATATATATTTTGCCATTTTATCTGATTTGTTGTTATAAAGGAAACATTTAAAGCGTCTACTTACACAAGCTCAGCATCATTTTCTCTTTACTGATTCAGTTAAATATAGATTGCAAGACTCAGATATGAGCAACTGGTTGATGATTCTCAGAGCCTTTTGTGCTAATGTATTGTCAAGAAATAAAGATTCCCAACCAAAAGAGACTAACTTATCCACTGTTCCTGTCAGGATGGAAAAAAAATTGATAATGTGAAAAATATAACCAATTTACTCTGTTTCCATGAGCTACTCAATTCAGCCTATGTAGGAAGGTATGTCTTCACAATCAGCATACCTATAAAATTTTTGGACTTCTATCTCTGGAAATTTACATGCCAATTAGATGAAATCTTTGAGATATGTATTCAAATCATGAACTGTGTGCAAATAAAGAAACAGCCTCTAAAATAAAACACTTCCTTAAAAAATGCTAGTACCTCAGTGCACAGGGGATGGAGACTTTTAAAATATGGAGAAAAGTGAATTTAACAGTTAGAAAGATGTGAAGGTTTTCCCTCAAAAGTAAAGAGAAGACAGTTCTATTGTGTATTACAAATCTTGTGCACTCCTCCATAAGTATTTAATAAACTCAACTATTCACTGATAGCATCAAGGAACATTTTTGAACATGTGCAAAGTATAAGTGAGTTAGGGAACATGACTTTACATATTCATTATATAAATTTCAATGCTTGCTAGAGTTGTGGAGATGTAATTTAATCATAACAGTGGCATGCTTATAGGAGGATTACACTGTAGGCAAAAGTTGTTATATGTAGTCAAATTTTTTTAAAAAAAATAATGTAGTACAGTATACCTCATATATAATGTATTTCATTATAACAAGGACTCAGCTATGCCAAAGGGCAAATCATGACCCACCCACCTATTTCAACCCCCAGGCCATAAGAAGTATGCATTTCCTTTGAGCTCTTGTTTTAGATATTACTCCTGAATCCTATACCCAACATTATAAAGGATTTCATGTTTTGAAAATGAGAATACTTACTGAAGATACAGTACTATAATTAAAATAAACAGATGAACAGAAAAACAAAAATCTGAAGGTCTAAAGACTCAGAAAACAGCATAATAACATAAAAGCAAATTAGTTTTAGAAAACATGGCCTTGCTCAAAAGAATGCTAAATGAGATAAAACATACAGTAATACATTCATATTTTAGTAACCATTAATTTTCCCTCCCAAATAACACTCACTGAATTAAACATCAAGAAAAATTATATGGAAGAAAAATAGGCCAAAATACAAAGAACATGCTCAGTGACTGTATATTTTCTTATATAAAGGTATTTACAGGAGATTACAAGTATATTTTTCTCTTAGCTTCTTAAAGATTGGAGAAGGGCATCTATAGTAATGGAATTTGCAGATGGATGCCAACATTATATTAAATTGTCAACACTAAGAAATATGTTAAAATTTGAGTACTGCTAAGGAACTGAAAATCATTACAGAAATGATATAAATTAAAGAAGTATGAAGCAAAATAGTTATGGAAAATAATTGAAAATATACGCTGCTGTGGCGAACCTGAAAAATACTTGAGAATTATCATAGAACATTGGTTCCCTTCCTTGGGACTGTGACCCAGATTAAGGTTGCTGAGGGTCTAGGGAAGGGTCAGGAAAGATTCTCAGGGGGGGAATGTGTTCCCTGCTCTTCTAGATAAACACAGAATGGCACAGGAAAAAGAGGTATATTTGGAAATGTAGGGTGCTGAGGAGTCTTTCTCTAGGCCAAGGCAACAGAACTGGTGGCCAGTATTTATGGAGCAAAGTGGCATAAATAGATTTCTGTACAGAGCAGTCTGTCACCTACAGTCTACACCGGCTACCTGGGATTCATTTCGCCAAAGCAAATAGGTGGGACTCTTGTAGTAACAATTTTAGTCTGGCCGGTAAAACCATGATGACCAGTTTATAGCTTCCTTGAGAGAAAACTGAGAAGCAAGGTAATAGATGATCGAAATTGAGGGTTAAATAATTGGTTCACAATGAAAAATACTGAGATCCAAAGAGGAAGCAACATTTTCTTCCCCCACCCCCCGGGATCCAAATAAGGAAATTTGAGGCAATTTTATTTTTTCTGAATAACAGTCAAGAACAACTGAAGTAATGAAGATGCTCCGAGGATACGCTGGAGAAGAAAAAATGTCATGGAAGCCCAGAGAGAGGGGCCTGCAAACAAATGAGCATGGCAGGCATTTCAGGTGACTGGTAAGAACAGCATCGTAACTAAAACTAAAAACCTGTCCTCCATGTAGGGAGAACCACTTCCAAAAGATGAGCATCTAAACATCTAAGCTTGGATACAGGTTTTTAAACGATGGCCAATGCATTCATTTCTTCCGAAAATGAAGTTTAATGAACTTAGTAGCTTAGTACTAGACTTTCAGAAAGAAAGGAAAAAAGAAACTCCACATAATCAGTTGATATTTCTTTCATAGCTAAGATTTCTGTTTTATTTACACTAAAGGGAGAGACAATTTCAACCCGATAATTTTCAGCTCTGAAGTTTCATTTTATGTGCGCACTGCCAACTTACCGACCCTCTCAGGGCTTTGCACACTGTAATCAGGGTTGCACCGCTCAACACCCTTTTCCTAGAACAATAAAAACCCTCCAGACCTTTTCAACCTGTCACGTTTTCACTGCATTATAGAATTTAAACAAGCTTTGAAGATGAAAAAGACTGTACACAATGCTTAAGTGTTACTATTATTATGATGATGATGATATGGTCTACAAGATGTACAAGGGCATTTTGGGATGAATGTATTATGAGTCACAAAGTTGCGACTGAAGACAGCTGTTTGATTGCTACTTGAGAGAGTAGAGTTGAACAAGCCTCAATATGGATGATCTCATTTGGCTTTATAAAACGAAACAGAGCGCAGGCAGCTAATTGGATAATATATCTCCAAGGAAAAGAAGAGTTAGTGTAATTCATCTCTTCCCTGTAGCATATATCTTGCCCTTGGTTATAAACTCCAGATAGGACTTCTGTTTCTAAAAGGTCAGATTATCTTTACGCTGGTGACCTCACCCTCTGTTCACATCATGTAAGCTTACACGTTACTATTATTCTTTTTAACTTTAGTTATATGTATTTATCACTTTCTTATTTTTTTTTGTCTTTCACTCTACTTTATGATTCTTGCGTTATTAATATTTTTCCTTTACCATGAAAATGAAGAATAAATTACTTAGAACCTTGACTTGTATTTATGAACTCCATACTACAGTAGAGTATGGGGGGAAAATATGAATTATAAACCTATAACCTGCTGAATGTTTCAAGATGCAAAGAGATGAAAAGTAAATAATTATATAAGACTCAGTAACAAGAAATGTCCAGGGTATCATATAGTTAGTTATCAAATGTGTCAAGTAGACCAAAAGGACTGCAGATTTAGGCATGAAATCTACCACAATGTATTAACTGGACTATAAGGTTGTAACAAAGAAATAGGAATTTTCCAAAGTCATATTGATAGGCAGAAGGGAGCAGAATGACATTTCAGACCAGAGGAATGCTGTGAGGAATGTCACAGAGACAGAAAGGAAAAGATGTTTTTTTCTGAAATGGTATGATGGGAATAAAGACCCCATAGGGAGTTTCTCGAAAAAGGGTTGGAAAGGTTGCTGGGGAAAGATTTAGGCAGATGTGGAATCTACATTAAAAAGATGAAGCTTCGTTTTGAAAACCTAGGATAGTAAATATCATGTGTCACATCTAATTTGTTGATTGATCTGCAGATAGATTGATTTATAGACAATGTCCTCAAATCTGTGTTAACAAAGGTTACAAATTAGCTCTGGAAAGAATTTTTAAGGTTCAGCTGGAAAGAGTGCCATTATTGTGGACATGAAGGTAATGATGATATGGATGCAAAGTGCATGCTATAGATATTTACCGTCTATGAGTTACTCAATATGGAGTCACTAATGATTTTGATACAGAAGAATAACTGGACTAAGGGGTATAAAATACTTAATAAATACATATATGTGGATTAGAGAAGGAAGACAGTGGAGCAAAGCAATCAAGTATGAGATATAAATCTTAATAAGGGGAAGTGTCTGTAAGGAAGGAATAAATGATGGAAATAAATGACATGACAAAGGAAAAACATCAGTAAGACCTGATGACTAGTTGTGCATATGGAATATAGTAGAGTACGAGTCAAAGATGAAAACACAGCTTTGAGCTTGAGTGATGGAGAGGTTTTTGTCTCATGGCTTAAAAATATACTTTTTCATCGAATACGCAAATCTTTCTCATACAATATGGATTGTGGAATCTGGTTTATTGAGCAAATGGATAGCCCATCCTGAATGAGTAATACATTGAAATGGAGTAGAAAGAATAGGAGGAACATTTGGGGTGGGCAGAGGAAAAGCAAACCATATCCAAGAATCATCAAGTGATTCATTAAGTGAGAATCATTAAGTGATTCATTGTAATTGTTGATAATATTTGACTGGTGTTTTCAGTGACTTATATAGCGTAAGTGAAGGGTGAATGCATTGTGCTTTCTGGACCAAACCCCTCAACAAAGGGTTGAGTATGTAAGAGGGCAGAGACCAATATATACTTTTGATAAGCAAATAATATAGAAGTGGAAGCTCTGTAGAGATCTCCAATTTAACGTTTTCACTGAAAAGGAAAGTATTCTTTTGATTTATGTCCAGAAGTTGTCTGATGTACTATGTAAAAATGATCTTTCATGATCAGATCACATAGTTCTTAAAAATTCAGCCTTTCAAATCAGTAAGTTTTCTTACGAGGGTGTGACACTTTTGGTAGTACTTAAGCTGAGTTAGGCACCAAAATATAACATCTGGGAAGACTATCAATGAGGAATTGGTCAAAAACACATTCACCAAGAAGAATAGTAAAATGAATCTCCCTTCCTAAGAATTGATTATTGACTGTGCCTTATAAACAGCATTATCTCAAGTAAAAATCTCTAGGATACCAAAGATCAAAATTACTAGTCATATAATATTGTTTTCCCTATAGAAATATTTTTCAAAGACTTAGTCACATGTTCCCATGGTATGTTCAAATTTAGTTCATTTGTAAGAATTTGTTTTAGGAGATGTGAGGAAAGCTACTTTTGTTAATTCACATTTTGGTTTTAATTTGATAACTTTTTAAAGATATCTGCTGAATGGTGGGGGTAGAGCCATACTACCTGATAACTAGCTTAAAAGTCAAATCCTAAAAGACATAACCTATTTCTCCAAATGCTTAACATATCTAAGAATGGCTTGAACTCAAATGACATAATCTAACCTACAAATGGATGGAGAAAATATCACAGCATGGAAACTAAATTTGGTTCTGTTACTTTTTTTTTTTTTTTTTTTTTAACTAAAAAGCTGTATGAACTCGAGAAAGACACTGCATTTCTCTGGGTTTTCATTTCCTTAGCTGTGAAGTGAAGACATGAGGCTAGATGCTCTCTCAGAGAACCAACTTTCATGAGGTTTCATCATGTGGAATCTGTGTAGGTGATCAAGTAGGCTGAAGAGTAACCATGAATATTGATTTGGAAAGTATCAACACAAGAAAGGCTGGAACTACTGGCCGACTGCTTTCTTTGTGCTGCTCCATTACATTCTCCCACTGCCTAGTGCATAGGGAAATGTCTGAGAGGAATAGTGTCAACTTGATTATAGAGCCCTGACAACTCTGGAAGATCAAGGTTAGCTGCCTCAGAAGGTTTGAAATTATATAGTCCTGCCCACTTCCTCTAAGTGTCTTCAAAATAGTCTTGGTTCCCATGGGCAATTCCATGCCATGCTGGTAAAGATATAATTAGTGCTTGCTTTATTTCTGGAGATGATTTGGGCAATATATATATTAGTATGTATACAAATCAGATTTCTGTATCCCAGTAATCTCCCTTGTAAAAATCTGACCTAAGGTGATAACCACACAGGTGTGAAGAGCTCCACACGAAGACTGTCCATGAAAGTGTGGTTCACAATGTGAAAAGTCGGGAACAATCTATACGAAAGGAATACTCTAAACGGCCATTAAAACTAACAATGTAAGGGAATGGGAAAATGTGGACAGCGTCTTATTCATTGCAAGGAGGAAATTAAAGACCAGCATGCCTAACAGAGCACTTGTAAAAAAGTGTGAAATCGTATGTGTGTGCGCATATGAGCATAAAGGCATCGGTAGGTGTTTTTTAATTCTTTATTGGAATTTTTATGTCCCACTTGAATTTTTTAGAATCAATATATATCAATATTTCAAAAACAGTAAGATGAATAAAGAAGGATTTTGGCTCCTGATCAGCTGCAAGTGAATATAGAATAACACCTGGGTAACAGCTAGGCCAGTGGTGAACGTTCTTTCTAGGTCATGGCTATGCTGTGAAATATTAAAATTTGGAATGACTCTTTTTGAAGAAATATCTCTTTGGCATCAAGAATTACAATGTCTGCAGCTGTGTTTAAGTATTTGTTATTATCATCATAACTGAAGGGTTTCCCCTTTTTTTCTAGTTTAAAATCCTGAAGTTATATAACTATCCTGTATTATACTACATGTTAATGCTGCTGGCTCTGAACAGGTTTTGTTAAGATTTTTAAAGCGAGGATATTTTGTCTGTTCTTGAATATCCCTGTGGAATACTTTTTTTGCCTGTTCAACATCCGAACCTACTGTTCATGCTATGAATCTCTGTAGGAAATAAAAACAAACAAACAAAAAAAACACAACACCCTCCCCTTATTATCTGAAGCTAATCATGTCAGATACTTGCTTTCCCAGCATCCTCTGAGCTCAGGCACAGCCTCCACCATCAGAAACTCCTGCATCGGACTTTAACGACTGGGCAGAAATTTTTAGATTCAGTATATATGAATTTTTTTAGAATCAATACATATCAGTTGATTATATATATAGCCAAACAGTGGTGATGGCTGTAAGGGCAAGTTTCTGGGAGCAAAAGTGCCAGGTGGGCAGATGTTGCATCTTGAGCTCAGTGGTGGCAGCAGCAAGTTCTGTATCAGTCTAGTCTGGAGTGTCATTTCTGAAAGCTAAGCTCTGAGTTGCTTTTCCAGATCCCCCAGTGACTGTCTGAGCTACAGGGAACACTCACCATAAATTTATTTTCTCCTGAATCATCCACTCAGCTCATAACTGAGGCCTCTCCCTAAGACACTCGTGCTTCTCTGCTTCCCACGGCCCAGCGTGCGCGCAGGCCTGTGGCTTTGCCTTTCCTCTGCCACCTTGGAGGACGGGCGCTCTCCTCTATTCGAGGCTGTTCAAGAAGAAGACTATCGACGGGCCCCACCTGTCAGCACCTTAAGGACTTGGCTGCTCCAATTCTGCCCTCTCTCCTCTTGCTCTGCCAGCCTCTTACTCTTCACTGGCCCTTTCCCTTCCACCTGCAGACATGGGCATGCACCCACCACCTTTAGAGGTGTCTTGCCCTCACCCATCCTGTCAAGTAACTAAGTGTCTGGTGCCTCACTTGCCAGTCACCCTAGGAGGGTGGTCTGTGCGCCTCGCTGCGCCCCACCTCTGACTCATTCCGCAGCTCTCCCCGTGGTTTCAGTTCTCATCATTCCCCTGGAACGCGTTGTGCCCGGGCCTCCAGCAGCCTAACGCCAGGCCGCCCAACTTCTGCAACTCGGCCCCTTAGCGTTCCCTCTTGCTTGAAATCGCTTCCTTCCTCTTGGATTGTTTACGCCCTGCCTTGGTTTTCGCTCTCTCACTGACGTTGCTTCTGCCCAGCCTCCTCTGCTGGTTGAGAAGAGATCTTTGCCTTTAAGGGACCCCTCTGGTCTAAGTCCCAGGTGCTTGTTTGTCCCATAATTTTCCCAGAAATAATGTGATCTATTTTCATGGCCTGAAATGTCACTTGTGCACTAAATGTAAACGTTTTGCACTGGACAGATTTAATCTAGTGCCTCATCGCTTTATGACCACCAGTGACTTCCTGTGAAATCTCCATTCCCCTGTGAAGGTTTGAATTCCTTGGTGATCTTTACACGGAGGCTTTCAAATACCAAGTGATTACTGACATGTTACGATAAACATTTGGCCTATTTGGTCTCTTACTTCAGTAAGTTTTGAAGGGTATTGTACAAAAAAATCCCCAGCCTTCTATTAATACAATAATAGTAATTTACCAAGTCTAGGACATATGTAATTTAAGGTTATTAAATAAAACTGCTGATTTAAGCAAATAAACAAATATCCCAGAGCTCGAGAAAGCACAAGGTACCCCCCTAAATTGTTGGAATTTGTCTTTTGGATGTGTTCACCAAATTTCCAAATCATTTCTAATGTCTTCATCAAAAATTATACAGACCCAAGTCTGGCAAGTAAGATGTGTCATCAATCTGTGCAATACCATTTTGGATGAAAAGCATGAAAATCTATTTGGCTAGAAATGCAATTATAATTTTTTCAAAATTCCATAATGGTATAAAGCTTTGATCCCAATTGACACTGGTTTAAGCCAAAAAGAAAAGTGGACAATGCAGGGGTTACAGCTGACCCGGGATGCGGTGTTATTCAGGGGTCCCAGCAGCGACTTGGAACCCAGGATCTATCTCTCATGTCTAAGCTCCGCTTTCTCTGCATTTGCTCAAACTTTCTGTGGTGGCGAGACAGCTGCAAGGGCTCCAGCCTCCCATCTTTTCTGGACCAAGTGCCATAGAATAAAAAGTCCAGATTATTTTCCCAGTTGTCCCCTGAGGTTTCCTTGGCTCTGACTCTGTCAGGTTCCTGAATCTGATGCTCTGATAAACAAGGCTGGAGTCAAATGCTTGCTTTTCTTGCAGTAAGTCATTTTTATAGGTTAAGAACAGGGGCTTTTCTTTCTACAGAGAAAAACCAATGGGCTATTGCTAGGGAAGAGAGAGGATGTTGGTATAGCTAAATAATAGCAAGTGTTCACCACAACTAGACACACACACACCCCATAATTGCCAGGTTTAATGTCAAGTCAAAGCCATAGGATTGAGTCCCAATTCTGCCACAAAAATGAAATTACAGTAAGTGGAACATTAGACCCTTGATCCAACAAGTTCTACACCTGACTTCATGTTTGACTTGGGCTATGGCATTGCATATGCCTCAATTTCCTTATCTATCAAATGGAGATAATAGTGATACCTACCTCCCAGAGCGTTTGTTCAGATTAAATGAATTCACATATATCTGAAGTAGTTCGATCAGAGCCTAGCACATAGCAGGCCTTGTATAAGTGTTAGTATTATTCCTCAGGCATAGCCTTGAACGCTGCCTCCATTTTTTCATTTGTAAAATTAGAGAAGGGGTCTACATTATAGTAGAAAGTCAGTATGTCATAATTCTATGCCTTTGTAAGCATGTGGATGACTCTTATCCTTGGATAGACTTTCCTAACGAGCCTTTGAAGCAGGAGGCCTGAAACCCATTGCAGAGGCTCAATTTTACGATGAGCTTAATAGGAATTATATACTTTTTCTCTTATGATATTCTAAACGAGAAAACAAATCCACTGCCAGAAATATGGTTAAAAATATGTACCTGTTAGAATAGCTCATCATTATAAAAAATCTTAGTAAAGCAGAATGACCCTCAGCTCTTACCTCTGCTCTGTCAATAGAGTATCAGGCTGGATATGTGATAAATCATTAAACAAGATTTGAGATTGTGTCTAAAAACACACAGATCTAATAAGCCACAGCATCGTGTCTCACTGAGCAGCACATACTGTGTAGTAAGACAGATCATGGAGTTATCAAGTATGACCAATAGTTGGACTATTTTTAGAACATAACCCAGGTATTAATGTATACAAATTGCTCAGATGTACCCCACAGAATGGCTTATTTCTAGATGGCTGCTTTATGTTGATTTTCACTTTTTTGGTCTAAAAATAGAATTAAATTTACTCACCTAATATGAGATCAAGATATGAAGTAGCATGTCTCTTTAAATAAAATAAGAAATTGTGCTGGGACTCTCTTAGAGTCTAACCTATATCAATTGAAAACTTCTGGCCTAATTGAAGCAGTAGTTGCATTCTTCAAGTGTCTTTGTGTTTGAGAGAGATAATAGGAGATATGTTTTAATTATGTTTCCTTGTTTAAAGGGCCTCAGTATGCATGTGAATATCTGTGTATGTATTGTGTTATGTATGTATTGTGTTATGGTGTATATATAGCTGGATATTAGTTTAAGGATATTTCCTGGGACTTTAAAAAAAGAAGCTAAAAAATATTAAGAACAGGTTAGGTAGCACTGTCTAAAACTTAGTTTAAGACTGTGAATAATAGGGGGAAAGATAATTAAATTATCATTTAATAAGAAGTAACTGCAGTGATCATGTAGTGGTCATCTGTCATCACTGGCATGCCCCTAATCTAAAAACCTCAGATGTCCTTGGGAGCAGTGAACAATATGGTTAGAAGTCTCAGATATTGCCACTATTCCCAACCTCTAACTTGTGGATTTCTTGGGGCCAAGAAATTCCCCTTATTCCCAGGAGTCTTACCTTGTTTGTCTCACTGACTTAATTAGCTTTGAACTATGAGTGTCCGTGCCTTTCTTTCCAGACAGAGCTATCTCTAGATTCTAGACTAGAGCAAATTGGAACAATTGCCCAGGGCTCTGCTCTGCTGGGGAAACCCAGGCAGCTGGGGCTGCTGCGGTGGCTTTGTGAAGCTGGCTGGGGAGTAAGGGGGAGAGGGGGGAGAGGAATACAATAGAGCACAATGATCAAACACAATTAGCACAGTTTGTGCAGAATCCTCTACCCCCAAATTTTGCCCACCCCATGAGAAGGCCGCCCAGTGCCGCTAACACTGCAATCCACTGTCCATGACGCTGCCCTCTATAACTGAATTATCTTACTCTCGACACCATTTCATGCTTTCGCCCAACTCACATTTATCAAGGTCTGTCTTTGTGTCTTCACATTTGTAATCGATTATTTAATATTTGTCATAGTCAAAGGATCTCTGTCTCTCCCACTTTAGTGAATGTAAGAATTACATGGTGTGCTTACTGAGATTACATTCTCAGGCCCCACCTCCAGAGATCAATATTCATCAGATGAGACCCATCCATTTGTACTTTTCAAAAGCACCCAAGCTCCTTTCAGAAGCACTTAATTAGACCATAAAATCTTCAAGGTGGGGGGCATGTCACTCATTTACCACTTGGTTCCCCAACTCTTAACAGAGTGTCTGGCTCACAACAGTTACTCGGCACATATTTGTTTAGCTATTGAATTATACTGTAAGGACTATGTTGGACCCTAGAGTACAAGGAAGATTTTATCACAAGCCCTTCTGTATTAATCAGAGTCCAGGCAGATGACACAAGGAATACTCAAAGGAGAATTTAAAGAGAATTTAATGAAGGATTGTTGACAAGTCATGGGCAGGGTTTAGTCAGCAAAAAGAGACGATGAAACATCCAGGGCCTAGCAACAGCCAGAAGCAGCTGCCCGTAGGACTAAAATCACAAGGGGTAAGTGCTGGGACGGGGGTCTGCCCTATGAGAGTGTACCCAGGGCAGAGAGAGTCAGGGGAATAGGTACCCTCCTGTCTCTTTTCCCATATTCTGAACTGATAGTGTCATTAGTCAAACCCTCCAGAAACCAGATGGCAGGAGAGCCCAGGTGATGCAGTGAACCTCCTCTCGTGGCACAGAGCAGAAAGAGAACGCAGAGAGTAGCTTCTTTCCAGAAGCTGGCGGACCACTGTCTTCTAGTCAGTGTACAATTACTGATGAACAAAGTTTAGAGTCAAGATAGTCACTAATACTTATCACTGGATCGTTTTGCCATGTGTATACACCACTCCAACCGTCTAGATGCACGCAGGATAAATCAATTGTGTGAACACCAGGATGGAATGTTAATTAAATGGAAGTTTTCATTACCAGATGATCACACACTCATAAACACATGCATATGTATGCACACACACTCTCACACACCCATTTCAATGGGATTCATGTGATATTATGAAGTGTATTCACTGTGAGAACCTGGACAGTTGTATCTATAGCATCAATTAAATATCAAATAAATGTTTGATAATTTAATAACTGCAAAAATTATTAGCTCTTGGCAGATTGACTTACACTAAAATGATTCACTATTTTAATGTTAAAGGACACAGAGGAAAAAAATCCACCATTCATGTTCAAAGAGATAATTATTTATCTCAACCTCACTTTTATGACTTTCCTAACTCACACTTCTTAAAACTACAGATGATCCCTTTCCCTCCGAAAATTCTCAGCTTTTTGGTTCATTTTTTTTTATAACTCCATATTTTAATGCCTCGCATTTAGTTAACAATCATTTAATTCAGTATTTTTAGAGCAACATGGAATTATGAACCCAAACTTAATGATAATGAGGACAATATTTCAGAGAAGGACAAACGTCTTCTCTGATATATTGCCAAAAATATGCTGCTGAGATGAAGACCACCCACAAGCTTCAACTGGCACAAGACGCATCGGCCCATATGTATTAAAGAAAAAAGAACAGAAAGAATGGAAGAAAAGGCCACATGGAGCATTTGAAACTTGGGCTCACTAGTGTGTTTCTAAATAAAATGCAAAGAGGTTGTTCCAATCTCCAAATTCAATTGAACAGATGTTCTTGAGTACCTATGACTTGATGGTCTTCTGCCCTCAAGACTCTTGCAGTTCAGGGCAGGAGGGAGGTAAGTCAACAAACAACACTACACAAAGTCACTGCGATGCGCTGCTGCCTAGAGAGGGAAGCAAGGCCCTTAGAAGCTTACTTCCTGCCTTGCTGGGGGAGGCTTCATGCAAAAAGCAGAATCTGAGTTTGACTTTAGAAGAGATGGTATTTAGCATGGAGAGTTGGCATGAAAGGTCCTTCAAAGACTTTCAAGTGGAAGGTGGTAGTGTGTATAAAACAAGACATTCTGAAGCGTCGGATGGGTCTGGGGAGGGGCTCAACGGGTGGGTCAGGGGAGGCCTGTGTGGGAGACTGGGGCGGGGAAGGAGACCAGAAAAGTGCCTGGGTTGGGTTATGGGGGAACTCGCGTGCCCTCAACGAGCTGGTGTTATTCTTTTGGCAGTTGGGACGCCTGGATTTTTGTCACCAGGAGTAGAAAATGCAGAAGGGACATGATCTATCTGGGAGCTCAGGGTTATAGCGAGCTGAGGGAGAGGGGGTAGAGAGGTAATGCTCAATGGGCTGTCTTGGGAGAAAGAACTTTTAATTTGGGAAGGTTCGGTGTGGATGGAAAGAAAGGCAGCAGGAGGTACAGAAGCCTTTAGAAGAGAAACGAGGAGAGGACTAGGTGACAACTGAATGTGGGGCGTGTGGGAGAGGGTATTGCCAAAGATGTCAAATGTCTGAGGTTTCTGGTCTGGATGACTCATACCTTCAACAGAGATAGGGTTCGTCTATTTCCTCCCTCCTCCATTTTGCCTCTTTATAGCCTACTCTTCCTAAATTGTGATATTAGACATATATCATTCAAATTTACAAGTTTAATTTCTAGTGGAATATTTCAGTCTGAAATTTCAGCAAAATCAGATGTTGGGCTTGGTTATATACAACTGAGAGTTAGTGGAATAAAATTTGGAAAGTGGATGGGATCAGAGTAGCAGGAGAAAAGAATAGGGCAGAGGGTAGAAATAAGGAGAACTTTGGAAAACACCTACTTTTCAGGGGCAGATAGTGGGCCTGTGTTAATGCAGATGTAAATGTTCTCTTAGTAAGAGTAGGGAAGTGAACCCAGTTATTTCCCATAGTGGTTTGGTTTGAATACATAGCACTGAGTAATCGTATTTAATTCTGCTTTCAACCCAATGAATAGTATATGGTTGGGCATTCATAAAATCTATTGAAAAAGTGAGAATCATTATTATTCTGGGGCTCCCTAGGCAGGGATTTTTTTTTTTTTTTTTTGGTGTGTGTATATGTGTGTGTGTATGTGAGCGCCTGTGTGTGCCTACACCTCAGAAATTTGTTTCCTCTTTTAATTAAATAAAGCCCATGTTTGCTGGCTTTTAGAGTGGGCTGCAAGGCCCATCTGTTTAACTAGGCACTTGCCTGATATTGCAGGGGGGAGAATTGGCAAGTGTAAATGTGAATTTGAATACCAGATACAGGCTATTTAAAGCTGAATTTATCTTTAATAAATTCACCCAAAGGTGTTCAGCAATAGGTAGTTTGGAAAATGACCATAATTTGTGCACAGTCTTTTTTTTTTTTAAGGTTGAGTGGCGTGTGATTGTGAGAAGAAGTGGAGTCAGGGAAGTTGGTGTCTGATAATGCTCTGTTTCTCTAAGTCTCACCATGAAGGAGGGCAGGCTCCTTCAATAATTGCATTTAATATGCCGGAAGGTAAAATGGTCTTCCATTTCATATGATATAGTACTAACTGGAGAGCAAAGAATACATAAATGTTTTCTTGCTGGTGGTGTGTTAAAGCAGCCGGCAGTTAGGAGCAAGGGTTGTCAATCTTTGAGGTTTCTGAAAGGCATGGCAATTTATGACGTGTTAGGGTAAACAGTTGGATTACATTTCTGAAATACGTGTTCCATCAGGTAAAATCATTGTGATTACAGGCACTGGAACTGTAAGCAAGTTATGTGGTAAAAGGTTGAAAATGTAAAACAAGTATGCTTGTGCTTAACTACTAATCCCCCTTTGTATCTCTGCTAAATAAACTGCAAGGAAAGGAGGGAAAAAGAATGTTTAAACAATAAAAAAGAAAAAAATGTACTATGTAATTCTAATAAATAGTAAGCATTATACAGCTCAAGGAACGGTTTCATCAGTGGTCCAGCCATGAGAGAATATTCCAGAATTCGAAGAATTACAAAAGATTATAAAGAAGTTATTTTAGTTGGAAGCTATTTCTTTTGTTTACTTTTTAAACATTTCTCTTAACTTTTCCTTTATTTTCTGCTATATCCGATAAAAGCACAGGTTGTCATTTTGACATCCAAGCTCCGTTGTTCAGCAACACTTTGCAAATAAAAGCAAAAGAAGGGAATGGTTTTAAGAGCTCTGCATATGTTTGACAGCAGAAGATAATAAATGTAAATAAATCTTTACTATTTCCCCTAATTCAGTTTGTGCATTGCACATGTCAGGACTATAAACACAAATCAACAAACATTTGAAAGAAAACAATATACATAACTTATTTTATATATTAAAAACAACTGTCAAACAATTATGACCTCATGTATTAGTTGGCTGTTTTGAAATATCCCTACTAGAATTAAAAAATGCTATGAGGGCCTTTGAGCTTATACATATTGTGTCAATCAAGAGCATATGTAATATATCTAAAGCATGAGGTAAAAATTTTCTTCATAAATTATTTCATAAATAAATAATTTGCCTGAAAAAGTTTACAAAAATATTTGTGCTTTTATTAAGTTCTCTACAGATATTTTGTGGTTCATGGACATGAATCGATACAGACAGCATTTTGATCTGCTGAACTCGAAATACAAGAAGGAACATGAAGAGAGTCTTCATTCTCAGGCAAACTCCAGCAAAATTGGGTCCGTGAAGCTTCATTCATTAAATTTTTAAGTGAACATGAATTTGTTGGCTTCAGTACCTGAAGTGTAACTTTATCCTTTCAATTGAAGGGCATAATTCACCCTCAGACCTTTGGCTTTAACATTTTATATAATGTATAATTTTGGGTACACTTAATGGTCAAATTTTGTATTATTACAGGTGGAAAAACACCAGCCATCTCAAGGGTTTTGTGCTTGCAAAAGCATGTAATTTAATTTTTTTGAACCAATTTAATCAATGATTGTTTCACGTGAGTAAATTTACACTCTTGATGACTGCCTTACGTGTGCGAGTGAGGAAGAGGAAGATCATTTCCCCTTTTAAAATGTCATTTAAATCTTGGGGAGCAGAAATAGATTAGGGGACTAATCCTTGTGATATATTGTATTATTTAACTTTGCTGCTAAGATGCTATAGCCTGAGATTTTATCAGTTAGATACCAGCTTCAGCAGTTTTAGGTGGTATTAACCCTTTAAATACAAACCGTTTTACTATTCGGATTCATATTTCAAAATTTATTTGAGCTAATATTTTTAGTTAGTCATGGCACAAGAATGTTTCACTCAGATCCTTGTTTTTCCCTGAATAAAAATGCTTCTCACTGTGCCGTGCATATTTCCATAAATGTCGGTAAGGTAATTTATGGCTTAAAAAAGAAAATAAAGGTCTATATTTAATATATGAATACTTTTTACAGTGGAAATTGGCGGTGGACAGTATTAAATGACTCTAGTGTGAAAATATGCAGGTGGTCATTAGTAGCTGACTATGAGATTTACTGAAGATTTTGATATTAATTTTCCCTGCAAGCAGGACTACATATAAATCTTACTCTGTTCCCAAATTAATTTAAATTGATGGTAACATATGAATAACTCCATGCATATAAGGTTCATTGTCTTCTCACTCCTTTAGGGAATATATTGTTTGCCTCATTGTGAAACTGCATTTTGACTACTGTTTAACCTGACTAGTTTCTCTATTGCAAAAGAATTATTGCTTTTCTACTCATAGAGTATGGGACACGATACCGAAATTCTGGAATAAAAGTGCTACAAAAAGGAATCACGTATCCGCCTGACTAGGTATATTAAGTAGAAATAAAGACCTTTAAAAAAAGCAGTAAGGTTCTAAGAGCACACGCTTAATTTTTTTGATTGGCTTTCTCACTTCTGATAATAGTATGTTTTGAACTATATACTTAGCTTTTTTCCCTCTTAAAAGATGCAAGAACCATTTAGTGAAAAAATATTTTGGAGGAAATTACTTCATCTTTGGCTTACAGATTCATGATTGTAGGTACCTCTCTAAAATTCTAATTTTAATCATTTTGCAGTTTGGAGAAGGAAGGATGTTTCTTCTTTTAGCACAGAATTAGTTTAAACTGATTTTCACTAGGGGAAAAACATGCCACTTAAAGTCACCCAACTGAAGAAAATGAAGTCCAAACTCCCAAGAGATGTTTACTTAGTTTTTAACACCTACTATACTTTGAATCCTGTCGGTCCTCTTTTATGCATTGTTGGTTTTTAGAAGTTAAAAAAGAAAGAAAGAAAGAAAAAAAACCCACCCCACTCAATTCAGTAACTTATTTTAAGGGAATTTCACTTAACAATGAGAGTGTCTGGAGATGTGAAGGAGTGCAAAGAATGCCACGCTTAAGTCAGTGTTCCTCATCGGTTCCCCTAACTCCACAGAGCTGCAGGTACTAATGTGGCAGCGTCTGAATAATGCTCCCACTCTCTCTCTTTCGTAGCACCCCGCTCAGGCACCCGGGGAGCCGGCTGGGTCCCCCAGCCACAGAACCACAGCAGCCTCCGCCGCGCCTCTCGGGCTCGGCACAGAGTTCAAGTTCTCAATGCCACTTGCCATCCGGCGCCCGGGACACGCAGACCACCGACGGGGTAGGTGTCCCGAGACTTCTGCACGTCCCAGAAAAAGGGCGGGGGAGGGGCCGCTCACAGACACAAATCCTGCGTCGTTTAACTGGGAGGGAGGAGGGAAAGTAACACCCAAAAAGGTAAAAAGCACTTCTGGAGTTCTCCGGACCGTGGCTGGGAGCATCCCCGAGCGTCCCGGGACCCCGGCTCCGGCCGCCCCGCGCCGGCCCCCACCTGCCCCCACCCCCTCCCAAGGTAGGTCTGGCCTCTCCCGGGTTATTCCTAAAGCCGCCCGGCTCCCCTGCGTTTCCAGCCCGCGCGTTCACACGCGGGGGTGGGGGCGGAGGAGGAGGGGGAGAGGCGGGGCGGGAAGGTAGCCGGGTCCCGGCCCCGCGCAGCTCTCATTCGCGGCGCTCGGACTCGGGCGAAGTTCTCGCGCAGCCGGCTGGCCGCGGCCGAGGCCGGTCCCGGCGGCGGCGGCGGCGGCGGCGGAGGCGGGTGCTCGGGGCCGGGCGGGGCGGCGGCGGCGGCGGCGGCGCGGGGACGCGCGCTGTCTCTTTAAGGGAGCTCGGTCTGGGGTGGCGCTTTCCTCCGCGAAGGCTCCTTTGATATTAATAGTGTTGGTGTCTTGAAACTGACGTAATGCGCGGAGACTGAGGTCCTGACAAGCGATAACATTTCTGATAAAGACCCGATCTCACTGCAATCTCAAGCGTCCTCTGTTTTGGTGCTGCTCGTTCCTCCAGACCCCGCGTCCTCTCGATCGCTCTCTCGCCTTCCCATTTTTTTTTTTTTAAACAAAAAACAACACCCCCCTCCCCTCTCCCACCCGGCACCGGGCACATCCTTGCTCTATTTCCTTTCTCTTTCTCTTGCTCTCTCTCTCTCTTTTTTTATAAAGGGGGGGAGGGAAGGAAAAGGGGGGGAGGCAGGAAAGACCTTTCTCTCCCCCCCCCCCCAAATAATCCAAGATCAACTCTGCAAACAACAGAAGACGGTTCATGGCTCTGGCCGCCGCGCCACCATCTTTCGGGCTGCGGAGGGTGTTCTTGACGATTAATCAACAGGTAAGGAGGGGAGGCCCGGGCGGCCGCGGGGCCGGGGCGCGGGGGGCGCGGGGGCGCGGGGGGCGCTCGGCCGGGCCGGGGCTCCGCGCTGCGAGTGCTGCGCCCGCGCGTGTGTGCGCAAAATGTGGGCGATCGCGAGCGGGGAGCCCTGGGAATTAAAAGTGACTTTCTTTAAAAAAAAAAAAAAAAAAAAAAAAAAAGCGGAGGGAGAGTGTGCAGAAAGCCAAGCGCAGGCTTCTCGGGTTTCACATGCATTTTCTTTCTTCCTTTTTTGCGCGTGCGATTCTTTCTTTCTTCGCTTCTGCCCTCTTTCCCCCCTGCCTCTCCTCCTGTCGGTGGGTCCGAGGCATCCGAGCCTTAGAAACAGCGACTTCCAACTGCAGTAGCCCCTGGAGTCAGGAGGGTCAAGTTCAGCCGCCGGGGAGGAGGAAAAACAAATCTCCAATTGCCAAAAAAAGAAGTTTCAGGCCGGTGCCCCCTCCCCCGCGCTGCCCCACTCCCCCTCGCCGTCTCCTCGGGGCTGATTTTAATTCTCTCCTACCGGGCGCAGCGGAGCAGCTGGAGGTGGCCGGACCCGAGGGGCCGCCGCCGCCGCCGCCAGCTTTCTGGGGCTCCCGACAAGCGGGGAGCAGACTAGGCACCAGCATGCAGAGTAGTAAGTTGGGCGGACTCGGGAGGGCCGGGCGGGGTCTCCGACAGGGGCCTCCGTGTGGTCCCCAAAGTAGGAAAACAGCCCAGGACTGGCGTTGGCTTTGGAGAGTTTGCAAAGCCAGGCTTCAAACTTTTTCCCCTGCAAGGCCCAGCGGGGCTGGAGCGGGAGGGCTGTCGCATCCCCGAGGCCCCCGCGCGCGCGCCCGGGGCGGCCGGCGGGGGCTCCGTGCCCCTCCGTGCCATGTGGCAGGGCCTGGCGGCCCGGGCGCTTCCGCAGGGGCTGGGCGAGGGGCAGGCTTCCTCCGCCGTGCGGGTGATGCGCCCTGGGTCTCGGGTCAGCGGCCAGTGGCCGGGGATGAGCCGCCTGACAGCAGCGGTGGGACCTCGGGGCGGACGGGCGCTTCGCCTTCTGTCCAGTTCCTGTTTGGGTTCTAGAGAAACGCATCTCCGCAAGGCCAAGGCAAACACCCCTGCCCCCTCCCCGAGCGCCAGGATTGCAGGACCCCGTGAATAATTTGCGGGTGAGGCGGAGGTGGGAGCTGTTTGAAGTGCAGAGCTGTTTTTGTGGCTGGGACAGCTTTCTTTTTCTTTTTTATTTTTGTTAGTACCTGTGTGAGAGGGTGGTGGTTCCCCCCCCAGGGAAGTCAGCAACTGTTTTTATGGCCCTAAGACTCTAAAGCGAGTGAAGTTAGAGGGCGAGGACTGGTGGGCTTCAGGGGAGAGGGGGGGATCTTGGACTTACTCAATGTTAGGTCTCGCTTTACTTCCTCCTATCTTTTTAGGCCTCATAATTGATAACTATGAAAGTTTTTGAGTAAGAGCGATGGACCTTAATGATGAGCGAGAATTATGATAGAGTGTTCATCCTTGTTGCCCTATTTTGGAAAATCACGGCTAGACTGTTCAGCGAGGTAAGTGGAGGGAGCAGCTGAGCGGAGAAGGGAAATCGCAGAGAAGTTAGGCCGAGTCCTGACCCGGCGCACTTTTGGGGAGTCATTGAACTTTTGTCAAGGCACCAGGTGAACAGGAAAGGGTCTGCGAGGGACAGTAACTACAAAGGGACCAACCCAGAGAGACAAAATGACAGAGAAGTGATAACTCTAGGCCTGGTTGTTGGCTAACATTGGATTGCTCAAAGCAAAAAATAAAAATAAAATAAAATAGGAACCTTCCAGCCAGTCTTCAAAGCCCTTCAGCTCTTTAAGTTAAAACCTATGGATGCTTGCTGGCATCATGTTACTTTCCTGCTGGTTTTAAGGAAAAGTTGATCATTTCGAAAGGGCTGCCAGAGTGAAAAAGGCAAGGGGCGGCGAGGGGAAGGAACGCGCAGCCAGTTCTTGACGTGGACGAAATGAGAATGAAAGTTTCTGAGCTCGGTGTTGTCAAGTTTCTTACATGCTGCTCATTTGCCTAGAACACTTTCTCAGATATTCCACCAGTGAGCATAAAACAGCCGACCAGCTCTAAAATGCTGTGGGCTTTTTCTCTTTCCCCAACTGCGCCGGGGTTGTGAATAAATACAGGGTTTTGTATGGGAAGATGAAGCGTTTCCTGTAAGTTATGATGCTGACAGGACAGTCTGGAAATGATACCAACATTTGGAGGATTTTTTTTTTTTTTTTTTACCTTTAAGTGAAAGTATATTAATGACGTGCTTCATCTTAACAAGTCAAAAATATTGCTCTGGGAGCTTCTCTCTGCTCAGATTTTTAAACTTTCCTTTAAAAGTTATACCCGGGGATGAAACATCTCGAGGTTCAGCATCATAGATAGGGCCACTAACCTGCTAAAGTTTGACGATTACTTCTGGATATTAACAATGTGGGAAGAGAACTCCTGAGGGGAAATGGAATTTCATGCCAACATTCTGACTTGATTTCTCTAAACGGGAGGCATCCCGAAGCTTCATGAATACTCTGTAGGCAAAGTATTATTTCCCATCCTTGAGCTGATGTTTGCGGCTTCCCAATATATCTGTTGTATGTTAGGATATATGTGTGCAGAGTACTTTCCCACACAGAATAATAACTAAGTCTGACACTCTCCAAATAAATCGTGGGACATAACAAGTTCTTTACAAAAAAGTTTGTCACTCCTCTGAATTCTAGACGCTGGAAGGGTCTCTGCTGCTCTTTAGATGTTGTCCTTTGTGTCTTCAAGGTAACATTAAATACTAGGGGGAAAGTGTCCTAGTAGCTGAGAAGTCTGAGCTGTTTTTAGACCTCAGCTTTTTGACGATAATATTTTAAATGACTTTATAAAATTTTCGCTTAAAAACAGGTTAGGCTCCATATTAGTGTGCCAATCATAAGTGAGTTCCATATGCCCCTACTATATTTTCAGTATTATTTTTACTTTTCTTTTAAGTCATACTACTTCTGAGTTTACTCTGATTTCCGCAGTGTCGGTCTCTCAAATACACATAAGGAAATCTTCATTCATCAGGAAAACCTTCAAAACAGGGAAATGAATGCAGCTGCGAAAAAGCTGCTTTTAGGATCCTAGTATTTCAATGATGTTTCTATTATATTATCATTATCAGTGTGTGTGTGTGTGTGTGTGTGTGTAGAGAGACAGAGAAATACCACAATTTGCACTTAATGATCTGCATATTTCTATTAAGAACGCCAAAAGGTGTTAAGTTTTAATAAACTGTCTTACTTTCTCTGTTGAAGTAAATAAACATTACTGAAAGTTTTAAGAGAACTTGTAGCAAGTTGTTTTTGAACTAGAGCTTTATTTCGAATTGGAAATGAGCACAAATATTAGTAACTGGCCTTTAAATGTTTTACATAATACAGATATGTAAAAATTATTATTTTTCACTTAAATTGCCCTTTGGTAGCCAAAAATAATATAACAATACTGTGCTATTGTGTGTAAAACAAATAGACTCTTAAAAGTTATGCGCAGGTATTTATCACTGATTTCAAGGGAAAAGTATTTTTGAAATAAGTGATGCACTTAAAATAAAATGACTGGCGCACATTAAAACATATTCTTATTAAGATATTCTCTGGTGTGTAAAATGAAGCCATTCATTCAACAGACTGACAACTTTCCACTTGGTATTTGCCTTTGCTTAATTTAGTTTCCGCAGGACAGCTCGTGTGGTAGTCTGCATCTGTTTTTGGCAGGCATAGAAAACTATAAACTCAGACGGTTCTGTCCCAAATAGTGCAGCTCACAAGTTACAATCAATTTGATAAAAGCAGCCAAGTTTTATGGACTTGCTTTCTGTTGTTCATCCTTGGTGAAGCTTTCAGGTAACTGAGGTTTCTTTCTCTCTCCCTTTTGCTGGTTATAACTACTAATGCCATTGACAACTAATTCTGAGTCTTGTTTACTTGTCTCTCTGATTTATTATTTATTGAAATTTGGGGAAATTAATGACAGCATATCTAGCCTTGGTTTTACTTTATCTGTGTGATAACTACATTCCTCTTTTGATATCATCCTACAGAAAGAAGCGAATTTTTTGTTACTGTAATAGTCATGATTTATGGAATTGTAGGGTCCCCCTTAGATAAAATATGAAGAAACTCTTATATCCTTTGCCAAGTAGAAATTTAATCTACTTCTCTAAGAGTACTTATACTTCTTATGTATAGAGGAGTCTAATGCACTTTGTAATCATTTACACTGAAAAAAAATTGAGCAGAGTTTTTGTAGTGATCAAAATTATTTATCTCCTAAAAGCTTTAACCAGTGGGTTAAAGTAAATATGCTAAAATACCAAGTGTTGTTTTATACTACTGTTCAGTAGCAACCAGGGCTGCAGAGGGCATAACCACTTTAACAAATTTATCCTGGAGTATGAGTGGGTCTTAAGCGGTTTGTTTATTTGTGTAGGATATTTGATTAATTATATAGGGCCTTTATAATGTCTTCAGTGTTGCTCTGATGGTCACCTTTAGGATCGTCATATCACCCTGTGGTTCTCTGATCCCTGGAAATTGAGTTCGTTGGTCTTTGGTTTGGTTCTCTGATGGGATAATGATGTGGAACTTGATTCAGGCTAGAAAGAGATTTTTTAGACTTAAGGAAACCTCCTCACTGAATTTGCAGAAGGATTTGTGGATGAAAATTATTTGAATTGTTACGAGTCAGATGAAGAAGTGTGACTGGTCACTGTAGCCATATAGTGGCTGTTGGAGTAGCAATGTCCACTTTGTCACCCCACTTTTTTCCCCCTCAATACCACAAATCCAAGGAGCAAAAACAAAGATGAAATTATCTATGTATTTCACATTTGAAGCATCATTGGAAATCATTTTCTGATGGAGAGCTATGATTGAAATACCAATAGCATCCAAACACTTCAAAGAGGACATTAAGGCTACACTTTTTTGTTCCTAAGTATGTTTCATTAAAAATAAGAGAAAACTTTTAATATTTAAATATTTTTTAGCTCTTTAAAAACCTGCAGTAAATACTTTACAAGTGGCTAGACACCTTCCCTGGTGGTTTAGTTTATACAAGCAGGAAACTTTCTCTCCTACCCTTTCTCTCTCTCTCTCTTGTTTTCTTTAAACCAACTGACGTAATGCCAAACTTTGCTTTAAAAGAACAGACAGAAGTAATTGGTAGCTTTTAACTTTTAATAATGTTCTGGATTGGTTTTAGTGGCCAAAATGCCATTTAAAAAAAAAAAAAAAAGTTCAAGTAAGAACGGGCTTGTGGCCTGAGGAAGAAAGGCTCTGTTGATGTAGTTATTTTTATTCTTGTTTTTCAATCTGTTATTAAAAATCTTTCCTGCTGAACACTGCCGGATTTCTCCAGTTGCTCTCTGTGATGGCTGGTGCATTTCAGGTTACCGTAACTTAAACAGTTTTTGGGTTTTGGGGAGAAGTGGGTATTTGTGTTCCATTCTTTCTTTCTTATTTGGAAAAGAACATTTGTTTTTGTTTCAACTGAGATGACTTAATTAAGATTATCAATGGCGACAGGTCAATGAATATGTTTATATAAAGAACGCTACACCTGTTAGCAAGAGCCTGAAATGTGGAAGTTTAATTGTAACATTAATCATTTTTATGTGCAGAGGAAGGAAAATAGATGAAACTTTACAAAAATATATTTTTAGAGGGAAAGCGTTAATTTTAAGGGGCAGTTTCTGCTGGCGTCTTTTTTCTCTCTCTCGCAATTTTAGATGATAATTTTTTAACCCTATTAATTACACAGTGTTTTCAAGTTTCCCCTTTTTTTTCATAGTCATTTTCTCTCTTCCTGATCTTGCACGGGCAAACCGAACTTTCTCCAATTAAGAGACATCTTGGTGATGTTGATTGACATCAGGGCAACTTCAGAAGCTGGCAAGTAGGAAAATCTTTGAGGAGGGCAAAAAGATTTGTGCCAGTATTTCCTTCCTTGGGGAAAGACACTCCACCCAGAGAGGGGGCCCTCCACCCCATTTGGTGAGCCAGAACTGAGCAACATTTCTGATGTGAATTGTTCCTAAGGTTGAAATCTTATGGTTACTTGTCTGGGACTTTGTTTTTAACCCCAAATTTGTTCTGAGGTTTGTTTGTTTTTTTTAAAAAAACAGAGCTTATTTTAGAAATAATACATACTGAAAATTAGGTATCACATTGATACCTTAAAATGACTTTTAAGGTGTTTATAATTATCATAAAAAGCATTCCACATATTTAGGCAAGTTGAGCTGCTCTTTACATAGAAATTTGACAGTTTTGATTTACCTTAGGACTTTCTCAGTTTTTCTGGTGAGAACTGTACACTTTGGTTCAAATCAGCGACGTTCTTTCTTTGCTAATTCTCTCTTTAAGGAGTTGTCGGGAAAATCTTTAGGAACTTAAGCTGGAAGTTGTTCGCATCAACATAGTGAGAGTGTCTTGGCTAATTTCATTTTTTCCAATGTTTTCAAGCCTAAATTTCAAGTTACAGGTTTCTCCGTCAATACGTTTTTATTTAATGAATGTTGGCTTACTCAAAACTGAGCGAACCGTAATAAAGTTTAGCAAGAAGGGAAAAGAGGGGAGACGGAGGTGTCCAGAGCTGCCACCCTTGAACGTCAGCGGCTTGTTTACTGCTCGGTGGTGGGGAGGCCCCGGCGAGGCTTTGTGGAAGCTGATATGAAAAAATCCATCAACTGCGCATAAGATCCCCTCCCCTCCCCTCAAGGTTTACTTAAACAATATGTTTCAGTTTTGCCTCCAACCATTCGGCACTACTCCTGCTCCAAGAATCACCACTACCTTGGTTCCTGAGCGATCAAGGATGGCACTTTCTGTTATATAATGAACTGCAGGATTGTTTGAACAGAGGTAACATTTTGATTTGTGTAATTTCGGGGTAGTTAGTAGGATACCTAGCATATGAGAGGAGATCTAGCAGTGTGGATGCCTGCAAACGCTTGAAGTTTTCACAATGCTGTTGTGTTTAAATTTTTGCTGCTGTGTGCACGCTGTTGTGTGTGTGTTAGGCATGTGATGTATGTGGACTGATGATATGTGGGTACACCTTGCTGGTGGAGCCTAACATGCTGAGCCATTAACTCTTTGCTTGAAACATGAATCTTTTAAGGAGCTGCATGACCTACTTTATAAAGTCTAGGAGTTTGAAATGAGTATGGAGTTTAGCCAGAATGAAGCCATCATTATCACAATCCTTAGAGCTGCTCTGAATTGACTAAGAAATGTAAGAAATGGCAAAAAATTATAAATCAAAATGCTACCGTTCAGTGTATTTTGAGAAATGCTCCTGAAGATAATGTTTTCCAAGTCCCAGTTTTGTCGAGAGCAGCAGTTAAATGACGGGGCTGTTTCTGAATATATCTTTTTATGGGACAGCACTTCATAGTTTACAATTCTGTCATCTCAAAACGTTATGTAGAAATAATATAGAACATGTAAAGACTCCGTACTGTGACCATAGCGTTTTCCCCTAGGGTGATGGATTCTGTGCGTCACCCAAATGTGATGCTGTTTGCCAGGCTTGTAATACTGGTTTTGAGTGTTGCTGTATGTCCTATTTCATCAGGCAACATAGTACAACAACTTTGGTATCTAGGTAATTGACACAGTCAAAATAGGCTCTGGAAAATGTTCTTAAAATATTTTTAAGTGAGTCAGAAGTTAACTTATATATTAAAATACTTTTAAGTAAGTCAGAAGTTAACTTATATGTTCAATTTATTTAACACTTGAATAAACAAATGACTCATTTTCAGCACTTTAAGCCTTCCATAATGCATAGTGTTAGAAGGAAATATTCAAGTGTCCATAGTTTATTTTGTCTCTTTTTTCCTTTATTTGAAGGGAGCATGGTTCTTTTATTTTCATTTATAATTGTTTCATCTGTTAATTACTTTGTATTCACCATAGTGAGTGGTATAGTATAAAGAATATTCGTATTACCTAATGTATATGTATGTCTCAAGCCTTAAAAAAGTATTAACATTATATTATTAAATTGAGTATTATAATAATCAGGAATGAACCCTGTATAGGATGATAGATACAACACAATTGCTATTTAGACCTTACATATATTTTAGCTGTTAAAAAAAGAGATAAAAGAGATTTTGATTTAGAGCTTCTGTATTTGTAGTCTCTGGACAGAATTTATGAAACTTAGAAATCAACAAACATTTATAATAAAATGTGCTTCTTGATTAGATTCTACAATACAGTTCTCAGTGAATTCTTGTGAATCACTATTTCAGTTTCTCCTTATAGAAACATCTATTATGACTGAGATCAGATACATCTATAAATAGTGTGAATATATATGGCAGAAGTTCGTTTGCGGAATTTAAATTTCTCTTTTACCAGACACACTTTATGTGCAAAGGGATCAAGCCTCACTAATCTAGTTTTAGTTTCATTTTTTTCTGAATTATGCCCAAGTCAGCATATGAATTTGTGGCTTCATATGACCTCAGTGCGCATGTGTACGTGCACCTATCTGTAGTCTCACATGATCATATAGAATTTTTGCATTACAGGCATTGAATGGAATTTTAACATATTACATAGTTTTTTGAAATGACTTTAGTCTTTGCAATATACATTTTAACTTAATGCACTGATGTGGGGGTTAATTTAATTGCAATTTTGGTCCTGAAATGAGAGCAAGGTTGGCTAAACAAACTAGAAACCGACTTCCACTTGTGACTCCTCTGTGATGTCATTGTGCACCATCGTCCTTCATCTCTGAAAGGTGCAGAAATAAACACATCAGCCTGTTTCTCTCTCAACACTATGAAGTAGTTCCAAATATATAAAAGTTCCTAAAAGAGATTTTGGCATTTGTTTCCGCTTTACTTTTTGATGCCATTAAATATTTTTGAAAGAGAATCTAGTTCACTTTAATTTTAAAAACTACCATTCAACTGGTGGAAGTTAAGAGGGGTCATATGTATATATTAATTGGAATCAAGGCCCATATTATTCAGCTTTCTCAAATATTAGTCTCATTGTTGAATGATTAGTAGTTCTTCATCAATTATTTTTAGATATATCGTTGAGATCTTTTAAAATCACATATATTTTCTGTATTTGGTGGCTGAATTGTATGTTAATAAAAATTTAAATTATAAATTGAAAAAACACAAATGATTATGTTTAATACTGTCTTCAAATTACTCTTTTTAAAGATTATTGCAAATGTTGCTATTTAGTTATGCAAAACTTAGGTAAGTTTTAGAAAACAACTTAGGCACAAGTGACCAAAGCAATTACACATGCAAGTAATAAGTAACATAAAACATTATTCTCTGTAATTTATAAGCAAATAGTAAAAGGTGTTTCTCCTTTACATTTAAAATGAATTTGCATTACATTCATTGGGTATAAGATGTGGTCAGTTACTGTAAAAAAGTCATTGTCATCTAAACCTCAATTACAATGAACAGTTTATTTTACTCTGTTTCTCATCACTGTTTATTTTACTTTTAAATGTCCCGTTCTTAAGACAATTTATGTTGTTGAAAGAGTGCCCTAGTTACTTACTTTTTACTTTTTCTTTGTACTTGATAAGCTTTCAGTAAAAAAGCTGCCACTCGTAAAATTTTAGGCCAATAGTAAAAATCATAATGTACACATTTTATGTGTAAATATGTGCTCATGATCTTGCATGTTCACTTTGTCCAACATTTAACTCTTTGGCGTTAGACTTATGTACACACCTGTCAGGTGCTTCTTAGTCCCAGAATAGTGCAGCCTATCACTGTTCACTTTTCATTGAATATACATGCTCTCGTCACTCCCTGAGCAATTCAGTGTATCATTGGTAATAACAGACAGTTTTAAAGGAGACCAGAAAAGATTAGATATAGAGACTAGGAGGTTCGATATGAGTATAAGCAGGTCTTCCTCTCCTTTGTTTTTCCCCATTTTTGGTTCCTAATATTTAAAACGAGAGAGAGGGGGGAGAGAGAGAGCTGAAGAGAAGGGGGGCTTTAAAACTGCACAGTGCATTATAACGTAAGGAACTATTGCTATATATAGCTTCATTTATTTATATATCTTTGACGTAGAAAACTTTTGACCTCTTTGCCTGCGGTGCTTGGGAATGCGAGATAAACCCCGTTGGGGTCACACTCATCAGTTGCGGCTTTGCGCGTGACAGAAAGCACCCTGGCTTCTGGGGCGCTACTGTGCTGTTTACCTTCAGCGGCGCAAGGCCTGTAAGTTAATTTGGCATTTGAAAGCGCAGCTCGAATTTTCCCTTTTTGAAAACCCTCTGGCTGGTTTTCAGAGTAAGCAGGCAGCGTGATGTCGTTCATTTCAGGATGCTCAGGGAAATTATGCTGAGACCAAGCATGCTTCCTCTGGATTACTCTGCCATGCTTTATTACCATTTTTTTTCCTTTCCTTCCCCCCCCCCCCCTCTTTGGGAATCTAATATTTCAGGTTTTTGAGAAATATGTATTGCTCCTTTTAGTTGAAAAATGTGCCAGCTGTAGGGTTTTTACTTAGGTTTCTTTATAATATTTATTTTTGTGTGTGGGGGGGAGCAGCATAAGCAAAGGAGGAAACTTATATACTGTAAAATAATAATTTCACTTATTGTTTGTTGCGGGCAGGCCTTTACCATTCTATTTTGTCTGAGAAAATGCATTGAATGAAATTAAAGAAAGTTGTGGTATAATTTTGAAACAGTTGTAAGCACCAACTGACAGATTTCTGGCAAAAAGATTAAGACAATTTTAGTTACTCAGTGCATCTACCAAACTCTGTAGTCCAAGTTTATAAATATATATTTGACAAGTTGATCATAGATGATGCTTGAAATGAATGTGTCTTGATTCAGGGAAGAGAGTACTTTCAATTATTCTCACCGTCAGTGTGCTTTATTTAGATTTTCAAGAACCAGAATGCCAACTCTCCTATCAGCCCTTTGGGGCCTTTTGTTAAGAGTTTCATTGTTTATGGTAGCTTATATTCAATAACATCGAGCACTCGCAGCTTAACATATTTGCATGTTGAGCCCTAGTGAAGTTCAAAAAGTAATTGTATTTCTATAAAGATTTAGGGAGTAATGAACTAGAGTAGTAGCCATGTGCTAAGGATGAATCTGAGGTTTGGAATTTGTAGCTGATTTTGGGGAGCTGCGGCATAAATGTAATAACAGGTAGAAATATTCAGAGTGATCACCTTTTATAAATGTTGCTTCTGTCGCTCACGTGTAGAAAAATATAGCAGGGAATGTTTGCGTTTTGTGTGTTTTGTCTCCAAGCAGAGGAAACTGACAGTTTTATGTTTTAAGTGCCGAAAGTTGTTCTTGGCTAAGCAGTCCCTGAGTTAATCACTGGGATGTTAACTTGAATTTTTGTCTTTAAAAGTTTTCAAATTCGAAAACAAAATATGCTTCCATTATTTCCAAATTGACATCCTGCATTCTGGATTGGTTTTTAGAGAAATGTTTTCCAAATTCTCTTGGATTGCTTGAAGTCCATTGATTTTGAAATATTTAGTTTTGTTTTTTTAAGCTTTTCAGAAAGGAGAGGAAATACTTCATCTTTTTAGGGTTTCTTATTATAGAATCCTTGTTATTTCCCATAAGATGCAAATTAATTTTTCATTTTTTTTCTTTTGTGTTATCTTTTTAGAAACTCATTTTGAAATATCAAATTGAGAGCTCAGTGATTACAGCTCTCTCCCATACCTTTCTGTGATAAGATATTTTGGTCATTTCTAAGGATTCACTATGGAGAAATCCTTTCTTACGTTATTTGCATACTTTTATTTTTACTTCAAAAAAGATTAGTGTTTGAAAATCATATATTTTTTTCTTTGAGGTAATTGCAAAAATTCTGAACGGTGTAAAATAACATGACATTTAGTTATTTCTCATTTGCATCTTAGGCAATTTGTATCTAAAAACATGATTGAAGGAAAACAAAAACATTTTAACCATCTTTGAAATCAGTTTAAGGTATTCCTGTGGAATTTTTCAAAAGTACTAATAAAATATTAAATTCTGTTAATGTACAGGGTTAAAATTAAACCTGTACATACAGTGAAGACTTTAATCTGACATATCTTAAAGATGTTTTAGCAAAAAGAAAATTTTCTCTGCTTTTGTGCCTGTATTTTATTTTGTGCAAACGACTTAGCTTAAATGATTGGCATCCTTAAATTATAGTTATGTGCAAAACAAATAAGGCTGCTACTATAAAGGAGCAACAGCTCTGCACATTCCTCTTAAAGCCTATTTATAAATATTTTTGTTTGGAATAAATGCGTTAGGCCCTAAAGAAAGAGATACCAAGTTGCAAACTTAGTATCCCTAGCACATGGCTCACGGAAGGTGGTGCTGACTCTGAGAGAGCGCATTTGCACTCCTGTTGGATGGAGTGCACTTAACAGTATTTTAGTGTCTCCACTGGTAGAAATGTGGACATTTCAACCAGCCACCTCCTCGTTTAGTCCTTGTGATGTCAGCTTAACATTTTGCCAAAAGTTGGGTCCAGGGTAATCAAAACCACGTTGTGCAATTAGGCTAATGCGATGATTTCGAATCATGTTAAATGTGTTATTTCGAAAGGATAATTTTAAGAAATTTACCTATTTGGAATATAATGGAAGAGCTGGGACAGTGTTTTTAGATTTAATTCAAAACCTCTTCATAACAGATAATGAATAAAAAAAATCCCCCGGATCATTTCTTCTTTTCCTAACGTAGGGTTTATTTGCGTAAACAACATTGTAGAAATAACTGGTCCACTTTATTTTGACAAAAGATGATCATGTAAAATTATGAGCAAACTTTCTGAGCCCAATAATATGCGCTCTTTATTTCATTAGGTTATATCATTAAAACCATGGACAAAGGAAATAAAGAGAAGAATAAAAATGTAATCACCTGTCTGAGGTCAGATGGACAGTGGGCTGCGGAGCTGGAGAGCGTTTTCGCAGTTCTGTGCTGTGCTCTGAAACCTGGCCCCGTCTGCTTTGCTGAGGGGCACATAGTTCATTGTATTTGTGCGAATGTATTTTGTCCTGCTCCCCACATACATGAGGAAATGTGGATCTAGACTTTTGAGTATTTTCAATGTTTTTTTTGTTGTTGTGGGGGTGGAAAAAGAGACCCCGGCCAATAAAACACTTCTTTTCTCAGTGGCCAAACTTACCTGGAATGGTCAGTCGAAAATCTCCTGTTCAAGTTTAAGTTTTGTTTCTCTTAATTCAGGTATTATTTAGACCGACCATAAAGATCCTCCTTTATTTTGAATGATAGAAGGGACATGAGCGACTGCCCATTCTAGCAGAATCATTTTGTTTTACAAAGGAGAAAACGGAAGATTAAGTTAAGTGTATTTCCCCTGATCATAAAGCTACTTGGATAAAGGACTGAACTTGAACCTGTGTCTGGTCACCATCCTCATTTATACATAAAACACTAGACAGGTTAGATGTTTGTGGAGGAAATCTGCCTAATGTTTGAGATTCATTCATCTTTATTTTTCCTTTTGTAGATAGATAGGAGAATACAATTAGAATATCATGTGTTAGTATGCAACAGATCAGAAAATAAATCAGTTGGTATATTCATATTACTTCTCTACCAGTACTTTCCAAAGAAAGGGGAATCATATGTTTAGTTTAGTTGTCCTGGAAGGTTAAAAAGTTACTGCAGAAAATCTAGGCTTAATGTTTGTTTCAAACCCTTGAGTGATAGAAACTTCTTTAGATTCACTGACATGAAATCCAGTCGGCACTGGAGAATTGCTGATACAATGGCTTATTAGAAGTTAGTTTGCATTTTTCTTCTCCCTTTAGCTTAAAATACCTCCAACATTTGTCTATTGTGAGACCAATTAAAAAAAAAAGTGGTCCATTTGAATTAAGGATTTCTTTGTCTTCCAAGAAACTGGGCTTTATCTTTTTCATTCATAATGGCCACAAGTCCCTTGGTTGGTTGAAAACTATAGACAGCATTTGTGAGATTAGGCCTGAAATGTGCAGTTAGTTATTAAAATGTGCTCGAGAAATTATTTGTGGCATTTTACATATAAACTCCACAGCATTTATAAAAACAAATTAACAGAAGAAGAATAAAGGAACCTCATTTATTTTAAGTGCTTTTCTTCTTACGCCCGTCCTTTGAGTGATACATTTCGGCCTAAATGTAGTGAAAATGAAATATTTTAAAATATAAATTTAATGCCTATATTTTTTTTAGAATTTCTCTAAGTCTCCGTTTCTGTCCATGACCTCACTATACAAGATGGATGCAGTTAACATTTCTTTATTGGTTACAGTTAAGCTAATTTTAATCACTGACTTTGTTGCATTGGAAAAACAGGCAGTTTTTTTTCTTCTTAGGTAGCTGATGTTTTTTACTTAAATTTCTTGTTTTTATCTTTCAGTGCTAATAACTATGCTGTATAATATAAAGGGTTAATGCAACTCCTCCCTTCAGTGAAATTTATGATTTACAACCCTGGATGCCACTATCATTTCCTTTTTTGCTTTAAAGAATTGCGGTGAATTCCATGCAGAAAGATGTTGGACCCAAGACATCCTCCAAACCCAAGTCAGCCCCAGGAGCGACTTTGGAAAGCACGAGGCGGTGTGTCAGGCTTCGGAAACGGGCTGGTTTGGTCCAGCGTCTGATTTGGACCCATTTCATGTTGAGTTGCCCTTTTGTGTCTAGGTTTTTCACTGTTTGTATTTGAGCCGGAGGGCAGGCTTGTTTTTAATTTGGTTATGTTGTTTCTTTAGGTGAAAACTCTTTGTAAGTGGCTGTGAATAGTTATTCCTTTAAAATGAAACACTTTGCTTGTGGAAAATAATCATATTCAGTCAGTCAGAATAATCAATTAAGACAGAGAGTAATGGAGTGATTATTAACATTTAAAAGCGATTCTTCTCACATGGGTTAAGGAGCCGTTTTAAGTATTATGCTGGTCATCCCACATAAAATCTCTTTCTTGGTATAGTGAGCATACTATACAGAGAAAGGCTGAAAACTTCTATTATTCTTATTACATAACTATCTAGGAATTTTTTTCAGCTCTTCCTCTGACTTTTATCTCTTTATATAGTTGATTTTTTTAACTCTGACTGAATTATAGCTTAACATCCAATGCATAACTGATAGAACCATAGGAGATGCTGTAAATGCCGAATTTGCCCTAGTTTTTCTTAATGTTATTTAGAATTTTTTTTCTAAATAAAATTGTTGGCTTCTTCCCCAATATACAGACTATTTCTTTTTCTTCTTTTACTTTAGGAGATTGGAACCTTACTATGTACTTTTGGCACTGATGACCAAAATACGTTTAAAGTGCCTCTCACTCTGGGCTTTGTTGATTAGAATATACCTTTTTTGGTTGACTTTTAAAATAGGTCAAATCCAGAAAAGGTTGAAATAAGATGAGTTTTTGTATTTCTTTTTTCTTGCCATTTATTAAGGGATTTGCTTTCCCGATAAATCTGTGAACATTTCATTTTCTTTTACTCCCCCTTAATCACAGCTCTGCTAATATATTCACTTACTTTTGGTATACCTTTTCTCACACATTCTTTTTTATATTTTATATTCTGTTTTATACTTGTTCTCATAGCACATGTTTGTGAGCAAAGACCGTCCTGGGTGTTTTATAGAGGGTAGTTAAATGGCATTTATCTTCTGCCCATTTGGACTATAATCAATCTGTAGTTGCGTATGGAGCGGCCTTAGAATCTAGTAGAAATCCAGGTGCGATTCTGTAGCTAATATCTGGCTACTGAAGCTGATTGATAAGTTAAGATTTAAGAACTGGAGTGATTTTAGGTAACCATCGAAAAATATTGAGTATATCTACTTTGACAGTTTAGAAAAATACAAGGTAAAACAAAACAAAAGGCTACTTTTTATTTATTTCCAGATGGATTTCATCTTGTACTTGGCATGGCACAAAGTCAAAATGTTGCTCTTTGAGATTTATTAATTAGAATGTTCCTGAGCCAGATATGGAATGTGGTCTATTTTTTTCAGATAAAAGATAAACCTACTCAGATATAAAAATAAACCCAGAGTGGGGAAAATATTGAGAGCCGGAATCTGAGTTTCTTTTCATGTACATCTTCATTTCTCAACTAAGCGGAGTCTGCCAAGGCTCCTCCATTTGTTGACACTGCTGTGTTGAGGACACCAGTGGCCTCATGGAAGCCAAGCCCAATTGTCTTTCCATCTGACTGCATCTCTTAAATGTATTGGACGCTGCCAACCATTTTCTTGAGCATCTCTCCTGGCTTGGCTTCTGGGGCACTGCGTCCCTGCCATACTTGTTCTAGTTTGTCCTTGACTCTCTTCATCTCTACACTTTTCCATGAGGATTTTATGTTCTCAGCTTTGGATCTGAATGAAATAACTCCCACACATTCATCTCTAACCCTGACTTGGATTCTGAGTTCCAATGTCAGTGGTCTTCAAATGCCATAGGTGTTTGTTTATAAGCCCGTTCATCATCATTAGCTTGGCGTTCAGGACCCTGAGCTGTGCTCCCAATTTAGCAGTTCCATCTGTACCACACCATGTGCTCTATCCTCAAAGTAGTGCTTAGTCCCAGAACATTCCCAAACCAACCTGTGTTCATGTTTTTCCTTCTAAGAAATACTTTTCATCCCGCCTTAACTATAGGAATTCTACCTATTCCTCAGATGTTGGCTTTTGTATTTTCTTTTTTAAAATCTTGTCTATTGATTTTAGAGAGAGAGAAAAGGAGAGAGAGAGAGAGATCGATCAGTTGCCTCCCATATGCGGCCCGACTGGGAGTCAGACCCACGGCCTACGTATGTGCCCGGCGTGGAATTGAACCCGCAACATTTTGGTGCACAGGATGATGCTCCAGCCAGCTGAGCCACCTGGCCATGGCCATGTATTTACTCTTTCAGAAGCTTTCCCATTTCCTCTCATTTCGGTTTAAACGCTCCTGCCCTGGGCTCCCATGCTGAGTTGGAGGAGAGGAAGAACATACCCAACTCATTTTTATTCTCTTTACAATGCCTTGGATATGGTGGTTTCTCAAATGCATTGCATGAAATTGGCACGTGGGGGAAGAACGCTTTGTCCAGAAAAGCATAAGATGTTTAGGTGTTGAGAAAATTGTGAAATTGGATTGTCAGGTTGCAGAGAAGAAAAGGATTATCTGATGTTGCTTAATCAATAGGCATTTCTTGAAGTTTGCCCTAATGTATTTTTTCCTAGGGTATAATACTGCTCTCTGTGACTTAACACAGTATACTTTGCAATGTGCTTTCAAATTCTGTCTTTTATTAATATCACTGAACCAGGTGTGACAGTGTCAGTGAAACTGAGGCAGAGGGAGGCCCAAATACATTTGCAAACTATAGAAAAATGAAAACTCACGGTGCCTTGGTGTCCATCTGAAGTACTACAGCGTAATCAAAGATGCAAAGGGATACAAGATGTGCCCTTAAAACATGAAGGATAGCACTGTTAGACTCCAGGGTCATGAGTTGGAAATGTGTAGATTCAACTTCCACGTGTTGAATATTTGTCAGCACAAATGCTGTGTTGTGATATTTGAGGACAGTGGCTTATGTATTGGCTTCACGATGGAAGGTGCCTGTAAGCGATCCAATGCCTGGACGCTAAGGCAACAAGGATGATTTATCCCTTCGGAACTAACTAGAATATTGATGAACGGGGTTTGTCAGGAATGGGGTGGAACCGTAAGGAATGATGCTGTGGGATGCCCAGGTTCATGGCAGTGAACGCGAACCCCCCTTTTCTCTATTTAATATCCATGGCTCCTTGTGAGATGGCCAATAAAGTGATAACTGAATAATAGCTACTGAGACATTTCTCATGTTGGAACAAGAATGCCTGAGACTTCTTTGAATGTTTGATTTTTAACAATCACTTTTAATTTAATCTTAAAAGCTGAAGGAACAATGTCGAAGTGTGTTTGTTTTTGTTTTTGAAGACCATATTATATTGTTGGCCTTCTCTTTGGTTTTTTTTTTTTTTTTTAAACTAAAAAACTTTCCTTAATCTGAGAATTAGGAAGTCCCTTTATTTAATGTATGAATCTTTTAAGCACTTAAATATTGTTTTAAACAGCCCTGGAGAATTATTGTGCATTTCCAAGTCTGTATGGACATGGAACTATGAAGAATAAGTAAAGTAAGAATAAGTAAACTTAATGAGTTTCTTTACTTTTAGGACAGTTCATTACTTATAGGACTCACATTTATCTATTTCTTCCTTAATAATAAAACATTCCAAAGCTTTCTAGAAACCTTAGCTAAATGCATTTTTAAACATACTTTTATAATGTCACCTATGTCTATCAGCAACTTTAAAATCCTTTGAAGGAGACCCTTTGGATGTTTAAAAGTAATATCTGCCTGAATTTTACAAACTATTTAATTGACAGTAGACAGAGCTTCATTTGAAGAGTACAGTCTAGTTAATAAGTAGGGATTTTTAAATCCTCTGTACTTTTCCACAACTGAAGGAAGGGGTGCATACTTTTGGTTGAAAGTGAGTAGGCGAAATTTAGTCCTGCTGCTCTGGTAGTCTTGGTGGCTTAGAAATCTCTTTATTGCAGTTTCATAATCCTTGACATGACTCTCCAGCTCTCATGTCTGCTAAATGCAGAAATAGAGGAAGGAAATGTATGTTTTGGCTCCATTAAAATGTTCCTTATCAGACTGTATGTAGGAGGAGTGGACGCTGTTGAAGACGCCTCTATTTGCCAGCTGGACAGCATGTGCACCGGGCTAGTTTCCTGTCTGCTAAAGCTGTGAGGTGCCCTTTAATGATGGGAAGGAGCACATTTATTAATGTGTCGGTCGTCGTGTTTTCACTTGTGAAAATCCGGGAGCAGAGGGCATGCAAACTTTGCCCAAAGGCTGGACTCAGTTTGCATAGAAATGAGCGACATGTAGCAGCAACGGACTGATCTGGTCCATGCCTAGCTAGCACTGATCACTAAATAAATGTGAGAGCAACCGCAGGCCATGGGTGAGCTAGGCTGACAGGGGAAAGGCTGCTTGCTTCTCAAGAGGTTAGCCTTCCACTTGGGGCCACCTTCAAAGGATGATGGTGGCTCATAATTTTTGAGCACTCTGTTAAATGTATTGTCTCCTTATTTCTCAGGGAAGTTTTAATGCATTGCCTGGGCCACTGCAGGTAGCAGAATCAGGGTCTGAACCTGGGCAGTCTGGCTGGAGAGCTAAGGCTTGGTAAGCAGTTCTCCTTTATTTCTCATCAGGTATGAGCAGGTTTTGAGCTGCTGTATAATAGGGGTTTAAAAAATGAGGTGACTTTCATATTAACACTGTCCCAGGCTTTCTCTTTAGGCCCTGATTTACTTGTTCATTGTCAGAGATAAAACCATCATCTTTGTATATAAGGCATTTTAAAATCTGGCTTTAGTAATAATTCACATTCAACTTGTGTGGTTTTTCCATAGTGATAGCTGCAATGTCCTGGTAAAAAAATTAATATTAGTCTAAGTAACTGCCTCTTCTTGGCTCCATTACAGTAAAAAGGCTGTGATCAGCAAACTCGTGTAAGGGGAAGTTGTTGAATGACAGGGAGATGTGGAACTGTCCCTTTAATCCTCAGGACTTTGTGTTTCTTAAATTATTTGCCCTCCTGCGTAAGTCAGTCCTTCTGCTCCAAACCAGGGGCCTGGACAAGTGTGGCTTCTGTGTGTAACAAAAACATAGAAAGGAAAGGTTGGTTTGGGTCAGATATAAAAACCAACCAACCAACCAACCAAGCAACCAAGCAACCAACCAAGCAACCAGCCCCTTTGTCATCTAAGTATTAGCCTTTTTGTCTCTGATGGATTCATAATTTTAAAAAAAGTAATTTATATTTTATGAATAAACTATAAAGAGCCAGCGTGTTTTGGTGGTGAGTATAGTCCCAGAACTAAAAGCCAAGAGTATAAAACAGCTTTTTTTTTTTTTTTTTTTTGGTCTCCTTTGATTTTTTTTTTATTTTTTAAGGAGAAATAAAAAATCAGAGCCACAGATGAGCAGCAGAGGTGGGGTTCCACTTCCCTCTCACTGCTGCTGGGGAGCCCGGGGCGAGCGGCTGGCCGTCCCGGGTGAGGCTGCCCGCCGCCCGCGGCCCTGCGGGAGCTGCCGGCGGGGCTCTGTGCGTGTCGCCGGTTCCCGGCGCGAGCCCGGGCCTGCCGCCGCCACCGCGCGCTGCACCCGGGCTGCGGGCCCGCTGTCGCGGGGAGCGCCGCGGGCGCCGTGGGGAGCGCTGGCCCCCCAGCCTCGGCGGGCGGCTGGTGCGCGCCGGCCCCGGCCCCGCGCGCTCCGTCTGCGCCCCGCGCCCCGCGCGCGGGTCAGCTGGCTGCGGGCGGCCTGGTGCCCGGATCGCTCCCTTCCCCCTCCCGCACCTCCCGCCTCCCGCCCCTCTCGGCTGCCCAGCGGGGCTCCCCGTGCCCTCCATCCACGCGCCTGCCCCCGCTCCCTCCCTCCCTCGCTCCGGGTCTCCGATTAGACGCGCGGGTTTCCTTCCCTCCCGGCCCGGGGGCCACCCACCGGGTCAGCGCTCACCTGCGACCCGGGCGCCTCGTGCGGACGCAGCGCGGTGGGCGCAGCTGAGCTCCTAGCTGCGCATTACCCTCGTCAAACATGCATTGCTAGTCTTTCCACCAGGCACATACTTTTTGAGAGTTTTCAGGGAGCTGCTTAGACCAGTATTTCTGATATTTTGAAGTGTCTTTATTTACACAAACTGGGGTGGAGGGACTGTGTCTCCTGGATTCTCAGTCAGAAAGCTGGGAATCAAATGAGCATAAGACGGCCACATGCTTAAAGCACGGTTTGCGTGGTGATGGAGTCGCCTTCAGCAGTGCATGAAGCCAGTTTGGAGTGGCTGTGATGTATTTTGGTGTTCTGGGAACTGAGGCCTTTATATTTTTCTTAAATTACAGATTCTGAGACAGTTGCTCTGCCTGGATTCCTATCAAGTTGTATCCCTCTATCATATCCAGTTTATTTTTAAATTAATTCTTTTTAAGGCCATGCTTTTTACACCCTCTTCATTCATTTCTTTTTCTGGAAGCTCATATTATTAAGGCCATATCATGATACATCAGTATTTTTAGTAGAGCTGTTCTTAAATTCCTTACTAAAAGAGATATTTAGTAAGGAATGGACTTTATTGAGTCATATAATTTATATCCAGTTGCTTCATTTTGTCTGGAAACTTCGTATGCCTGACGCAGAGAAAGTGGTTGATACATAGCTAGATGCAAGGGGCCCATTTTAACCTATAGGTGATGGGGTTTATATATTGATGCCTTAGTTAATTTTAAAATTTAAAAAGAAGAGGGGCATCTAGATCCTTTTTTTTACTTCTAACACTTTAACTCCTAGTATTGCTATCTTAGGGGCAATATAGAAAGCCTTTTTGGAGTGGCTGAGGCCTTGTTAAATTATTAATTTCATAAAACAGTATAAAACTGGAGATGTTTTACTGAAAAGAAGATAAATACATGAAATGATTCAATAAGTAAATCTTTTTAAAGTAATATGTTAAAAAGGAAATAATTTTCTGAATGAAAACAAAAACAGTACTAAACCAATTACTAAGTACTGTTCTGTCGTCAAACTTCGTAACTCAAAAATCACCCTATAAAAACAAAGGTACTGAAGTCCCAGCACTGGTTCTAATATACGAAGGAAGACTGAGTCCACCATATATTTTTCTTACTGGTAGAGCAGCCATTCCTGGAGTTTAGGAGGTACTTGTTACTTCAGTGGTCATAAATGCACATCATAATATTTTTTAACCTTTTTGGTTTGTTTTTTTGGCATTTTTCAATTACTTGAGCACTTTGGCCTCTTTCCACGCTTATTTGTTTTCCAAATATGTGTAGTACAAATTAAAATAAAGGAGTTCCACCCATCCCATTGCCTTCTGGGACATGTGATTGTCTGAAATAGGCTAATGTCCAGCTATATTTAGAAGATCAATAGGTCGTAGCCATGTTTTCCTATCTGTGGTGTGGCTTTGTTGGAACAAAATCAGAATTAGAGTAAGTCTCTACTTTCTCTAGCATATAGTCCCAGCTATGCTGTGAGTAGTACTACCTGGGAACAGGCTGTAGGGAGAGAATCAATTTAAATTACGTGTGTAAAACAGGTTTGGTAAATGCCAGAGGGTTGTGAGAATATTTCTGATTATAATAATAATTATAATCCTTGTCCTGTTTTTAATCTTTTTAATTTTGATATATCATTAACTATGGGAGTGCTCATTTAGACTGTTCAAAATGGTATTTCTAAGGCTTTTATTTTTTTAATTTAAAAAATTATATTTAGGGTATATACATGGTGGAATTACAGAGAAGAGTAGCATCAGTTTCCTTGGATCGTTTCCTTGGAAGACTATGTTCCCTAATTCATCGGTTCTTATGTTTGAATTTCTGTTGTCTGAGCTTTGGTGTTCAGGACCACTCTGAATTGTTAGTTACTGAAAGGCGTGTTCCTGGGTTGTTTTTTTTTCACATTACCCGTGTGTTATTCTTTGGGTCCTTAATGACCCATGCCATCATTTTTATTTTGAATTGTATTTGTGTGAATGCTTAATTTTAACCCATGATGTTTTCTAATACATAACTTTTTGAAAGCCAGAGACTTCCTGCCATAGGTTACTTCTTGTATTAATTTCATGAAATTTCTTCCTCTCTTCCCAAATGAGTCTTTACAGAATTCCCCTTCAGAATTAATCATTGTGTTATTTGTCAATAGGTTATAGTAACTTCCTCAGAACGCATCAGACCCTTTCCTGAGTGATATCTCACGGATAATCTTTAGTTATTCTCTCTGGACATTTCAGAATGCATCTTTTTTTCGTATATGGGATATGTGCCACACGACTATAAGCACTCTGTGAATAAAAATGATTTGTTACTACTGAGGTCACCCAGTTTTTCCGCAGGAGACTAATAAATAGTCATGTGATCTCATAGCCTCTGTAGGTTGTGCCGTATGGTACAGTGATTCTGAGGCATCATTTCAACCACATGGCCTAGATTTTCAAGTTAAGTGTGTGTGTGCATTTTTTTTCCTTTGCGGGAAGTAAGTTTGCTTTTAACATCAGAGATAAAAAAGATTTAGTTACAAAATATATGTTAAAGAAATAACAAAAAATGATTAAAATTTATAAAGTTTTTTTTCCTTTAAGTTTAGAAGCTCAAACTATTTTCTTAACATGACATATGAGATGTCAATCCTATTTTCTAGGGGACATTACAGTGGACCATTGGAATACGTTTTGATTCTATAGAAAAGAAGTCGCTACTGCGAGTACTAATACTAAAGTTTTGTTGGCAAATGCTGCTGTCGAATTATACTTGGAATAAAAAATTTAGAAGCACGGTAACTAAGGGCTTGCTGTGTATTGATGAGAAGACTATAATTTCTCTGTTTGTTATGTAAGTATTCAGATAATGGAGGGAGTTCCAGAAATCGCCCAAGAATTTCCAAGAGACTTTCAGAGGGTCTGAATAATACTGATTCTCTGAAAACCTCTTTATCATTTAGACACAGTTCCCTATTTATTTTGTGTTCTGCAATGAATGACTCAGTAGGTTGGTATCTTTATTTGTATTTATATTGTATTTATGATATACATGTATATAGTATTTGATAGTAAGTATGCATACTTAAAAATACTCATATTCTTTAGACTTTGGAAATTAAGTAAGCTGAAAATGGAGCTATACCTCTCCACATCACAGTTGTGTTTTAATATTTTCAGTAACTGGAAGTCATTTCTATGTTCTGGTAATTTGATAACCCATTTTGAAATGCATTTGTGAGCTCATTGTAATTCCATGTGCCTCTAATGAAAGGCATGTGAAGGTATGGATTGAAAGAATGAACTGTGGTTGGTCCCTATAGAGATCCTGCTGCCCCTTTTGGGCAGTCTTTAACCCAGAACCCACGAGTGTATTTGCTATAGCAGAGTTTTCCAAAATTTAAATGATGTCACATTTGAAAGCAATGCCAAGAAACAATGTGGCAGTTTCTAAATTTTGTGAAGCTAAAATCCCTGGTTACAAGAAAGAGTACATGTCACAGATGAGTAGTTAGTAATGACTTCAGTTTAGCAGGAAAAGAGCAATTCCCATATGCTGATTCTAGTCTCATAACAAAGAATGTTATAGAAAGATTGCACAGTATTTAACAAGCTGTGAGTTAATGTGACAGTGTCAGTGGATCTAGTTCCAGAAGGAGAATCACTTTACCATATTTCTTCAAAAATATTTTAAGTTATACAGAAAGCTTGCTGCAAATGAATCCAGACTGTTCCCACTGCACCCCACCCCCCAGTGAAGCAGTAATACTGAGTTTAGTTAAACAGTTAAATTGCTCAAGACTGCCTGAGCCTAAGTACCTGGATAAATAAATAAGTCCCATTGTCAGACTCTGAACCTCAGCCACTTACCTCCTAAATAAGGGAGGGTGGGTTATAAACAAAAGAGTTACCTCTTGAACCTGAAGCACCCAGTACAGCAGCTTACCTCGCTGAGAGGCACTCCCGACTTGAACATAGAGTGAGTACATCCTTCAACGTTTATGGGCACCTTAGAAGTCAAGAAAATGAAGCAAAGCTGTGTTGTTTTCAGACCTTTGGGACATGTACTGGGGACAGTCTTTGATACGATAGATTTGTTATCAACAATTCATTTCCATGGCCTTTCCCAGAAACTTGGCCTCTCATGCAAATTCATGCGTGCACTATGACTTCCCTGCTGCTGTGCCCTCGAGTAAACCCGTGGGTTTAATTTTGAATGGGAGGCTTGACGGTGTCCCTTTAAAGCCTAGAAATCCATGCGCCTCATTTTGATGTTGTGAAGAGTCTTAAAGGCAGGGATGGGGAGGAGCTGGGGAGTGAAGAGAGGGGGTTTATTTTCTTCAGTGATTTAGAAAAACATGTATATTCTCCACCATGAAAAAGAGTACCTTTCTCAAGTTCAGAGAATATTGTTTTATCATTTCACTAGTGAGACTCTCTCTTTTTTCAATTGGCATGTATAGCTGGATATTAGGAGAGAGATGTACATAAAATTAACAATTCATCATGAATTTTTACAAAATGCCTTTTATAAAGTAGATTTTTTTCCCCCCTCTGAAAGCAATTATAAGGTTGCTAATTAAATGAGATGCAAATAAGATTACATTTAAATCACATTTTCCTATCTGACCCTTGCTTATAACATTCCCTGGTAACAGACAGTGGGACTAAGGAGTTTTGCGTATTTCTACTTTAAGAAGTTAAGGGCCCGTAGTTTGTTAAAAGACGCTGGCTTTTGTATCTAGTGCTTTCCTCATGACCTGACATAGATATCAGCCATTCTGCTGCCACTTTTTGATTTACACTGTACTTTTAGTATAAAAGCTGTTTAAGAGAAACATTAATTTAAAGCAGAAAATTCAGTGGCTTTTTAAAAAAGTGAAATATGGTCAAACTCACCTTTTCTTTTTCTATGCAGCGTTCGTCTGCCTTATAGCGACTGAATTTACCTGCTCGGGAAGTACCTCTTGCTCCCAGTAGATGCTGTAGCTTCATGTCATTCTTCATGCGACACACAGAGAGCGCTCAGCCTGTGCTGCTGCTAAGAGCTCGTGGGTATTGGGGAAGGGTGGGGAGTGTACCAGCCATTATCGACACTGCCTTTTACAGCCTGTTCCAATGTCTGTCGTCTCACGCATTTAACTTGTACCCTCTTCTCTTTTCATTCCCTCTAAACAATAACTTTGCAAAGCAGCCATTATTCTTATTATTATAGGAATTAAGAGAATACAGATAATTTCAAAGAAGAAGATAAAAACCTGGCCACAACCGCCCTTGCTTTGGGTTTATACGCTTCTGCAGGCCTTTGAGTGTGTGTGTAAACTGTGTGTCTGTGTAAGTGTGTGCTTTTCTCTATTTGTTCTGTCCAACCTAGGGGGGAAAAAGAGGCCGTTTTGCCAGGAGTTGCTTTTGGAAGTACAAGGAGATCCCTGCCCACAACTTTTTGCAAGGCCTATTATCTCAAATTTGAGAACAGTGCCAGATTTTTTGGCTAAAAATGCAGTTGGCTTGTGCCTAAAGGCACCTTCATGGCCTTAACACAAATTCTCAGGTCAGCCCGTTCTAGTCTTTGTGCTCATAGCTTCAGCTTCTCGGATATAGAGTCTTAGAGTAATTGTTTTGAATGGGCACAGGAAGGACTAACTTTTGCCTAAAAATGACCTGATTTTGGAGTGCTCCTACTTTAAAACGAATACCATCAGGATGGGGAGGAGCTGGGAGACTTGAGTAGTTACCAGGAACTAGTGCTTTAACACGGAATCTTAGGTGAATGTTTAGTACCTAAATCTGAGGTCTGCCAGGTCTTTCTCTGTATAGATCTGGCTTGCAATAAAGAAGAGTTTTGTACTGAGGTCTTCCTGGCATTATTTTATTTTACTTTATTTTTTTTAATATTTGAGAAAATTTAATAACATGGGCCTTGATTCCAGTTAAGATATATATGACCAGTCTGAACTTCCATCAGTTGAATGGTACTTTCTAAAATTAAGTAAGCTAAATTCTCTTTCTTTCTTTTTTGTTTTTGAATTGTAATTCTGTAAAAAAAGTTCTCAGTTACAGTTCACATTCAGTATTACTCTGTATTAGATTTTGGAGTGCTCTTACTTCAGGTGTACAGCATAGTGGTTAGACAAACATACTTTACGAAGTGATCCCCCCCGATATTTCAAGTACCCACCAGGCCCCATACATAGTTATAAGGATATTGTTGACTACATTCCCTATGCTGTACTATTCTATTACCACGAATTTGTACTTCTTAATCCCTTCACCTTTTCAGGCCATTATTTCAGCTACTGATTTACATGGATCCAGATGTACTAGTTGGATTATCATTGAGTTTTTGACCAAGTTCTGAGTAATCTCCCAGTGGGACTAGAAAGATGTGGGATCATTGTGGAAGGCTTGCTTTTAAATGACTTTGGAAATCTTCATAAAATGCTGCAGGTCTAAGAATTTAAGAGTTGAAATGGATTAGGATCGACAGGGCTAAGATAACTTACCAAGGATGGGCAAGCACGTCAGAAATAAACAAATGGGTGTCAGGTAGCTAAGTCAGTTGATTAACTCTGTTTTTGTTTTTTCAGTAAGTTTCACTAACCATAATGACCAAATCTCAATAACTTCAGTAAGTTTCTCTGTTAGCCTATGTGTGCCGCTTGTTCACTCATTTCTAGCAGCCACGTGATAATAGAAGCCAAAGTCTTCAGAAAATATTAACCAGGTGGAAAGTTTAAAATGGATAGAATTGTACCTATTAACTTATCTTTTTTACTCAAGATGAGAAACAGCCGTTATTATTCGATTTGTGAGACGGAATACCTTATTAGATTGAGAACAGCTACTTTAAATGAAGGCAGAATCTGCCACACTTCTTTTAAACCCAGCATTTATTCAGCCTTATAAAAATATTCAAGATTTAGATGTGTGAATTGTCTGAAAAAAGGCATGGTATTGTTTTGTTTTGGGTGTGTGTTTTTTTGGGCTGATTTTCATCGATTCCATCCAGTCTTCTAAGGTAAACAGGTTACTTTCTCTCCATTTTAGTTCCGGTTTTCTCATTTGTAAAACTAGGGCTCATAGATTCCTTGCAGGCTTCAGTAAGGGCTAAATGAGAATTATGTTAGCACGAAGCCAATGGCTGGTGCATACGGTACCAACAGCGGCATATTAGTTCTCTTGACTTAGTTTGTCTCTGTGGTCTAATTGATGTAGGCTGTGCTAATGAGACATTTAATAACTACAGATACGTGTCTGTGCTTTGCCGCTTCAGCACCACCAACGGCCAGCAGCAGAATCAAAGACAGAGCTCGCCTCTCTTGTTTCCTTGTGTCGACTGTCTTTCCCTTCAGAGGCTATCTCTTGCCTTTTGTTCTTGGTTTTACCTCCAATCTCTTTTAAATCCTTTTACCCTTTCAGACCTCTTTTGTCCAGAACTCTTTATTTTCTTCTCTCATTTCTCTTCTTTCTCCCACCACCTAACTGTGCCTACTTTGGCACATCCGGGCTGGGTGCGGCCCGGGTAGGCAATGAGCATTCCGCTCCATTGGGTGGGTTTGCCCATCAGAAAAGAGCAGCTGACAGGTTTATTCTCAATTTATGATTCCGTGGTTCCTGGAGAGCAACTGCTCCATCACTGAGAAGCATCACACGCATGCACACACATGCACTCCTTCCCTCTCTCTCTTTCTCTCTTCCACTCTCTCTTTTTCTGACTTTTTAGCTGAAAAATGCACACATCATAGGTCTGTAGCTCAGTGAGTTATTACAAAATAAATACACTGTATAAATATCTCTCATGTCAACAAAGGGACACTGCTGGTATCCTACAAGCCCTGTAGTATTCTGCAAGCTCCTGTTCTCTGTTCCCTTCCCTCCCCCAGGAATTTATCACTCTCCCGACTGCTCACACTTCAGATTAGTTTTGTTTGTTTTTGAACTTTACGTGTATTAAAATGCAGCATTCATAGGCATTAAGAATATTCATTCTTCCTTGGCTGATGGCTCACACTCAACATCCCATTTGTGAAATTCACTCTTGCTGCTGGATGTGCTGTATTTTTTCGCACTGTAGTGTTCTGTTGTCTGGCTGTGCAGTCTGCTGCACAGTCATAGACCACAGCTTTTCAGCCTGTTCTGCTATTGATGTACACTGGGGTTGTTTCCAGTTTTGACAATTCAAATAGTGATGCTATGAGCATTCTTGTGAATGTGTGTGTGTAGCACGCACATGTGTGCACTTTTAAATTGAACTTCTGGGGCCCTGGCTGGGTAACTCGGTTAGAATGTCATCCCGATACACTAAGGTTGCAGGTGTGACCTCCAGTCAGGACCTACTAGAGGCAACTAATGAATGTGTAAATAAGTGGAACAACAAGTCTCTCTCTTTCTGTCTGCCTGTCTCTCCCTCCCTCTCTCTGCCTCTTTCTCTCTCTCTCTTTATCTCTATCTCTCTATCTCTATCTTCCTCCCTCCCTCTCTTTCCCCCCTCCAATCAATAAAAAATAAATAAATAAATTGAACTTCTAGTTTTATCTCATGATAGACTTTTTAAGTTTTAGAGTCTGATCCCAATGTTTGAGATCTTCTGTTTTCTTTTCCTATTCCTTTAAAAGACAAAGTTTTATTTATTTTTGTATGTTATGCTATTAGTACAGAATATTTGGAATTTTGGAATGTTAGAGAATGCATCGTGAAAAATTTGTAAATAACATTTATATATATATAAGTGCACATAATTATAGTAAATATGTATTTAATAAATACATTAACATGATATTCATCTATAATTATGCAGATATATGAACTTATAAAATTTATATTGCTGATTATAGTAACATTATTATAGAATTATTACTATATAGAGTATGCCTTATTTTTTAAGGGAACTTCCTCCATGTGAGTCAGTTCACAAATATTTTCTATATGTAGATACACGGTCATATGTAGAAACCAAACTAAACCCACAAAGTTGTGGTTCACAGTTTTAAAAAATACATTTAATAATTCTCATTTCTCACTACTTAGGCATTTATGGCTCTATGACCGTGACTTAGGGTTATGATAAGTGATTTTTTTTCAGCCTAAAAAAGACAAAATTAATGCTTTGGGTCCCGATATGTCTTGATTCAGTTTGTTACTGATTACATGGATAAGATAACTTTAGCATTATTCTAGTGAGTCTTTTTATGTTAAGAGATTTAGGACTTCCTTGGAGGAGATAGGAAATATTCAGAAGTTTTTAAGTGCACTAATATATATTTATCCAGTTAGGACTTTCGTGAGTATCTACTCTGTGGTGGGCTAGTCTCAGTGGAGAGAGCAATGTAAGTTTCACTCAACTTTTAAAAAACTTATATTTCCTTTGCCTCAGTGTTCTACTATATTTCCCTGTAATAATTATTATCATAGTATTCTAGCCTCATATGTGATGCACTTGGGAAAAGCTTAAGAATTGTTAACATATAGCTATTTAAGTATATGAATTATTTTATATTATTTTATTAACATAGTCACATATATGAATGGAGATATATTAATTTTTGAATTAATAATATTAATAGTAGTATTTTCTGGTCTGGAGACTTCATAGCCTAGTAAGCTAATCTAATACATAAACACGTAATTATATATTATGTTGTGACAAGTATCTTAAAAGGAGACAGGTATAAATTGCCACAGATGATAATAGAAAAGACTCACTTTGCTTGGGGGAATCATAGAGATCTTTTCAGAAGTAAATCCATTGGAGACTTCGATAATTTGAAAAACTTAGTGACGTGCTAGGTGGTGTGAGGCAGATCCAAAAGTTAGGGGTTACCTAATAAGTAGTCCATGAGAATATTGGGAAGACTGTATACACACTTGACATGTCTTGGAACCAGTCAAGTACATTTGATGGCAACCTTTGTCAAATGGTGTCTGGTGGATTGTATTCTCTTGTAAGTTTCTTAAAGTCCTATCAATGTATTTATATCTATGAATACATTGCTTAAGTGTTGCTCATAAAGTGCTGGAGAGTTTGTGAGAAATGTAATGGGAACCTAGTGGTCTAGCATGGCTTTAGACTCCTTCAGACCCAACTCTTCCATGTGCTAGGTCTGTGACCTAGACGAGTGGTTTGCCTTTTCTAAATCTTAGTTGCTTTATCTGTGAAATGTGGAAAATAAAGGTATCTTAATCAAAGAATTGTTAATAAAAATGAAAATCAAATGAGATAATGCACTCTTGGCATAGTGCCCAACTCAGAGTAAAAATAACATGGTACATTTTTGCTATTAACTAAAAATTCAGGCTATAATGTACATCAGCATTCAAGATTGTGAGCCTAAAAAGAGTCCAGTTCTGACTTTTTATTTCTTTCAATGTTTTTTTAATCTTCACCCCAGGATATGTCTTTTATTGATTTTTCAAGAGAGGAAGGGAGAGAGAGAAAGAGAAAGAGAGAAACATTGAAGTGAGAGAAACATAAACATAGATCTCTGCCTCCTCTGTGCGGCCCCCTGGGGGTCGAACCTAAAGCCTAGGTGTGTGCCCTGATATGGAACTGAACCTGTAATTTTTTGATGTCGGGGATGCCGTTCCAATGAACTGAGCTACCCAGCCAGGGCTCAACATTTAATTAGATTTTGAAGGAACTATTTGTAAAACACTTATATATGTAGGATTTATAGAATGGGGAGTCTGCTCAATTGGAATCAGATTTCCCAATATCATCTGGCTTCGTGTCGCATAATATCACTTACCAACAAAACTAATGTTCCGCTGAACACAGCTGGAGATGCTGCTCTAAATGGGTTTTCAAGGAAGAAAATTACTGATTTTAAAGCATATGTAATATTTTTAAATGAAACAGTATTTTTTCATTACCTTGGCAAGAAAACTAGCATGTTTTAATCTGAAGTAGATCATTGCAAAGGCTGTGTGTGTGTGTGTGTGTGTGTTCCCCACCATGGTTATCAACATTAAAAGACCAGGATCCATTATCATGAAAGATTTAGAATCAGTATTTTAAAAGAATGTATAGTGGGAGAGGATTTATAGCTGTGATAGAACAGTGCTTGAGAAAAGGCAGGCAATAAACATCTATGTACAGTATGATCTAAGAGGTCCAGATTATACATGCAGAAACACATATGGGTATAAGCCCAATGATATCTCTGAGCTAAACAGTTTATACAGATTTCACTGCATAAAGAATCTATTTAAAATACTACCACCTTGAATACTAAATGTGCCTCGTTCTCTTATCTGATTAATATTTTCAGGAACCAAAATAAGGCAAAGAGTTCAGTGAAATACGGCATGTGGAAAGAGGGTGGAGAATGAGCCAGGATTGCACTGAGGGACCTGCAGTTCGTATAGTTACAATCAGTAATTCTCAGACGCTTACAGATACCTGAGAGCCTGTCTAAGCCACATGCTACTCTGTTATTATCGCCTTCCTCCCAGCTCCACTCGGTCGCCACCTCAGATTCATCTGTCCCCATAATAAAGGACAGAAAACCAATGCCCAGACCACAGTCAGGAAATGTGTCTAGTGTGGACCGCGTCTGTGATCGCATCCTTTTGTAGGATACTTAGCATCAGCCTGGCTCAGGTTTCTGGGTGGTGCGGAAGAGAAATTATGTCCCCATCTCACCCTTGCAAATCCCTGGCTCTAGTTTTGTGGGCTCCTGGGTTTTGATTCATTGTTATTGCACTCCCCCTACCCCCAAAGATTAAAAGAAATTTAAAAAATAAAAATAAGCTAGGTAGAAACAAGTAAATCTGAAACACAAAGCTAGACATGATGGTGAGGTCCAAGTCTGAGGGTTACCACATATCCAGGTTACCCTTGAGTCCTCACAGCTCCTACTCTATTCATTCATCTAGAGCAGCGATTTTCAACCTTTTTGGCACGTGTAAACTAATTACTAAAATTCCACGGCACACCAAAAAATACATTATATATTTTTGGCCAGCCTGACAGCAAAAAAGGTGTAATTTTGATTCAGTCACACCAGATGGCTATTGTGTTGGCTGTTGTCATTTTTTAATTTGACAGTCTAAGAAAAAAGAGGTCTGTGCCTGGACTAAAGAGTCAGGTATTGCATGTTTAAATATTCTTGCGGTGCGCCAGAGTGCTACGGCACACCGGTTGAAAATTGCTGACCTGGAGAGAAAGAAGAGCAATTTGATACGTACATGTGGGGCTGTGGAATTAGGTTAGAAATTAGCTCACTCATTAAATATTTTGTATAGGTAATCTAATCAGTCTTCACATTTGAGTTCAGTGTAAACTTAAGAATCTATCTAAACACACACATACACACACACACATCTTTAGAAAAGATTTTCACCACCTGTACCCTAATTAGTAATTTCTTTTCATCATCAATCTTGCTGTGGACACCTGTCATAACATACATATATCCGTATATATACATACATATAAATGTGTATGTATGTGTGTGTATATATATACACACACGCACTTTGTGGGTCTCTGAAAAGGGAATACAAAGTGTACAGTGTCTACTAAAAATATGACCAAAGAACTGCCTTATATTTTGTTTTTTGAAGCTCATATCATGGGAATGTAGAGAAGGTTTTTGAATTTCTTGTCACCTGCGCTTAAACAGTTACCACAGTAAAATCTGCAACAAAGCCTGGCTAAACTTGGGGTGAGCAGAGGCAGAATGTCCTGAAATAATAGTTTATTCAAGAAAATTCTTACAGCTGTAGATTTCTAAGCCTATTACTTTGGATTCTGCATGCGCTTTCTTTTTTTACATATAAAACTTATCTCATCCTAGGATTTAGGAAAAAGTGGCTTAACCCATTCTACTCTGAGAACTTGCTTTCCAGTTTTAAAATGCTTTCCATTTAAAGAAATGATCAGTTTTCTTTGCAAAATTTCAGTGTACTTAACAAAAGAAAAAAATGGTTCCAACCTGTATGTGTATAATTAGATTTTATCAGAAGGGAAAATGATGCTAAGTTGGTTACATTAAGCAGTTAGCACTAACTAGGGTGATATCTAAACCAGATTTCATGTCATTAGTGTGTATTCATTACACAGTGTGAAAGATATCCATCAGTACTGTTTATTAATTTAAATGGACTTTTAAAACTACATACAAAACAGAGATCCCTGGCCTCCTGGAACTTACATGGCGACACTCTGAGCTTATTTCTCCCTTCTCATTGCCTGTATGTACTTGCTGATTCCTCCTGAAACTTGTGCCTTACTCATTGCACACTCCTGTGCTGCACTCGTTGGACTATTGATCCTCGGATGGGCGAGGCCTTTTTAGCTGCTGCTTGTAGTACCCTAGGGATGTTCAGTGAGCTACTCACTTTGGCCGTTTAACATACATTTCAACATACATGTATGTTAGATATTATGTTAAATATCACATTGTGTTAAATATTATATTTAACACATACATATGTACGTTTAAAATATATATGTATCATCAGTATAAGCACTCAGTATGCTTTCGCAGCATTTGTTTTAATCTTGTGTCTAGTTGCACTCTGAAAAAATTAACAAAAATCTTGCCTAATACACCTGGCTTACCAGTGCTGTGAAGAAAGGCAGTGTCCTTGTTGAATCTTCACGGTACACAGCCTTTGCATTCACTGTACTGAATACGGGAATCAATTTGCCAAATAGATCTGCAGCGGTTGACACAGATTTTTTTTATGGGAGAACTGAGATAGCTGTTAGCCAGTTACATTCCCGGATTGTGTTAATCATTGGGATTTTCTCTTCTATTGAATAACAGGTTGGAAAGTAGACAAAATAATATCAATATATTAAAATCAAACCACCTTTTAATGTTTGTTGGCAAATGGTGGAAAGTCAGGGATATTCCTGCAAAACACTGTGCTCATTTTCGTTATCCGTGGAAATGGAATTTACATATGAATAAAATGTCAGTCACACCATAACCATCAATATTGTAAATGCACTTATACTTCTCCATGAGCTGTTTGTTCCAGCTTCAGTTTTATGCTTGGCTCTTGGCTCTCGGGCTCGTGGGCACGTCCTTAAGTTTAACGCAGAAGGAAGGATGGTGCCGAGCCCGGCCCGTGGGCACGCACAGGCTCCCATTGACTTGTGTGAATCAGCGGTTGTCATTTTCGATTATTTTAATTTTTTTTTTTTTTGAGAGGAAAGCAAAAGGAAAAACAACACATGTGGGGACACGAATGGTAACGTTTCTTAATTTGCTTAGTGAAATTGGGATCTCATTCAAAGCAGAGCTTTTAATACATTTGCCTCTCACCTGTTACCAAAGGGAAAAGAATCCCCCTTCCTTCCGATAACCCGTGAAGCCTGCTTGGGTTCTTTCACTTATCCCATTGAGCGAAACTGGCGCATGCTTCATTTCCCCCAGATATAGTCATTTAGACTTCTACCATAAAGTCTAAAGGGCAAAAAAAGTTTTGTGCTTTTCATATACAAGTACAATGGTTAGTGATACTCTTTCTTTAAGATGTTTATGGAGAGATGGAGACTAATTTTGGCAAATATGACATTATTACTAACCTGTCTTCTTTTACCTAGACTAGTGCATTTGAAATGAGATATTTAAAATATAGAGAGCATAGCATGATGAAATACGAGCCTAATAAAATGTGTTTGGGCCAGCATCAAAACTCTTTGAAATAGGATATCTAAATAGTGTGCATTTTATCTCAGAGAGGCTCGGGTTAGTTCTAGTGTCCAGATGACTATTAATGGGCTTTGTGCTCTGGAGCATATGTTAATAGAGGGGATCATTTTGGATTAATTTGATGTGAATTAATAAGAGATTTATTTGATGGGAGTTGTTTGAAGGTGATGACATTTAAATCTCAACAGGATTTAAGATGTCCAAAAATACCTTTAAAGATTCAGGAACAATCAATTCAGAGGGCAAGGAAATAGACATGGATAGCAAAGAGCAGGATCAGACATTGGGTTTATGAAGTTTGAAGCCGTTTACAAGAAAAGCCATCTACCATTGAAGCACTGCCCTAGAATCTGAAGAAATGGAAAACATTTAAACTCCCTCAGCAATTCTTGAGTTTGTGAATTGGATAAACAGTGTTCCCTTGCATTTTATAGTTCACTTAAGCAATCTGATTTTGATCTGTATATATGGAGGAGACAGCATTCAATTTTTTTTTCCTAAACCAATGAGCAAACACATATGTTCTTGAAAAACTAAACTTTATATGTTGTTCATATGGAAGCTATCTAGTTTGTATAGGCCCCATACTTGACCTTCCTTTTTATTTTGCTATCACTTAATTCTTTAAATTCTTTGTGGGAGACTTTTGATCAAAAGAAACAATTTGCTGTTCTTTTTTTTTTCTTTTAATTTTTAAATAAAAGCTTCATGATATGTGTTAACTAATAACTCAGAACTCCTAGGCGGTTGATATGTAAACAGGCATGGAAGACAGATATATTAAGGAGAAGACTATCATGTCTTTCCTTTGTGTGTTAAGCTTTGATTTCAGTTGATAGTTTTATTGTATGGAAAAACAATGGGGAAATGTCATGTGGTATTATATACTATGATGATAAGAACTGCTACTTACAATAAAAATCCTCCTCAGCAGGATTTGAGACTGCAGTCACATGACACTGTCTTGCTCCCCTCGCTTTTTAGTCTTGTTCAGGATATATGTATTTGAAATGATATTTGGAAAGATACTCAAAAGTTTTAATTTTCTTTGAGAAAGAGGGGTTTCTTTCATAATCTTTGCTTTTTAAAAATATCCTCTCTTAAATTAATGATGAATAATAAAATTAAAATCAGCTCACTGGATGTGTTTGGCACATAGCTGATGTGGATATACACTTATTTGAATGAATGAATGAATGAATGAATGAATGGAATGAATGTTGGAAGAAATATATAACTGAGTGAATGGTAGACATCAGTGGGATTTCTGCTGCCCTTAGTTGTTGGATGGTTTAAAATTTAAAGTCTTTTAAGGATATTGGATACAGGATTTCAGAAGGAAAATATTAGAAAGGTTTTCTAAAGTGCCTAAGTCATTAATCAGAACCATTACCGAGTCTTAGAGGCAGGGTGCAGTTTAGAAATAATTTATTGTAATTCCCTCATTATAGGGATAAAAACAGAGTTTCAGTAAAGTGAAGAGGCTTGATCACGTCAGCAGGTGGTTCCAGAAACTGTACACACAGCTGCTGTTCCATTCTTCCTCCTCAGGCGTTGAGCCTTTGCTTTGTTTAGGGCCAAGGTGCTACTGAGAACATAGACTTTATTGTTCTTAACCTTCAAGTAGTTTCTCATCTAATGGAAATCAGTCCTGCATTGGATGATCGCAGCTCTTTTTAAAAAATTACTGTGAAAGTTGATTTCATTAGTTGAATAATTCATTTGATTATCTAGTGCAAGATTTCTTGGAGCAAGTGTATTTCTCCAATGTATGTGTGTGTATATATATAATTTATATGAAATAAAAGTAAGTTCATTAATGCTTAATTCACAATATCTTGGTAATATAATGGAAAACTCAGATTCCTTTGCTGTGAAGGTGCCATTCTGAAAACGTGAGTCACAGTCTTCTACAGAAAAAGGATTTTTTCTTATATATTTAAGCATTTTAATCAGTGAGATAAAGTAGTTACCAGAATTATATTTTAAGCTCTAATGCTGATTATTCCCACTATATAAATCTGTCTAAATGATACTGTAACATGGAAACAGTACAGGATCCTATTGTTTTTTTATAATAATTTCTTTTATTAAAGATGCAAAGAAAGCTTTCAGATTTAAGTTTTAATTTAGAAGGAAATAATTAAGAGTAGGGATTTAGATTTTTGCAAATGGAATGTCTTATATCTCAGGGATGAAAATTAATACAAATAGAGCATTTTAAAGAAACTAGATGTATTTTTAACCTGTTTAAATATCTTGGCACATAATATGCATTGAGGTTCTATCTGCCTCTAAAGGAGCATTCGTGTGTTTGTGTAGATGGCTAATGACACACACGTGGGAATGCTCACTGCCCCCCTCCCCCAGCCCCCAGGTCAGTTTTTTATCTCAAATTAAATAGAGGACTGAAATTAGCAATTTTGAGCCTGTGGCTCTCATTTAGATTCTTCAACTCCTCTTTATCCAAGTCACTTTTAGCCCCATGACCTAAATGGTTATTTATAGTGGACCTACTGTAACTGGCATTTTGAACTTTTTTTTTAATAGTCAGTATAGTAGAATAAAAATGTTTAAAGTGGAGTTGCCAAAATGTATGTGATTTTATTATATATACTTATATAAGTATATATATTTATGGTACATCTCATTAATTATATTAGGACCATTAATGCAATATCTGCCTCAATAATTTTATTCTGATAATAAAAAACGGTGGTATAATGGTGATTTCAAGCTGGTTCAATCACGACTTTATAAGCTTATTTTAGCAAGAGTGAAAATAGAAGGTTACTACAAATAGCTAGGAAGACAGCACGTGTCAGAGTGTTTAATGTTTCTGTAGCTCCGGGGAAGGCTTGCGTAGATCTGATCAGAATTCCCGGTGGCACCGGACTGTTCTTTTCTCAGCCGCATGGTGCACAGGCCGGTACTGTGCGCCCGCCGGGGACTGGCTATGGGTGCCCCCTGTCCTCAGCTGTGACTGTGCAGCCTCGGCAGGTGCCCTTCGTATCTTTCCTAGAAGCATGTCCCCTCCACGTTTACTGGTTAAGATCTTTTATTCCTACCCTAATGTAGGTAAGTATTATGATGCTTAGGGTTGAGAGGCTTTTAGAGGTTCAGTAACTTCACCAGCATCCAGGCTGTTGTGAAATGACCTCTGTTCCCTTTTATGTCCTGTTGCTCCTCCAGCCCAGGTGCTGGAGAAGATCTTGCTCAAGATTTGCCCAAGCTTTTTATCAGGTATCTTTCAAGTAGCCTGCAGTGCTGGCATCGCAATGCGTTTTAGGTGTGATCCATTAAAGTATGTTTACATCATTTAGGAAGGAAAATTTTTTGTTTTGTTTTGTTTTGCAGATGTACAGATCAGCTCTCAAAATGTCTTCTGTGTCTTCCGAGCCTCTTCTAAGACAATTGCATTAGCCTCCTGCTAGTTGACTAATAGGATTAATACTTGTAAAAAGCATTCTACAGCCCCATGCCTTATGAAGTCAATGCTGGGTATGATTTTACAAGTATGTGATCTATTTTTTCAAGTGAAAATGTTAACTGGAAAAGTTCTTGGCACACAGTAAAACATCATGCAATCTGTTATTTGTCTTAAAGATAATAACTTGAGGGTGGCTATAGTCTTACGGTATCTAACTTATGATTTGTTAGGGGAGTTTCTTCCAGTTAGAAGTATTGCAAATGTGCTTATATTTACATAATATGTCATTCTGAAAAATTATGGTGATATAATTCCAGTAAAAAAATTATTTTTTCCTATAGCTACTTCAAAGTGTAGTCAACTAAATTAACCACGATATATATTTTTTTAAACGCAACTAAAAAGAACAGGCCCTTTCCCCCCCAGAACAAAAAATAAAACCCAAATGACCTTTCTGGTACTTCTTTGAAGTTTTAGCAGTTTAACATTCTTTGCGATATATATTATTAAGAGCTCTATCCAACATAAGGAATCAGTGAGCCATGTGGGTTCTGAAGGCTTGTTCTTGGGTGGACCAAGGAACTGAAATTTGAAAGGATGATAATTTAATTAAACCATATTTTCCCTCGGCCACTATAGATGCTGGTTAAGAAGTATTTACACTATGACCTTTACTTTTCTTCATGATAACAATAAATGAGCAAGATCCAATTCTTTTGTTGTTCAGAAAAATAATTTAATTTTTTTAATGTTAACATATGTATATCTATTCACTTTTAAATACTTTATCTTTGTTCCCGTGCTATGTGAAATGCGGCTGTTTTTTACCTTGACGTTATTACTATATGGGCATAAACCATTTTCTCCTAACCTCGTGGAAGGAAGGGTAATTATAATGAATTGGAATATTTCATTCTCATTTCTTCCTGAATCCTGCCTTTCACTTAGATTTTTATCTTTTTCGTGTAACCTTATTTATTTCATTTTGGTATATCATTGCTAGATTTTATTCACATTAAGGGGGCAATATGACACTTGAATGATGTGGGTTTTCAGTCCTGGTCCAAGCAGAGAGTAAATTGCAGTGTCACTGAAGACATTACGTGCCGAGGAAAAAGCCAGCGGGAAGCTCTGGAGGGCAAGGCCGGCCGTGGCTGAACCAGATCGCCACATTTTTGTATGTAGGACGCCGATACTCCATAAACTGGAATGTTTTCTTTTTTAAGCCAAGTTAAAATGGTGCATTTTTCTACTCAAACTCTGGTATTTTATATGATAACTGATTTCTTAAGCTTCTTTTTTATTCTTCTATTGCCTTTCCTTTTTTGTTTTCGCTTTGTTTTGACTACCAGTAAAATTGCCCTCCAGTCCTCCATGTGCTGGTACAGGTCCCCAACTTCTGCCACTTCTGACAAAAAAATAGCTGTCTCCTAAAACGTAGACGTCCCCAGATAAGACACTAAAATGCACGCATTAAAAGTGAGTTAACCAGCGTTCCAGTTCAGGGCCGAGGGACATGCAGCCGGGGAGACCCGTTCCCCCTCCCCGCGCCCCTCAGAGGCCGGGCAGGTCTGCAGTGCTCCTTGCCCTTCCTCCACACTTCAGCCCTTCATCCTGGAAATGCTTGTTGTTGTTGTTGTTGTTCCAAGAAGGAGATTCTGGGGATGTTTGGTGACGTATAAGAAGAGCATTGTACTTTCTTAAGTTCAGTTTCAGTGTTTTCGACATTATCCAATAGAGTGAATTTTTGTGTTATGAACGATTTCTTCTACTCTAACCAGTACATTACCGTGGTTCAGTGATTCATATGATAAAAATTTTGCTGACCAGCTTTTCAGAAGCAAAGGTATGCCCATGGGTCCCAAGCCACTGTGGTTCCCTCAGCCCTTGTGAGAAATTATAGATGAAAATGACTGAGTAAGACATGTTATTAATCGGGATTTTCTCAGCACATTTTGGATAATCATGGTGTAACTAACTCTGTTAAATCTGTCCTTGTGGCAGAGCCTGCTAGCCAAGAAGGCTTAGTTTATCCATCTGTCACAGGTGGATTTTCCAGGGGACGTTTGGGATGACAGCCTCACCCAGTGCTCGCTGTTTTTCAGCTGGGGGGTTAAGGCACACAGGTTGGGAACCTCAGTCCTCAACTAGCTTTGTTGCTGCACTCTTTTATTGACACAACACAAATTGTTTCCTGTCTTCTTATACCCTTAGAGTTCTAATCCATTAGACTCCACTAGAGGAATTTGTCACAGCATTCTTATTTTGACCCGGCTCACTGATGCCACTGACTTGAAAGGCACAACTGAGCTAGCAGTGAAGGTGAACCATAGGAAATTGCTAATATTTTGCCATTTTGAGCTATAAAATGATAATGTCATATGGCTTAAGTCAACTTCCAGTGTGCTTCCGATGGTGGAATTGGCACTCTTTCCATCAGGCCATGTACAGAAACCTAGAGCTTAGTTAGGTTCCCTATTGTGCTGGAGAAAGTTATAGTAAAACCCCACCTGGCCACTATGATGCATACCAGGTCCTCTTCTAACTTTCAGGCAACCCCCTGAATAGGAATTAAAGAAATTTAACAGTAGGGCAGAGATAAAACATTTGTTATCCTTCATTCCTAAAAGTATCAGGCCAGTTTTCACTTTGTTTATAGCATGCTATTTCTGTTTTTTTAACTATGATGATATATTGGTGGAAACTATATTTATATCTCAGTTGCACAATATGTAACAGCATTGAATTCCAATTTATGTTGTTTATATACACATATCATATAAACATAAACATGTGTATATAGTCTATAAATATATGTATACACATTCTACATAATATATAACATGTATAAATGTGTGTGTGTGTGTATTGCCTACTATAACTGAAGAAAGAAATTGAGCAAAAATGTAATTGGCAGGCAAGAATAACTAATAGAAAGGATAGAGCTAGTAATAATTAATCCTTTAGTATTCATAAAACCATTTAAAAATAAATGAGCCACTCTGTGACAAACATATTCCAAATGTAAATTGTTGGCTTTAGTCTCAATTTTTTGCTATTTTTAAAAATGATTTTTTTCCCTAGAGAAAGTTTTTTATTATGCACCTTAAAAAGCCTTAACTAGAATAAGTAAAATGTCCCAGATTAGATTACATGTCTGCAGCCTTCAAATAACCCTGTATTCTTCCTTTTCCTTATATTTTTACAGATATGGTCCGGAAAAAGAACCCCCCTCTGAGAAACGTTGCTAGCGAAGGCGAGGGCCAGACCCCGGAGCCTATAGGTACAGAAAGCAAGGTATCGGGAAAGAACAAAGACTTTTCTGCAGATCAGATGTCAGAAAATACGGATCAGAGTGATGCTGCAGAACTAAATAATAAGGAGGAACATAGCTTGCATGTCCAAGATCCATCTTCCAGCAGTAAGAAGGACTTAAAAAGCTTGGTCCTGAGTGAGAAGCCTGGCTTCAATTATGAAAGCCCCAGTAAGGGAGGAAGCCTCCCCTCCTACCCACATGATGAGGTGACAGATAGAAATATGTTGGCTTTCTCATCTCCAGCTGCTGGGGGAGTCTGCGAGCCCTTGAAGTCTCCTCAAAGAGCAGAGGCAGATGACCCTCAAGATACGGCCTGCACCCCATCAGGGGACTCATTGGAGACAAAGGAAGATCATAAGATGTCACCAAAGGCTACGGAGGAAACAGGGCAAGCGCAGAGTGGTCAAGCCAATTGTCAAGGCTCAAGCCCAGTTTCAGTGGCCTCAAAAAACCCACAAGTGCCTTCAGATGGGGGTGTGAGACTGAATAAATCGCAAACTGACTTACTGGTAAATGACAACCCAGACCCGGCACCTCTGTCTCCAGAGCTTCAGGACTTTAAATGCAATATCTGTGGATATGGCTACTATGGCAACGACCCCACAGATCTGATTAAGCACTTCCGAAAGTATCACTTAGGACTGCATAACCGCACCAGGCAGGATGCTGAGCTGGACAGCAAGATCTTAGCCCTTCATAACATGGTGCAGTTCAGCCATTCCAAAGACTTCCAGAAGGTCAACCGTTCCGTGCTTTCTGGTGTGCTGCAGGACATCAATTCTTCAAGGCCTGTTTTACTAAATGGGACCTATGATGTACAGGTTTGTGCTTTGTATTGGGATCTCTTGTACACAGAGGGTTATTACTAAGGAAATGTGAATTCTTACATGCTTGTTAAAATCAAGCTCCCCGTACCAAAGGGGTACCTTGCTAGATCCAGCAGAAAAATGGACACACTTCGTTAGCTATTTCATCCAAATGTATATTCAGGATTGTCTTTAGCCTCTCATCATGGAATTAATCCTAATATTTATATTATGTTGGGTAAAGTCTTCATGAAATTAGCTAGGCTTCAGATTTCTGGGTGTATTTCATGATAACTTGATTTTTTAAAAATTTTCCAACAATGGCACTAATCTTTACAATTCTACATGATAGTAATTCATTCTTTGTTCTAGTTTTAGATCTATTATAAGTCTTTTGCTATAGTCTTTCCTTCAGTGAGGGTCTTTCCTGTGTCTTGGATTGGAATTTTATTTTATACTCAGGCCGACATCAAATTGGACTAGATTTAGGCCGTATTGACAGATGCAGAGATGGATTCCTGAAAGAGCAACATAATTGCAGATGAAAATTTGAAAATAAAATGTTACATTGATGCAAAAGAAGTCAATGTGATTGTAAGTACTAAGGACACCAGGATAATCTTGGTACGGGCCAATAAAGCATTCCTTTAGGCAGTTAAGGAAAATAGTAATTTATGAAAGCATTTAGTAGTAATTTAAATTTCTACTTTTATTAAACCTGGCATACCTTTTTGATCTACTCTTCTGTGTTTAGTTTATGGCATATGTGAAATGAAAAAAATTTGCCCTTTCAAATAGAATGAACTGCAGAACGGACTCTAAAGAACTGTATTTATTGTATTTTAGCAATTTTAAGCAGAGTGGAAACTAACGGTCAGCTTGAGAAAAGTGTATTAGTTTCTATTATAGTGTGTAGATTTTTGTGTTATTAGGCCAGAAGATTTCAAAACATATTAGGTTTAATATTAATCTTCTTTAGGAGTGACTGGAAGTATCAGAGAACTAATGAAATCACACTTAATTGACCTCCTAAATTTCTGAAAATATCAGGTATTTTTATCAACTCAATAGCTACAGTGCATTTGATGCAGACCTGCCTTTTGGCCTCGTGCCAATCAAGAAAGGCAGACATAGGGGTCATAAATAAGATATAGTGAACATATTTGCAGTTCTCATAAGAAGAATCAGAATTTCCAAGTTCTTTAAAAAATGTCAGAATGGCAACCTTATCATTTTAAGGGAGATATAAAGAGCTCTTGAAAAAGCCAATTTCATCTTCGTAAAGCTCTCTTAAAAATTCCATTTTACTTGGTGAATTTCCACAAATAGAATTATTTCCGTGGAGCAGCAAATTAAGTCAACATAGTTATTATGCATGAAAGCTACATGCTTTGAACTGCTGGCTCATTAAAGATCATTCCACTGTCTTATGTCAGGTACACTCTGCTGTCAAACTATGATTGTAAAACGTGTTTTAGATAAAAGGGTTAGACATGAATAATGGCAGTATGTGAGATGGCGTTTTATAATTAGCAAGTAATATGATGTTAATACCTGGATTTCCGGCTAGGGTTTCAGTTTGTTCACTCTGGGGACGACTTCTGAGGGAAGCTGATCTGGGCTGTCAGGAAGGCTCTAAAATGAAGATTACTAAGGCCTATAGTTTGGAAGAATTCAGAGTTTTAAACACACTTCCATTTCCCCCAAACAGTTATTTGTTAGGTTCTCGGTTATTTATAGTAAAGTTTATGTTTGGGTAGAACGAGCTGGACACTTTTCCTGGGCAGTGATCTTAGAAATAAAACAGATGTGTGAGCTATCTGAGTTTGAACTAATAGAACTAGAAATAAAACAGCTGATCCTAGACTGTGCTGTCTACTAAATCCTTGCAGCAGCCCGGAGTAAAGAAGACAGAAAGTGGCAGGAAAGACCATGCAGGAAGATAATCTTGTTAAGATCCTCCCCCCCCCCCCAAAGAGAATATGCCTAAACATAGAAAAAAAGCAGTCTGTGGGAAAAGTGGGCGATTATTTAAAAAAACACGATTGGATTTAAAAACAACTCCAAAGAGAGTTAACTGTCTTCAGTTTAGGAAGAGAACACTGAATATACTTGTAGGCCAAATGCTAATCTTGAACACTTTGCACATACACCAGATGTTGATGCAAAAACATGTCTGAAGATAAGTAACTTAGTAATATTTTTATGCTGAAATTAATATTGAACAGCTTCCTTAGATGCAGAAATCTAATAAAAGCACATCTGAAATACCCCCCTTTCCCCACACGTCTGTGTTGCTGAAATGCTATTTGAGGGCCGCTTTCCTTGTCACTTGAATTGTGTGGAGATTAAAAGCTGTGGGTGATAAAATGCTGACTGTAGAATTTCTTTAATGCATTTTCATCAGAAACTTATGGTAAGTTAATGGCATGTGTGTATTCTGATAAAAAAGATGTTGGTAAATAAGAGTGTTACAGACAGTAATCATTCCATTCTAGGAATTATTTATATCAATCTGTAATTTAAGCTAATTAAAGTAATAGATAAGCAATTCATTAATCTTTTTCAATTAAATTGGCTTTTTTTTTTTTAATATTCAGGACAGTTGGTGGTTAATGATAGATTTATGACATTTTAGGCCAAGAAAAAAGGAACAGGAGCCAGAGTACAAGACTTAAGAACTCTGTGGCTTTGATCTATATTTTCATTTCACATTGTTGGTTTTAAATAATTTGACTTGAGTGCAAACATGAGATATACAGTTGGGAAGAAAAAATCATTTAAACAAATTTTAAGATTTCCACTTCCAAGTTCAGATTATTTGACATGTATCTGAGGGACTGGTTGAAGTTTAGACATATTTGTACTGACAATATCCAATTCTGTGTCAATTTTATTAGAAATAATGAAGTCAAAGAATTACAGATTTGTAAAAATAGTGTCAAATAACAGTATTGCTTTGTACTGCATAGTAAATAGAGCCCCAGCTGGATAATGGAAGTCACTTTAAAGGGCCATCCTAAAACCAGGATAGTCTTTTCTGAGTCTGTCAAAATCAAATCCCCACACCACCTTGAGATGCATTCCCAGCCCTAAAATCAGAAGAGATGTGGATTCTTTACCAAGGAAAACGAGAAAAGATGTAATGGCTAAAAGATATAATGCAAATACGTTCACTAGCTCAGAGCTAATAGACTTGACTTGGATGTGAGTTTCTCAAGTTTTAAATTTTCCCTGCCTGCTTTATCAATTATTATGCTTAAATCTTTAAAAATAATGAATGTGACATGATTGGTAAGAAGCCCTTCATGTAATTTTTATTGCCTATATTCAGCCTTTGAGGCTCACATAGAGACCCATAATAGAACAAGAGACTGAGTTCTTCAAAAAGTAATTACAGCCTCTTTCTTTTTAATCTGCTTTATTATGCTTATATTTAAACCATGGCCGAATGGAGGCCTGCTCTGTTAAACACGGACTGTGCTGTTTCATTAGGGCTTAATGTGCTGTGCATTAGGGCGTTTGTGTCATCTTTATGGGGGACTCTTAGCCCTCAGACCAGGTTATAAAAGTTGGAGTCTGTCAAGTTGTGCTTCCCACGGGAAAGTGTTTAGTTATCCCAAGTTTATAAGTGCTCACGATGTATATGTTGCCTTTTCATATGACTAAGCCTTTTTCTGTTATTCTGCATTATTCAGGACTCCAAGAAGGTAGCTATCAGATTCCAGCTATTAAATTCATTTTGGCCCTTAATGAAATTCAAAGGTTCACAGAAGAATGTCACTATTAACTTACCAGCGACTGTCTTGTGTTTGATCTAGGAGCACTACATTTCTGTTCTGTAAATATTTTTATCAGAGTTGCACAATATGTCATGTTAGAAGCAGGAAGAACAGATTTTGGAGATAGGAAGTCATCCTTTGTATTTGTATTTTCAACATATTTAACTCTGAGCTTTATAGATCCTTAACATATGCCAGTACGTTCATTTGAACAGGGGGTTACAGTTTGGTCTGGGGAAAAAAAAAATCAGAGAACATTAATCTCATTTGGGTCTATTTTGACTTTTCTTGAATTTTATTTCCAAATATTTATTTTTTGCCTCGCAGTTTCCTTTGATCTGGAGTAGGAGGGAAGTTGTAGATCTTAGCAGGTTCTGTTTCTTTGTTTTTCTGAGTTGAGGACAATTGCACTTCAGAACAACTGGTAAATGAGACTTTAATCACTTCAGACTGTCTATAGAGCGCTGAATGTTTGGCATATGACCCATACTTATATCCAGGACTGTGTCTCTTTAACAAGTAATAAAGTGTGCAAAATAAAACATATGCTCACCCTAAGGCCATAAAACAAAGCAAAGTTCTGGCATTTACCAGGTTATTTTCATCCTGGAGATGGCTGAGCTGGATAATGTAGCCACCCAGGTGGAGCTGGACCATCTTCACGAGCCCCTTCACCTGCGTGATGGTTCAGTCTCCATTTGGCCTTGTTACATGAGGGTCAGTAGGATACATGTCAGTTCCGCTTTGATTTCCGTTTTAGTTGCTATCGTTTAAAGAACATGTATCACTTTCTTGAATGTCAGTATTTCTCCCTGGGCAGAGTGTTTAGAAGAAGAAATGGTTATCAGTGCATCCAATCAAATGTAATGCTATTTAACTCTTAATAAAACTTTTATTCTCTAATGGCCTGCTCTGCTAACCCTATCAAGTCAACTGGTTGGTCAGTGCTCTTTGTTTCTTGGGTCATTGTAATTACAGCATACATGCAGCTGTTTCAAAGACAGAAACATAAGTAGAGTGCTAACCCCGGGAAAGTTTGGAGAAAGAGAGTAATCCGTCTCCTTTTTCAGTTTCCGTCATGGAGTCTGTTTCTCAGAATCATTAGACCCTAGACCTCTTGAAGTCTTCATCCCATGATTTTAAAGTTTGAAGTAAGTGTTAGGCATTTTCAGAGTATCAGAAAAGACCTTGTTGAATGTTAATCGGAAGTCAAATGTAAAATTAAATTTTTCGCATTACTTTTCATTTGCTTATACCTCTTTCATCTGTTAGTTTATGTAATCAGAATTGTGCATTATCTTCTGTTTCTTTTCCTTTAATTTTGGATTCACTTCTAGTAATCACTAACATTTATTAAAGGTTTCATATGTGCATGTGTAGCTCTAAGCTCTTCACATGTATTAATTAACTCATCTTCATAAAAACCCTTGAAGTTGACGCAACCATTATGTCCATTTTAAAAAACGAGGAAACAGGCATAGAGGAATTAAAAAAGTAACCTGCCCAAGATCACAGTGTTGTGTAAGTGGGATGTTAAGCCAGGGCAGATAGTCTACAGAACCCTGTCTTTACAACAGCTCTGATATATCGCCTTCCCAAATATAAGACTGAGTTTATTGCAGCTAGAATAGCAGTGGAACACAGGCCAACTGAATGTAAGGGAGATGTGACCTGCCCCGCCAGGGCTGCGATGTATACAGTTGGTGAATCACATTGAATTTGGGGACATAAGTGATTTCTTTGAGATTATCTTACCTGTGTAGTGTAATGCTGCCTTATTGGAACTTGCTAGGCTTATCTTTGAAATCACCGAAGAGAATATTAATTTTTCTGATTTGCCTTTTCTCACTGGTACTTCTGCTACAGAAACTAGTTACGATCGAGTGAGCAAGAACCAAGTTTTGACTTAAGGGTGATGCCATGTCTTATTCCCAAATTCAGGAACATTTCCTCTGTGCCTTTGATTTAGCTTATACTCCTCTGATTTGGAGAACTTCGAGTTAGGAATTTATGATTTAACATGTGGCCTGAGAGTTGTATTGTCTTCTGGTCACTAGGCACAGTCTAGGTTGGTTTGTCCATGGAGATTAAATGCTGAGGCGATGCGCCCAGCGCTCATGAGTGGTTTCCCGAGGCCGTGTAATGGAAATTTCACTTTTGCTTAGGAGCGAGTATTTCCCTGGCCTCCGTGGGAGGGAAGCGTGGGCCACAGGGAGGAGCCTGAGGATGCAGAAAGAGCAGCCTCGCCCAGCCGCGGTTCTCCCTGGACACCTAGGTGACCTGTTCACGTAGGATTAAAGAACATCCCCATGCTTGTCGGGTTAAAGAACATCCCCATGCTTGTCAGGTAAAAGATCATCCCCATGCTTGTAGGGTTAAAGAACATCCCCATGCTTGTCGGGTTAAAGATCATCCCCATGCTTGTAGGGTTAAAGATGATCCCCATGCTTGTAGGGTTAAAGAACATCCCCATGCTTATAGGGTTAAAGATCATCCCCATGCTTGTCGGGTTAAAGAACATCCCCATGCTTATAGGGTTAAAGATCATCCCCATGCTTGTAGGGTTAAAGAACATCCCCATGCTTGTCGGGTTAAAGCTCATCCCCATGCTTGCAGGGTTAAAGATCATCCCCATTCTTTCGTGGGTCCAGTATGCATTGGGGATTTTATAATAAACATTGGTGTGTTCCAGCACCTGTGTCCCGCCTAATGGGGAGCTGCACCTTAACATTCCTCTGACTCCTCCGCGTCCACATGTGTAAAACTAAAGTTGCTCTTTCCTTCCCTAAAACAACTTTTCTTTGACCATCGTTTGTTCTCGGCTCCCATTTTCAAGTCGGTTTTGCTGGAAATGTCCCTTGCCCTGGATTTCTTTCTGCTGAGTCTCTCCCCGAACAGTTGATTGGTTCGTCTCGATCTCCCCATTTGTTCTTTAACTGCCGCTGCCCTTCAGGTTTACGCAGCAAACCCTTAGTGGGTTCTGACTGGCTTGCCTTTTCCTCCTGTTCTCTGCTGTTCCCTTTTCACTTCTCTCCTGTTCTTTTTCCCTCTCCTTCTCTCTCCTTTCTTTTTCCCCTTTTCTCTTTTCCTCTCCACCTTCCTTCAGTTTTAAAAAATTCTACTTATAGATCAGTCTTCCTGCATTTTGTAGGAAGTGTAGGTCTACTTTGTATGCAGAGCTTATCATTTTAATTAAACCTGTATAATTAAACATAGACTTTATGATAAGACATTCCTTTTCCAAATTCTCCCCCAGTCTCCCTCCACATTTCCTGAGAGCGACTTCATTATTTCACCCTTCTTACTCCTTTTGTTTCCTGCACCTGAACTACCTTTCCATGACCACTGCCTTTGAGACTCATCTCAGACGCCAACTCATCTGTCCACAGCTGGCTTGTCGCCTCCTTCCGGAAGCCTTTGCTGACCTGTCAGTATAGGTGAGGTCTCTTCCTCTGTGTTGCCACGGAACTTGGTACATCCCTCAACAGAATCACATATTCCACGGTTGTCATCATCCATTGACTTGGGAGCTTTCTGCAGCGACCACAGGCATCTAGAGTTTTGGACTGTGTCGCTTCCGTGTGTAGCCCTAGTGCTTGGCATAGTAGGCGTGTAAAAATGCACTCTTCCCTGGAGGAAGGATGTTCCACAGGAAACTCTGTTTTGCCCTTTAAGACACCCTTTAGAGCACACATGGAATTTTTACTTATCTCCATTGCGAGCCAGCGGTGACAGTGAGTCAGTGCATGGAAAATGCACAGCTTCCCAATCCACTTGAACTGAATTTTCTGTTTTGTTTTGCATTTCCCCACCCCCAAAAGATTGTCTTCCAAATTATTGAGACTGACCTTAAGATTTATTGGTCTTCTATGAGTCCAAATATCAAATGACCATAGAGAATCAGTTCTGTATTACACCAAGTGAAATGAGAAACCATGTTGGGCTTGATTGTACTACTGTAATCCAAAAAGCTGATGATAAAAATGTGCATAATTAAGAATATGCAGTTTTTTATCCTCAAATTTGCCTCTTATGCCCTGGCCAGTGCGGCTCAGTTGGGTGAGCAGTCGCCCCGTGCACCAAAAGGTCACTGGTTCTATTTCTGGTCAGGGCACAAGCCCGGATTGCATGCTCTATCCCCAGTAGGGGGCCTGCAGGAGGCAGCCAATTGATGTTTCTCTCTCTCCCTTCCTCTCTCTCTCAAACTAATAAAAACATATTTTAAAAATTTGCCCCTTACACCAATTTAAGTTTTGGTTGCCCCTCCAAAAAATATTTGTGGCTCTTCTAAATCCAAGTGAGAAGGGTGTTTATTCCAGTTATTCCAGTGACACAAGGAAGAGGCTGTGATGGCCTGAGACTTGGATGATTGATGTCCAATTGGACTTGTTATTGAATTTTTTAAACCCTCCATCATGGTACACCATTAAGGCATATTAAATGCTCCAGTGTTTTTTGAAGCTCAGTATTACGCAGAAACAGTCTCTATGTGGGTTCGCACATTAATTCTGACTATAGTTATTTTCAGTCGAAACTGGCCCTTCCATATTTCTTCACGTTATTTGTAACTTCAGTATTTGAACAGTGATTTTTTAACACCTTAGCTTTTTATTGCTAAGGTTTTACTTCTTTGACTATCAGCCCATAACCTCAAGCCCTCTTAAATAAGTACCCTCCTAATTGTCTCTGTTGCTATCAATTATGGTACTTGAAAATGAACCACATCTGAGGAAGAGTTTGTGTTTAGTTAAACAACTCTTTTTGTTCCATTGAACATAAGTACATGTGCTAAAGTGTCATTTTACGAGTTCTGAGGCTTTAAAAAAATCTTTTCCTGTGACATATTCTTTTAGATATTATTCTTACTGGTTTGTCCCATATTATTAGAAGAAAAGAAATAAATTGAGGTTAAAGACCTTGAAAAAAAGCCAGCCATTTATGTTTTTAACTTCTACACTGAAACATTTTTGTGAAAAGGCATATGCATATGAATTATAAATGAAAGCCATGGAGCATACCACACGGAAGGAATCGTTTTTAAAACCTAAAGTTAAAATAGAACAAAAAGCCATCATGTCCTCAGTGAAAAATAACTTAAAATCTTCCTTTTTTATGCCTTAAACAGGTATGTTGGGTGTTTCTATATAACTAATTCACAAGCGGTGGCTTCATAGTCATTCGTTTTTGAGCAAAAGATGGATTTTGTTCTGTTTTTCGAAGAAGGCCGTATGTGTCAGGTTGAGTCTGTACTAATGGGGCCAAGAATTACTATGGTTTTCTTATCCCAGTAACTCAGGGGCCTTGGTGAGCTATTTCTCTCTGGGCTCACATCTCCCGTAATGAGTGCATTCATTCAACCAGAATGCATGGGGCCCCTGCTTCCTTCCAAAGATAAAGAGAATTCCCTTCCTTTAGTCTAAGGAGGAATATAAACCGAAGTGCTAGCTTAGCACACAGAACAGAACTTCCCCATTTACAGCCGAGAATACAAGGAGTGTGACAAGGCTATGAGTTTATCACTGATTGACTTCACTTCCCCTCTTTTCAGTCCTTTCATCCCATGGGCAGGATAAATTCAATAGATAGTTCATTTCCTTCAATACTAATTCTGTTTATGTGACTTGTACTGTAGAGTGTATTGTCTACTATGGTATTGACTAGTCACATGTGGCTCTTTAAATTTCAGTTAATTAAAACTAAATTATTAAAAAAATTATAAAACTATTTAAATTTAAAAATCAGTTCCTCAGTTGCACTGGCCCGATTTCATGCACTTAGTAGCCGTATGCGACTAGAGGCTACCATGGTCATGGTAAACTGCAGAACATTTCCATCCTTTCAGAAAGTTCTGTTGGACAGCACTGACCTAGATTTCGCAAATCACTTTCAGGTACATTTACTCCCTTGACCCTCACAATTATCCTATAAAATGGCAAGGTGTAGAATATTAATTATATCCATGAAGATGAGGATACCAAGGTGCCAGGCTATTAAATAATGTGTCTTTCCACAGAATTTAACTTACAGATCTTCCCTTGGGAGCAAACAAATGCAAGTAAAGATAAATGTAAATGAAGGAAGGATTTTATCTCCAAAATTTGATCTTTAAATATAAGTAATTTAAAGGGAGAGACTTGTTCTAGCTTGTTTACTATTGTAACCTGATATTTATCACAGAGAGGGCACAAGTTACACACTCAGTGGCTACTTAGCTACTGATTGGATGACTCAGTAGTTGTAATGATTGGTCCCAACAGAATTTACATTTTAATAGAAATTTTAAAATGTGGATATCCGTATCAAAGGGACGACTGAATTACTGAGTTACAATGAAAGTTCTGGTTAGCAGAAGAGGAAAGATTGAAATTTATAATCTTTATGCTGCTTTTGATCTCTTTTTTAGTATAGTCATAGCTAACAATCGATACTTTTTTTTCTACTCCTTGCTGTGTTCAACCATTTGAAAAGTTTGAGGTAATGCTTTGAATGTGTAGGCACTGTTTCCTGGCAGTAACGTTCAATAAACTCTTACTGCACACATTTATCTTGCATAGCTGTTCTTGCTCTACATTTGTGTTTAACCTAGAAAAGAATTGTTTTAAATTAACATTTGTGAGTCATGAAACTAAAGTGAATGTGGTCAATAGGCTTAGGTTTGGTCTCCTAAATTAATAAACTATGTTTTATTTTAGAAGGGCATTTAAATGATATAAATCAGTTCTATTTCACCATAGCCTGAGGGTACATCTCTTAGAGAGAAAGTATAAAAATGGCCACAAAATAGCCTTTAGATTTTTTTTTTTTTTTTTAAAGAGAAAAGGAATAGAACACTGAATAATTATATTTTCCAAAGTTGGCTTTATATAATAGGTAAAGTATGTAATTCTAATATTATATTAGCTTTTAATAATATACTAATATGAAGAAGGCAAATCAGTGACCTATAGAAGTGTCAGTATTGTTGTTCTTGCCATCAAATGAGATCCTTGTGGTTTTGTTTGTTTGCTTGGGTGGTTTTGAAAGAACAGTCAGTAGTATGAAGGCACTCTTCAGCATAAAATATATAACCATTAAAAGCATCCTAAATAATGGAGTTGGCTGATTTTCCCTGGGTAAAAAGCACAACTTTTAGACACATAGACCACCGGAATGCCTTACTGGCAGCATGTTTTGTTTGTTTTTAAATGGCCTTTTTTTATGGACTCTTTACCTGATGGTCTTTCTTAGCCTGGATTTTCAGATTCTTGAAGTTGTTTGCCCAATAAATACCTCTAAGGATGTTGCAATTCTTAGTAATAATTTAAATTTCACTTAAAAATCATTTATTTGGCATTTCTTAAGACTCTGTGTGCTATCTGTTCATCCTTTCTGTGTGGACATGGAACAGGAGGCTTGAAAATTGCAAAATCAAAGAAATAGTGATGATGTGTCATGGCTTCTCAGGAATCCCTGTTCTGCAAGCAGAAGTTAAAAACATTTCATATTAGGAAGCTTGGCTATTCTGATGCAATACGTTAGCTAAAATGAGCAAATTCCCCATCTAGCGTTTGCCCCTGGCTTTCTGTGCTTACATTAGAGAAGAATGGGATATTTCTGAATTTTCCCCTTTTGATTCAAGTTGGAGTCTGGAAGCAAGGTACCTGAGTTGATGACATCTCATTTAAATCTTTTGGTTTTGAAAACGAGGTTTCTCCTCCCCTCCAGTGAGTTGGGAAGTCGATGGAGGAATTTCGCAATAGAGCACTCATCCCTTTTTGGTGCAGACTTCAGCTGCTCTGTCCACTGAAGTGCTAGGTTAGAGCGATGAGTGGACGGTAGCCTCATGTGGCCTGGCGCTGACGTGTCTCACACCGCAGATTGTCAGGTGCTGCCTGGAAGGGTGCCCTGTTCTTCCCCTTCTGGTTACGAGATGCTCTGCTGTTGACAGACTGAAATCGGTGTGCTTGCCTTGGTGGATGCAGACAGTTGTCAACAGCAACACATCATCGTCCTTCGTTTGAAGGCTGTGAGAGAGCTTCGTAAACTATTGTCTTGATGTAGAGTGAATGTTGAGCGGTTTGTGTTCATGCACATTTCCTACAACTGTAATATTGGAAATAAATTTAGAGGCTGCCCCAGTTGACTTAACCTACTGTTCAGAGAGGGTAAGTCATTTGATCGATGTCACAGTGCTAAGTGCAAGAATGGACTTCAGTCTTAGTCCTGTGCAGTAGAGGTGCAAAGTCTCTCTTCATGTGCTAAAGGAATACGGTTTGCATATTAAATAGAACCTTTTAAGTAATTTGAGATGCTTGAGACTCTTCTCATGGAATGATTTGGATATGAGCAGTGATCACACATGTCATTTTTGAGCAGCTGTTGAAGGCAGAATATGATTATGCCACGTGTTTAATCTATGGCATCTGGTACTGGAAAAATTCAAAAATTCTCTGATAGTTGGTAGAAAAAATTTTTCCCCTCCTTGGAGCATTTCAATCGAAAGACTCTTATTTTAAACCAGGAGTTTTGGCTGCTCAGGAGTGGCACTTAGTAAGCTGCCCATAGAGGTGCACACCGACTGAGGTGACTCACAAATGTTAAAACAGTTCTTTTCTAGGTTAAGGATTTTATATAAAGTGCCCTTTGAAGACCTTCGCTGCCTTGATACTATACAATTTTATAGTTTCTGGTAGGATGCAGAGCTGTGGTGATTTTTATGGTAGAATTATTGTATTTTGGTCTTTTAACATCCCCACAACTCACTCTAGGGAGGAGCTGGACCCTTTGGGATGAGTCAGAACCTTAATCTAATGTGGCCCAGTTACAGGTTCTTTTCATTTCTCCTATGTTGGGTAACATTTTAATCCTTTATATTGGTCCTCCTGCACCAAGACTTCAAGCCCACTGCATCCATTTCATTTTTAGCCTTCTAGAGCATGCTCAGGCTTTAACTATAAGCCATTTTGTGTGGTCTTGTCAGAGTCATTGTTTTACCCCCAAAATAAACTTCATCTTGGCCTGCAGTCTCATTGCTGTAGAAACTGAACAGAGGGTTTCCTTGGAGAACCTCTGCATTGAGTAATCTCTGAGCAACTGCCTCTGATTTTGACAGCAACACTTAGTTTTGTCAGAAGAAATCCCACATGGTTCGGATGCTTCTGCACATAGTGGATTTGAAGGAGGCAGTAACAAAATCTACTTTGTTGAAAATTGTTTTCTTAGCTTTTTTTTCTAAAAAAGTATGTATTATTAAATCCTTTGAATTAGTTGTAGTCCTTTTATTACTTACCTTCTTGTGATACTTTGGCCCAAAATGCTTAGCATAATGATCATCTCCTATGGCAGCTATTGAATAATGAAGAGTGACTTCATTTGGCTCTAATTATTCAAGTGATTTCCTAATAAGCAGAAGTACTGTTGTATTTTTTTATGTGGAATACTTGCCAGTGTCCCCTCCTCCCTCCTACAGAGAGCATTGGATTAATGATGCCTTTCAAGTAACATCCACCTCTTCTCTACCAGGTCACTTCAGGTGGAACATTCATTGGCATTGGACGGAAAACACCAGATTGCCAAGGAAACACCAAGTACTTCCGCTGTAAATTCTGCAATTTCACTTACATGGGCAACTCATCAACTGAACTAGAACAACATTTTCTTCAGACTCACCCGAACAAAATAAAAGCTCCTCTCCCTTCCTCCGAAGGTGCAAAACCTTCAGAGAAAAACTCTAACAAATCCATCCCTGCACTTCGATCCAGTGATTCTGGAGACCTGGGAAAGTGGCAGGACAAGATCACAGTCAAGGCGGGCGATGACACTCCTATTGGCTACTCAGTGCCCATCAAGCCCCTTGATTCCTCGAGACAGAATGGTACAGAGGCCACCAGTTACTACTGGTGTAAATTTTGTAGTTTCAGCTGCGAGTCTTCCAGCTCACTGAAACTGCTCGAACATTACAGCAAGCAGCACGGAGGAGCGCAGTCAGGAGGCCTTAATCCAGAACTGAACGATAAGCTTTCCAGGGGCTCTGTCATTAATCAGAATGATCTAGCCAAAGGTGCAGAAGGGGAGCCAATGACCAAGGCAGAGAAGGGCTCCAGTGGGACTAAAAAGAAGGACTTCTCCAGCAAGGGAGCGGAAGATAACGTGGTAACAAGCTACAATTGTCAGTTCTGCGACTTTAGATATTCCAAGAGCCATGGCCCCGATGTCATCGTCGTGGGGCCCCTCCTCCGTCATTATCAGCAGCTCCATAACATTCATAAGTGTACCATTAAGCACTGTCCATTCTGTCCCCGAGGCCTCTGCAGCCCAGAAAAGCACCTTGGAGAAATTACTTACCCGTTCGCCTGTAGAAAAAGTAATTGCTCCCACTGTGCGCTCTTGCTTTTGCACTTGTCCCCTGGGGCGGCCGGCAGCTCGAGAGTCAAGCACCAGTGCCACCAGTGCTCGTTCGCCACCCCCGACGTGGACGTGCTGCTCTTCCATTACGAGAGCGCGCACGAGGCCCAGGCCTCGGACGTCAAACAGGAGGCCAACCACCTGCAGGGCCCGGCGGACGGCCAGGCGGCTGCCAAGGAGAGCAAGGAACACTCGTGTACCAAATGCGACTTCATCACCCAGGTGGAAGAGGAGATTTCCCGACACTACAGGTAGGCCGCGGGCTGGGGAGGGGACAGCCAGGAAGGGGCAGCGAGAATCCAGCGGGCCCACCCCAAAATGGTTGGGGATGATTGTGGGGACCTGGGGAAGTTACAGGACCAGATCACGTAACAGCTCATTCATAAAACTGCAGGTTACATTTTTATAGAGGCGATAGCCACGGATTCTAATGGAATCGCTTGTTTCAGACCATTCATTCTGTTCCCTACCTGTTTTGTGCCACTTACTGAGTGCCTTTTAAAATCCGCAGCGATGCTGATAACGGCACGAGTTTACTAACTGACCACAACTCGTTTATTTGTCCTTGCTTATGAAGGCTCCTAATTCCCTGATTTAGATGGAGCCACCCCCAAACAAAAGCTTCCACTGTGATTTGTTCTGCTCTTTATTTCAACTAGTAGATGGTCTGTGTGAGAACATGTTGCTCACTTTTCTTTAAAAATGAGATTGGACATTCTGTGCGCTTTAAAAAATGGAGCAACAACCTTGTTCTGCATACAGACAGTGATCTGAAGGCGAGAATTCTGTACCATGTGGGGTTTGGATTACAGTTCTCTTGCTCCTCTGAGCAGGTGAGGCTGCTTAAGTTATTTCAGATTTGTAGCCAGATAGAGTATGCCCGTGTTTCTTTCTGTCCCTCTATTCGTCTTGTGAACGTTCATTTGCCCAGTTAATGGTTATATTTTCTAGAGACGAGTTTAGGATGGGTATCTTTATTTCACTTATGTTGTGATTCCTTAACTAATTAATTCCAAAAATATACACTATGCCAGGGGCTGATAAAGGAGAAAACAAGACAGACATAGTCAGTGCCCTCATGGAACTTACAGTTTAGGACGAGAGCTTAACAGGTCATCAGAGTGATGAGTGTCATAAAAGTTGAAGGAGAGGACACCGGGTTTGACTATAATGGCCACATGGCCCAATATGCTAGATTAGGAAATGCCTCCCTGAGGAAGGAGCATTTAAACTGAGGCTTGGTTATAAGTAGGAATTAGTTGAGCAAAATCCTGGTAGTACAGTGTGTTCAGATACGACTTAGCGCTTATTGGATGCCTTTTTGTTATTACGCCTGTAAGCATCAAAGTAAAGAGCTTTGTTGACAATTTCTAAGTGCTTTTCCATATGTAGACTCCATGTCTCCTAATTTACTAATCTTCACATCTCAAGATTTTAAACATTTCCTCCCATTCTTTTTAAAAGTCGCGGGTTCATGCTAGTGTGTGTATGTTTTCTCGGTCACCAGTAGCGAAGCAGGTGAAGTCCAACAACAGTAGGCTAATAATGTTAGATGTTAATTTGAAGGGCGTCCTAATGTTCACAGTGAATCTAAATGTTCAGAAAACACTTCCTTAAGATTTGCACTGTTTAATTTATAAGGTCAGCCATAGGAAAGACACAGCCCTGCACTCAAATATGTTCACACTTGCAGTGTCTCTGCCTCCTCTGATGTCAGCTGCATGTTAATTTGTTTCTGAGACTAGCAGACATTAGCTTTCTTCCCAGCTTTCCTAGTGTGCGTATTGTGCCTGCGCATTTGTTAGGCTATGTAAAAATTAGCTAATCCGTTCTCGTTTTGAAGGAGGAGGCTTTCTTCAGTCCTGAGGAAATCAGCCACACACACACATGTGCACACACACATCACGGTACATCTAGATACCAGATCACTGGATGAGTGGTTTTTCTCGAGGAAGCTGAGGCCATGTCTTGAAGACCTGTCTGAAAAAAATAGTTTCTATATGCCTTGGTGAAACAAAAGTATGAATAAAAATATTACTGAATAATCTCAAAGCTTACTTAATATTTATTAAGGAAAGTAAGCTCCCAAGGGAAGGCCACTAGTCTTGTCTTGTCTGCTGCTGTGTCTACATGATTTCTCACTGTGCCAGGATGCTAAATAGGTGCTCAGTGAATATCTTTAAGTAAATGAAGTCCCTGTGAGAATCTGACTTCACCCTAGTTTGAATAAGCTGGGAGCTCTGTGGTAAGTTACAGTTTAATCTTTGGTAAGTTACAGTTTAATCTTATATGGCCTTGGAATCCTTCTGAGGACCTAGACTCTACACAGGCTGACATTTGTCTGTCAGCCTCTCAGTATTTTATTAGATAAAAACAGTATTGAACAGTACTTGTCCTTAGGGCGTTAAAATTATCTTGCACTTATTCTTAAAACCTGATGGAGCTTGTGTGATCCTAGAGCCTTTAACTTGCCAAGTACTTTGTCTGTAATCTTTTTATGAATTCTTGTAGAAATATTTGAAATTTAGACAATTGCAGTTTCAGGAGTCCCAGCCAATGGAGGCTGCAGGGATGTGAAATGGCCACATGGATGTTGAAAATTTGACCTGCTATCAAAGCGTTTTCCCCAGATGCCACATTTTGAAGATAGTATAAAGGGACAGGTTTACCATATCACAGTAATATCTTTATAGTTAAATTTATGTTTATTCATATTATTTATGTTGTGAAACTTCTACTATAATTCTCTTTTACTTGGAATAGTCTAGGCTTTTGAGTGTTTTATATACAAGACTTACAGTGTAGTAAAAAGGCAGTAGAATCTGAGAACTGTACAATATGTGAAATCATGTAGCTGTAAAATAACTACAGCTGAGAAGCAGGAGAGTTGATTTAGAGCTGTGAGTGGGAAAACCTCGGTGTGGATTGTATGGGCATTTTCCCAAAGAACCAGGTTTAACCTGGGTTGAACTGCGGACATTACCCAGTCAGTAACTGGAGCTTGGTCAGTTTTCTTAGTGTTTCGTATTTATTTAGGATACCCCAGCTCACATCGGGCCTCAGTTATTGTATTCTACTCATGAATTTGTATCTCACACTCTATTTCTTTTAGTGTTTAATTAATCAGTGTACCCATTCTCTAATGGCTACCATTCTCCTCACCAAAATTCCCAGTGTTATAACTAATGTTTCTGGAGTAAGCAAGAGGACTGTCTCCTTACCCAACAACTGTACTAGAGAAAACATACTTTCCAATGCCTCCCTAGGCTTCCATGAAGTAAGGAAAATCTCTGATGTTTTTCTCTTCTCTGTTCACCAAGAGTGAACTCAACCCAGACTGGAGAGATTGACGCAAACATGGATTGTGAGGTCGCACTGAGGGCAGATGACAGTATTGATGCTGCTGTTATCAGGAGTCTAACCCTAGAGTCTCTGGCAGACAGATCTGCAGAATCTGAATTGTACTTTAAGCTGACACCATAAAGTGATTCCATATCGTGCCTTCCTTTGACTCCTGTCAGAAGTAAGCAAAAATTTGTAAGAGTGTAATGGAATTTTCACCTCCATGATATCCATGGCCTAAGATAAACCATGTATGAGCTCACTATTGTAAAAATGCTCCATATGGACATGCATATAAACCACTATATCTGAAATCAGTAGAAAATGCAAATAATAGCTTTAGATACCCAGCAACTTCAGATACAACTATTTTCAATTATAAAATAGTAATTAATACATGTTTAAAGATGTTTAAACATGTTGAAAGTTAGACTTATGAATTGATCAAGCTATGAGACTATAAATGAATATTCAGAAAGAAGAAACTAATATTTTTGAATTGAAAATATAATTATTGAAACTTAAAACACATGGATAGGTTAAATAACAGATTAGCAAACAATTGAGAGCAAATTAATTAATCAGAAGTTAAATCTGAAGACATTAGCCAGAATATGTAAGAGAGGGGAAGGGATGGAAAGTATCAAATGAAGTTCTAACATGCATTTTATTAGAGTCCCAGAAAAAAAAGTAAATAGTGAATGGAAGGTAGGCAATCAATATTTTTGAGGAGATAATGGCAGAAAATATTCTAGAACTGATAAAAGATATAAATACACAGATACACAAAAGCACAGCTTATACTAAGCAAAATACAGTTGACCCAGAAACAACTGTGTGAGTTCACTTATACACAGATTTTATTTAATTTATCACAGATCACTTGACCCATGCAGTTCAAACCTGCAGTGTTCAAGGGTCATTCTACAGTGTCAGTAATCCCAAGTGCCACACGTGTAGACCTTTATGACAACGAAATATATGCTACAGGAATGAAGAACTTCATTAGATGTCACATCTACTGAACTAAATTGTATCACCTCCGTTTACTCCTCTCCTGTGACAATTTATCTATCAGTGTCTGATTCCATAATTACAAAAAAATAACTTTCAGCTCCTGATTGATTGGTATTTATGATATATTCAATTACTTTGTTGTCCATTTAACCATTGAAGAAGAAAAGCTGTGGTTAAGACTATTGAAAGTGAAATACAATTATTTGGTAAAGGAGAGCTGTTCAAGCGATGGCATAAATCTCTGGAAGTTAACATTTAATGGAGAAAAAGAAAGCATTGCTCAGAGCCGACCTCACATGTACTGTGAGCTGGTTTACTATGAAAACAGAAATAAAGAAATAGAGTGGAGCAAAAGAGTGGCCTCTTTTAGCTGACTTTTTAAATAGAATCTAAAAAACCTTAGTTCGTTATGAATTATAAAAATACTTTTAATCTCTGCTAATGAATGAAATGCTACCACCAGGATAAAAGGCCACTGTGCATTGAAATGTGAATGGAGCTGAAATAAATGCTTTTTACAGCACATGAAAATTCTGTCCAGTAGAATAACGAATAAAACATCTCTTCTCACAGAAATTTTGTCACTTGAATTAAGTACAATTTGGCTTTTTTGGGGGCAGCTTGATGTAGTTTCCTCTGGATGCAAAGAATGACTTAGCTCTTTTATCAAAGTTTCTTTGATTCATGTTCTCACTGTCTAAAATATTGTATGGGACATACTGAGATTTTATATAAGTATATTCCAAATATTGCATGGAACATGCTTACACTAAAATATTTTTGTTATTAGCTGAAATTCAAATTTAACTGGGTATCCTGTGTTTTATCTGGCAACCCTACTCTAGGGAGACCTGTAAAATGACATCTTTTTTTCTTGGGTAGTGGAAAGTGTTTGCTGTTGAATTGGCAGGAGAGTATAGAATTTAAATTAATGCAGAGCATTTATTTGTAGTGTCTTTTAAATTAGTTTGGCTTAATATAACCAGAAGTTCAAGGAGTTTGTAAATAATAAAGAGCTTATTCAGAGGACCACTCAAAATATACCATCTGCAAAACATCTACTCACCACTCAGTTTTCTCTGCCACTTTATGGCTCTACATATTAAATCCAGCATCCTGAGCTCCTCCAGAGCCGTGGTGGTTTGTGGGGTTCAGAGCGAGTCACCTCAAAATACGCTTCTGTGGTATGTGGATTGTTTTGAGCTAAGGGCAACTTTAGCTGCAGGCTTAGGAGAAACTTCTGTCCGTCCCTTGACTACCTGGAAGAACTTGAAATAGGGCCCGTGCCCAGAATGGGAGTACCTCTTTGAGCTGTTTGTAGGGCAGGACAAACTTCACTTTATTAATAATCTGCTCTTCTTCACATTCTGCAGTGACCCTTTGAAGCCCCCAAGTCACCTTACCTCCCCCCTAGCTCAGAATGTCTTAGCACCCATGTTTTCTTTTTGTCTCTGAACTTCTCATACACGTGGGGTTTTTGACTTGCTCATGTATGCAGGGTTCCCGTACATATGTATGCATTAAATTTGGTTATTTTCTCTTATGTCTGTTTTATTATTAGAACAGCCAGAAGAACCTTGGGGGTAGAGAAAAGTTTCTCCTCCCCCACAGGTCTTACTTCTTTGGTTATTAATCAGATATGAACTGACTGACTAAGATGTTCTGGGTGGGGTTGGGTGTGAGCTTTGGTCTTGATCTTAAGGCCATGATAATATAACTGCAAAGTAAGATATACACAGGATTTTAATAGAAGGCAATGTGGGCAAAAGTTCCCAGAGGAAGACAGTTTCAGAGGAGCCCAGAAGATTGCTAGGTTAGTTGCTCTTGGGCTGAGTCATTTGGGAAGCCTGTGGCTGAGAAGGTGGTTAACGTGGGTTTTGAGAAACAGGGAGAATTCCCGGAGCCTTTCCGAGGTTTTCATATGAATGCTAATAAAATGAAATGCATTTAATAGGTTAGAAGAGAGTCCAAACTAATAAAGTCTCACAATGACTAAACTTTTATTCTTGAGTAATGTTTCTTAGACTAGGTATCAGAATCACCTATTTTTATTCTTTGGGGACATGGCATTATGTTGAAAGTCTTCTCAGGTGTTACTGAGGGATGGACACAGGTCCTAGAATATGCCCGAATCGTAATTAATTTCTGAGTAAGATAGTTACATTGCATCACATGCAAGCAGCATATGTGAAAGAGTAGCTGTGGACAAGAGTTAAGATACTGTGCCATCCCCACCGTGTTATTTTATGTGAATTGACTTGTCTGTGCTTCAGGTTCTTGTCCTGTGAAGTTGGGACAGAAATATGTACTTAGTGCCATTGTTGTGGGTTAATACATACAAATGACCTGGCACTAAAGAATATTGAAAGATGACCCCCAAACAATGAAATAAAAAAGTGAATTACTGTTTTCGGATTATGCTTGACAATGTCGTGTTTGCAGTTTTAACTTATAAAGCTGTTAGTGTTGACTCTCAGAGGTGGGTAATATTGAATGTGCTTTGAGGGAAAACAATGTTGCCCATCATAAAGAATTCATTTGGGAATGTTCAAGTGCTAGGTATATATACTGGGAGTTCATTCCATACTAATACCCATCTTGAAGTTATTTCTGACCATGGCTCCATGATCCTTGCTACTTAAGGTGTAGTCTGGGACCAGCGGCATCAGCATCGGCTGGGAGCTTGTAAGAAATACAGAATATTGGGTCCCACCCCAGGCTTCCGGAATCAGAATCTGAATTTTAGCAAGATTCCCAGGTGATTCCTATGCATGCTAGAATTTGAGAAGTGTTGCTCTAGATGTTAGCATAGGTTATTGAAAAGTTTATATTGCTCCAAGCTTTTAAAGTAATGTTGTCTTTTATATATTGTTTCTGCCATTTATTTAAGACTGATATTCTAGGTAGAAAGAAGTCCTTCAGGTCTGTAGAGTACTAAGTTGCGACTTGCCTTTTCTGCTTCATCTACTGGTGCTTAAAGGACTGAACGATTGAGCAGCTTAGCAGTTTACTGCTTTAATTGTGAAGGTTTACTCTTTTCATTAATAGTAGTCATACCCAGATTCTTAATATTCTGAATATGAAAGATGGTAAGCATTTCCTGTCTTTAAAGTCATTGGTTTTGGGGGATGTCTTATGAGTGTGGTCATTGAGTTGTTGGAACCATGATCAGTCTACTAAGGTAGATAGGGGCCCCTGCATTGGTGTCACCTGGGGACCTTGTTAGAAATTCAGATTCTCTGGTTATGCCCAGGAGATTCTGATTCAGTAGGGCAGCCTAGAGGCCTTGGAACATAGCCTGTTTTGCAGATCGTTGCTGTAGGTCAGCCTCTTTTCTATCAGTTAAAAGACCTTTACCATCCCCTCGTGTTTTCATTTTTCATTCTTCATGTTTCATGTCTTGGTTTTCCATATTGTCAGTGATTTTATTTATTTTTGTGTAAAGTTAAAAATTGAGGCAGCAGAGGCTGTAGAAAAATAGAACATTGATCTGGGAGGTAGGAGCCCTGTATTATTGACTTGATGTAAACTCAATGGGCAAGTCAGAGTTTCTCCATTTTACTGTCTGTAAAATGGGCTTTTATACTTCAGCGGAATGTGATTGCTTTGACCTCTTCGAAAGAAAAGGTGTGTGAGTTGAGCTGGTTATTACTACCTTACTTTAATATCCTTCCTGTTGAAAACGTGTTTTCCTTTTCAACCTAAAACCTGGTTCTTACTGAAAACGTATCTCTGTAATTTTCGTTTCCTTTGTGCTTTATACCCAATCCCCCCCATTCTCTGCATGCTGACAGTTCTCCAGCATCTGTATCGTGGCAGGTTTGCCTGGGTCAGTTGGATCAAGAGCTCCTCTGTGGGGTAGATCAGAACAGCTCTTGTTGAGACCTGTCAGGAGTCAGGGTGTCCTTCATTGGGACAGGAACTTAAAACTAGAAAACCTAGAAGCCCCAGACACTGTGTCTCAGAGTGTGATACTTTGAGATGAATGCTTTGTCTGGGCAGGGGCCCAGGGCCTTGCATATTTAGGAGGAAGTACCAGTCGAATAATGGGTAAGGGTTGGATGCATTTATTTTTTATTATTTCGCGAAGGGATGGGATGGCTCAGGATCTTTCTAGATTGTACCATAACTAAGTATCAAAGGCACATAATATTAAGTATTAGATATATTACTAGATAGAATGGCTCTAAACCACCCTAATGAACACACTCAGAAGGCATCCCTGCCTCCCAGACTTTAATAAAACAGGTAATGCCCTTTCTATCTTTGTTATTTAGAACCGTGAGATGCTTGGGGTGACTTCTGTTAATGAAAAGAGAGTAACTCTTTTGACAATTAAGCAGTAAACTGCTGGACTGCTCAGGCTTTCAGGCCCGGGACTCCCTGTCTTTTATTCAACACTATGTACCCAGTACCTGACAAAGTAATATTGTGAGGATTAACTACAGTTACATATATGACTACATATTTTGCAGTGGCTCTAAGTAATAGCTCTTAAAACTTACTTTGCCACTTTACTTTAAGTTGGTAACTCCTAACATTATATCCGTGGAGTGGCAGGTGTTGCGCGTGTTCTTTAGAGAGCCATCCATAAAGGCTTCCAGGAGAGTGTGCCTCCTTCCAAATCGCTGTGTACCTTTCCTGTATGCTTTTTAGAAGATAGTGTCTTTGTCCTTTTATGTTTATCAAACATTTGTCTTATTTTAACAGTTGTTCTGTCTTTAACAGCGGAAGTTGCTATAAAATTTAACATAAAGGTCTCCTTCTTTGACTTTTAAAAGAAAATACACTCATGCATAAACACAGATTCACACACATTCTTTTCATGAATTTAACTGTATTGTGTTTCTTGACACCCAGCAGACACTCAATTTGTTTAGAAAAATCTTGGGTTTCTAATATACCCTATTTACTAGATTATGTAGATCAGTGAACCATATTTCATTGAGTAAATGGATTTAAATTTTATGATAGAAAAGAACATTATAGCCAGTTAGGTAGGATTTATTTAGTATATAAAAGCTGTACAGAGCACTTCAGCATCAGAAATGTGTGTATATTTATAGTAAACAATATCTCAATTTACTTGAAGTAAACAAAGTGAAAAGACTATTGATTAAAACAGGTGTAAAAAATATATGAATATCTGCTTAAGTAATATAGAATCAGTGATTTTCCAGCCAGGGTGAAGTGAACAGAGCAGGTCAATCAATAACAAAGTTAAACCAACAGTTTTAAACACGAATTGGCTGGAGTGCGCGCACCTAAGTGTGTGTGTGTACCTGTCATTGTTAATAGGACAAAAGGGAATGTCACATCCTTTAGAACTGAAGATGCCAGTTCATTACCTTCCAGTTCCTGGATGCTAAGAATGTTGTACCTGGCCCTGCCTGTTAGGTTGCACGAAATAAAATGCAGGTGTTTGCGGAGGATTGTGTTGAAAAGCCCTTCAGAATGACTGCTTTCTGCTTCCCCAGGAGAGCGCACAGCTGCTACAAATGCCGCCAGTGCAGCGTCACAGCTGCCGACACTCAGTCACTACTGGAGCACTTCAACACTGTCCACTGCCAGGAGCAGGACCTCACTACAGCCAACGGCGAGGACGACGGCCAGGCCGCGGCCGCCGTCAAGGAGGAGCCCAAAGTCGACCTCAAGGTCTACAGCCTGCTCAGCCCGGACTCCAAGATGGGCGAGCCGGCTCCCGAGGGCGCGGCCAAGAGGGAGAAGCCAGAAGACAAGGACGGGCTGAAGGACAAGGCGTGGCCCGAGGGCGCCGGCGACGACCTGCGCGGCGTGGCCTGGAGAGGCCCGGACATCCTGCGGGGCAGCCCGTCCTTCACGCAAGCCAGCCTGGGGCTCCTCACGCCCGTGGCCGGCACCCAAGAGCAGACGAAGACCCTGAGGGACAGTCCCAGCGTGGAAGCGGCCCACCTGGCGCGCCCCATCTACGGCCTGGCCGTGGACACCAAGGCCTTCCTGCAGGGGGTGCCCGCCGGCGGCGAGAAACCCGGGGCCATCGCCCAGCAGTACCCTGCCCCCGAGAGCAAGGCCAAGGACGAATCCCAGTCCCTGTTACGGGTAGGAAGGCTTCATTTTTAAATAATTCCTATATCTTGAAGGGAAAACGTGGGCGGGGGGGGGGGGGGGGCCGGGACACATTCTCTAGATTGAGTATTGTGTGTCACCAAGGGAGCTGCAGTGATTGCTCTGTAGCAGTCGGGACTTGCACTCATCAGGACGGAGTGGCAGAAGGCAGCGCACGTGAGTGTGTGTCCTGTACAGGTACCTGATACAGTGGTGGGCTGTCACTTGCTTGTCCCTGCTCTGAGCTCAGGCTGAATGTCGGTTAATCATTCCTGGGGATTATGCGAAACAGCGAGGTGGCCTTTGGAGAAGGGAGGCCCACAGTCCCAGAAGGATGCACACCTTTTACATTCAAACAGCTTCATGACTTTTACATCCTAAGGCCTTGTGACAGTGTATGGTGAATAGAAAACTTAGCAGAGACTTCAGTCACCAAGAATGCAAAGCCCTTGCTGAGAGGTTAATACGAAATGTGGTTTTTAAAACCACTGTATAATTATGTGCTAGTGACAGTGCTTGTTGTTGTTTAGTTGCCAAGAAGAGGGGGACGTGAGATAGATCTAAGTGTGAATGGTACGAAGAATATTCAGAGACGAGAACCATGCTTTTTATACTATCGGGCTCTTTGAGGGAGAAAGACCTAGTCCCGTGTGGCAAAGCAAAACAAAACCTCTGCATAAGATAAGATCCCAGATTGCTCTCTTCATGCAAACTCAGCAGCTGTCAAAAGATAGTTTAGATTTTGAAAATTCACGAGTTCCCGATAAGCGATGCTTGCTTTTTGCCTAAGGCATCGCTGCTTAAACATTTCACCCTGACTCTGAGAAACTTTTGAGTCTGGATGATCTCGAAGCTTTGTTCATGCATCGGGTAGGATCAGAAAGCAGCGAACCATAACCAAAGGGCCAGTTAGGAAATAGAGTTCAGCCAGCCTGGTGCTTTGACCTGCGGGTTAGAGACCACCAGTTCTCCCTGCATGTATGCTGGGGAGAAAATTTGCCCTTTCCAGTGTCTGCTTGGCTACTCTGCTCTCATTTCCTGCCGACTCTCTGAAGCCTGTCGGTGCTGCTCAGGTATTCTCAGTGGAGCTGGGAAACACCCCTTAGAGCTGCACAGTTAATTATGAAAGCCCTTCCCCTTCCTGCCTGCATCATGCCCTGGAGCAGAGAGAAGGGCTTGGTGCAGAAGAGGTGATGCCCCCGCACGCTGAGAAACAAAGAATCCTGCAGGGGAAAAGCCAGTTTATTATAAGGCACTTTGAAAGGAAGAAAAAACAGTTCCTGTGCCCTTCAAGAGGGTGTTCAATTCAGGGAGCTTCTTTTAGATAAATATATAGGGAGCTGCATTTTTATCATTGTAAATGCTGGTTATTTTCTAGCATGTCAGGACTCTTCTGGTCTCAAGTGGCTCGTGTGCTTTCTGGTTCTAAGGCAGAAATGACATGTCTTAGCTTTTTAAATTTCATCCTGTATCTCAAAAGCATGGTTAAATGGGCCTTACATCTCTATCACCAGAGCCCCGTTTTTTCCACTTAAAATTGTTTTCACCCGTGACACTTCACTGGATACCAAATTGTTTGACTCTTTGAGACTGTTTCTGGAATATTCTCCTTTCTGCCACTGTTTGTATACACTAAGAATCTGTGATGATGAATAATTTATTAAGCAGTGAAGTCTAAATCCTGAGCATGATAGCTACATTCTTTAAGCAAGCTGAGGATGATAATACTCTGCTAAAAAATTGTTTGTCTCAGTTTCTCCACTTCCTTAATTCCTGGGCTTCAAGTTTCTGTTGCATCATTTCAACTGTTTTTTTTCAGTTCCTCTACATTAGCTGCTGAGTAGGAAATCTCCAGCGAGAGACTTAAGCATGTTCTACAGTGAGTAACCAAATTCCTAATCTAGGATGTGTGATCTTTAAAGGCTGTCATCTACTCAATTAGGGGCGCTGACAAAATTAAATACATATATGATAAATGTATATGTTAAACAATGTTGGATCATTGGCCGTGATTTTAGTAAAATTTGAATTTTTAAAATTTACATTTTCTTTGTTTTGAATAGTGCCTTTGGAAAGCAACAGTTTTATTGGATATTTGGATTAGGAAGTAGAGCTAATTTAATTTATTGCGAAATATTTAGTCTGTTAGCCAAATTAAAAATTATGATGTACATATAATCTAGGCTGATGAACTGTTTAAGACACCTAAGAGAATTAAAAAGCAGCGCCCATTCTGATTGTGACTTTGAAAAGAATTTTACTCTGGTGGTAGAAATCGGCATTGCTAAGTTATCATAGCAAATACATTACTTCTCAATTCATTCCTCTGCCATCAGTTGGGGAAAACTCAGCAGAATATCACCGTCATATTTACTAAAAGCAAAAATGATGTCCTGATGTACTTTAATTTTATAACTGGAGAAGTCTAGTGAGTCATGAGGGTGTCCTGTAAAAACTTATAAATACACAATTGAAATATGCAAAAATAATTTGCACATTTTGAATGAAAATACAGTATCTGTGTAAATAAAGACCTTTAGAATGTGATATTCATATTTGAGTTTAAATGGTAGAATGGAACTTGAAATTACCTTGCTCTTTGGCATGGTATTTAGAAATAGTAAGCAATTTAAGAAATGGAAAATAGGTTTTAAAAGTGATTTTTTAAAAATCCAAATAGTGCATCCAATGTAGCATTATTAGAACAAATATATTTGTAAATACATTTGTACATATAGTTTCTAATACTAAATGTAAAAACTTGACTATCCTCTTTAACTACTATACAGAGTAATATCAAGAATTAATGTGGAAAATTTGTCCAGCATAAATATTAATGTAAAATATTTCAACATGTAACTTGGAAACATTTTTAAAGAGTAGACTGAATGGAGTTAGCGTCGTGCCACAAAGTGCATAATTGTGTTGTTTTTAGAATATTGGTCTTTCTGATACATGTTTTTAACTGGTTTTAGTTATGAAATTTTGCTGTACTCGAAGTGAGGAAGGAAATATAAAATCACAGACAAGAGCTAGTTTCAAAATGTTCTCAATTTTCTCATTTCTTATTGTATAGGGCAGCATTTGGCTTTTAGTTTTGTGTTCAACAGCAGATCATTTGTGTATATTTTCAGTTAGTGAATAGTATGGGATTGATCTCATTATAAACAACTTTAAATTGCATATGTGACATGTGTTGATTATTGCGCTTTGAGTGGCAGGCTCACCTTTGCATAAGCTTTAGCTTGTGAATTGCTTTATGAAAATTAGGTTTTTGTTGTGCACCAAGTATACAATATCTCTGCAAAATCGTTGTTGTTTTTTCTTTTGTGAGTGGGAAGAAGTATTAAAGTTTTTAGACTCTTTGCTAGAAATAGCCCGTGTTTAAATGAAAACTTTAATTGCTCCTCTTAAAACTTCTAGAATAGATCTTATAAAACATGAAAGCTTCTGGAAATCTTTGAAAGTGCAGTGTTTTCATTTAAACTTGTAATTTGTCTCTGTGAAGAGGTTAACATACTTAATATGGCCTGTGCTAAGAGCAAAAATGAATTGGCTTTATATATTCAAATTGATGGGTCTTTCTTATTTCAAGCTAAACAGTGTAGTGTACTCAGAACTCAATATAGTTGTGTGCCTTTATCTGACCGGTTTCTTCTATTATGTATTCTTATACAAAGACATTTATTTATTTATGTATTTATTTATTTAATTTAGTGGATTGATTCTTACTCAGATACAAGTGTATTCATCTCATTTCCTAGATAAGAAATTCTAAACTTCATTCTTGTAATTGACTTTCTAGATTGGATTTTATAACATAAAAAACTTTGTCTTTTAACTGATAACCCCATTAACAGGAATAAAACCTCTGTCATATTTTACAAATATTTTGCTGGTATCAGATGCATTTTAATTTGTTAATGAAACAAACAAGTATTGCTAAGAGTAGTTGGTAAATGTGGCTAATGGCAAATCCACAGCTAAACTTCTCCATGTCATTTATGAAACAGAATGTCAGAGATAAACCACAGGCTCTGAGTTTTCCACAGGTTCAAACACCATGGTTATCAGCCCACTTTCTTCATGCATCTAGGGGAAAAATAAGTCTCTTTGAACCAATTTCAGTTTCCAGCGTGAATTTCTTCAGGGAAGTTGGTCCATTTCAGGGTGCCTGTCGTCGCTGCTTGGTTTGGGCAGAGCTGTTCAGCCGTGGGCTGTGGGCGCCGAGTCCCAGGTTCGGGGAGTTGAGCTCCAAGCTGAGCCAGGGCCCGTCCAAGGCAGGGCCTCCGACAGTCGCCCTTCCCGGCTGGAGAGGCCCGTGTGCCTGCGGCTTACTGAGCGATTGTCAGGCCTCTAGATAGTGCACAGCAGTATGATTATTGGTTCATTTTGTAAATGTGATACCGAGAGGGTACAAAGCAGGTGTTATTTCCCCTTTTCTTCCCTGGCGTTAAATTTATAGTTTAAAGATGGTTGATACCGGACGGTCTATTGAGATGCAAAAATGTTCTTTTGGGGACAGTCCATTGGCAGCCAAACAGACGTTCAAACCAGCGACCGCGTTGAATGCCCTCACAACCCCCGACGGCAGATCGCAGGAACTTTTTTTAACTAAAGATGGTCTCAAGTGAAAAGTCTGATATTTATTGTTTTGCTTCATGTTTAATGAAAATGAAAGCAGCCTTTCAGTTTTCACACAGGTATTATTGGCTTATTATAATGTTTATGCACATAACCATTTTCCTGCCCCTATTTGAAATTTTTACATGTTTGTGCCAAAGAGAAAAGCCTATACCAGGAAAAATGGGAAGTATACATCGCTCCATTCATTGCTTATGAAATAGTAGTTTTTAGGCCATATTGACAAAGTTTCTCTTTAGGTTGCCCTTGACATTTGATCTGCCCAAGAATAAAGTGTTAAAAACCATTTACTATATGCAGAGTTTAATAATCCTTCTACATCTTTGTGCTTCTGCCCTATAGAGCCATTCAAAGGGTAGGATTGAGTTTCAAATATACTATAGATTTACTTGAAAAATCCAGTCCATTCATTGATTAGTTATGTGTAACAATGAACATGATAGTTTTAATTGCTTTTACTAAATAAAATCTAGGTAGCTTGTTTTCTTTTTCTTTATCGGTTAGTCATTTTTTAGTTTGGTATACCGCTTTTGACAGATCACAGCTAAAATCAATTTGACACATATATGTTTGGTTTTATTGGTTTGACCAATAGGATTTCCTATGATTCTAATTTCTTTGCTATGAGTCAGCTCCATTGGCCCAGGTATTTTTTTAAAGCACTTTCTGTTTTTCGTTTTTTGTAACCCAGGCTTTTTGTGAAGTCTGGCATGGTCTGCTGGCCCAGGTTTCGAAGGCAGGGGAAGCAGCTGTATCTCGGAGTGAGCTGGGCTGTGAGTTCGTAGCTGCTGGGAAATGGTATCCTTCGGTGCAGTATCGGTTAATTATTTCCTGTATAACTATCTTTCGCTTGACTTCCTTCTTTCACAGACCGCGTGAGTCAGGAGACACCAGGGCCCCAACAGGAACCCATTGTTGAGCGTTCTTAGATGGTGGAAGTAAAGAGAGAGATAGAAGGTGGTCCAAGTTTCAGAAGCACAGATGCAGACTGATTGAAAAGTGTGTCAGCCATGAGCTACACAGCCTTGATGTAAATCTAGGATTTTCTGGCAAAGTCCAGTCTGATGGACGGATTTAATAGGACTGTTGAACACCTAAAATGCCAGGAAATTTTTTGTCTCGGATTTTTGTGTATTTTGTGTGCTCCCACCGAAAAAAGTAAATACTGTTTTCATTGTCATAGTCTTTTATTCTCCCTTCCCTTTGACTCTGTTGGAGAACTTTCATGATGGTTTTACAGAAAAGGACACTGATGCCTAGAATGGTCTACCAGTGAGCTCAGGGAAGCTTGGCAAGCAGGGTACTGCGATGTCTAGCTGGGCTGTTAGTTCAGGGAGCTGCAAAGAGTTTCAGTGAAGTTTCATGGACTTGCTTTGTTTTGGCGAAGCAACACTCTCATTTTATAGGTGTTTACAATTAGCTATAATTTACAAATAAAATAGAACCTGGAATATGACTTTATTTTGGAAAAAATCTATAATACCTTTATCTTCTGGCATAGTTTTTTTGGTGTTTTTTTGGTCTTTATCAGTGATTAAGAGTAAGGCAAAGGAATCTTTTGTTTTTATTAAGTATAGGACATTTGTGATGTGATAAATTGAGTATTTGGTCTCATTACTCATGTCAGATTGATTAAATAGCCCTCACACATAATTTTACATGTTAACTTGCCTCTTATAAAAGATGGTTCCTCAATTTAGGTGATTTAATTTGGGCATATTAATTATGAAAGGGATGAACCATTTCATGCCTTGGAGATTTGCCTTTCTGTAACATCATTATTAACCAGAAAAAGCTAAGGATATATAGATATATTTTTTAAAGCTAAAATACACCTATAATTTTACTAAAATTTTGTTTAAAAATAACTAGTGATTATGAGTCAAACTTTTATGAGAATTTGGATACAAACAGAAATATTTTTTAAATAGATTTTTGATAAGTTTGTTTGAAGAAGGTGATGAGATCTACGAGAGTGTGATTTATTGAATTGCATTTGCCATTGTTACATTTTATTTTTATTTGGTGTTCAAGACTTATACTAAATCATGAAAAAATGTCTTGGTAGGCTCATGTCCCATAAAATAACCTGTTCCCAGGGAATTAGCTTCCTGAGCTTACCTGGTAATGTACTAAATATCACAAGAATACCTTGCAGCTGTCCAATTTAAATTCTCGATGAGGAAGACGAAACCTGGTGAAATTACTTTAGAACAATTGCATTCAAATGCATGAAAGCATTAAAAAATAAAGTATTTGGTTAAAATAGATGGATGTTTATAATTGATTGCCACGTAATGCGGCATTTCAGTTTCTAGGATTAAAAGTTTACTGCCTTTCTCTTAATTTTTTATTGGCTTAACTCCTTTCATCCTCACCAAAATCCTTTGAGGTTGAAGCTGTTATTATCTCTTTTATTTTGACAAGGAAACTGAGGCAGAGAGATGGGTTAATATACCCAAGGTCACACTACTTACAATGGCCATGGTGCATTTCTGGGGCAGGCAATTTGGAGTTCATGCTCTTAACCATTACACAGCTTCCTTTGATTCTCCATGATTTTTTAAAAATCATTTGTTTGGCTTTCTGCAATTTCAGAATAATCTAGTGTATCTAAACATATACTTTTTTGTGTTTTCTGTACAAAACAGAAAAATAGCTTTTTGAAAATTATGGAAATGACACATGCTTATTGAAAAAGAGGTAGATAATATAGAACACTGAAAAGGAAATGAAGACCACTCATAAATTCTAACCCACAAATACTTTCCTATTCACGTTTTGGTGTCTAATTTATTCTATACATGTATGCAAATGTGTGTTTTATTTAAGTAAAAGGTCTTGTGCCTCACTCTTTTATAAGCTTTTTCATTTATAATATATTGTGGAAATATTTTCCCATCAGCAAATATGACCCATAATGTTTGTTTTAGTGCCTCTACATTACACCATGAAATATCTATATCAAAATAGCATAAACAAACCCACTGTTGATGAACACTTAGACAATTTCCAAGTTCTAGTTATAAAGAAAACTTGGATGAATCTTACTGTATTATTTTCATATTTTACCATTTCCTTTGGATAATTTCTTATAATTTCAGTTATTTAAATGGGAAAATTCATGACATACAAATGGTGTTCAGTGTCCAAGTCACTGTCATCTAAAAGGGTCATTTTACTCCCAGCTGGTGTGGCTCAGTGGTTGTACACAGACCCATGAACCAAGAGGTTACTGTTCACTTCCTGATCAGTGATGTTTCTCTCTCTCTCTCTCTCCCCCTTCTTCTCTCTCTAAAAAGCAATAAAAACATATTTTAAAATATTTCAAAAAGAAAAAGAAAAGGGTCATTTTAAGATATAAGTAAATTGGCTCATAAATAATGGCTGAAAGAATAATACCCTAGAATATTATAAATTGACTTATTTAATGATAAATGCAGATAATGAAAGGAAAAGCAAATTATAATTTTTAAGCCTTATTTTTATCATGTATATGGAATATAACAAATCCCAATAGCCAGACATATGGTGTGATATGCTTGCTTTATCTTGCCAATGCGCAGCATAGTTTATTTTGTAAGGAAATTTATTTTCAAGCAGGGCCCATTTTCTTTAGCAGAGTTCACTTCAGAGGTCTGAAGTGAAAGCAATAACTCAGCTATTTTTGCCTTTTTCAGGGGAGACATTTCTCTTTTTCCTTGCTTTTATTTTGCCTCCGTGGATGATGTTCTTGCTAACCTTCACAAATTCGCAAACCATTTTCAGGTGTGGACTTTGTGGGAGGATAAGAGAAATAACTTTTTTAAAAATATGAAATTTAAGGATCTTTATTTGTTGCTGAGGTATTTATATTTATTCCATTAAAAAGTATTTTTCTTTTAAAGGATTTTCAGAATGTCAGAATATTCTTTATTATTAATAAAGTATTAAAATAACTGAGAAAGAATACTTTCTCAATTAACATGGAATCTGTGCTCATTCTAAACTAGAAATACAGTCTCAGGCCATTCATGTTTGGTTTATCTCATTCTTCTTAATTTCAGGAATTTACAACCTAAAATTTTCTTGATAATTCAGGAAAATCCATCGACTTTGCCTAAATTAGAGAACTACTTCAAAGACAGTTGGAGGTTTTTAAAATGTGGATTGTCTAGATGAGCAGTCTGTGTGTGCTCTATAGATTAGCCAGTTAAAATGCCTCTCAAAACTGTGTGCTGTTTTTACATATAAATATGTAAACTAAAGGATGATTTTTAGAATAAAAATTCAGAGCTTGCGTCAAATTCATATATGATTTAAACGTTTCTGAAGACCCCAAAATACATCCTAACTATCCCTGAGTAGTGTGTCAGCCCTTTGAGGTGGCGGATGGGCTTGGAGGCGGGTGTGTCCCACCTTTGGTATGCTGTCTCTGATTCAGGCATGGCTGGATTTTATTTTCCGGTAAAAACATATTTCATGTTTTCTTTTGCTCTTCCCTTGTGATGTAGCGGAAAGAGGTACTGGATTGGAGGAAAGGAGTCTTTGTGTTCTAGACTTATTTTGTGACTAACTAGCCGTGTGACACTGGGTGAGTCACTCAACCCTTATACACTGTTTCCTTCTTTGGAAAATTATATATAGAGAAGTATACAACTGCTCACATCTCTTTAAAATTGCAAAGTCTAGGATCAGGTAAATTTTCTATAAAACCTTAAACATTTAGATCTGGGAATTGATACCTGAGGCAAGTTGAAGACAAAAATCTTACGTTTTAGACTTAGTTTAGTGGTGCTGGTGTCCAAAGAGATATCACATATTTGATGCATAAGTTCTTAAATCACATTTCACTCTCATGGCTTAGAATCCAGTAATTATACACAACTGTCACAATACAGTCTGAAACCTTAAAACCTTAAATAATTATATTCTTTGAGCTTACACTAAAAACTTCATTCTTTGAAAATATCTTTGTTTCAAGGAATCATGCTGTTAAGGGGCTGCTTATGAATGACAATAAAGGGAAGTATACACAATGAGAAATAAAATAATGCTGGTGAGAATATGACATGCTTTAAGCCTGTTTCCTCTGTTTCTTGGCATTGAGCAATGATGCCTGTTTTGTTCGCAGTCAGATGTTCAAATCAGAATTTTGGATGCAGAAACTAATTTTAGTAGGTGGGGTGCAAATTTCTTATGAGTCCATGAATAGACTCTAATCCCAGCTGTTTCATTACAATTATAAAAATAAAATTGGCTGTGAATCCTTCCAGCTCTATTTAGTGGATGTGAATAATTCGCTTTCGTCCCACTGTATCTTAAAACTATAAACCTATCTTAGATTCTTTATGCTCCTTCAGAGTTCATAGCTCATGGTTCATATATGAATTATTTGAGGTATGAGTGGTCTTGATGAAAACGATCATGTTTCCACCCAGTTCCTGTGGATTTCAGGAAAGGAGGTGGCCCTTAGGGCAAGGCTGGGGATGAAATGGAGAAAGAAATTGGGAAAAGTCTACACAAAGAGAAAAGGAGGTCAGATTCCTTGGTATTTTCTGTCCCATTAAAATATGTCTGCTTATTTTAGACAGTGTAGAAAGTGTAAGTAAGCAAAAAGAAGAAAATGACTGCTCAACACTTTAATGTATCCCTTCCTAGACACACACATGCACACTCATACACATACACATACAAATGTAGATTTATATTTTTATTATTAAATAGCCTTTGATTTCACTTTATAATAAATTATAAACATTTTCTCAGTAGTATATATTCTGCTATATCACATTTATTGGCTTCGTAGTATTTCATTGTATGTTGTACTAGTTGTACTAGAAAAGATGGTTATTGATTCCTTGTTGTTGGACATTTAAGTTGCTTCCAGTTTTTGCTATTATAAATAGGGCTGTATTGAATGTCCTTGTAGCTAAATAATTGTATCTTGCTTGCAATTTTAAATTGTGTGAATTGATTTCTCTATAATCAGGTTTCTCCATGGGATGACACAGTAGTGGAGTTTATTGGCAAGGTGGATCACTTTCCCAGGCTATGTGTGTATATTCTTGTGAAACAGGAAAAACTGTTATTTCTGGACTTTCATTAGTTAGAATTGCCTCACAGTGGTAGCTAAGAAATAGGAACCTTAACATTTTCTTTAAACATTATAGAGGGGAAAGGTAATATGATGGTTTGAATAAGGTGTATTTCTGAGGCATCAACAAAGAATCTGTTAGGTATCTATTTCACTTTGAATGTCAAGGTGACTAAAGAATCTTTTGACGATAAAAGTGAAATCGAGTACTTAAATAGTATAATATACTGAAATGAACCTTACAAGGTAAATATAGATTTAATATATAAGGGGATTTTGCCGACTCCAAAAAGATTCTTAAAGCGTGTTTTGGTGATCACATAAAGTTGATGCCAAAAGCTACTCAGCGAATGAAGTATTTGGCACACAAAATTCTATCTTAAAATATTTGAATTTATTTTAATTTGTTCAAGGTCATTTGCATAAATTATTATAAGGTGGGAATGAAAATCAGGTGTTAAAAGGAAGTGTACAAAACCATTCTACATCCCATTTTAATTTTTTTTCTAAGCATCTTACTGCTACATGCAAAGTCCTTTCATAGGACTAGAGACTAGTTGTATTTATTATAGTTCATGAAATTTCAACAACCCTTTTGTTTGGTGTATGTATATCTGGTTGTGTCTTATTTTAAATACATTAATACTCATCTGGGTTCAGGATTTATTTTCAAAGAACCATAATGCACTAGACCAAACTAACCTAAACTCAGATTTAAAAGAAATAGAAATCTAAAGTAAAAGATAACTTTATAGAATCATTCCCTGATATTCTGTAACTTTTCTTGTTGTCCAGTAAATAATAATTTATCCCCTAATTTGTTTCAGGAATCATGAAAGACCCTATAAAGGGTCTGGATATGAGTAAATCAGGGTTCTTGTTCTCAAGTAATGCACAATGATGCATAGGTGATAAGCTGGATTTGTAGGCAGCTGTCACATGAAAAAGACTTCCATGAAAGGGACAAGTGGAAAGGAGAGCAGAGGTCTCTGGATGTCTAAAGAGTTACAGATCACATTCAGTTGAGTAACTAAAGATGTCACAGAGGGTTTTCTGAGCTGGTTTTTGAAAAGAGGCCGGGCTTTCAGCAGGTAAGTATGACTGCATGGAGGGCAAACTATGTAGAGAAAATAATGTGAGGCTAACTTCTGGCATTTTTAGTATATAGATAATAGAAAGGCTTGCTCGAAAGGTATGTGCAGTGTAGTTCCTGGAGCTAAGATTTGACATCTAGGTTGAGAGTTTCCTTAAATGCATATGTAAAAATTTTTGTTTCAGAAGGACATAGTGAACCATCACAGGATTTGGAGCCAAGGATAAATTGATCAAACCTTTAATAAGGTTAATGTTGCATTTTATATAGGATGGCTTAAAAGGGGGTGGGTAGGTGGACAGAGTTGGGATGACAGAGGTTAATTCATAGGTTAAGCCCTTACCCTTTCAGTGGTAAAGTCTACACCAGGATTGTGAAAATGAGAAATGATTTCTGTAGATAAGCTAGATGTAGAATCTGCAAGAGTTAGCAAAGTTTATGTGCCTGGGTCACCATGAGGTGGCGGGTTATGATGAATGAGGCTTTGGGTTGGGGTGACTGAAGAGGAGACGAGTAACAGCTAACATTTGATAATCGCTAGCTGTGGGCCAGGCTCTGCTCTTTATTTGTAGTAATTCATTGAATCTTCACAATAACCCCGCGACACAGATGGTATCATTAACTGCATTTTGCAGAGGAAGTAGAGCCTCAGAGATTAGTCACTTGTCCAAAGTCACCCAGCTAGTGAGTGAGTAGGTGAAGCTAGATCCATGTACCCTTCTTCAAAGTCCACGTTCTTGACCATACTGCTCTGTGCTAAGTGGTAGGGCCTTTAGCAGAACTCGAACGTGAACTGTTTTGTGAGTGTAATGAAGCTAGTCTTATCCCTATAAAACTTCCAGGGCTTTCACATGAAAACATCTGATGGATAGTGGGAAATGGCATCTCTCGTAGGGAATAGAGGCGTTGGGATGACTTCTAAATTAATTGACATTCATTTAATAATTGAGTCATATTGAAAGCCTAGTTCGTATGAAATATTCCAGGAGCAATACCAATCTGGACAAGCTCTAGACACTGATTCTCTTAAGTCATTTGCAAACCAGGAGTGGGGATAATGTTAAGAAAAATGACTATAACATGAGAAAAGGAAGGTCAAGTGCCATGGAGTGAAATAAACATGCAGTATTTTATTTTATTTATTTAATTATTTTTGGAGGAGGAAATGATCCCTTTTCATTTGGCCATCAAGGAAGACTTCTTGAAAGAAATTACCTATCAGCTGGTTCTTGAAAATGGTCGGAGTTTGATAGATGGGGATAGATGGGACAAGGGAGGTCCGAGAACAAACAAAAAAGAACTTTGGTGTTTGGAAAGCAGGAGGAACAAAGTACACAAGCCTAAAGAGATTACAAGTAGAAGGTGAATTTATTACTCCAGCTTAAAAAAAATAGTTTAGTGGGTTAGCTCCCCTCTAGAGTGAAACTTACTGTTTTGACATTTACGAGATCAAATTTTAAGATCCTCTCTGTATGACAAAAATCTTTTAATTGATAGGATTTAGAAATTCACAGAAATATGCATGCCTGAAGGGTCTCATTATTTACATGCTAAACCCAAAAGAAAGAGTAGGTTTTAGAGCAGAGGTGGTTATTTAAATAAAAATCTGAAGAATCTAATAATTTCTTTAATTAATGCAGATAAGCTCTATAAAGTTATTTTAACGTATATATACTTTATATAAATATATATTTAGTATATATATAAATTACTCTTTTATTCAAATATAAATTAAAAACTCTATGTAGGACCATTACATAATATGTTCAAACGGAATATAAATGAAAAATGTTCTTGAGTGCCCGCTTAAAAATGTATGCCATATGTACTATACTAGTTCAGTTGATTCATTACATATAAGAACTGTTGTATTTTAGTTTTATGTATCGGTTTTTTGATTTATTAACTAATCATTTCTCTTAGATTTAATCCGTTGGCTCGTTTTCATGTCCTATTTAATGTCCTATTTTGTCGTTGAGAAGAAAGAGACATCCTTGCCTGCGATATGTCACCTGTTGTTTAGTGGCTAAAACTGTATTACATTAAGTCATTTAAAAAGCATTGCTTTCCTTTTTGTTTAGAATTCCTAGAGTCCCTGGGATATCGGTAGGGGGTTAATGGACGTCTTGATTAAAATCTTCCAAGCTTCATGGCTTTCAGTTCTTGTAAACAATTTGGATCTGAGAGATAGGCTTATGTCTTTTCACTAGTCTATTTACTGATTCAGTGTGAAGAAAAAGTCATAAGTTTTTTTCTTTGGTCTTGTAATAATACAAATTAAAATACATTTAAAAAATCAACCGCAGAGCATTGTGTGATGGTCACAGAATTTATGGCAGTTCTTTCAAAAATTCTGTGTGTAGACAGCATAATCATTGAGAAGTAATGTAGCTGTCTTCTGTGTACTGATTTGCATTATTTGAAATAAACCTTTTAAGTTTTATAACTAGATTGCTTGTAAGTGGTTCTTTCCAGACTTGCAAGACCATGGACTCTAATCATGATGGAATCAGTATCACTTGATTCGTGATAGCTAACCAAACCATAGGTGGATAAAAGCTCTGAAATAGGTATAAGTCATAATCCAGTTGAGATTTACATTTTGACTGACAAGCATAGATTTGTTAATCACCTATCTTTGTGACCAGCCCAAACTGGCCCCTTTCTAAGATGAGACACAATAACTGCACAATATTCAGTTTCAGTCAAAAGTCTTAGTTCTGTTTTTAATGAACCAGATTAGTTTCAAACGTGGTGGTTTAGGTTTGCATAGGATCGGGTTGGCACCCTGTAGTTTCCAGTCCTTATGATTTTAATGTATGAATTTCACTGCAGTGTTGGGATTTTTGTGATTTTTTTTTTTTTTAACTGGGCCTGAAATTATGATCCAGTGAAGTATGTGTGTGAGTGTGTGAGAGAGAAAGAGAAGGAGGGGGGGAAGAAGGGAGGGTTTTTTCTCTGGAAGTAAGGGGAGCATGTACAAGTTTGGTATACAATAGAGCAAAGATATAAGAGAAACAGCAAATACCAGATCTTGTAATTTATCCATTTGTGAATTTTTCTCTCTTAGTAGATTGTGAGCTTCTGAGAGAGGAGGACTGTGCCATTTTTATGTTTCTATTTTTCATTAGTCCTGCTGTACTATGCATCTCTTAGGAGGTCTAGAATCAATATATGTTTCATTGAATTTTTCTTTTGGGTATATGCCCTTTTTGAAAAATTTGAAAATTACATTTTAATTTCATGAGACTACAATACTGCTTATATAATTTTTCTACTTTTAATTAAGTTTATAATTACAAACTGATTAATATTTGAATATTCTTTTTAGGACTGAAAGATTAGGTTACATGCAAATTTTTCAATGCCCATTAGAGTATGATATTATTTGGTGAGTTGCTTACTCTGGGAAAAAAATCAATTATTCCAATTTTTCACTCACAGAAAAATAAAAAACATATTTGAGGCGTACTGGACCATTTTTTAATTTGAATTTTTTTCTGAGTTCTCTGGTGAACAGAGGCTTCTCAGATTGACAGAATTTTTTGATACAGGAATCTAGAGAAGCAATCTGCCAGTGTGTTTCTGGGCTTAAACAAGCTCCACTAAAACCTAAAAGGTTTACCTTATTTTTTCAATCATGGATCCTAAATTCATTTTTTTTTAATGTAAATTCTTTTATAAAAAATATTGAACTCTAGATTTCATTTTGGTTGACATAATCAGACCTCTGCATAGCTAAGTTCATAGTTTATAGAGCATGATGCTGAACCATGTCAAATCTAAAATGCAGGAAGGAAGTTTCACCATACTTCTCTGTACTGCTCCCTTCTGAAGGGAAACTTAGAATATTGGGTACTGGACTCAAGATAAGATAAGAGGAAATGTGCAGTGGAACCATTTATTCTCATAATTTTATGACCAAGTCAGAGAATCCAAGGCTTACAGCCTAGAGAGTATGATATGAAGAAGAGAAAGATATTTGTAGATATTATTCTTTGAGCTTCAGCATCCAACTTCCTACAGACAAACCCAGAAAGGAGAGTTTGAAAGCTTTTATGAACTCAGGAATGTATGTGTTGTTTGTTTTACAAACCCAACTTCATTGTCTTAATCCCCTTGCCTGGAAGAGATGAGTAGAAGGATGGGTTGTATCTGTGGAACTGGAATCTATAAAGTCAGGGAGCTTTGTTCTTCAAATGGAGTTCTTGTTTGTTTTCTGGATCCTTTAGGAAAGTAGTGGAGGGAGAGGAGAGAGAAGGGTATAGACACATGCAAAAAGGAAGCTGGTGAATTATTCTGTTCTTCTTCGTCTTGATTTTGAATTGTGCCTCCACTCTAAGGTGTCCCTCTGGTACCAGATGCATTGCCTTTCAAGACTGGAATCCATGCAGAGAGCAAGGATTCATGATGAAATAATCAAAGGCAGGAAAGTCTTGCTGTAGTCTTGTTTCATGCAGTCAATTATTTTTGTCTGGGTGGTTTCCAGAAACGTGAGTCCTTCAATCATCTAAACGTGGTGTAGTAAAAGTAATTTTCAGGAAATGAAACTTTACTTTGTTACTTTTTTTCATTTAAAGGCTAATCTGATTAGCTCTAAAATATTTGTTCATCACTTTGTTCAGTAATTGAACTATGCCTATGGAAGTCATATGGATTTAAATAGTCCTTGGCTTACCATCTGCTGATAAGGGAAAGTGAGATGCTAAATCAGAGTGGCAGGAAAGTCTATTTCAGTAGAAGCTATTTCGATCTGAAATACTGTAGGCAATCTTACATGGAGTATTTTAATTGGGTTTATATTGATATGTGTTAGTAAAAGTATATTTGTTGGTATGGTTCAAACTATATAATCATTAAATTTGTTTGTCAGTTTAGAGATGTGGGACTTTGCGAAATTTTGATTCCATTAATTATAACCAGTTTTTTTTTCTAAAATAGTTATTTGTGGGAAAACCTTTCTGATGCATTTTTAAAAAGCAATAGCACATTTTATGTCTCATGTCAGAAATTAGAATATAAAGCATTAACTTTTTAGTTAATAAACTATATAAATTAAAAAAATAATTTATTTTTTAATACAGTGTGAATTTGTTTACTATTTTTATGGTAAGCTACATTTTGAAAATTTGATATAGCTTTGGGGAGATTAGGAAAATAACGAAAAGGAATATCTATTTTCATGATGATAAAATGCTGATCTATAATGCTGAAAAGTTTGTAATATGCAATATTTATGTTTCAGTTTAAAACTTTGAGGCTGTAGAATCACCCAGGCATTCAGAATAATATGAAATATAGTATAGCTTGAATCATATATATGTATGTGCATACATACTTATGTGTGTGTATATATTATATGTATATATAACTTTAATGTTTATACCTGGTTTATTTTGTTTTTTCAAATTAATTGGTCGCTCTTTCATAAAACGTGGCTGGCACGTCGCTCCTGGCTGGGGCAATACAAGCGTTGGTGACACAAGGCTCCTGCCTCCTGGGAGGGAGGAAGCGAGGGGTGCCCGTAGGTGTCCAGGATTACGCCAGGCCTCTTCATAAGCACCTGAGACCTGTTAACCTTCTCAACAACGCTCTGATGCCGAACCCCTGTAACCCCGTTTTACTGAAGGCACTGAAGTATAGACAAGTTGAGTAGTTTGCTCCCAAACAACACGAGTAGTGTAATTGAGTTTAAAGATTACATGGCAAGTGCCCATGGCACGGTGGGCCCTGTGCTAAGCTCGGAGAGGTGCAGGATGAATGTGACCCAGTCCTGGCCCTGGAACAAAGTCTGCGAGGTAACAGAAGCCTAATAGGATGATTTTTAATGCAAAGCCGACAGCGCAGCGGCAGAGAAGTGGTGCTGAGTGCTGGCAGCCCTCTTGGCCTCCGAGGTCCCCAAAGACTTACTGGAGAAGATGATGCCTGGGATGTATTTTTGTTTGATGAATAAAGATGGAATGACAGGTCTAGGTCAAAAAATCACACAGTGTGAGCAGAAGGCTGGAGTCCTGTGCCAGTGTCCAAGCAGCATGTCAAGAGCGGGCCCTGTGCAGTCCAGTGGGAACTGGCCACGTGGCTCCTGAGCACCTGCAATGCCGCTAGTCTGGGTCGAAATGTGCCCGTGGGACAAACTGTGCACTTGGGTTTCTCAGACTCCACATGAAGAAAGAAATAGTAAATTACCACACTACAAATTTCAGACTTAGTGCATTTTGGAATGCTGATATTTTGGATATATTGGGTTAAATCAATTATACTTAACAATTTTACTTAGTTCAGTGAATTGAACTCACTGATTTAACACATAAGAGATGGTTGGGTGTTTTGGAAACTTTAGGATTTTCTCATACTATTGCTCATGTTCATATGGTTTTGTTGGCGCGGTTGAGTTACTGAAATGACAGATTTTTGGTGCACTCGCCTTATTAAAGGACTAGCTGGCACCTCATCCATTTATCTGCATGGGAAAATATGAGAGAGGGCCTGAAATCATGATAGGACCTGCAATCACACACATAGTCCATCATTTTTTAGACCTAGTTTATTTTAATTTGGAAATTTTGCATTTACTTTCAGGTAGGTTTACAGTTTTTAAGATACTTAAGACTACTCTCTTTCTAGTCTAAAATAATTGCTGTTTTGAATTTAGATGTTTTGCAAACTTTTAAAAATTTTTATATTTTTGCACAACTATATTTTTTCAAGATATGGAATCTTAAACATTTTTTACAGTACTTTGGTATCCCAACTTCCCCCCACCCCCGCAATCGTTATTGAAATGGTCTATGTCAGTTTTCTTTACTAAGGAGCTCGTGAAGATCTAATTGAGAAATCTAGAGCAGCCTGTAACCCCAGGATCCTAGAGTGTGTTGGCAAAACACAAGTCAGCACTTCAGATCCTATTGAGAGGCTGTCCTTCCTTAGATCAGATGATGCAACTTGGTACTGAATGAACACCATTCAGTTAGTTGGCTTGCTGGGCTCTACAACCAGGACCGTGCCTCAGACACAGAAAGTTCTTCTCAAAAGCAGGTATTATATTTATTTTTATAATGTTCACTCTTAGAAAGACCACAGTTAGATATAGCAGCACACTGCTGTCATTGATATATTACAAACCACCCCAGAATTACTGATGAGTTAGTCATGTCCTTTTCATATATGACACAAGCACTCTTTTGTCTCCTTAAGTGAGAAAAAAAACAGGTTGCTGTGAATATTTTAATGTTGGTGATGGCACAGGGCACAGTATCAGTAAATGCTTTTCCCTCTCCCCCTCCCTTCCCACTCCCGCTCTCCCTTTCACTCCCTTTACCTTTAATATTACACTGAGTGGTCCTGTAACCACCCCTAGCCAGAGGGTCCCTTTGCAGAGGGAATGGTTTGAAACTCCGCGTAGGGGAGGAAGTAAATCAGAGCCTCCTAGAGCTAGACGGTCATGGTACCAACTTTCTAATCCCTCATACATCACGAATGAGGAAAAGAGTGAGTCGACCCCACTCCACGGCCATTCTGAAAGAGCGGCTGGAAGTGCAGTACAGGGCATGGTTCACTGAGGACAAATGGAACCAAGGATCACATGCAAAGGCCACTTCGGTAGTAAGAGATGCCTGGCATGGACTCTCCTAAGATATGCAGATGTAACCTGGTAGGTGGCACCTTTCTTTACAAGGCCATGTGCTTCAGGTATTTGGAAGACTTTGTTATAAAGCCACTGAGATCTTTTAAGACACAGTAGCAGTCTTTATTCCGAATTCTATTTCATGTATTTGCCTTAAATATGTTTCTGAATATATAGGAAGATTTGGTCTTGGTATAGAGTGGAGTGAGCTATAATATGGCTTTTTTTTTTTTTTAATACTCTTAACTGAGCAACTTGATTCCTTTCTGCCCTTGTTACAGGTAGTGTTGTCAAAGATACCTTGTTTGCAAATCCTTCTAAGCTAGATTCCTAGAAGTGGAATTTCTGTGTCAAAGGATATGCACCTGAAAATGTGTACAGGTAATGCCGGATTACTCTCCTTTCTAATATCAGCGATGATTTGAAAAATAACTGCGGCTGTTCAGAATTTTGTTACATCAGAATGGCAATGAAGGTAAAAATGAAGAATCCACATGTGGAAAAAATATGTCTGTAACGAAGAAGTCTCATAGTGAGTTTTCCTCTATCGTGTTGACGTGCTATTTTCTTGATGGCATTTTACTGGAGCCACTTATTTTCATCACATGGTGAATCTTTTATCCCTCTATCTCTGCGTCTTTGGAACAAGTACTTCTTGGAGATGCCTGATGAGTACAACTTGATGTCAACCAGACTTCCCTTCCTTCCAATGGTGCAAACTGCTATAGTTGTTAAGAAATAGTCCAGAGAAAACATTTTCTCAGATATGCATATGACTTAGGTTAAATATCAGAGACATAGATAGAGCAAACATACTGTGTTAGTGGACTGATTATTACATTTACCTCATCAGATATTAAAGCAGTGGGATTGTCTTAGCTACTCAGTTTTCCCCTCCATTTTCCATCTATCTTTCCTTTCATAGAACAAAGTTAGAGATACTAATCCATCTTAACTACTCACTTATTTAAAAAATTATTTCTAACTAAACCTGGGCAAACCAAGAGTGTATGATTAGCTGAGATTTTATTGTAACTCCCATAGCTGTCTTACATTTTGACAGGGAGAGGATCACGTTGCCATTACTTAGTGAAAAGTCACTGCGTATTTTCAAGAATGAGTGGCAAAAGTGATGACATTCTGTTTCTTCTCACTGTTTTCTGATTTCTGGAGTACTGCCATTCCCCACCACATTTCCTCTGGCCTTATGACTGCCAGCTGGCTATTTAAAAAAAGAAGAAGAAAGAAAAAATGCAAAAACAACCACAACAAAAAAACACACAGAAATCCCGACTTAGGGAACCTGGGGACTGCTCCTCCTCTAGATCCATACAGCCTGCAGCTCGTTGGCCGGGTTCTCCCTGCTGTTTGACACCCTGGGGACCTGGACCATCATCATTTTCTGTTCTGCCAACTGGCTTTGAGCAGTAATAGATCAACTCTTCTCTTTGCTCCAGGCTTGGAGGAGCTGGAGCACAGCTGCTTTCCATAATTCTGACCACCCTGCTTTTGGGCAGTCTTGTTGGTGAGTTTATGTTGTTTTTAACAAAGCCAGCCTGTCTGTAGATTGGTTACGTGCAGCTTTTCTGATAATCTCCTGGGACCTTGAAGGGGCTGTGTGACACGTAGACAGAAAGACCCACACACACGCACACATGCGTGCCAGTGATGGTATGCCCACAATTCAGTATATACAATTTGTTTTAAAGTAGCATTTGGCCATGCTCTTGCCAACATCTGCGTCATGGTATAGGTAGAACTGACACGAAGACAACATTGCAAGATTGGGGAAACAGTGTTGTTCCTGTGTGAACTTGGACATGCCTTCCCCTTGCAGTTTCAAGTAAACGTCTTTGGTTCTTTTCATTTGGTCTGATAAAAAATGTTGCCCTTTGGTGAGATCAGAATTATGGAGCACAATGCTTCTCATTTCTTGGTGCTGTTACTTTTATTGCATCAAATATATATTTTGGATAGCATTGTGAATTACTTCAGTTGTCAGGGCAATCAGCAAACCTATGATTAAATTATATTGCTTTTTGCTCACAGCACCATTTTCTCAGCGAGAGCACCTTGGAAAGGCACCTTCTACAATTTCTCCCAAATTACAGAAGCCGAGCTAATTGGGTGGGATTCTTTTCCCCTTCCGTTTGATTTAAAATTTGGTCGCTTTGTAGTACTTTGGCGAGCTCACTAATATATGTATGAAAGCACAGGCTCATGAAATGGAAAATAAAATCAAAACAGGAAACTCCAGTATGTTTTGTAATGAAGAAAACAAAAAAAGCATTGTCATTTTTTCCAATGCAATTAAAAAGAGACCTCTAATACTGCATTTACCTAATTAGTGTCTGTGCAACATGAGCCATCCTTCATCTCCAGCCACTTCTTTTGACAGGTGTGCTTGCTGTCAGCCTTCACCCACAGAGTGCAGGGCTGGGATTTTGAAAGCAGCCTTTGAGGCCTCTTGTAGGCCAGCCTGCAAAAAGGTGGTGGGAGAGAACCACTCGTGAGAGCTTTCTGAGCTTAAGGAAGACAAGCTCCTGTGGCTGTCAGCACTGCTCCCAGCCAAGAGTTCACACTGTCCAGCGTCATGAGCTCCCTTCTCTTTAAGCAAGAGTCTGTCTCACACCTGAGGGTTGTCATGTCAGAAGTCAGAATGAGGGCCTGAAGCCTCTAACTTGGATTTCAACAGTAAATGAAGATGAGGATCTTTTTAAAATGCCGAGCCCATTTAGGAGTTCCGTGTGTGCCCAGTGGCCTCTTATACTCAGGTGGCAATAACTTGTTAAAAATTATTTTCCCCTACATACTCCTTTTACTCAGCTGTCTTCCGGAAACCTAGATGTTTATTAGAAACCCCTCTTTATATAGTATAGAGTTAGAGCGTAAAGAAATGTTTTATCTGACCCTCAGCACTCAAGGGCTTGTGCCATTATTTAGAAACCTTTAACAGAAACATTGGTGGAGTTAATGTTTACAAGGGGTCCACAGGTGTGGACAGAGAGAGAGCCTTCTTTGAAAGAACAGCACTGTCCAAGCAATCGTGTTTGGTGACCCTTGGCTGTACCTAAACATGTTCCTTCTCATTCAGGTCTGCTTCAGGAATGGACAGAAATAGACAGAAATCTTGGGGTAGGAACATGGTGAGGGGGTTGTTGAAGCCAGCATTTTGGCACCCAAAACCAGAGAGGAATAATTGATGGACCATACGGTATGTGTAGTGGGCACTATCAGCTGTTTAAACATACACTAGTTATTTTCAAGCTTTCCAAAGCCATCTGTCACCATATTGTCCAGTCACATGAAATAAATTGTCATTTCTCACTGTATAAACTGACATAGTCCTCATGGATTTTTGCTTCAAACTTTTGTGTAAATAGACTTGTGTTATCAGGCTCTATTGTTTGTCTGTTTCTATTGCTGTTTTCCCTACCAGCAATGTATTGCACGATTTTTGCATATTTGAGAAAGAAGAAAAAACCAGGTATAGCCAAATGATCAAATCATAAGAAATAAAGTGTTAAAAATATTTAATTTTAGGGTTTAAAAATACCAAATGAAAATATAGTGTATCACCTTTTCAGTGTGAATACAGCAGGTCCGTAAATAAGCAGGTCATTTCCTTCAATGTGTTTCCTTTTAGTGTTGATGAGATGTGGCAGGAACTGAAATCCTGTTTCTCTGTTGGCCTGTGGTGAAACTGGCTTCATTATACGTCATTTTGCTTGAAGTCACAAAGCCTGCGGATGACGTTAAGTGAAGACTTACTGCAGTTGAGTCAGGAAGAGCATAGTATGTCTTTATTGTAGATTCAAGTAATATACCCCATAGTGTCTTATTTAATCACTGATATTTTTCTTTTCTATCCGTCACAGTATGAAGTCTAATTTCACATAAATTCCTGGGCCTCTTGGCAATGTTGGCAGGCCCAGTTCATAAACGGTGGTGCCAGGAGTGAGATTGAGCACTGTTTTCTGCAAGAAGTGAACAATGTTTAGGATGCTTCCAGTCATCTGGAGAATTCTGTGGTGCATGGGGTGGGAGGGGGTGCACCTGAATAGGAAAGTGTATCTTTTTCCCCCCGGTGGTGGTAAAATCAGGAGATTTCTGGGGAACTCTTTCTCTGTTTCTGGTGCATGTTTTACCTCTGGCAATGTTAAATAGACCCAGGACTGCATCGGTTTCCCCTAGGAGATATATATTCCAGAAGTACCCATTACCATTGCACGAGTTATCGTAACAGCTCATACCTCAGCCGGAGTTTAAGCGCTGTGACAGTTGGGGGACTTAAAGTGAGTAGCTAAAGACTGGAGGGCCTGGAACACAAGCGAAAAAGAATGCTGTGGGCTCCCGGGGAAGATTCGCGTTGTGAAATAAACGGGTACGGTCACTTTGAAGCCTTCGATTTTCCCCGTAAATGAATGAACAAAAGGCGGAGCCTTCTATCTAAATTTCTGTGAGTCTTCTTTCGTATTTGCATAAGAGGAAATGAAACCGCACCAAGTTTTAATCCCCTGCTCCCTTCTGGCCAAAGCACCGGTTTAGTGAGTGGCAGAGGAGACTTTCGGTTATGTTTTCCGTGCAGTTCCCTGGCTGCAGTTCACTCAACCTTGACGTTCATCTGAAATAAGTACTTTGCAAGGGGTTAGTCTTTTGTGCAGGGCGTGTGAGAGATCCTGCCCGGCCAGCTTGGGTACAGAAACCAGTGTCAAGTGGCCTTCCCTGAGGGGCGAGCCAGAGCGCGCGGCCTGCAGGAAGCCGGGGGCAGATCCTGCGAGGCACCCACATCACCGCCCTCCTCTTCCACTTCCCACCGGCCGGCCGGCCACCTTTTCGGGACTCCCAGTCCTGTTTAGTGATAAGTATTCGCTGGGTGGGTTACAGCTGCTTTTTTGGCTTTTTTGGGGACCACCCGAGTCCTTGCTAATGGGTACAGTGGGTCCGGACAGTAGACAGGAGTATCACTCGCACAGTCCACGCTTCGCGCAGCGCTTGTTGAGGCTGGTTGCTTTTCAGTTACTCTATTTGATCATGCTCTTTGCCTTAGGTGATCAGCAACCTTTCATGTAAATCCTAGGCGATCTAATAAAACTAATGAAAAAGGGGGAGGGCAAAACACGCACCCACACGTGCGCGCAGGCGGGCGCCCGCACCCCGGGAGCTGTCGGAATTCCTGCACTGCCTGTGCCTGCATTGTCCTAGAGGGTAGATGAATTATAGCTCTCCTCCCCACCTTTGAAACACTACTCCTCTTCGCGTCTCCTTTTTTTTTTTTTTTTAAAGCAAGTACATTCTATTGTCTGCAAATTCAAGAAGTATATTTTCTTATCGGTGCTCTGCCTTGTACTTGAAATAAAATTCAGAATGTTTTTTAGTCCTGAATGCAGCCTACTTCCAGTTAGCCTGAAAGTTGTTTTAAATAAGTCATGTTCCTAAAAGCCCACCCCCGAATTTTTATTTTTTTATTATTTTTCCTTACATAAACTGCAGTTTAGCGTTGGTTAAGCATTTTTTTGGCAGTCACACTGACCAACTGATTTGGGTTTCAGTTCTTTTTGGAGAAAGGGAAGAGGGAATAATTCTTGGTAAGTCTAGTTACAGATTTGTATTCAGTACGAAAACTAAAAAGTTTGCTTTTTTTAAAAAAACAAACTTTTTTTTTAACAGTGATAAAAAATATTTTAAAATGACAAAAGTAAAGAGCTGTTTTGCTTTGAATCCATCAGAAAAATCAGAATAAAGTGTATGTTGAGAGGCTGACAATATACAAGGGAGTGGCTTCCCTAGTTTATTATAAATACTATTAAATGGCTCTGCTGGGTTAGGATTTTCATTTTTAATATCATTGAGTTACTTTTAAAAATTGTAATGTTAAGACCATGAATTTATACCTGCCTGCAAAAAAAACCAAAACAAAAACCTTCTCATAGTTATCTTCTTGGAGCCCTTTATTATTGTTTCACTTTTTTTTTGGTCTGCGCTATACAGTGTTGATGTGTTGTCATAACTTGTTACTTAGAGAACATTTATACAAGCACCAGAAAAATTTAAAGCTTTCTCTGTAATTAAGTTTTGAAAACTATTTTCGGATTTGTTGATTGAGAACTGCGCGGGATTCGGGCACTTTGCTTCCCTTCTGTGCTCGGGTAGGTCGGAATCACCAGGTGTTTGATTTGCTCGCAGTGGAAGACGTGCCCTTTAGATGAGTTTGTATACTTTCCAGCGCCGCAGTACATGCTCGGCCGCATTGTTCACGGTGATCAAACAGATTAGGTGCTTTTTATTGTGTCTTTGGTTGCATTAGTAGCTGTGGGTGATTTGATTCAGTAGCTTTACAGGTACATATGGTGTCAGAAAGGATCTTTAGAGGTTATTCAGGACATCCTCTCCCCTTAGCAGGTTTTATTTAATTCATTCTAGGGATAAAATTCCGGGGTAAAATTCTGTTCCTATTTCTTAATTCATATTTGTATTTGTTTTTGTAATAGGCCCCCCAAATTGCACCTTATTTTTGCTCCTGGAGTTCTGCAGCAATTGAGGGGAAAATAAGAATAAAATTAAGGAAGTTGAGAGAGTAAAATATCACTTTTCTTCTGATAGGGAAGATAGCCTGTGAGCAAGATCAGCCATGAGTCCAGATGACCAGAATATGGGCCCATACTTACTTGATAAGTGTCCAAAGCAAGGCATGAGCATTTCAGAAACAAGGGTAACGTGCACACTTGGCCCGCTTTGCACCACAGAGGTTTGAATGGGAGTGTTTTGAAACATCCAGATAGAAAGGGTTGTGTTAGTTCAAAGTAATTGTAGCACTGACTCGTGATTAATGGTACTGTGACTTCTTTCTTTATGGAAATAAAGCTGTGACTCTTGGACCTTGAGTTTTAGTAAGCGTGCTAGCAGTACCGAGGGAGGAGAATGTGGTTGGGAAACGTAAGGAGAGGCGATCCCTTTTTCTGTACATCCTGAAGAAAGCTTTTGGCATTTAAGTTGACTTTTTTTTTTTCCCCGGTGTTGTTTTTCCTTGGAGTTACCAATTCAACAGAGACTTTTTTATGCCAAAGTGATGGTTCTTCCCGCTTCAGCAATCAAAAAAGGAGTGACAGTCGTTATTTGTGTCCTTACCATGGTGCCTGCCAGGTAGCATTGTGAAAACATAAATACACAGAGCACATCGAGGCATAGGGCCCGTCTAGTTTCTGAAAAGCCCCTGAGTTTTGCCTCAAATTGATATAAGTAAACTTTATAACCCAACGGGCAGTTTACACCAGTGTACAAATTATTTACCCACTCCCAGTTGTCAACATTTCTTTTAACTTTTCTCACAGTGCATGTAATTTTGCATTTGGGACTTCCCTAAAATGGATTCAGCACCAATCCCCTGGAATGTTGAAAATAGTTCAAGGCACAAGGTAACCTAGATCTTTAAACGGCCCCTTTACACCTTAGCAACGTGGTTGTTATGATTTTATGAAAACAGTCTTTGTTTCTTTTCTCTGCTGACTTCTGGCTTTAGTCAGCAAAGATTCCTCTGCCTCATTAATGCTGTGAGGACTCGAAGTAAAATTTTTCGTTATGGATTGCTTTATGGTAGGGCTTGATGCTGATCGCTGATTTGAGTGCTTATATTTTCCTGACCCATTTTATAGTTTGGGGAAATAGCCTTTTTGGATTTTTGAATGCTCACAGTATCTCTGGGAAACTATTTGAGCCTTAATGTTGACATTACTTTTATTCTTGTCTAAAAAAAGATTAATAGACAGAAACATGAAAGTAGATGGATGGTGCAGAGAGTTATCTTTAAATTCTCTTAAAATGTGAGTGACTCATTTTTGTGCTTTGGGTGTCCCAGTTTCCGAGCGCTTCCCAGACAGTCAAGATGAAGGTTCAACATTCATACATTTATGTTACGAAAGGAATTATAGAAAGAGATGAAAAGGCCAACTCACTCATCACTGGCTATTATTAAAATCAATTTGGCAATTCATTTTCATACTAAAGATCCACACACGGGAAAATGCATTTAAAATGCAACTGTAAGGTTTTACAGGAGTTTGCATTTTTCTTTACATGTTTGGAAATTTGACAGCAGATTTTATTTGTAAACTCTGAATAATTGCCCTAAAAATAATGTCCACATGTGGCCTCAAAGATGTGTAAGCTGTGTTCATTCACACACTCAAGGTACTCATATCAGTGCCTGTTAAACTGAGAGCAAAAACTAAGTCCGAGCATGCTAGGCCTTCAGTAGTAAACTAGATGGAAATATTCCTGCTCTTAACGGTAGTTACTTCGTTTTTGTGTATGTGAACATTCAAGGCTAATAAAATATTTGTGGTGCGTGAGACCTAGGAATAAATCAGAATGAGCTCACGCCTACTTAGTTCTTATGTTAGCCCTGAAATTGACACTTTATGAATTTAGTGTTACCCAAGTAACAGTGCCGTAGGAAGATAAATACCTAGGTTTAAAATGTTAAAAGCTTGTTTTAGAAGGCCAGTGAATAACATCCTCTCACTTTTATATCAGTATTTCAAGTGCTGCTCAGTAGCATATTGATATGCCTACAGCAGCCATGGATGATAATAAATAGACATTTTTATTCATATTAATATACTGGATAGAATAAATGACGAAAACATCTTGCTATGATTTTAAAATAGATTTTGTCATATATAAATATTATTATATTTTGCAATACTGAAGCATTAACATTAAGAAATGAAAGATAGCAGGCTTTAAGGTTTTTTTTAGTGTTTAGGAGATTTTAAAACGAGTATATTTTAAATAAAGCTCAAGCTCCTTTAAGGGCAACTGAAGACAGCAAATATTCTGGCAGAAGCCTTATCCTTACAAATGAAATCTTTACGTAGTCTTTGTAAAAGCAGCCGGTTTTAAATTTTACCTTCCTGTCCTTCGTCTTAAAAAAATATACCACATTAGTATCCCAAAGATTCTTTATCATTGCCAGTTATAGCAGTTGTCTTATCATTAGCACAGTGCTTTCATATATCTAGCAGTTTTGATTCTAGATAATTTGATAACCCTAAAAGCACATGCAATTCATCACAAAGCTGTGTTACAGAAATATCATTGTGATTATGGATTTGAAAAATCTTAATTGTACAGAACCCCACTGAGTAGAGGATGGAAAAAAGCAGTGATTAAGTGCAGGCCAGTAATGGGAGAATATAAATCCACAAAGTGAATCTTATGCTACCGGGAGTGTCTTCTCATACTTAATTGATCAAATGCTTTGAAGCACTGAGCAGTACTGAGAAGCACTGAGAAACCAGACTCCTCAGACCAAAATTTCACCTTAGGTTCTATGTAAGACTGGTGCGTGGGTGCCTGGGTGGCTCAGGCTCTGGTCTTGGGTCTGGTTTTCTCTTTCTATGGGAGAGGTGGAATAAACATTGACTTGCTATTGTTTCCCTCCTTACTTGTTTTCTGAATTCAGTTTATTTACAATAATCTAAAAATTTCAAGAATTCTAATTGAATGTCAGTGGGAGATTTTATCTTTATCAGCTTTTCCCAATGTTAACAGTAAATGACAACTATCTTTATTAATACTAAACCACGTTACTCTAATGTTTACCATCATGTGTCCATTTATTCCTGGACATAGACTGTATCTCAGTAAGTTTAAGCATAAAATGCTTAACCTTTTATTTGTGTCAGTAAGAAGGGCACAAATCTATCTGTTTTTCGAATTGAGTTTAGGACCGCCCTCATAATTAGGAACCTATATCTTCTTGGATCTGGTGTAAGCTTTTACCGTTTTTGCGGGGAGGGAGAAAGTTTCAGTATGGTCATTCGTCACCATCCTGTGAATTTGGGACACATGAGGATGGGACATAGGGTATTAAGTGACCAGTAAACTCTAACAGTGAACCTGTCCTTTGCATGGGCTGATACGTGATTTGCTGGGGTTAAAGATGCCAGGGCTAACATAGATAGCTTAGAGATATGGCCTATAGGCATGCTTAGCATTGTAAAAATTAGGAAATGCCACTAGACATGATTGAATTTCCAGAGATCCTAGAGGGAAGATTTCCCAGATTAATGAGGTTACCTGATTTGCTGAATGGATGGTTGTGTGTAAAGGACCAAAAAATATTAGGGATATATAACAATAGGATGTGCTTCTTGGCTTGAAAAACACACAGTCTGTTTTGGAAAGAAGAACACAGGCCCATGGATTGGCACAGGAATGACAGTTGCCATCCTTTTTGACAGATGTTGTAACAGTGCACCATATGAATACCAAAAGGACACAGAGTAAATAAAGGAGATTGATTTTTAACTTTTTAATGAAAGGCCCTTGCTTTTCGAGATTTGTACTGTTGACTCCAGGATTTGTAGCTAGGGTCAGTCCTACTAACTGGATATGGAGGCATTGTAGGAGTGGTAATAGCCAATTTAAAGAGGCTATTTATGTCAGTAAAAAAAGTTAGGAATTTAGAAGATCATGGTTTTCAAAGCAACCATTCAGAAAAAAGTATACCCCACAACCAGTTTTTGTTATAAAAAATATTATTTTTTCAAAGGCCTCATTATCCAAAAGACAAATTCAAAACCTTTTTAAGAAAGTGATAGTTGCCAACATGAACCTTGATACCTAGAGGTTGCCAGTATACTGGGTGTTTTGTCTTGGAATGGTTAATTTTTTACCATCTCTACTAGAGGTCAGCACGTAGAGTGGCTGGAATATATTGAAATCACACTTACTCTTTAAAGTTCTGTGATAGGTTTAGCATCATTTTTTAAAATATATATATCTTTATTGATTTCAGAGAGAGGAAGGGAGAGGGAGAGAGAGAAACATCAATGATGAGAGAGTCATTGAGCGGCTGCCTCCTGCACGGCCCCTGCTGGGGACCGAGCCCGCAACCCGGGCCTGTGCCCTGACCGGGAATCGAACCGTGATCTCCTGGATCCTAGGTCGGTGCTCAGCCGCTGAGCCAGGCCAGCTGGTCGGTTTGGCATCATTGTTAGCACAGATTTATCCACGTGCTGGCTACTGGTTGGCATATGTGGACATAGGCTGGTCTAAGCCACCCACCTGACCATCTGCTGATTCACGTGAATACCTGTCCTTATCCTGTCCCCACATTTGTCAGGAGTGAACGCATTAGCTTGGGGCGGGGGGAAAAATGTCAAAATAGCGTTTCATTCACCCTTTACCCTCCTGCACTTGGAACATGTCACCTGGTGGCGAAGACCCTAATTGAAATTCTACTTGGCATTTTACTGAAAATTAAAACAACAAAGTTAGCAGAAAGGGAGGAGACAAAACCCAAAAACGAAGTGTAATTTTTACTGAAGTTGCCCTCCGGAATGGTCCGCTCAGTGGAAGCTTACCTGTGAAAAGCCGGCGACTGTGAGGTGCCTGTTACACTGTGTGAGCCTCTGGCAGGTAAGCGCTCCTAGGGCCTGGGCGTTCGGGGAATTAGACTCCCGAAGATAATTTGGGAAGAGATAGGAGGGGATCTGTAACCCCCGAGGGGAAGAATGCCTCAGTGTTCCAGGCGGAACCGCTCCGTGTCACCCCTTGCCCTGTGCCATTCATGCCCGCTATCCAGCTGCCTGGGTCCCCTGGTCCTTCCTTTGTCCGTCCCCTGCCCTCCCCTGGGCCTCCCGCGCCTCTCTCCACACTGTCACACCTCCCCAGGGGCCCTCTCTGAACCCGTGCCAGCTGGAGCGCCGGCCCTGATCGCGGCCCCTGCCTGGCTCCTGTGCCCGTCTGTCCCCGAGACCTCTCTCTCCTCCTGGCCTCGCTCTGTTCCCTTGTTTCTGCTTCTCTTGTCACGTTGCTCCGTCCCCCGGGGACCGCACGGTGAGGGCCGTGCTGTGAAGATGCGAGTCCAGCGAAGTCTTCGCTGGACGGCGCTTCAGCCCCTTTGCCAGGGCGCGGCCTCCTTTGCGCACAGCCAGGCAGGGGCATCGCAGGTTCAACTGGGAAAATGAGGCTCGGCGCAGTTGTGTCACCTTGAGCCAGTCGGTTTATTTTGCTCATTGCTTTATCATCGTCTTGGAGGGAGGCTGGTTCCAGGAAAGGAGCGGCCGTTGAATCAGGGCTGTGAAATGCCCTCCTGCACGGGCGCCTTGGGCTTGAAGTGCAGCCCACGTGGCGCTGGGACGTCCAAATGCTCTGTCATTTTATAAAACTCCCTTTAAGGACAGGTGAGGCTCCACCTTTAAGTCTACTCTGAGGGCTTGACGGAAGGAAAAAAAGTATTTTCCTGTTATTTATTAAAACCTAGGAATGCTGAGCCAGTTTTACAGATGTTCCCTCATTTGTTTGCTTTGCATTAAGTTTAAGAACGCTTTTGAGGAACTAGTTTAGTGCATGAGAAATAGCATATAAACACTCCCATGGAAATATTTGCTAATATCCCATACTGTTAAACATTCCACAATATTAGAATTGTTTCTTTAAAATTAAAAATGTTTTCCTAAATATGCTATACAAATAATTTTTGAGGATTATAGGAATAACACTAAGTATCTAGTAAAGCCTTTAACTTTAGAAATTGAAAATAAGTTTATTATAGTAATAGTCGTATGAGAAAATCATGAACCCACACCATTCCCCATTTACAGAATATACTGTATAATAGATTACTGTCTTTTAAATTCCAGCTCTTATTTGTTGAAGGATTCAGTAAGTCTGACACGAATTTACTTCCTCGTATGCTGCTGTGAAAATGAGGAAAAGCAGTCAGTGTCTGAATATCAGAAATACCTATCATCATAGTGTTTCACCTGGAAAATTAAAGGGAGTTGCAAATTAAGCTACTTAATATGGGTAGTAATATTTACACTCTTAAATACACAGTTTGTCTGTTTACTTATTTACTTATTGCTATTTACTTATAGAAGTTACCTTCATATAAAAGAAGAAAGTAGAATATTGCAAAATAACACATACTGTCACAAGCTATAAGCAGCAAAAATGGTTTTCTATTCTAGAAATGTTTTTAACAGCATGCCAGCCTAAATTTCATGTTACTATATTAGTATAAGTAATACAGGAGAAATGTGAACTACTTTTTGAAGAATTGACATACACATTGATTTGGAGTGAGTTATATGCTAAGAATGTGGATGTCATTTGTTCATTTATTTATTCCTTCATTATTTTAATAAAGGGTTTTTAAAGCATTTACTCATTACATGAGGCAGACGCAGATCTGGACATCGCAATTACACGTTGAAATATGCAAAGTCCCTGCCCCTTATTGACTTTTTTAAAGACAATTATTTTTTTGAAAGACTGTTTACTTAACTATAATGCTGTCATAAAGAATACATAATTTTGGCATTATTTAAAAATAAATGTTTAATGTAAAGTTATAATTGTCCCACTACCATTAGGACAAGTGCTTTGAGTTCCTTTTGCATGGATGCAACACAATTGTAAAACTTCTTATACTCTAGGACATCTTATTTCCATATTAGGTGGTGGTGCACTTTTACATTTCAGCATTCTCAGGGTGGTGCAGTCTGTGACCCTTGTACTAGGTCAAATTTCATTAGTCATTTCTTGGGTGGACCTTCCACTCTGGATACTATCAGGATTAAAGTTTGAAGGTAAGAGCACTTTGAAGAAAAACAAAAAGTGCTGACAAATAGTCTATCTTCAGTTGGTTTGTGTAAAAGGTCAAATTTAAACTTTATAAGAACAAATGGGAACACATTATAAAAACCAAACTTTTACAAAAATTAAACGAAGAGTGCTAATAATATAGCTCAATTACAGTATAGTTTGTTATATTTCACTAACTTACTTAAAAAAGTACTGTACTGCAGTTTTGAATTAAAAATACCAATTTAGCCCGGCCAGGCATGGCTCAGTGGTTGAGTATCGACCTAGGATCCAGGCGATTGGGGTTCGATTCCCGGTCAGGGCACAGGCCTGGGCTGCGGGCTCGATCCCCAGTCGAGGGCGTGCAGGAGGCAGCCGATCAATGACTCTCTCATCACTGATGTTTCTCTCTCTCTCTCTCCCTCTCTCTTCCTCTCCCTGAAATCAATAAAGATATAGTTAAAAAAACATAAAAAAAACAATTTATTTCCACACCCTGCGAAAGGGAAGTAGAACAGTAAACCAATATCACCTGCTGCTGAAAAATTAGTTTAAAATTCTTAGTTTAATATTCATCCTATTTTACACTTATGAGAATCTTTGCAAAAGGTAGCAGGATTATTTTCTTCTGATGTAAACGGATAAAGTGGTAGTAGTGGACAGCAGATCAGAGCATGTCGTTGTTTTTGAAAGAGAGATGAAGTAACTCCCTCAGCAGCTTCTAGCATTTTCAGATTATAAAGCACATTATGTAACTTCATACACCAGTGTGGATGTCAGACAGATTCTTTAATTTTTTGGAAAGACCTTGTAGCACACTTAATCTACAAATCCTTTCCGGAGAGGGGGTGGGGGAGAAGCATATCCTGTTAGATTTGGTGACATAAAGGTCAAAAGATAAACTGTAAGTGATACCTGTGTTTATTTTTTTGACAGTGTTAAATTAGCAACCCCTCAGACCTCTCCCGGAGAAGTACAACCTGAGTAATTGAACATGTCACAGGGGAGTATGCTTGGTTAAGCTGATTCCTATTATGTTGACTTGTCAGGGGCCAATAATTAAAGCTGAAGAGCGATGCTCATTAGTGTCTGCGAGATGATTCAAAGAGAAAGAGGGAGAAGTCCTTGAGGCGCACCTGCGAAAGGCAGGCATCGCTGAGGTGAGAGCAGGCGGGCCGCTGGCTTTTCTGCTGTGTGAGCAACGCGGCCATAAAAGGGATGCACTAAATGAAGTGTTGCAAATGTATTCTCCTCAACTTAGATTGTAAAATGCATTTTACTCCGCTGCCTTTGAACGTAATTTTGTCCCATGTAATCATATGCTGCTCAATTATGTTTTGAATGCTATAGAAGATGTTTTAGAAAACAGAGGCACGTCTATTCAGAAGCACTTCGAAAAAATGTTATACTAGTAATCATTTCATTCATTTTACTGGAAGCATCATAATAATCCAGATCTGCTTTGCTTCTTTGAACTCTCAATACTCTGCACGTAAAACATGGGAGTTATCCAGGTTTGACGATAAAGGCTTGAGGAGCATACATTTGTTACATTTACTTTGCCAAAATGGAAATGGAAATTTTTAATGTATATTTAACCTGAACAAAAACACATCTATAGTACACAGCACTGGCTCTAGAGAAACCTAGAAGAAAAGACTAGATAGTAAGTGCAGAATTTAAATTTATCACAGCCTGAGCAACGCTGTGGGATTTATTTTTTTTTTTAACAGCCCATGCTTTTGAGCACTGGAATGGTATGGGGACTTGAGTCATAAAGCCATGAAAAGCTTTTGTTCTTCTTTTGAAATTTGTCTCTGGTAGGCTCAATTAAAAAAACCCATCATGGAACTATTCACTTTTCAAATATCCTAATTTTTTGGAAAATTAAGACAAAAAATAATTTATCAAATATACATTGGCCTTTTCGCTTCCAGTGTTGTGACCACGAAAACCATCCTTCACACTTCAGCTGGAGGGACACGTGGGTCTTTTACAGGATTTCAGAGTTAAGGATGGAGACTTTAGCTGGGCACAGGGGCCTTCTATGCACATCCAGGATTTAGCCTCGAAGGAGGAGGCTGTTCCTGAGCCCGAAGTTCGTAGAGCTCGTGTCACTCATAGACCATGTGAGCTTGAAATCGTCTGTGTTTCTCTTCCCCAATTGGTCTAAGTCCCTCAAGGGCAAGGACTGATTCTTGTTAATGTTTTCATGCACAGTGTGTGGAACTCAGTAAAGGTTGGTTAAACTTAACTTAGTTAAGGCGCAGAAGAGAACTTCAGGGACAGTTACAGATTTCCAAGAACATCAAGGGCTTTAGAAATCAACTAGAACAACCTCCTACCCAGTGCCAAGAATTCCTTATATGATGTTTTTTAACAGCTCCTTCCCAGGCTTGGTCAAAGATTTCTTGTATCAGAGCGATCACTACTTTGCAAAGCAGCTGTTTCTGGATTGCACAACTCCAATATATAATGATAACAAGTAGTCAGCAGTTAAAAGGGCATGAATTTTCATCTGGTGAGTGAGGTGCTAATTATTATTACCTCCATTTTAGAAATAAAGATGCTGAACTTCAGAGAGGGTGAGTGACTTTCCCAGAGCCCCACAGCTAATTTGGTTGAGCTGGCATCGAAATCCAAGTGTGTCTAACTTAAGAGCTGTAATGCTTGGCTTCTAAGCCCACAGCTGCCTCCTTTTTTATTGTTACAAAGCTATTTTTGATTACTTTCCTTTCCAAAAGGCCACTGTTAGAGGTTTTTAAAACTCTCCACAATTCATTTATTTCCACAAGAAATCATTCTTGATATATATACTTATAAAGCAAGGAGAGACTTCGGCAACATTTGTCATCCATCCAGGCTTCCAAAGTCAACATTGCCCATCAGATTGTTGCTTCATAACAGTGACATGTAAAAGCACTGCCAAAAACAAGTGGCTTCCTTGAGTTTACCTAGGAAGGCTCTAATTTATATTTAATACTTCGTGTATCTTAAGCCTTACTCTGCAGGGCTGTTTGAACAGGATATTGTAGTAGGAAGGCTAGAGATTGACTGAGATTCCTAAGTCTGTGTAATCTAGCTGGAAAAATTTGGATGAGCCACACACCTCCAGAAGTAGAGTCCTTTAGCTGTGAAAACAAGAATGGGGGTGAGGCTGGGGAATCCCTTTGCTCCTGATCTTCTAGGGTTGATATTGGAGTAAAATAGGCTATAATAGGAGAACATCCTTTTTACCAATTTATGTGTTGAAACTTTTTACTCCTCCAAAGTTTGTGGCATTGATGCTATCATCTTATACAATATATTTTCCTATGAACTGTCATATTTGAAACATAATCAATATTGACTCTTGTCACAATGATGTAACACTGAATACACATACTGATATGCATGATGAAGATTGACTGTGTTTGAATCTAAGAGGACCTGTCCTAATCCTTGAGCATTTTTTCCTTAAAGGTTCCTGATTGGCTCAAGGGGGGTGTGTATATTTAATTACACATTTTCATATTTAAATGAGCGTATTGCTTAAAACTAGAACAAGCTCAGCTTCCATCTTAACTCATCAGTTTCAAAATTTTCTCTTTGTGATAGAATGAGGTAAAGCAATTATATATCCTGCCCAGTATGTCTCTGAACTGTTCCTTTAAAATATGTTAAAACGCATTGAGCCGATTTTTACGGTACTATTAATCAGGGTAATCAGTATTAATACATTCCTTTACCAGCTCAGTGCCACTTGTCAGTAATCTGACAGGGCGAATTTTACATCTTTTTCACAAAGGCTTTGGGCGATGGGGGAAGAAGGGAGATTGTGGTTTTAATTGTTAGCAATCAGAAGCCTGTGTGATTAAGACTGGCATTCAGAACAAGACACAGCAGACGTTATGCTGAGAAGGTTTTTCTTCCCTTACTAATTCTTTTATGAATTTGAATATGGCTTTATTTACCGCTACCTGAAGCTTAATAATTCTAACCTCCTGGAGGGTAGTATGACTGTTAGGAAGAGAAATGAGTTTGATGTTGGAGGTAAGGGTGTTTCAGATATGGTTCCGCTGGTCTCTTCCTCTCTGCCTTGGTTGGCAGGTGTCTGAAGCATCCTCTCCGCTTCCTCGACGGGAATCTGTTGATTTGGTTTTGAAAACGCCCCGTTGAAGACTCTTTAGGTTTGGGGTTGGTTAGTATGAGTGATCCTTAGAGTAGCCGCATGTAAATTTATTTCTAGTCTTTACGCCCAGCCCAGTTTCCTTTTCAGGGATCAGTTAGCTGTTTGGAACAGAGAAGGGGACCCAAAAGGTCAGCTCGGGTAAGTGCGGGTGCAGGGGCTGGGGGGCGGGGCTGCACGAAGGCCGCCGCCTGGGCTGAAGCTTCACTGAAGGCCCGTCCAGAGGCAGGATCCCTGTGGAGGGAACAGAGCGAGCAGGGAGGCCGAGGAAGAGGTGCTGTGCCTCTCCTGAAGCTGAGTGTCAGGGTGGCTTCCTACCTGGACCACTTAACAATGTGAGATGCTTTTCATGACCAGAGGGCCAAGCCACTTGCTTAAGATCCCAGAGCTAGGGACGGGAATTCACACCCAAGTCATTCTGGAGCACAGCCCATGAGCTCAGCCCCCGGGCCTCCCTGGCCCAGCTAAAGCTGGAGAGACTCATTGGGTGGCTTTAGTTTCACCTAGGGAATGGAAAAGAGAGACAGAGAGAGGGCGGAATCATACGTTGTCCTTTTGCCTCCCTGACTTACACACTGAATCAGAAGATCTGATGCTTAGGAAGTCATCTTAACAAAGTATGGGTAATAAAAACATCTTTTAAGTGTTTGCTGTTTGGTATGGCGTTTTAATGATTTTATCAGATAAGAATTGTACTATTTGATATACTTCTTAATATAATTAAAAAGTAAAATTAAGTAAACTTCCTATAATTTGGATGCTAGATTAAAAACCTAATTTCTAGGAAATTACAAAGTCACTGATAAACTTCAAATGCAGTTGACAGTTGTACTGGCAGTTTTACGATTTCAACATTTGAACTGGGCCTTCGTGGGGAAGGTTAACATGGGATTTGGATTTTTTTCTCAGAATTATTTAATAACTGCTTCTTGTCTGTACTTTTGGACATCTGCCCTTCTTTTTGCCAACCTGGATCTACAGTGAACTTTGCTCTGTGTTTAAAAGTTAGTGAATTTCAATCAGAGTAGAAGTTGTGAATTCAGCTCACAATATTGGATAGTTATACAGACAAATCACTTCACCCAAGTTTGTGGTGTCTATAATAAATGATTAAACTGTAGATAATTTGAAAACATTTTTAAAGTACTTTATGGAAATTAACTTAAACATTGAAAATGGCATGCATATGTGTGTGAGTTACATTTTTACACGCCAGGAGCATTGATTGCATTTATGTTTTTCCCTCCTTTATCCATTGGGCAGATAGTGTTTTCTTAAAACACTAAAGATAAAACATGTCAAATTCAGAGTGACTTATAAAGTAAATACTATTATGTAAGAGCTATTATATTTTTGAAATCAAATAGCATCCCAAGTGTCACTTAGATATACTTGAATACAGATTTGAGTATTAGAGAAAGTCACCTATTGGTACAGGTATTTCTGGTTTGGTTGGTTGTTTTGCATTTTTGTTGCTAGCAGTGAGATCCTTGTTAAAAACATATTGCAAATCAGTTTTAAAGATATATGTATATAAGTATGTATATATACATAGACTTGCCTAATTAAGTGAAATGATTCAATTATATGTATATTTCATTTTGTGGCATTATATTTCTTTTGAAAGTTGGTTTGTGCCTACTCTTGGCATTTTTAAAATAGATTCTGATACATAAATAATGCCAGGTCCAGCTTATAGTTTGGACAATTTGAAAAGACTTTTGTTTTTCCTTAAGGGAGGGAGTGATAATAAATAAAAGGCATGCTGCTGTTGTTTTTTTCAGATTATAAGCTATCATATTTTGTTCATAGATTTTATTGTATTCAGTGATATCTGGAGATAGAAGGATCAAAATTGGGGAAATGAGTTGTAATACATGCATTTCACTCATGACTTTTTATTCTTTTTCACATCATTGAATCTATTCTTGAAATGAAACAGTGAAACCATTTGTCCTGAAACTTTGATTAATGCATTTGTAAAGTATAATTAAAATATATTATGAGGTTGACTGATGAGAAATGATTAGGTGTGTTGGATTGTTTCCATCAATCTAAACTGAAGCCTCATCTAAAATATGCACAATGAAACGACTACCCAGTTTTAATATAATCATTTTAGTAAGTATAGAATATTGTATAGATCTGCTTAGCTGTTTTTATTTTAACTTTAGTTTCAAATAGTTTCAAGAGTAGAAAAAGAGTTAAGCAATTGACACCATTGAATATTTGTGATGTTTTAATCACCATCTTTAAGATTATTAACTAGTGGCTACCAGTAATGGCCAAGGCTCTTAGGTAGGGTAATGAGGGGTATGAATTATCTGGGATGGAAATTAGAGACACATTTAAGAAAACACAGTGTTAACTATTGGACTTGAACTCCATCGACCATCTAGTCAAAGCACTACCAAATTAGAGGAAGGAAAGGTCTAATTCATGTGGTTTAATCACACCAGTTACCACACTGCCATCAATAGAAGAAACTCTAATATGGATCCACAGAGAGCGGCAGCTTGTTTCTTTATTTCGGCATATTTGATCATCAAAGTGTTATTTCTCCTCGTGCTTGGCTGCATGTCGCAGGAGTAGTTTCTGACAGTGAAAGACACAGGGAAAGCATTGTAAGGAAGTATCCTCTCAAACCAGGTATGAGCATCTAGCTCAGAAACTGCATGCAAGAGCTGCCAATGATGAGATTGATAAAGAGGATTTGGTTTGACAGATTCTCAAAATAGAATTGTTAAATAAAAATAAAACTTTTGACTTGTCTCAAGCCCTTTAGATATCGTGCACTGTTCTCTGCATTTTTTTAAATGGCTGTATTTAATAATAGGAACTTGAAACCACCTGTGAAAAGCTGGAAACAAAAGTTATTTCTTCTTTCCCCTCCTTCCTCTCTCCCCTCTCCTCCTCCGGTTAGGTTCAGTTGCTTGTAGCTTCTGAAGTCCATTCGCTGCAGTGGTCCACAAAAGGAAAACTAAAAACCCCACAGAAGTTACACTTCCCCGGAGAATGAAGTAATTACACTTATAAAATACCGCGTTTTAACTAATACAGATGTTAAGCGTTGGTGGACTTTGGTGCCCCTCTCTCAGGCAGAATGGTTGTGCTTAAGATCATGTTGGTATAAAGAACTTTATGTCTGTATAAATACTGTCCATGAAATGGATTTTCTTAGGCTGCTGGGTGCCTATTAATTTTATTGAGTAAAATGGTGTACAGGACAAATTTTAGTTAATATTTTCCGGTATTATTAGAAGAAATTTGTTTCCACACCGAGATGTTAACTAAAGCACAAGCTGACATCTCAGCTGATGTGGGGGAGGCACCGGCATCCGAGATCGGGCCTTCCCGACACCTCCACCTGCACATGGTCCAGCGTCACACGCTCGTGATGACTGTTCCTGAGGGCCAGGCGGCAAAATGTTTTATATATTAGCTCATGAAATTCTCACAGCGGTCCCATCAGATACGTATTACTACTCCCATTTTAGTGATGAGAGTGAGTGCGGAGGGCTGCCAGAGCTGCTTGGCGATGGGCTGGAATTTGGATTGGAGGCCTGGTACCAGATCTTTCCTGGTAAGCGGGAGCCTCTTCTGCTTCCTTCCTTTTGTTCTGTCCACCAGTTGACACTCTGGGGATTTGGCATTATTTCCCTTTTGGCCTGAAATTTCCTTTAAATCCCTTGATATTTTATGAGGATTTTACTTCATATTTTAGATACATTTTTGTTCATTTTGCCTCTTTGGATTGTAAGTAGTGATTTTTAAAGAGAAAACATGTCTTACTGTTTAAGGTGTTTGCACTTTCCTGTTTTATTATTAAGGGCATTGTCAGCAGTAAGTGAAGGCAACGTGAGCATCTAGAGCATGTCGTTAGAGCAGTTTCAGGGAGCTTATTCCGTAAATTGTTTTGTCAGAGCAAAACCTAAGGATTTTATAAAATGACTAAATGATCTACAAACTGATGAGAGGGCCATTTTAAAATCCAGACTAAATTAAATTAGACTATCACTTTGTTTTGAAGTGAAGTAGTGTTTCATATTTGGTTCATTTTAGTTTGACCTTTTCTTTGGTGCAAAAAAAGAGAAAAGACGTTTGGCTTTAAACCAATCACTAAAGTGAATCTTGAATGAAGAGAGAAACAGGGACATCATTGTTCAATTTGATATAAAATTAGGCTCAAGTTTTAAAAGTCTTTATTTTGGTAAAATCTTTTTTTGAACTCACTTGTATACACCAAAATCGAAGACCTAGTTGTTTGCACAAAATAAACACTTGGTTCTGTCAGAAGAAAAAGCACAGATGGCTAAAAAATACAAAATAAAAAAAAATTTAAGAGGTCTCTGGAAATCTAATGATTTGGCAGTGTTTAAGTCATTTCTAATCTTGAAAGAAACAAAATATATGAAAACTTGATATTAGCGGTGGATGCACATAACCCAACAACCAAAGCCAGAGAACCCACATAAGCCAAAGCTCACTTTAATCTTTAGCACCTTCGTGTGGGCCCCTAAGATCTTCTCTGTAAGACCATGGCTGAGTCCATCTTAGAGTGACAGCAGAGATGAGAGCAGCAATGCACCCGGCTTGTTTTCCCCTGGCTTCAGCACGTGGTTTTGAAAATATCCTGTCTCTCCCCCCCCCCTTTCTCCTTTGGGCTTGCACGTGGATCCCTTAGGACACCAAGCTGCTTCAAAACCTGCCATAATGACTCCATGAAATTGTTTGTGTCAAGCTTAGGGAGAGTGCAGTGTCTGTGCTTTTTCCAAGGGTAAAATAAATGCATGGGTTTTGTTCCCAGTTTTTTCAGTAAATTGAAAGGAGAAAGAGTTCTCCTCATGGAACTCTGATCATTTTTGAGTCCGTCATATTGTGGGATTTAAATTTGTTTAATTATAGCATTGGGCAGTTCTCTTGGAATAATAATAGTTAGCATTTATATAGCCTGTTTCATCTTCAAAGCATTTCACAAGCACTAATTAATCCTCACAACATGCCTGTAAGGTGGGTAAGTATCATCATTCCCATTTTACAGATGTGGAAATTGATGCAAGGCAGCTAAGAATCTTGCCAGAGGCCACAGAGGGAAGTCAAGTCTGAAACCAGGATGCAAACGGGAGCGGCGGGCACCCCAGCCCTCTTCCTTCGTCCTAAATTAGGTTGCCTCCCTCTTCCTCCCCATCTTCTCTTTTTTTTAAGTCCTGGAAGGGACTCTGTGTGGTCGTTTCCTTTTCAGTCTCCTCTTAGAAAGTAGTTTTTTTAACACTGCCCCAGAAATAAATGAATCATCTCAGTATAACAGCTTTAAAGACCTAATATGTCTAATTCAGGATATAAATATTTCGGAAAGTCAGGAAATGAATTAGGTTTGGGTGCAAGAAAGGATTCCAAATTACATTCTGCCTAATAAATATTGCATTCGTAAACAGTAAAAGTAATGATAGTGATTAGTTAACAGTACCAAATAAAACATGCATTTAAAATGAACCTGACCGGGCATTTTTGTGTCATACTGACTGATGTGTACATAGTCCGTTCTTTGAAAAATCAAGGCACTCATTTGAATTGTAAATTGCCAACATTGTAAATTGTAAATTGTAAATTGCAGTCATCTTATTGTGCTGAGATGTGACAAATTACAAATGGAATATTGGCTGGGCTTCCATATCTTGCGTGTCTCCTACTTGCCGTTACCATTACCATTAATCTCTTTTGCTGAAGCTGCATGGAGAATTGTCCTGGACACAGAAAGGAAATTAAGTCGCACTGTGGGCATTTGTAGGGCTCTGTGTGGCTTTCCTGACCCCTGACTTTTCGTATTGGTGTAATTCCGTACAGTGCTATTCATTTTGGATCTTGGCTGTGTGTGGATATAAGAAGTTCAGTAACAGTTAATGCCTGACCACTCACTTAATTAATACTGTTACAGTCCAGAATTTGGGCTAAAATGTGTCAAGTGTATGTTTAAATGGAATGTGGTCCTTAAAAGAAAATCCATATCAGCAGAATCGGAAAACGTGGCTTCTTAGCCCTGTCTCTCATTTGACTAACGAGGAACCTGAAATTGCAGTTAATGAACATCGGTTGTTGAACATGAAGCAGCCTGTGTGACTGTCAGCTAAAGACTGTGGCGTTTGCAAGTGGAATGCTTGACCTTTGTACGGGTGTAATTTTTTTTAATTGTTGAGCGTTCATTGAAAAACACAAATCCTGCATGTAATTTTGCAAGTGCGTGTACATGTCGAGGCTACTTTTTCAGATGGCTAATGTACCACCTCGGCATAACCAATAAAAATGGGTTACGCTAGAATAAAGATGAGCTGCAGCTTTTTGTTTTTTATGGCTCACGGTGAAGCATGGGTGTGTATTGAATAGGAAGTGAAGCTGAACATTTGGCCCTATGGTGATAAAGAAGGATGGGTCTTAAGCAAGTGCGGTGGAAACCCTCTTCACCCGTCTCGGCCTGGACCGTCCGCTGCCTGAGCCACAGCATGCGGAGTGCCTCAGATGTAAGCTGAGTACACTACTGGGTGGCTTGGGCGTACCAGAGTCAGGGGGATTCCAGACCTGCCTGGCATTGGAATTTATTATCCATTAAGCTGTTTTGATATTTTGTACAAAAACTTAAAGATATTAGTATTTCTTTCACGATGGAGTTTGTAACCTGAGACAAATACAACCGGATGATAAATTCTAAGTTGTGAGGGATGAAGGAAGGTTGGCTGTCTGAGGAGTAGAGCAGAAACACTGCAGATGGCATGTGGGGCATGTGGGGTTTTGAAGGTTTCTTTCGCCAAACTGTACCCAACTGTCATTCAGCAGAAAAATAATCTACCCCAACTTTGAAGAATTTGAGAAGCAGCATTGTTAGGGGCAGGCCTAAATGCTAGATGATGAATTGTTGAGATGGTGCGAATTTTCCAATAAAATGAGAAACTGGGAGAGGATAGGTTTGGACGTAAGGGTTTAGAAGTGGTGGCAAAAATTAGATAATTGAAACTTAAAAGATTGAATTAGAGTTCTTATTTTTTTGTATCTTTAAATTGGAAATTACATTGAGATTGGTCCCCAAAGTTGCCTTGTAACCCTGTTGATACTTTGCCAGTGAACCTATCATGATGTGTTCTAGACATCTCTTTGCTGATGGATCTGTCATAGAGTGCGGAAGGCTCCTTTGTTTCTTTTTCCTTGTATTTCTAATATCTGAGACAGTCTAGGCCTTCAGTAACTATTAGTTTAGTGCAGTAATAAGTCAGGAGCTAGGGGATTGTTGCTACGGGTAACTTTTAGGTGGACTCAGTTCATGACGTGATATTCTTAGGCATCTAGAATTTAAGGCGTGTGCATTTGATTTTCTAGCAGTTTCTTTTGATGCAGACATTCATGGTAAGTGAATCGTTTTTTTTGATGTTGTGTTGGCAAGATTGGTTGAAAAAACAAAAGCTTAAATATAGAAGAACTGAGTTCAAACTATAGATAATCTCTTACTAACAGCCATGAAAGGTTACATATATTTTCTAAACCCCAAATTAATCATCTATAAAATAGGAGTTATTATTCCCACTTTTCAGTATTTTTTTTAATATTTACAAACAGAAATGATTAAATTAGAATTTTACAGAGAGCATATGGTATCTGGCACATAGTAGGTTCTCAGTAAATGTTTTCCGATTCTAAATATTGCTCACAGAATAATGAATGCACCTCAGAAGAAGTATTTGGAAGCTCACTTTTTTATTTTCTGAAATTGTGGAGAATTTGACATTCACTCTGCACTCAAACGTTATTTTCTCAGGGGCATTTAGGCCATGACGTTGTCTTCCTATCACACACACACAGTGCAATATATATGTGGCAAAGAATGACCTAAAATACCGAGAAGCACAAAACAGCAAACTGTCACAATTCATGAAATTTCCCAAATTTCCTGGCAAGACAGTCTCTAAAATGTGTCAGTGGCACATCTTGTTCAGAGAACAAACAAAATAGTACTTAACTATATAATAATATACAGTATTAAATCCCCCTGGGAAAAGAGCTGGTTTTAAATACTTTGAAAAGAAACTTTCAAGTTAGTGATTTACACAGTTAATTATAAACAACAAGGCTTGTAATTAAGTGTTGCCATTTTGGGTGGAATTGGTTTCACCCATCACTAATCCGTCTATCCTTGTCTTTGGCCTTTGAGAGATTACGGGAAAATGCACACGATGAAAAGTTTAACTTGTCAAGTATAAATTTAGATGCAAAGTCCGGAATATCAAACACCGCAAGTGATAATTATCACCACCTGGAAATAATTTGTACCACTGAGTTAAGTCAGGAATTCTCCCTTTCTGCCGATGGGAGTTTTCAACCTGATCACTGAAGCCCTGCCTGCCGTTTACAGTGATGCAGCTTGTGGTTCATTCCCAGTAGTCAGCATAGCACCAAGCAATTAGCAGAACACTGGAGGGTAAGTGTTAGCTTTGTAAAATGTGACTGAGACTAAACCAGGAACAAATTAGAAGCGAGGGTGATTGTCCATCCAGTTTCTTAGTTACTCGAGGCCCAGCCAGCTCAGTTCCTTCAGGTTTCAACAAAGCCTGACCTTTAGTTTAAACAAATGATCAATCAATAAAAATTTAAAACAATGAACATCTCTGGATTATATCTTAGTATCTTGTATACATATTTTCTTCTATGTTAAAAAATCGTCTTGAAGCCTTAGGGTGTGTCTACTTAATAGGAGACTTAATTGGCAGTTCCAAATGCGGAGATCAGAGGATGCATTTTTATAATAAGTAAATATGGGTTTTAGATACATTTTATGTACTTGACCTACTTAGACTCAGTTAAGGGGTTTGCGGTGGAAGTTGTTTTTATTTATGATTGAGTGTCTCAGCTCTATTGCGTTTTTGTGATTGTTCATGGTTTTTTTTTAATAGCCCTCTCTCTGTAGGCAAGAGTTGACTTTGATTTTCCAGCGGCTCGTGTTTAACAAGATTTGATTCCATTCTCAAACATTTACATATATACGTCCAAGAACACATGTTATTTAACACAATGTGGTAAACAAAGTGAATCATAGCTATGAATATTTTTTTCCTTGGGTAAGTTTTATAAAGAGAAAAACTAAACTCCATGTAAAAGACTTGTGAGTGGAAGAAGATAGATATTTCAAGTTAGCTTCCCTGTTGCTTTAAAATTATCTGGTTTTTATCTTATTTTATAATAAGATTTTTAAAGGAGCCATCTAATGGCAAATTAAAACAGCCTATATCTAGTGAGAGGGAGGAGACAAGGAGAGAATAGAATATGTGTGAGCTCCCTCTGTTGCTCTGTAATAGCATTTTATCCGTGATATATGATGTGATGTGGAAACTTTTGCTAATGTGTCAAAACAAATTGACTTTTTTCCAAAGACAATTTATAACTTTATTTTAATAGAGTATAAAGGAAACAACCTTTCAATGTAAAATTCTGACCTTCAAATTTGTATTAATATTTTAAAAGTGATGAAAACACTAAAACACCATTTGTCACCAATGAGAGGGAAAGAAACTTCAGCTCTATTTAGGAAGTACTCACTTAACTCTGAAGCCTTACTTAACTCTGAATATAGGGTGTAGTCCTGTGAACGACATTTTAATGACCAGATTGGCAAGATACCCAATTGAATTTATGCTATTATGTTAATTAAAAAAGGAAATAAAATATGAACACACACAAAAATGTATTGGTAAAACTGAGAAGTTATTTAAAATTATATGTGACATTTTGTAATACTGTGAAATGTTATTTTTATGGTAACCTAGGATAATTTTTTTAAATATACCTTAAAAGTTCAGGGTTAAATTGCATTATATATGTATATATATCTTTTTCTGTATTAAGTTCCTAAATGCATTTGAACGATTTCAGTAACAGATACCTCAGTGCTTTACCTTGGTTGGCTCAATAATTTCATGTTTTGAGTACAGATCATCAAATTTTATTCTTTTAGAATTCAATTTTAGGAAATTCTGTTATGTGAAATGGTAAAGCTCTTGACTATACTTGTGTAATAGTGGGCAGTGTAATCATTCATAAAATGAAATGTGAGACTTTGCAGTTTGAAATATTACTCAGATTGTAATTCTCTGAAATTTCTAATAACAATTAAGACTTAAGGTGAACTGAAGCACTAACGTTACCTGATATCCAAAGCAGGTGAATCAAAAGTCTTGATTCTGATGTGTGAACTTTTTACTCTAGATACTATTTTTTAAAACTTTTTCTTCACTTTCTAAAACCTAAAACATTCATTTTATGGGAGGCAGTAGGGAAAGTTCATAGTGTATTTCTAACTTTAAAAAGTGTATTTATATTTCACCTAAATAATTATCATAACTGGTAATTGAGAAAGAAATGAATGTATAATATAGTTATTTCTCTAGGTTTTTCTCCTTTTTCAGATTCAGTCTAAGTCACTAGCATCATATATCTTTAACACTTTCTGAAATCACTGTTGTTGATTTGCTTAACAAACTGTGATGTTCAAAATGGGGGGAAAAGGCAAGAAAGGGATTGAGTCTTGGGGCATTGTCTTTTTTCCCTTTACATGATACAAAGCATGTATGGAAAATGTTTTCATCTTCAGAAGCCTTTTCTGTATATTATGGACTAAATGTTTGTGTCTCTCTGAAATTCATATGTGGAAGCTCTAACCACATGTGATGGTATTTGGAGATGGGCTTTTTGAGAGTTAATCAGGGTTAGATATGGTCATGGGCAGGGAGGGGGCTGGTCTAATGGATTCTTTTTTTTTTTCATGCCCAATTTTCCCCAAGCAGATTGCTTATTCTACCATGGCTGAATCTTTGTCTTGGATTCCTCTTATCTCCTCTAAAATACCCGGCACAGTGTTAAACATGGAGTCAACACATTGTCATATATGTGTCGTGATCTTTAGAAAATATCTTTTAAACATTAAGTTCTCCAGGTTAAGAGGAAAATATGGGAATCATGTAAGCAATCTCAACTTTTTCTTATTACCTTTCCCTCTTTGCCTCATAGATTTAAATGCTCATTTACTGTATCTACACTGATTTAATTTTTCAAAGACCTCACATACACAAAACCTCTATATCGCCTGTCAGCGGCTGTTCGACGTCTGTTTTTGTGCATTTTGCATCCTGTGCGTATCGAGGAGCTGTGCTTTCTACATCCTGGTTTAGCAGATGCTGAAAACTAGTTTTATGGAGTGACTACCTGGCGGTGACCTTTTCTGTTGGCCTGGTGAACATGGGTGTTGTTCACAGAAAGGTGAATGCACCAAAGACCTTTTGAGATGTGGGAACGCTGGGGATGATTCCACTCTCACTCACGAGTGGGGTGCACATTAATGCAGCGCCTGATGAGGCTAAGGGCTCCGTGCATTTTAGTTATTGTACTCAGTTTCCCCTTATAAAGAGAGAAGCATTAGGCTGGGAGTCGTGTTAAAAAGATTAATGTAACACCTTTTGTCACCTGAATTGCTCAGCTTACAAGCTATTATAAATTTCAATAAATAGCTTTGAGTTTTACTTTCCCAGAAAAGGGCATATCTGTCTTTTATGTTGCCTGTTTGGGTTATTTATTTACTTTTTTCCTGCAACAATTACTTCTTAATGCTGAAGGCAGAGGGGAAATGAGTAAGGCGGGGGACAGGCATGTGTGAAACTGGATTTGGGGCATGCGGGCAGGTAATTAACTATGCTTTGATAGTTTCCACTTACACCTAGCCATTGAAATCTCCGATGGCTCAGAACAAAATTGTCTTTATTTCCTGGTAAAGGCATCGGAAGGCCCTCGCTTTGGGTGCCTCAGTGAGATTCGGACACTTGGAGGATGGATAACAGCGCCCATTCGACTTTTATAGAGAAGGAGCAGTTGATCCTGACCCTGTTAGCTCAAAGAGGGTAATGTCCGCTGAAATAAAACACAGAATGCCTTCTTTTTACTGAAGCTCAATTATCTTGAGCGTTTGGGGAGGAAAATATCTCCTTATCTATTAACTGCCTTTTTTACCTTAAGTTAACTTTTCTCCTCAGGACCATTTTCAAGGGAAGGCATAATTAGCTAGTAGAAGGACCTTTACTTCAGTTTCATTTTTATTATAAATCACCCATTAGAGCATTAGGAATGAAGCGAAGGGGGAGAGTGGAATTATAACTTCTTTTATTCTCTTTGTTCTAAGCCTACCAGTGAATTTTTTCTTTCTTTCTTGTTTTTTTTGTTTTACATCAGAACTCAACACAAACGTTGTGGGCCAATTAAATGCATTGTTGGTTAAGTTTTCAGAAAAAGGGTGATCCTTAAACATCCATTTCTCTGATTTCAACAGTGAACCAAGCCTCAAACACCTGGAGTTGTTATTTCACCTTCTACATTAAATATAATTTTGCATATCTGAAAAGCAGATGGGCATGTACTTACGTAGATGATGTCATTCTGATGCAGAGCACACATTTCCTTGGGAGATTAGAGATTAGAGAATAAAGATGGAAGTGGCTGCTAAAAAGCTAAAGTCAGAATGAAAAAAAAATGGTTGAGGGTTGAAATCTCTGTTTATATCACTTAGTAATGAACACTTTCACATCCTACTCTTGAACCCACGAGTAATGAAAATTCAGATTTACTGGGAAATACAATATCCCCTAGAATACTTGGATGCAAAATGCACAGTTTTCTTATGTTCACAAAGGGTGAGGGACCCTTGGGAGAAACACAGAAAATACATACTTTGGAGCGTAGGTAGGTAGCTGGAAAAATTTTTATAAGGAAGCCTCACACCAGTATCTCTCTCCTATTAATTAGGCCATTCAGATTCTCTTCACTAAAAATTCCTTGGTAAAAGACCAAATCTGAGTTATCATTCAAAATTGGGCTACTGGGCAGTGTTTCAAGGGTCAGTTTTGCAATTAATCCTTATGTGACTGGTTAATTTATTGCTACTAGAAGCAAATAGTCTGGTTCTTTGCCACATAATTTAAGGCCGGGCGATCTGGGGATTCCTTTTCTAATATACTAGAACTAATGTTTTGTCTTTAGCACATAGTTTATTGCCTTCTTCTAAGTGAGGCATGAATTTGTGATTTTAATTGTGATTTTATTATTTTTTAATTTCTGGTAGTCAGGCATATTCTCATTTCCTTTTTCTTCTCTCTTTTGCTCTCAAAATTAACTGTTGACCAATTTCTAACTTTTTTCTCTTTGTCTAAATTATAGAAGTAGTGGATTGTTGGAAATTAGCACAAGGAGAAAACAGATTTAGTATGTTGAAAGATAACCCGGGTGCTTTTTTCCCTTCTACCTACTCGTTCAAACATCTTCAGGTTATAGAAAAATAGACCCCAAGTCCGGTCTATTTATAGTATTATCAGTGTAAACTAAATGACCCAGACATTTCTTGAGTATTTTCCATTTTAGCCTGATTTATTGTTTTCTCTGCCAAGTGCACAATGTAGTTTTTGCAAATAGTTTCCTGCTCTACATTATTTCTCAGTGTGTACTCTGCAAGTGGCACCAATACCACATTAGGTGAAAGAGTTGCTTAATAGACAGTGTTGTAGTTGTTTTTAAGTTATATCTGTTAGTCATACCCAACAAGAAGTCCTTTTTAAATTTCCACTACTATGAACCCCTGTAAACTTCAGTACTTTTAGAGTCTCTCGATGTGTATTCTCCAACGGAACGTTCTGTGATGTCAGAAATTTTCCATAACCTGTGCTGCCCAAATATGGTAGCTGCTAGTCACATGTGGCCATCGGACACTGAAATGTGGCTAGTGCTATTAAAGAACAGACTTTTGAATTATATTTAATTCTTTTACATTTCAATAGCCACAAGTGGCTAGCAGCTACCACATTGGAAAGCACAGCTCCAGAAAATTAATCTTTATTACCACTGTTTCTATTACATGTCAATGCCTTCGAATTAATCAATTACTCTGAGCTCAAATTAAAACAGTATGGTAGGTTTATAAGCTCTAATCTCAATTAGTCTCAAACTAATAACACATTTCACAATCTTTTAATCATCTTTGAGAAACAAAGCACTTATGCTGCCTAATGATCTGGTTATATCTATGATATTTGTATCATGATGTAATCCAGAAATTCAAAGTTCTTTCTTCCCATTAAATCATTTGATCTTTTGATCTTTTCCTGTCTCCTCGGAGACCTCCCTCTCTTGTGTCTTCATTTTCGTGGTGGGACTTGGTTTCCCACTCACTCACCGCATGAAACCTCTTGTCTGCTGATAATACCTTCATAAGGACTTGCTAGTCAAAGGAGACTATAAGCTCCGTGAGGTCAGAGGCTGTGCTGGGTGTTATGACCTGAGCATAAAGCCTGGGCCATTACGAGGGTTCGTTTATTCTGGGAATGAACGGATGTTATCTCCCCACCCCCAGTGTCCTCTAACCCAGTGTAGTAAAAACACACAACCTTGAAGTCAATGGCAAAGACAGTGTAACTTTTCTGAATTTTATTTTTCATACAAAAAACAAAGAAAATAATTTCCATTCATAAAGTTGAACTATAAATAACAAACTTTTTAAATGACCTAATATATTGTCATAAACTGTGCTGGGAAAGACTGTAAAACATGGCAAATGGTGGTTGTCCCATATTTGTGAATAGGTGAATGACTTTCACAGATGTTACTGTTTTATTAATTTATGAAATTCAAATGAAGTAAGTCACTATTTACAATGGTTAACTCCCACAATCTCTCCTGTGTATATTTATAGAAATAGTAAATCACCGATGTTTTAAAATCCTACTTATTTAATTAAATCATTGAGCAATATGAGATTGACATATGTCATAATAGGTACATTATACATAAATCACAGCACACGTATTCTGCATCGGAGTGTGAAAATAAGTGTGAAGACAGCACAAAAGGAATAGTTGGTACTATTACGACATTTTTCTACATTTAGAGGCTTTGATTCTACCCACTCTTTCACACTACTAAGGTGTTAACAAAAATGAAAGTTATAGTTTTAAAGAATTCAACACATAATCAGACTGAATGGTTATTACCATGGTACCTATTAACTCCCCAAAAGTATTCCTGTTGTTTTTTCTGTTACCCGTCCCACCACCACAACTACTTTTTAAAAATATATATATATATATCTTTATTGATTTCAGAGAGAGGAAGGGAGAGGGACAGAGAGAGAGAAACATCAGTGATGAGAGTCATTGATCGGCCGCCTCCTGCTCGCCCCTTACTGGGGATCGAGCCCGCAAATGGGGACTTGAACCTCAGTCTCCTGGATCATAGATCGATGCTCAACCTCTGAGCTACACCAGCCGGGCACAACCACCATTTTTAAAAGAGGAAATATTTTCAGCACTGTATGGGCTGAGCTTCTGAGCAAAGTCTTCACACCAGTATGGGGAACAAACACTGTGAGCCTGTTAGAGTATAGATCCTGCTTTCCTGGCTTCTTAATAATGTAGATGAATCTTTACTGTATCTGAGTTTAAAAGTCAATTATAATTGTACTTAAATTCAATTTGTATGGCATTGACTTTCTAGTGTTTTTTTCTTATATGGCTTTGTGTATTTTATTGAAAAGATGTACTATGTGTACATAGGGAAAACTGGTCTAACTTCCCTGAATGCGGAGTACACCTAACTACCTGACCAGAAGATTGTCCTCAGTATGCAACTTCTGGTAAAATGGAAATATTTAATGCTCAGATTAAATGCTTCAGATGCCTTCAGAAAAGGTTTGAATACATTTTTATCTTTTAAAGGTTAATTTCTTCAAACTTGTGTGGTTTTATTAACTAATGTCACCCCAGTAAATTCAATTTAAAAAAAAAGAAAAAATATGTATATTTTATTTTACTTCAATAAGTAAATGAAAGTGAACTTCTGAATATTGGCCAAAACAACAACAAACAACCTTTAAAAGACAGATGATTGAACCCATGACTTCATTAGCAGCCATACGAAAATATTTATAAAAGTTCGAGAAGTTCCAAATTTTGAAATGGGATTCTAGCCACTGTTGTACGGTTATTTAAAGCTGTAAGCAACCTTGGTCACTGGTCTGAGCCAGTAAAATTTTGTTCACGTATATTAAGGTAATTATTGGGTGCTAATTAATTTAATTGCATTTGTACACTATTTTTCCCCCCCAGATCAGCAACATTTTAATGCCATTTTAAAAATTGTTTTTGATCTTTCTATCCATTGTTTATTTACTACAGATTTGTATTTGAGAAAAAGAGTTGATGTTAATACAAAGGGCATGTGCCTTTTCTAATTTTTGAAGGAAATACAGTTCTAATGCAGAAAAATTTCAGATGTCAGTTTCAAAATGTGCGTTTTTAGTTTCAGAATACACTAATCGTCTCCTCCACCCATCCAGCATGTCCAATGGCTCAGCCAAGAACCAAGAATCTATAAAGCTATTTATGCAAATAAGATCTAGAAGACAGGATGTGAAATGAGCCTGGACGGCGCCCGCTCCGGTGCCCTTTGCTCCCTGTGCTCTTCCTGCCCCTAGTCCCCTCTCCCGCCTTCCAGCCCTCAGTGTGCAGAGCATCCCTGGAATTTAACTTCAGGAGAATCCTCTCGAAACTGCTGACAAGACAAAAGCCCCATGGAATTAACGCTGCCCATCAAATGAGGGCAGCTATCAGTGCTGCTTCTTTAAAGTGTTTCTGTCTCTCCCGTTGATCAGTTAGCAAAACAATCATGATTATATTGACAGCGAAGAGGTATGTATACGAGTCAGCATGTAGAATCCAGATGTGTGTTTCCCCTTTTGTCCAGATGAATATTTTAGATGGAATCAAATGGGAACTAGAAATGCCGTGAATTGCCACCTAAATACAGTTAGGAACTTTACCAAAAGTATTTCTTGAGAAGCACATTCTAGATTATTGTATTTAATATTTCAAAGTTTTGGACAAACATCATATCCATTATAATTGATCCTTCTTTTCTTTTGAACCTCGCTCCTTAATCTGTGTTTTCTTTTAAAATATAGAATTCTAATACCCACTATTTATTTGTTTTGTTTAGTTTTTAATTCTCTTTACATTATCATAAATGCTGTCTACACAATGTTGGGGAAAGCTTTTTAAATTTAAAGTTGTAATATAGGAAACATTTTTATGTATACTAGATTTCATGGTCAAAATATTTAGTGTTTTTTGTTGGCTTCACATCTATTGTGTATTTTATTTAAATACATTGGAAAGAACAAAATACACATGTTTTTTAATTGCAACTCTTCATTTTCCTTTTGAAATAATGATCATCTATTGGAATGAACTTGGACTCACTAAGTAAATTATCTTGAAAGAGAATCTTTTTATTAGATTTTACTTTATTTCAACCCCTTAATTGGAACATGATGTCTAAAGGCAACATATTTCAAATTTACATTGTGGATTTCAAAGTTAATTAAAAATTTAAGTTCAAAGGATTACTCTAATGAGCATTTATGAGGGTAGATCCTCCCTAGGAATATTGTTAAAAAGTTATATTCATGTGAAAGATGTGTTTCTACATAGTTTTGCACAATATATGCCTTTATGACCCAAATTTTGTTTAGTTTTCATGACACAGTGTTTTTGGTTTTTCTTTGTCAAGTTCACTGCCCATGAAAATTCTACTTTTAAGTGAACAACAACCAAAAAAAAAAAAAAAGCAAGCAAGAAAAAGTTGAAAATTATTACTTTAGCAATAACACATCAAAGAAATTTTGATGGAATTTTCGTCATATGATGGATACATATTAGCACATACATTGAAGTGGTCCCTGCCCTTTAGGAAAATGTTGCACAAGGACCCACAAGATACATGATTTGGACAGTTACAGAAGGCCAATAGTGTTTATGATCTTTATACAACATACCTGTATATGAAGAGTTATTTGATTTGTGTCTGTTGATGTTATGTGAAAATAAGTTTAAGTTTCTATCTGACTACTTACTTTGAAGTTGGTTTAGCATACTACAGGGAAAATATCACTCTTCTAATCTCTTAATTTTTAATTTTTTTAGATGGTCAGAGTTATTCCATATTGAGTTTCTTGAACTTTAATGACAGGTGTAGCCCCTGCCCCTAATAATTTTCTTCACTTGGATTAACACCTACAAGGGTGGATTTAGGTTTTCTGGGGACCTCAAAGCTTATAAAATTTGGAGGTCCTACTTTAAGAAACATAATTCATAATTGTGGATATACCATTAGGCTAAAAATGAATATTTATTTAGAACAAGAGAAGAAATCGCAGCACATTACACAATTTTAAAAGTTGACAAATACCACAACTATCATGAAAATCTAGAATAATAACATATTTGTGTTAAATCCCTTACCTGACCACCTCTGCAATCCCTCTCTCTCACATTTTTGTCTGTAGGCTCTTTTGTCACCTCATCGCGCGACAAAAATTTTGTAATATTTTCTAGAGAGAGAATAGTCTTTGTTTTTTTCTAGCTTTACAACTCAGTGGTATGAGAAGTAACTTTTAGAATTCTCATTTAATTTGGTGACACATCCAAATTTCCTTCCCATACAAACTGTAAGATTTGGATGTGTTTTCCACAGTGTAGCTTCTGGCTCTGTACATTTCAAACCTTATTCTTCCTGTACTGCCCCAAATCTTCCAGTGCCGGGCAGTGGAACCTCTGGCCCTGAAACCTTCCTGTCCTCACACCCGGTGGTCAGCACAGGAGGCAGTAGGAACGTGCCTGGAAGCCTCTCCTAGCTCAGAGTAGCTAGCTAAATACTTCTCTTGGATCCAGTTTTATAATGCTGTCTTGAAGTCTTACCACATAGTCAAATGATAGGTGGAGGGGATCAGTGGGGGTGGAAAGGGGGACATCTGTAATCCTTCCAACAATAAAGATAAATTTAAAGTAAAATAAAAAAGAACAACAATAAAAAGAAGAATCTTTTTAATACTAAAAGAACTAAAGAAAAGGAAAATCAATCACAGTGAACACAAGTGTAGTTCCGAAACAAACCCAGTCAGCGAAGACTGAAGTGCCCCAAAGCTGAGCAGCCGAGGAGGCCGTTCTGTGTCATGTTCAAGAGCAGAGTCTGGAATCAAACTGACCCAGGTTTGAACCTGATGAAAGATTATCAAGTTTTTGATTCCTTGATCCTCCCAAAGTGGTCTGGAAGTTAGAATTTGGAGCTTTAAACTTTAATATAGTACACCAGACATGTTTTAAAGTTGTTTTCTTTCATGCAGAAAGCTGTATTTAATATCTCATACACTAACTAATACCATTTTTCTGACTTTTTTCTCTGTGTAGGGTGGGGCAAAAGTAGGCTTAGAGTTGTGAGTACACAAAACACAGAGTTTACTTTTGTATTATCATTTATTAATTATCGCATTATTTTCTGTACAAACTACTGTAAGCCTACTTTTGCCCCACCCTGTATATTGAACTATTGAAGCCTCTTCTCACATATTTTTTTATTGTTTTAATGTTGTCTTGCTAACCAGCTTTTCAAGAATCTCTATGACATCCTTTGGTATCTTTAACTTATTTTAATAGCAAATGTTGTATCAAATTTTCAAGAGGAAGTGGTCCCCAAGCTGAGATCCTTGATCTGCCTTCCTCCTGTGGGTTTAAGAAGAATGTCTTGTTAAACTACCTTCCAGGGAAGGTGTGTATTTATGCAAAGCTCTTTAAAAGCGAAGAGTTAAATGATGTGAATAAGAAAGTAATTGGCATATCTATGCAAATGATAATAAGAACTCAATGAGTATAAACTGGCAATTCCATCTTGAATAGATTTTGTTTTAGGCAATTTGTGAGAAATATCAAAGCAGAAAATGTTCCCTTTTTTTGTTGTTTTTTTGACAAAATAGGTGATGGTTCTAGATTCAGATTAACAGTCATATATTTTGATTTGAAAGCGAAAAAGTCACATATTAGCTTCTTGCGTTAGCTTTGTACTATCAAAGACTATGGGAAAAAATGGTTTCACCACCTCCCTTCCCCTGCCAAAATAAGAATGAAATAGGATTCTATTAATTTTTCAGACATTCTATAAAATATTTATCAAGTTTTTTTAATTCAGTGATGTAGTGTCACATAGTAAAAAGAACATTTGACTGGGATTAAGAATAACTGTTTTAGCCTGAGCCTCAAATGACCTTGTTCATACTCTTTAACTTTGATGAGCCTCAGTGCCCTGCACTCTAAAGTGGGATAAATTATAAGTGCTTTGCCTAATTATAAATTTGTTGTGAGGATCAGCTGATAGAATGTGTGTGAAAATGACAAGTAACTGGGTCATTCTTGCAATTATTGTTATTTTGACACATTAGTAAGATACTAAGCTATGCTTAAACTTTTAAATCCTTTTTTATATATTTTTATTATTGCTAATGTTCTTTATTTTTAGATTATACAGAGTTCTCAACAGCGCCGTTGTTGACATTTGGGCCAAGTGATTCTTTGTGGCGGGGTGCTATGCTTTGTATTGTAGAATGCTTTGCAACATCCCTGGCCTCCATCCACTAGAGGCCAGTAGCACCCTCCCTCCCCCAAAATGGCTCCAGGCGTTGCCGAATGTCCTTTCCTGGCAAAATTGTTTCACATAGATAATCACTGGATTACTGTAAAGTGGAAGATTTTCTAGATCAGTTGACAGGCAATCAAAAGAGAAGAAATGGTTACAACAGGCAACTATTTAAAAAGTGAATACAGTAAGCATTTTATGCACCTGAAACATACATAACCTGAGTCAAGTCTACTTATTGTAGTCTTATCTTTCATTTGTCTAAAACCAACCCTTTTAATGTCTTTTCCAATTTTTGATAGTTGAATAAAAATGTTAAGGCAGTTATGAAATAATTTCAGGATGGAAGTTGTAGGGGAGGAAAAATAATTTATCACCTACCCTTTCCTGTTCGTGGCTGAGATTTACCACCCCCGCCCATGCAATAAAGACAGATTAACAGCAGAAAAACAAACAGAAGTTTAATCACAAGTATACCTCCTGTTTACATGGGAGTGGCCCAAGCCTCCGCCTTAAATACCATTATAACCTGAAGACAAAAGAGAGTATCGGTGGGGTGAGGTGTCAGGTATGGGGTGTTACTAGGAAAACCACAGTAAACAAGAGTAAGGTGGTTACACAGATTTAAATCCCTGCCTTCTCCATTGATTGGATACAGATTTAAGTCCTTGACTTCTCCATTGATGAGAGTTTCTAGAGATTTAGAGTCCTCCCTCTCTTCCTGGAAACCAGGGAAACACCCTTACAAATGGAGATTTCCCTTAGAAATGTAAACATCCCTTACAAAAGAATAACTTCCACTCAGTTTTCAGAGCTTCTCCTATGTTTCTTGTTTCTGAAGAACCAACTCAAAGTAACCAATATTCAAAATAGGCATATTTGGGGTAGTCTATTTTTCTCCCCTTCAAAGTCCTCTAGATTTTATAATACTTGTCTTTTATATGTATCGCCTGTATCCAGACCAATACTCACTTTGTGGCAACTTGTCTTTTCTGTGTCTTCCCAAAGATTTCAACTTAGTTTTCATACAAAGATTATTTTCTTGTTGTTGCTGGCACTCATTTTTTGACATCTGATGAAAAATTTACTGAATTTCTCAAATTTCTCAGGAAGATTGCCTAGAAGTCCATATAAAATATAAAAGTTAGAGGCAAATATGAAAATGTACTTAAGATCCTATTATGAATATTTTAGACTCAGCTGTTCATTTGAATAAAGAAGCTTAAATGATTTCAATACTTATAGCAAAATTTATTTACTCTACAATCTTATTTTTTAAATGCCAACTGCCATAATTTTCTTCAAAATTTGTCTTAACATTACTAACACATTTATAATAAATTGTATTTATTGTGTGTGTTTGTGTTTCCCCTCATTTTATATACAATTTAGTGAATGTGTGAATAGATTCAGAGACCAGTAGTATATATGGTAACTTTTAATGATGCACTCTAGCATGCTCAGGTAAATGATATATATATTTTTAAGTATGATTATCAAATTTATCTGTTCTACACAATGTCATTGGCAAGAGTTTGGAAAGTTTACAGGGAATCAGAGAAAATTGAGTTAAAGAAGATAATCATCTCAAACCCTAATTTATTTTTATTCTATCTTGTATTTTATTAACAAGTAATGAGTGGTAATTGACAGGGAACCTTTACTGTCTATATAGATAAAGTTAGCATTCAATGTTTTACATGATAACTAGATACAGCCTGCGCACAGGTATGCATATTCTCTTTTATTACTGTGGGGAAGAAGAAACTCTTCTACCCTTCTAGGTTCTTTCAGCTGCTCTAATAATTAAGTCTACATGAGACAGGGAAAATAGCCAAATTTAATTACATACATACATATGGGAACCCCATATACATGAGAGAGTCAGAGACTCTATATATATATGAGAGTTTCAAAGACAGAAAGAGAAAATGAGGAATATATGACATTATGAGCTTAGGAGGTGGTAAGGTGGCTACGGGGTTCAGAGGGGAGGATGGTCATTGCATTGTAGTTTGCCCTGATCTTGAGTCCACGATATTACAAAACAGACATTTCCTCCTTAATGTTCATGTGAAAGAGCAATCCTCTTTGACATTTATTTATTAATCAGAACTAGCTCATTATTCAATGAAGAATTTAGAACATCTTACAATTATATAACATGTGATCTTATATGCTATAAATATGAAAATTAAAAAAATTCACTGTATCCTGAGTTAGGTCAGTTACATAAAAAAATATATTGATTTGTCTATTTTTACGAATGCTACATGCCAAAATACTAATGCTACATGCCATACTAGTTACATTTAAAGTCATAAGAAAAATAGATTTATTTGGCATTGATTTAATTTATACTTCATGGCAAAATGCATAGATTAGTGTAACCTGCAGATTATTAAATTCTTTTCCCTTGAAATGATGAGCTAATTCTAACTTTTGAACTGTACTTGTTAATATCACTGCATCAAGCTTCTGAATCTATTTGAATAATGATTCTCAAAGAGGAGCTTAGTCATGAGAAAATCACATCTCCTTAGCTTCCATAAGATGCCTATCACAGGTGTAACAACATCAAGATCTTAGTGATATTCAGACAACATAGGATAGCAGAAAGAGTCTGGACAATAAAGGTGTGTCTTTGTATTACAGCTGTGACTTTCTCCAATGTACTCTATGGCCTTGAAAGTTACTTCATTTCTCTGATTGCCCCATAGATTTTCTGTATGTACTACCTTGATTATCTGAAGTATGTGCTTGATCCCCTCTGGGGATTTTTCCTAGCCTTACTCTCTAATAGTCTTTGTCCTACAAGAAACACATTCTAAAAAAAATCATCAAAATACATCCTGTTTGTCTTAAATCAGAGTTAACACATGACACTTTAAAGATCTTATGATGGTAGAAGTCATGCATTCGAACATGAGAATATTAATAGAACCACAGTCATTTCCTATTCTATCTTGAGAAGTAATTTTGCCTATTGAGCTCTTTTTTGTGTACTTTGCATTTATTTGAAAGGCTCAGGTGGAATAGTGGAATGTGTTTGGAACTGTGGCATGTAATATTTAACTGCAAAATTAAACAATTTTTGTGAATGAAAACATCAGTGTGGTGAATTGAAACGGTTGTATAAAATCATGATAACATAATTTAAGCAAATTTAAAAAATAAGTAATTATAGAGAAGAAATTATTTAAAATGTTAACAGCTTGGAAGTAGACCATGGGAAGGGAAGGGAAGTTTCACTTTAAATATATGCTCTTATTAAAAAAAAATTGTAAACACGCATTGTACCTACTCCCGTATTTTCAGTGAACACCCTTGAAGTGGTGAAGATAACATTTTCACTCGGATTTTGAGCTTGACTTTTCCATCAAAATAATGTCTTTGCTTTTGCTTTATATTTTCCATGTTCATCACCTTTCCTTGTTTGGAAGTTCTTCGGACATTGATCTCTCCGTCCAGTTGAATTCATCATAGTGTTTATTTCCCACCAGTTTCTAGTATAAGTAGAAGATCAGTGGCAGTTGTGAACTAAATGATACTGCATTCTAAAAAAGTATTAAGGTGTGAGCCTTGCATTTATGGGGACACCCAGGGGCTTGGATAATTGGAGAGAAACCAAGGCAACACCCAGACCAGCAGGAGGCCTGAAGGCAGGCCCACTCTGGCTCAGACGTGGAGTCTGGTATCAAGCTGTGGAATGGTACCTGACAGATCCATTAAAGGGAAATGATTAGAGAATCAGACATGGAAAAATGGACTTTAGGTTTTAGAGTTCCAAACTCAGGTAACATAGTCCCAAAGGCAGAAATGATGCCTCTGAAAGGGAAGGGCGGGCATTAGCAGGATTGACTTGTTTCAGACAGGGGATAAGGGAAAGCTTTGGGCTGATGAAATTGTTCTGAAACCAGATTGTGGTGATAGGTTGCATAACTATCTACATGTCCTAAACTCAAGTAGGAAAGAAAGAGAAAAGGCCTATGGAGACCATCTTTTCTGGGGGGGAAAAAGTCATAGGGGATTTGTATAAAAGAGTATGGATACAAGCATTTACATTAGATTTACAACTAGATTATGGGTATCTTCAAAACAGGAACCAAGCCTTACTCCTTATTTGTGTGTCATTCCCATTTCCCATGACAACATTTGGGACAGAGTAGTTAGGCATTTTTTTAAATGAAACAATAATTAAAATTCTCGTGTCTGTTGAGGTGTTTTGATACAATGCTAGACCAATCTTATTAGGACATTTATTTAAGCTATATTTTTATAGGCATGTATACAGTAGCCTTACTTTGCCATATATGTATTTGTGGAATTTAACATATGCACACAAAATTTGAGGAAGCTAAATTTTTACCAAAATCTAAGGATCTGGTGAATAATAGCTACGAAGAAAATTTTCATACACACATACATATATAAATTTTTGGTGGATGAAGATAGAAAGTATAGTATTTCCTGACCAAAAATATGATGGTGATTCACTGAACTCTTTCACACATGAAAATAGCTTCTTTAGCTAAGAGGGAAAGAGAAGAGATGCATGTATCTTTATACCCATATTGGAGGGAAGGATGATAGTTACTTCTGGAAACAGTTTTCTGAGAACACTGACTTTCTTTCCTTCATGATAGGGTCCATTTTAGATCATGTTAATTTATATTGAATTCATAAAGAAACATGGCTTGAATTTAAATTTATAGACTGCAAATTTCCATTTTTAAGAACAGACTAATTCCTGAGGAATGCAGATTTTTTTTTAAAAAAGGCAACTAAAACCTCAAAAATTCTCTCCTTTTTGTCTTCTTATGCTTAAAAAAGTACATGAACATACTGTTTTTAAATTTAGGCTTTTAAAAATATGTCCTCCTGCTGAGTACTTGTTTGCCAAGGTTTAGCTTAGAATTTTTATAGCTTTTATAAACCCCTAAAAATAGAAATTTGAAGTGGAAATCCTTACACACCCTTAGTGAGTGCCACAAATTTTGCCACCTTTTGAGAATGAAGGTAACTTTTTATTATTTAGAGATGGCAGCAATCACTTGATGTCATAGTTTTCCTAAGGACAAAAAACTTCTTTTAGCTGCAAGTTCAGTATGCTAAATTTCGTATGTGATGTAACATGTAAAAAATGTTAAATGCATTTGCCCTCCACCAAGTGTTGTTTATATGTAGAAGCCTTTGTCTCATCCATCTTTTTGATGTCACATATAATTTGACTTGTTAATTAAATATATCTTGTGATTTAACTGCTAAATTTGGCTTAGATTCACTCTGGAAGTTAGATTTGTTGCAGTAGAATTCATCATGGTGAATACCTTTGGAAGTATGAAAAATAAAACTCTTTGTTTTCTCACTTTTATCATGTAAAACCAATGGGTCAGTTGATCTTTGGGGAAACCCAGGATATATCCAGTTTTTGGGGTCCCAACTCCACTGTGGGGATTTCAGTCCATTGAAACCAAAAGCCTCAGTTCCAGAGTGATAATTTGTGGTACTTGACTGCAACCAGGGGTCAATTTTAGATGGGAGAACAGAAAAGGAAATAAGAAATGATTGAAGCCTTGGGCATAGATCAAGTGCAGTGCTAGAAGGAGAACAGTGAAGTAGATACCCAGCAGGAAGCGTTGGTCATTTTCACATGGACCTAAACAAAATTGAAAACATACCCCTGAACAAAGACCAATGAAATGCATGCCTACTGTTTTGGTTATTTCCTAAGGAAAAGATTTCTAAGCAGCAATATATATATTGAACATACTCTGATAGGACAGGATTTTAGTACTGTAGAAAATTTATAGACCTCAAATAAATTTTGTCCTAGTAGATAATTGACATTGAAAGGGACAAAAGTTCTTGCTTTTCCTGGTACATGTCTGTGGCTTCTTTCCTCCATCAGAAAGATGGTCGTTTATGATTTGGCAGGAGGTATGCTTTTGCGACTCTTGACTAGCATACTGTCTGGCACAAGTGCCTTAAAAGGAACACCAAACTGTTTGATGAAGGACAACTTTAAAGGAAAAAATGAAAAAGTAAAATAAACTACTACTCTAAGACCAATATTTAGTCCTTGAGATAGGTGCATGAATTACTGATGGAACATTGCTTGATTATATCCTTAAAATCCTTTACACTTATTTCTTCAGTGAATGAGGCTTTCTGACATCTGTATCTGGAACTAATTCTGATAACCTTGACAGTCAGAATGGAGATAAAGGACAGATAGCTTTCCTCAAAATGCTTCAGTATGGCAGGAGGAATTATCTAATATTGATACATAAAGCAGGGTGACATCTGTGTTGAATTCTGAATGGACTTGTTGAGTTGTGTAGGAGGTAAAAGAAGGGGCTTATTTGCAAGATGTTTAATGCATTTGGGAACAGCCAAGGTCAAAGCCCAAACAGGACTCGATGCAAAAAATGTTCTATCTTAATGAAAACGTCTTTCAATAAGAAATTGACAGTTGAGGAATTGTGTCATTGTCAGAAGTTTAACATTCTTTTTAGGGCCTAAGAAAGTCTTACAGAACTGAGTTGTATTAATAGCTTGTTTAAAATTTATGGCTTAGGAAGAGCAGATTAATAGTTGTGGAGCAAAGCCTGAATTATGAAAGGAAGACCTGAGCCCTGGCATGAATGATTATTCAGGTCAGAGTTTGCAACTCCACAGCTTTAGGAATTCTTAAAAGGTTCCTCTTCAGCCTCTGAAAAACGCATCATAAAGGATAAATCTATTACAAGCCAAGTTTGGTGTGTATATCTATAGAGCTAAATGGGCCCAGTGCATAAAGAGAGAAAACAAGGTAAGACAGGTACAGTGAGGCTTGATTCTGGATATGTGTGAGAGAGTGTGACAACTGAGCTTTGAAGGATGGGCAAGATGAAGATACGTGAGATGGTTTGGGCACAGAGTCCGGTTTGGATCTAGGAGATCTTTACCTCAAGGAAATAGAGTTGAAGACACAGAGGTAGAAACCTTGCCCATCAGGCTAAATGAATTGAACTTTAATTCTCAGTCAGTGTAAAGCTACGGATGTTTGCAAATGAGAGTAATGTTTCGTGCAGATCAATGCCTGCCCCAATATCAGAGGAGGAGGGAGCAAGACCCTGGAAACCTGCTGGAATAGCAGATATTACTGGTATAAAGCACAGGCCTGGCGTAGAGTGGTGGCCATGGCATTGGAGAGAAAGGCAAGGATGCGACACAGGTGAATGGAGAATCCCAGGCTCCATAAAGTGCTGTAAACTGAGTAAAGAGACCATGCAAGGAATAAAAAAATCCCTCCGGGTGAGTTCCACCCACTGGCATGTAAAGCAGGCTCTTTATTTGCTTTCTATAGCTCATTTCTTTTGGAAATGACCAACTTTTTTTAAACTTCCATAGTGGAAGTTCTATTTTTGTGGGGGTTTGTCTTTGTAAATTGACAAGAATTTTAATTAGCCTTGAAGGAATAATTTCCAACATTGTAGATGATAGAAAATTGACAATACTAACAAAAATGGGATTGGTTTGATTAGGTTTAATATTTTGCCTCAATGAATATGTTTCCCTTGCTGTGTGCCACAACTATTTCAAGGTCCTGGGGTATTTAGCGAGCCCTTCCCCACACTGGGCAGCAAATTTCTTGATGACAGCGATTTCTGTCTTGTCTGTCTCTGTGTCCTCAGTCTGAACTTCATGCCTGACACCTCACAGGTGCTCCGTAAATGATCATTAAATGAATAAATGGAAGCCTAATATGTTTTCCAGTGTTGATTGGTTTGTCATAAGCCGCCTCGCTGGAGTGGGCCCTGTTCTGTTAGTAACTCACTCCTTTACCTCTTTAAAGAGATGATGAGAGTTTGGCTTTAGGGAAAACATCATCACTTTGCTTGGATGTTGTCATACAGGAAAAAAATTACCCTGAAACATTTATTACTAGTCCTTAACACGCTAGGTTTTAACTCAGTGTGAGGAATCACTGAGTGAATGTTGTGACAAGGAGAGTAGTTGATCGTTCAGTATTTTTGTTTAGTTCAAAAGAGAGACAGGCAAAGCCCCAAATGTTGTACGGACATAAGCTAACAATTCAAAAGGTTTTTTCAGAGTTGAACAGGGACCAGTCTTTCCAGGGTATGCCGAAAGATGCATTGGTCATAAATATTCCCAGGAAAGTAGATCAGAAGTTGGAGAGCATTGGACTCACTTCCAAATGGCTCTGGCCTCCGACTTCTGCAGCAGTAAGCTAAAATTCTGGAAGGGCCTAGTCTCAGAAACCATTGCTGAGTTACAAGAAAGGGTTTTCTAGCTTCTGTTTCTTATGCCATTCAACAAGATTTAGAAGGAAATGCAGCCAAATTTAATGGTCGTTACCTGATGAAAAACAGACATCCTTTGGATTATCCAAAGCAGTACTGAGCAGGACTAAATGCAATTAGAGGCCAAGGTGGTTGAGGAATCACAGAAAAACAACTGGATACAAAGTATGGTCTCACCATGTTAGGAAACCCATGCATTTTCAAAATAGTATTATAGGAAAAGTGGTAGGGAAACTTACTACACCGTGAAGAACACATTAGAACCATCAGCTGAGAATAGTACTGAGTTGGCAGATGCGGAGAACTTTGATTTGTCAGCGCCACAAAGCATGGAGGGATCCTTTAAGCTGTGTATGATCTTGCTCTATTAACATTTTACCATGTGTTTAATCCTTAATATAACATTAATAACGGTTGTGTCATCTGTGTTCATTCCCTTATATTTGTGATACGTGATACTTTTTTTGTCTTTGAAATGACAAGTTCTTTGTGTACCTTTGTAGTAAACTCAGGTTCCTCTGATATTGAGCCATGTGGAAATTTCTGCATGAAAGGAAATAATGGGCATATCTATTTAATTCCAATAACTATGTTAAGTTGTCATTACTATTCAAGAGAATCTAACGTTTGCTTTTTGATTTCAAGAAGGCAATCGTTAGCTTTCTCTCTCTCCAAGAAACAAAGTACAAAAATGATTGTGATAAAAAGTTCCTTCTGAAAAGCTAGACAAGCTCTTCCCTGTGGAGTGACAGACAGTACAATTTAGTAACTGAAGCAGTGCATTAGGATTCACGGCCTATGCAGAGCCTTCACCCTCGGGCCAGACCTATAGTAGTTGTAAGAAAATGATTTATGTGTTGTAATAAATGTTACTTCTCAATCTGTTTGCTTGTTCAATGGTTGAGGTCCCCGAAGAAAAGGTCTATCTCAAATTAGGACTGGCATGTATTATCTGTCAACTTTATATAGTACTGTAAAAGTCATGCAGCTGACAGTAATATTAGCAGAATGTTTTATAGGGTTTGTGCTGTGTGAAGCCTTGTCTGGGTGAGGAGAGGCGATGGGTCTGTGGGGCTCTGTGGTCCGGGATAAAGTTGCGTGTAGATGAGTCGTTTCAATGCCTCTCTGTAAATGAACATCTGGCTCCCATATTGATTCCATGTGTGAAAATGAGATCAGCCCATATAATGACCAGAATCAATCAGACTTTAGCTGAGGAGTAACATACACTGGTCTTGATTTGTTAGACAACCAGAATTGGCAGCACCTTGCATAATTTGGCACCAATTGACAAAGATTAGGCTGTTTGGGGGCCTGGGTGGTTATTAATTTGAAACCCCCCTTAAATATTTTGCAGAGTAAAATCAGCTGTAACTTATTTGTCCCGACCCCCGCCTCTTCATACTAGCTCTAATTGTTTTAGACAAACAAGTGAGCTTGTGGCCTGTTCACTTTACACAGGAAGACATGAATTCTTTGATCCATACAATATTCTTTAGCTCAACCTTGGAGCTATTTACCGAGGAGATTTATTTGCAGACAGACAGTAGAACCGTTCTTTGTGAATAGAAATGAGCACAGCTTCTATGGGTTTTCAGCTCGTGTTTCCGCTACTTACTGTAAGAGAGATAAAACTAAACCATCTCTATTTTTAACCTGAATCATTCTTCTTTTTATTTTTCGATGTTTTTGCAAACTGAATTAGGCCGCCCACCTTTCTGTTTTCTCCTCACACTACAGTTACTAGAGGAGACATCAAACCCAGAGAGTGACCAAGTACCCGGTTCATTTTTTCCGTTGTATAATCATGAGGGAAAAAATGTGAGATTTAAAATAGGACAGGTGTTGACTGTAAACATTTTACAAATACAGAGTGTCCCCCAAAAATGTATACACACTTAGAGTAATTATTAAGTCAAGTGGGTTAAATCTGAGAAGAAAGAAACATCAGTTGAGCTATCAGCTGTTAAAGTGCGTAGGCATGTTTTTGGGACACCCTGTATGTGTCCCTCCTTAATTTCTGGGTACAAATGGAACTTCCTGTACTGTGCTAATAGGAGATACTTGAAGGATAGAGCTATAATTGTCAAAATGTAGTTTTAAAAATTGGTTACTGCTGCCAGTTTTAAATATATAGACTCATTTATTTTGAATTTAGGTAATCTTATTTAGGTAAGTGTTCAAACCAATATTTAATTTTTCCTCCAGTTAAATAAGAGTTATTTGAACAAAGGCTCTGTAAATGCTTTAGATGTAATGGACCAGACCACGTAATAGTAACAATAACAAGACAATTCCATAAATGTGTCTTTTTATAAAGCTGTAATATATGATCTCCATTAAGACTATTTCATTTCTACTTAGGATAGAGAAATCTGATTTATGAAATCAGTTCCAAGGATAATTCTCAATTCTTAATTATGTCTGACAATGAATTACCATATTCTCTTTTGTCATCTCAGAACTTAACTTGCTGGGCATCTTGATAACCACTATATGGAAAGTTATCCCCTTCCTTTAGTATGTTTTTTCCCATGCAGATTTGTAAATTATAATGAAAAATGTGTTTCTTTAGGGAAAGTCATTCAGGTTCTTCTGAATTTTACCTCCTGGTCACTTAGGTCATTAACATCATTTATGGCACTTTTTTTTTTTGTATTTCCTTTTGAATAATTTACCAAGAACTTGTAATTTACTCCCCTCCACCTACACATAAGTTTCCAAATTAAGGAATTTAATTTTGGGAGGAAAGCATTTTCAGACACTTAAACACTTTTTTTGTTGTTGTCGTTAATCAGGAAGCTTTTAAGTCTAAACAAGCATTCGGTCTGTAAGTCCTACTTCTTCAGAATCTTTCAAATTACCTCCATAGGGCTTAGGACCTAACTTTGGTAAACAAAAGTGTTGATGCCAAATGCTTTACAAGATCACTTTTTAGGAATAATGTCCAAAGACATTGGAACCAAATGCATACCTCCAGAAAGTAGTTAGATTATTTGTTATTTGTAAAAAGTAAAAGGATTAGGAGAAAGTTTTAAGAGAGAATGCTTGTATATATGGGTAAGAAGTGGGCGTGCCAAAGGGCTTTACAATTTCAGATCATTAAATAACACAATCACATATAACACTTATTACAGAAGGTACACTATCAAGACATCACGTACAATTGACATTGGGAAATGGCGAAGTGTGTGGTTGTTTCACACATTAAAACAATTTCAGCACACATGTGCCTTTTCCTGTCTCTTATGACTAGCCTCAGGTAGGAATTCTTGCATATTAAAAATATTACCACCATGATTTCAAAGTGAGGCCAAGTCCTGTACAGGAATGTGTGATAATTTACCATCCTGTCTGCGCTATAAGTGAAACCATGTTAACAGCAACCAAGCTTAAATGTGGTTTTCGTTATATTTCAGACATGGTGTGGACAGCTTTATATTTCATAAGACACTTCTTTATTGGGGTTTTTTTTTGTACATTGGTTAGTTTGGCATAATTCTTTCATTGAAATCATCCATAAATGCTAATTGATAATGACAATAACTTTTGAAAGAGTCTACAGATACCCTGAAAAAGACTTTCTTTTATTCCGCTTTTATTTGCAGAGGCTTTTTTGATATGGTAAAACATATTTTTTTTTGCCAGAATAACAGATACCCTGGTTCTCTACCTGGATATGACAGTGTATATCTTGTCCGTCACAAAAATGCCAAGCGAAGTCTCCACACAGCTGCTATAACTTTGAAAAGAAAAAAATTACTCTGTGGTGGCTTTAGAGTCAGAAATCTTCTTATGCCTGAATAAGTTCTCATTTTTATTTTCATTCTATTGAAGATGTAATTTTAATATATATTAACTTAGCTAGTTAAAGAATGAATTCTTGAGGTGGGTTTTCATCCATTTCAAAAGCAATAATCTTTGGGGGATTTCAGAAATAAATATACCTAACGGATAATAACTTCATGGAAACTGACTCATTGTTACTGGCATCACTCATTCCCACATGGCCTGACCTTTGCGAAGGAAATTATTTCCTTTAACAAGATTATTGAAGCTGCCTATTCTGCCAGTTAAAAACAAAAACAAAAATGTGTTTAAAGGTGGGCAGAGGGCCACTTCTCACTTGGATGCATTGGGGTTTTGTTCATGAGAGCAGTGAATTACATTAAATAAAAAGTTGTTTAAGTTCTAATGGTGGAGGGGGTCTCGAATAGTCTGAAATAATCTGAACTATATTTTTTAGGCAGTAAAGTTATAACTCCTTGTTCCACCCATGTGTCATTCAGTAGCTGATAAAAGGAATTTTTTTAAAGATTTATGGACAATGGTTGTTCTTACAGTTGTCCCCAGCACATGCCAGAGTTTCTCGATCACTGTGCCTAGTTTTCATTCCCTTTGTCTTAGGATATGTTAGACCTTGTAACCTTGCTTCCCACAAGACAGACCAGAAAAAGACTAAGTACATATTTTACAATAGTCAAAGTTAGACCTAATAACTTTTTGAAATAGGAGCATTGGAGTCGATCCACAGGACCTGGTGACTCATGGGCAGTGAGAAGGGTTTGAGGAATGAAGACGGGGGTAGAGGGACCAGAGGCAGGTTGGAGAGGAGCATGCAGACTTCCCGGAGGGACTGTAGTGAAACACTCCCTCGGTGTCTTACCCAGGCTTGGGGAAACAGCTAAGTGTCTCTAATAATAAGGGTGCATATTTTCCTCTATCATCATGATAATACCAAATATGGGAAAATATGGTTTTTGTTGCCTTAGTAAGTTGGTGGTACAAATTGCAACGTCACCAGGTGAGGAAAGGAATGTCCGTTCTTTTCTATCCACCCAGAAAAATTTCCAAAGTCGATCGAGATGAGAAAATGCATATTGTGTGTAGGTTTTCATCTTTTTTAATAGGTGAGTATGTTTTGCCTCTTTCCAAGGTATTTTTAACCTCTTCATTTTGTCAACAGACGTTAGTTTTTCTAGAGCTGAGGGAACTTCAAGAAACCTGGCCCCACCATCTAATTTTAAAGTAAAACTTAATTTTGAGGCTTATGCTCTAAGATACCCTATTTCAAGGTATTTAAATTTATTTCATTATGATTTATCAATTATTTTAAAGTAATTCTGAAAGGAGATTATTTTAAAAATGTAGAAAATAAATCAAGAGAGCCTTACACATTAATCCATGATTAGATTTAAACTTTTTTTATAGTGTCTTTTCTTTGTTTTTTAAATTTGATGGCAATTTTTTGATAGCTAGCACTGAACTGCAGTTGAATTGAATTGAATTGAATTGAATTGAATTGAATTGACTAATAATTCACCTGCATTTTGTGGTATCTTAAGTACCATTTTTATAATATTTTCCACACAGAGAGAAACACCATCAGGTAGAGTTTCAGCATTGTTACAAAGCCAAGGAGCCAGATTATTTCTGGGTATTTATATTAAAGACATAAAAAGAAATTATCAAAAAAGTCTGCACTATGACTAATGATGAATATATATTTTGCTAATGAAATGGTTAATAAATGAGCTACCATTTTAAAAATTTGTACACATGTGTATCTGTGTGTACTTATAAATACTCTAAGCATGGTTAATTGACCTGCTGTTTCTAACAGCTTTACTGCTGCTCCTTGGTGACTATAGTTGGCTATTTAGCACTCAAACAACTCACACAGCGCATGCTGGTTGAGCGCCTACTGTGGGCTAAATACAGTGTATTGTTTCCAGATACTGTATTTCAGTTCTGTATTTTGGTGTTTCTATAGATACCATATAAAGCTGTGCTATCAGAGAGCCTTTAGGTGCTTTGACAACTAAAGCCTCTAAATGTCCGCATTTCTGTACTTGTGGCTTCTCTTTTCATTGCCCTTGTGTTTTGCCTGGATCCTGCATCAAAGAGATAAAGGAGAGGGAGTTGATAATTGGGGGTTTAATAAGCCTTTTATTATTCTAGCTTTTGAAGTTAAAGCTTATTAGTGCCCAGGCCTCCAAGGTGTTTTCATCTACTTTAAGCTGTTGGATTCTATTCTCTATTGACTTTCTCCATTTTTGATCACCTTGCGTCAGAAAACTAAAACCATGACTCAGAGGAGAGTGTCAGGACTTAACTGATCTTACCCTGATTTTGTGACTGCATTTTGTTCTATTAAGAAAAAAATGGGCTCAGCTCTGCAGCATATCTTAAGGGTTGGCCTTTAGTCTTCCAGATTGAGTCCATTTTTAGCTTACTTTTAATCCATGTAGGAGAATTTGTTTCCCAGCGTTAAGTACATGTAAGCTCTACAATGCCAAGAAGGTAGATTTGAAAACCTTTGCTTGATAGTGAATCACTTACAAATTTAACCAGGGGAAGGACAAGACCAGATCTGCATTGTAGGAAGCTTACTCCACTGGCTTAAGGTGGACTGGAATGGGCCGTATTCCTATGTGCAGATGTGAGACCAGCTAGAAATCATCAACTGAAGACCTGAACTAAAGCAATGGAATAGACTTAGAAAAACTGAAAATGTTAGGTTACCTAGAGCTGATAAACATTAGACACATCATATGAGAAAGGGGGAACACAACTTCCTCTTCTGGCCCTAGGCTGACAGTATGAAAGGTTGTAACATTTGCAAAGATAGAGAGCTAAAAATAATAGGGTTCTCTTGTGGGAATCGGTAGAAATCACATTGGTGATAATGCTATTGTGTGTTTGTTTTTAGTGAGTTCTTTGAATTTCACCTATTTGGGTCCATGCTTTAAATTTATAAGCAGGTGAGAGTGTGGCTCCAGGAGATATCTTTGTTTGGGTGATACAGATTTGGAAATTGGGGGTGTTTAAGTATTACTTGAAACCATGGGCATAGATGAGATTTCTGAGGGTTCAGAGCTCCTACTGTAGTTTGTGAATACATAGGTTACAGCAATTATACTGTCTCACTTTTTTTATTTGCATGTTTATGTCAACCTTCCTCCCCCCCCCCCCCCCCAAGCTAGTATCTCTTGAGGCCAGAATGGTGTCTCTTCCTTTCACCATCTCTACCTGGATGCTAATATAGTACCTGGAACATGGGCAGGCATTCAACGATTCAATAAATGAGTAAGTAAAGAAATATATGAGTAAACTGGAAAGTGCAAAGTGAGAAGGAAGGGGCTTTGAGGGAAACAGGATTTGGGATTATAGTACTATTTCTGAAGTGTAGTCTCACAACTTTGAAGGCAACCAGAAGAGACGGGTGAGGATTGCTGAAGCCAAGGGAGGAGAGAGTAGCAGAATTAGGAGTTACTGGTCCGAAGGCTCATTTGGCCTCCTACTTCATGAGAAAGAGCAATGAAAGAAATTACCCTGTAACAGGACCTATACATACATTGGGAGTATGTTTGGTTCATATGCTTGAAATTTGGGATTCTCTGTCACTGTCAAGAGCACCTGCCATGGCTGAACTATCTTGGCATTAAAACTGAGTTTTTCATGTGGTTATAGTCAATTCAGCTGAATGACTCACAGCCTATTCTGTGTTTTCCCACACATCAAATGATAAACTTGCAGCAGTGTTTTTTAAAAAAATACTGTTTCTGGGTCTTCAGAAAAGATTTGAAGGTACAATTGTTGCAGAGTTCAGGGAGGGTGCATTATAACATGCCAAGGATTTAGTTAGTTGTTTTTCATTGTAATAACGGACTTGTGGATAACTGTCTACATCTCATTAGACAAAATCCTACCCTGACTGTTTTGTCATGACAAAAGGATGACATTGCACTTGTTTAGGTAGCTTAAGAAATAAAGCCAGCATTTTCCCAGATCACTTCAAGTCATGACCCCGTGTGACAAATAACTTCTCATTACATCCTAGCCTCCTATATTCCATCCAGTTGTATGAAAATATCTTTATACTGTCTAATCAGTTATATCGCTCAGACACAGCAAACAAATACATTAATTAATCTTAATCTGTGCTCATTAAAATTATTTTTAACCTACAAGTACACTAAGGCAGCATTTCATCTGCCCCCAGGATAGTATGGAAACACCACAGACAGACTGACTCCGTTACTAAAGAAAACGGTGTGTTTCAGGAGACACCCCTAACTTATGGTTTTGATTAGGGCTTCTTCTTACATTCTCCTTGCTTTTAGCTTTTCGTTGTTGTTTAGAGATAAAGCCCGATCTGTGAAAGATCTCAATTTGAATACCTTAATTAGATTATGAGAAACTAGAAAATTTTGCCGTGAGTAGCTAAAAAGTGAATATCCTCTTGAGAATAGAATGCACGTAAGGGAAAAGAAAGGAAAAAGGAACCTGATACTAAAACAAGTAAGATACTGGCTCTGGCCAGTCTTATTTTTATGTGTCTTTATGAAAACAACGAAAAGATTGTTGTGCTTCTCAAAAGAAGCAGGGCATATTGACTGATCAATAAATAGTACCTTCGTATCATTAGCATAGCATCTGACACTTCCTAAACATTTTTGCTCCAAAATCTTAAAACGCTTTATAAAGAAGGAAGAAGAATTTTATTGGTAGAGAAGTTGAATAAATTTGAGTCAGTTGCCCTTTGTCATTTATCAACATAATTTCAGAGTTTGGGAAATAACATCTCAGTCTATTGTCTCTGAACCTACATAATCATTATATCAAAGTAGCTCTGAATTTTTTAACTTATTCTTCTATTAAATAAAAACGGGACTAGTAATAGTTATATAACGAGTTCTGCCTGAGACATAAGAATATTATTAAATGCCCAAACTATTACGTGATTGCTGAGTACTTTTATCTTTTATACTTCATTTTTCAGAAGACTCAATTTAATACCATAAAAAGTAGATTAAAAGGTGAATAAACATTTCCCATTTAGGGAATCTTACTCTGAAGTCCACCTCCCCTCCCAGGTGGTAGCTGCTTGTGATAGGAACAGGTTGACTTATTTCCGACTTCAGTAAACAACCAGTATTAGCTCATATCTGTGTGGGGCCATATGTGTGTTTCCTATTAGTGACAAGAAGTGCATTATGTTGAATCATGGTTCCATCGACTCTGGCATTTCCTCAGGTACGTGGCATGAGGTTCCTTTAGTGCTTTCAGCAAGGCTTAATTTTCTTTACTTTGTGTAACATGAACCTTTCGTTTCAAGTTAAATTTCACACCTACAGGATTCAAGTAAATATGTATGTTTTCTGCTACATTCTTTGGTGTTTCTGTGACTCTCAAGTACTAAGTAAATTTTCTAAATTTTGAAATTATTCTCCAAGCTTCAAACTGAAAAAAACAAAACAAACCCACACCAAAATTTAGGGGGTGGGGGCTGTTTTAAAAGTATTTGATAAACTGTGCCTACTTGAAGTCAGTGAATCAACTGTAATTTTTGTGTGCTACTTAATTGGTATCAGAAGGTATCAGTGCCCATTCATTGCTCTTCCTAAGTTGTACCTGTCTGATTTTTGAGTTCTTTTGTGTGTCTCACAGTTTTCTGATCTCTCTACTCATGTCTGACTAATATTTCTGCCTCAGTAATGTTGTTAGATGACCTTCCTTACCTCTCTCTTCTGCCCCTCTCCTTTGATGCCTCTAACTTGCTGTGGACTTCGAAATTGTAAAGCAAGAGAAAAGAATCCAATCAAGGACATTGTCAGTTTTATTTTTAATAAAAGTGTGATCTTCATGAGCTTCATGAGAAGCTGTATGTTGCCCTTTGGACATTTATCTTCATTTTGGAGAGAGGAATTTATTCTTATCTTTGATTTGAACTTCAAGATTATTCCTACAAGAGAATTGGACTAGAGAGCCAGTGTAAGTTTCAATCTTGGGATCTACTGTCTTCTCAAACCAGTAGTGTTAGCTTTCACAACACCAAAGAAAAGTCTGGTAAAGCACACTCACTCATTTTCTTAATAATCTACCAACCTTCATCTGCATATTTTAAAGACTTGCTTCATAATTCCGTAGTATAACATAGACTTGGTGTGGACCTACTTAGGGTCATGAATTCTTAATTCTGCTGTTTGATATTTAACAAACTCATTTGTTACTCTCTGTTATTGTTCTAGGAAGACACTGGGGATACACAGAATAAGAAAATCTCAATTTTATGGAGCGTTCTTTTATATGCTTAACATTACCAATAATATAAGTTCTTTCGATACCTTTGTTCCTGCTTAGATCAAAATCATAAAATTAAAAGACAAAACAGCAGTAAATGCTTTTATTATCTCCTCTCTTGTCTGTATGCTAAGAACACTTGTACCTCTTTTAATATGCACTAGGAAAATGCATATTTATTTTACATAAATGTTCTAAGTCTTCCAGTTCCTAGATTCTAAACTTCTTGTAAGCCGGGTCCCACTCTTAAACATCTCTGTGTTTCCTATAGTGTTGTGTATGTGGAATACCACTCAGTTATTGACTGTGCTCATCCAAACTCATAGTTCCTTGACAGCTTTCTTCCCTTTCTATTTCTTTTTGTGCCTCTGACATCTATGAACACTCCAAAATATTAATTTGCATTCAAGTAATATTTTAATATCACAAGAATATATCTTGTTGGTATATGCCCACAGTCAAAACCTAAGCTTACTTACAATAGATGCTCTTTACAAAGGCTTCTCCATGTAATGTAAGTTTAACGTCTGTTATGTTTCTGTCATGTGTGATGTCACTAGTTGAGCAAAATGGTCTGTACTTCTTTGAAACGGAACAATATGAAATAGGAGAATTGTTGCTCAGGCCACATGGTTATTCACAGAACTATCCCCTCCCTTTTATTTACTTTCTCTGCATTCTTCTACATAATTTCCTCTGTTTCTCAAAAGAATTAGAACTTGAGGACACTGGAGCCCACCATCTCTAGACTTGATGTAAGTTACAAATATGATAAGTTGGGAGGGAGAGAATGGATGTCTTCTACACCACAAATGACCTGAATTAGACGACTGTGTTCAAGCAGAAAAAGAGTCCATGAGCAAAGTGGAGATAATATTTAATGCCCATAATTTTCACCCTCATTTTCTAATGTTATATCATCAGTTTTATTCCCTTGACTTGCATCCATGAAGACACTATTTGAAACAAAGTTATTTTTGAGATTGAAATTTGGTGATATTTAGCACCAGAACTTTAAGCAGCAAAATTTGGGATGGAGGGGTGTGTAACAGTAAAAATACATTTTTATGGACACAAAATGTATATTAAAAAGCTTGTTCTAAAATTAAGATACAAATTTAAGAAACTACTGTTATAACAAATATTCATTGAGACTTCACTGTATGTACTACAGGTCACTTTAAAAATTCCGGAATTCGTTGGGTTTGTTGTTGTTGCTGTTGTTTTAGTCATAAAGTTGGCGTTATCCTTTCTTCACCCCATCTTATGTTTTTTATAAAAATTGAAATGACCAGCAGGATTACTGACAGCAAACTTTAATTTAGTAGATTCCCCCCTACCTATTTAGTAGTAAATGATAGCCATTATATTTTAGAATGAAAAAACAAAGTGCTTGCATTGTTTTTTTGAATAGACAAACTTGTGATAGGATATTAATTACATTTAAAGTCTTTACCTTCATTTTGCCTAGAATGATTTATTTGTCTTCCCTTTAATACTGATATTGCTGTAGCAAAAGAGCTACTCATTTGCAAAGAAAGGAAAGCTTATCAAAACGTAGGCGGTGTCTTTTGTATTTAACAATTGCATATGTTAAAAGACTTTATTACTGATTGCCATAATACAAGAACTAGAAAATGCTCTTTATTTCAAAAGGCAATGGTTGGAAAGAACTTGAGCTCTGGAGACCAAAGAGGTGAGTTCAAGTCATGGTTCTGCCACTTAGGACCCAGGCCTTATACTTTATAAGGTGCAATTTTATTTTCCACTTAGTAGAAAGAGCCCCTATTTTTGCGTAATTATTACAGGGATTTTCAGACACAGGATTTGACATGTTGTAGTTGCTCAACAGATAGAGCTCTTCATTTAGTATATGAGCCCTGAGAAGCAGTGGGAGTTGTTGACAGGGTAGTGGTGGTGGGAAGGACTCAGACGTCAGATCATTGACTTTTCTACAAAGCGACTGATTGGAAATAATCACCTAGCAAAGGAACTAAGGGACTCCAGATACTCCCTTTTTGAAGATATCTAATAATTGAGGAAATGCCATGCTCAGTTCAGTTAAAAATTTGGACTCTCTAGGGAGTTTTGTTTGAACAGTGCGGTTGGCTCAGCATAATTCATGATCCGGGTTTAAGCAGGTCCTCTGGGTGTCCCGTGGCCCTGGCACAGCTTTCGTCGCACGTTGCACAGGTGATGCAAAGACACATTGGGAAGGGAAACCAGTCCTCTTTTACATGCGTGTCCACCCTCTTGTACAAAGAAGCATTTCCTTTCTTCAGCTGGAAAACATTCCAGCTTCAACTTCTTCAGGGAGAGGAAATGAGGCCCCATTGAATAAATGGTTAATTTAGACCTGCATTTTTTTTCTCCTCTGGTTTCTGCCATAATTTGCTTTTCTTTTTCCTGACATAAGATGTATTACACGATAGTACAGGTTTCATCGCAGAAGTAAATAACAGCTTGTTTCCTTGGGAGCCGTGGAGCAGCAGAATGAAACAGTGCTCACTGTTTTCTGCAAGTTGTGTCAGATCGTCATGGTAATAGAGTTGCATCACGTCGTCATAGCAACCAGAATTAGAAAATGGATTTAAAGAGGTGGAAGAGGTACCCTTTGGTGGTGTGATTCCCTTAACTTTGAAGATTCCATTCCTCGTCTACTGCTGTTTAGTTCCCTGTGCTTCCTTCTTATCAAAGGGGGGGAGCGTGGCCGGAGGAAGTAGCAGGGACCCGTAGCCCTTCCCAGATGCGTCGCCGGTGGAGGTGTCAGCCTGGAGGTGTCAGCCGTCGCGCTTGCTGGGAGCCGGGGGGAGTGCGGGGCCTGGAGCGGGACCAGAGGCGGCGCGGTGGCGGGGTCCCTCCCCGGGGCAGGAGGGGGTTCCTCTCCAGGCGGGCTCGCAAGGTATTTCATCTTTCTCTCTGATTACTCATAGCTTTTTCTCTGAAGCAGAAACATCCCAGTTCCTCCTCTGACCAAAAAGCAATATTGAGCTTTGGGGAGCCGATTCATCAACTTTTATCAGGCTTTGGGGAAGACTGTTTCTGCTCTGTGATTAGAATGATTTAGGTCATTAGAGTTGCTCCAGAGGTTAAACTTTGACCCTTGAGGTGGAAAACTAATTTCAATGCTGAACCATTTCCATGATTCCACAGTGGGGACCAAAAAAAAAAAAAAGCTTTACGAGGCAGTTGAAATATGTGTTGCTGGAGCTGGAGTGCATCCCATGACAGAGTCTACAAATAGTAGCGACTGGGAAAGACTTTCGTGTTACCTGTACAGGTTTGTAGAAACAGTTGTTTTCAGTGCCTCCTCCAGTTAGCTCTGACCCTCCTGGCACCAGCAGTTTGCTTTCATTCTCCTTGTTGCTGCGTTGCCTCCTCTCGACTTGCTATTTAACAAACCCTAGTAATGCAAGTTGCTGCAAGTTTTAGGCATTAATAGTGGCCAGGTAGTATAATACTTTTTTTAATGAATGTCTGTTTTTTTATTCTTTACCATGCTTTCTTTGGAAAGACGCCCATGAAACAAAGTATTAAGAAAACACGCCGCTGCCCTGGAATGTGTGTATTAGCCGCAGATTATTTCCTATTAGCAGATTAGCTGCAAGGCTATTGGCTCCGAAAGGTCTTTGAGAGTATTTTGTTTTGTAACTGATTCAAGCCATGGGAGAGAATTGCCACCATGATTGGAGAGAAGAATTAGCTACTGTTGCCATGGACACTGGAGTTCACAGTCCCATTGTTAAATCCGGGGCTTCCGAATGAGATGCCCCAGCATGAGTTCAAGCTTTGTTAATGAAATGATGGAATATATTTTTTCACAGCTGTGACAGAATCTCGTGAAAGATATGTGAAATACACTTTGGCTACAGAAAATATGTAGAGTTTCCTTTATCAATCAGTGTTTTCCGCTAAGATAAAATAATCCTATGAGTATCGCACCCTACGGACACTAATACATCATCCATTTAATTCTTTAATTATGTCTGTAATACAAACCCACTTATAGCATGTCTTTGAATATTCTGTTTAAATATAAAAAAATAAAATTTCAGATGTTCACATTGTTAGATCTGTACCAGTATGCCTTCTAACTGTATGAAATAATACTATTATATGTGAGGTGCATCTTTTAAAAAATATAGATGAATGTAGATCAAAGCTGCCAATGTGTTTTAAAGGTGAGCTGTAGACCATGATGTGACATACAGTAGATTTTCATTTTTAAAATGGGAAAGAAACTGTGAAAGGTAAAGACTAGTGGTTTATTATGGTGACGCGGGTGAAAACCTGTGAGGTTCAAAGGGAAAGTGACAACGTGTTATCAGTCCCAGACTCCTGCAAATAGTCCAGTCAACAGATATTTAAGTGCAGGCTAGAAGCCAACCATAATGTTCTGTACTTCAAAGAGAGCCTGTAGCCTTAACCAGGCTTTCTTTTTTTAATACCTTACCCTTCCTATCCCGCAAACAACCTTTTGTTGCATTTTTTTCCCCTTTACAATACTGTTTTGTTCATTTACTTTTCAGAGAGACCTAGACTCAAATCATGTTTCTGCTACTTATGATGTGACGTTGGGTCAATTAATTATTTTGTCTAAGTCTCAGTTTCCTCATTTATAAATATAATGACAATAGCATTACCCAGTAGAGTTTCGTGGATTGAGTTAAATAAAAATGATAACTATAGTGTTGTATGGTGCTGGATACTCAATAAATACAACTGTTACATGTTCAAAAACCTTTAGTGGCTTCTGTTTTTTACAGTCTGTTTAGATATTCAGACTACTGAGACAAACTCATCTGCCTCTCCAGCTAACTCATGAAAAATGTATCTAGTTATTTTCCCAGACATCTCCCAAATTTACTTCATGAACATTCTCACCTCTGTGTCTTTGCTTAGCCAAGCCCCCTATTAAGAGCACCCTCGCCCCTTCTTTTCTGCCGAAGATCATTATTTCCTTTCAGATCCACAATCTCTGAAGTATTTCCTGACTAACCTAACCCACTCCTAATATTTTCTCATCTCAGTAGTTGTTTTTAAAATTTTTAAGTACCTGTACCGGAAGCCACTGAGAACAGGTGTAGAATGAAAAGACCTTAACTCTGTTATCATCAGGCACTTCTGGGTATATTTCATTTAGGAATGAAACCACCAAAAATAACTATATCCCAAGGATATCCACTTTCCACAAATTTCATTTATTCTAAAAATTTGTATCCAGCGTTATCCTTAAGTGCTAACCCTGTAATAAGTTTGACCAGCTTGTCATCCCGATACTTAGCATTATGCAATGATTCGAATGGCCTCATTGCTGCTGGGTTCTTGCCAACCTGGAGAGGGGCATCCTCAGGCCCCCCTGAGTCCTTTCTGTTAGCACTTGATTGGGGGAAAGACTTCCCCTTGGAAGCGAAAGCTAAGCCCATAGCAAGCCTATGGACCTCAAAATAAAATGAATAATAATTTTATATGCTGCTAGGCTCTACCTATTCTCTTTCCAGTGTAATATCTTAGAACCTAAGTCACATGTAAATAAATGCAAATAACTCTCTTATTTAGAGGTACTATCTGGCAACTTCAGCTGCCTGTGACATTATACAAAAGAGAGACAAGGTTTCATCAAAGGGGACAGTGAGTGCCATTGCTGCCCAAGAAGGAAATGGGAACCATCTTTGGAACAGTCTGTTGTATGGGGAAGGTGGGGTGTCTACTTTTTTTTATCTCCCAGTTAGCACTTCAGGAGGGGAGAAGAGAATTGTTACCATAAACTGACATCCTGAGTAAAATATTGAAGAATTTTTCTGAAAAAACAGAATTTAAAATAAATGTTCCCAAATTATTTTGTTGTTGTTCCTATATGCTGGGTGCTTAGATAATGGTAGAATTGGGTTCTAATAAGAACAAAGGATCCCGCCAGTTTTGTATTCAAAGAGCTGTCCTCTCTCCTGGATTTAATATGAATAGAGGAGCGATTGCTTTCCAGTTTGCAAAATGATAAACCGGCCCCCACAATTCTGAGGGGGGAAACATTTTTCTAGTCTTTGATATTAACTTGGAAAGATTTTTAAGAAGATAATTACAGTTTCAAATTTCATGAGATTAATTCTGTGATCTGGGACAATGGAATCATTTGGGCAGATCAACCTGTGCCTATTGGCAACAGTAATAACAGACAGACACAAAAAATAACAGCTGAGAGCTGGTCGCTTGACTCAGGAAGACACGAAATGAAAGACTGAAACATACTGTTGTACGAAACTTACAGCCTCTTCTAGTGGAAATACACATTTACACCTGGAATCCCAAATTTTTGCTCATTAGCTCTACTTGGAAAAAAGGCATCTTGCATGCATACACATGTATTACCATACATGTTTATGTACATAGTAGGTTTTTTATGGATTTTAAAGTGCAGATTATAATGAAAAATGTTTTGAATAAATATAATGACATAATTAACTATACCTCTTTATTCTCTTGAAATAAAAAATATTTTAAATTCTCACTTTAAGAAAAATTTGTGATGCAAAGAGTCATTTTATATACTTACTACTTATTATAATTTCTGGATTTTATGAGGATCTAGACATTTAAGAATTCTCTATAGAACTTGGTCTTGCCCCATTAAAATCCCTTTGTCTTGGGAAGGTCAAAAGTTTGACAGAATTTCCTTGTGCGCCTTACACTGATAATCTGCATAAAATATAGTATACGACAAAATGGAATGAAATACAGAGATAACCATCAGCCAAATCCCACTCGCATTATTTCATTCTTGTTTTCTTATACACTTATATTTAGGTAAAAAAAGAGCGAGGGAACGCAAGGACACAAAAGAGGCATAAGAAGAGGCTTTATAATTAATTTTAAGATGCATCAAGAAACATATTTGAATATTGCTAAAAGAATGGTAAAATATGATACACTTGTTCTTCGAATGTTCTTAAAAATACAATCTGAATGTGTTTCAGAAAGTTGTAACTTTAAAGGAGCTCTTTCGAAAAGCTGAATTCATGCTGATGGGGACTCTCATAAAGTATATTTCTGATAACATTTACTGTCCCCTTCCAAATGTCAGAGGCACGTTTGTTCTTCCTGCCTGAAGCCACACTTTGCTTTGAAATTAGAACATAATGTGTCCTCGGAGCCTCATAATTCATGATCTTTGATACAAATAAATGAAAACAAAATGTACGCTCTTTAATTAGTGTTTAAAAATTCAACTCTTTCTTAGTAAAACCAAGAAATATGGAATTGTTGAACTGAATTCTGTCCGACAATGGCATGCTATAAAACTTTTTAATTAGAAAAGATTGAATGCTGCAGGAAGAATTCGGCATCTTTTCTAAAAGGCAGGGGTGGGGAGGGAGAGCTTTAATTTGTTTTTCCTTAATGGCTTGTCGCTTTTTAAGACTATGATTCAACCAGAGTTTTCATTTTTGTTTTGGATGATGGGGTAAAATGGGCAGTGTGGCCACCCAAAAATGAAATAAAATATGTTCGTACATGCTGTGATGAAAAATGCTAACATTTTTACTAGTGTCCTATATATCTCGTCTCTTCCTAAATGAAAACGCACGTACAAAGTAATTCACAGGAGACTACGCATGGATCTGGGTTCAGACAAAAATAAGGGCAGGATATGGAAGACGCCAAGGCCAAAGTAAGCCTTGTGGATGGTTTTCCAGTAGACAAAGGGTGTCCGTCATTATGATGGGGTGGGAGTGTAAAGTCATCAGGTATTCTTTTATAGGACACAATATTGTCACTTTTTTAAAAAGTAGTAGTTGTGACCTACCAAAAAGAGTATGTAGTTTATTTTTTGAGAACATTTTTATGTACCAAAACGTGTATAACCTAACCTCATTATAAGCCCCAACTACTTATGATCCGATTATTTTAATTCTGAATTATTTAGTGTTCACCTTATCATTATATATCTTGTTTTCTGACGTTGGGTATGAATTCTTCAAAGTCACCTTGAATGTGAAGGAAAAATTTAGTGTGTGAAAGATCTGAGAGGAGCTCAGTTTACTGATTGGTTGTCTTATACTAAAACTAAAGGTATGGACTGGTTACCAGGATCCTCTCCTACACTTACACAAAGGCAGTCAAACAAACAAACAAATGAAAAGAACAATCGCAAACATTTTCAGAGTTTTGAGAAAATGGTGCTTTGTAATCCTCCGCATCGGCGGCTCTGTGCCTTGCTCTAGCCCTGCAGCGAGACTGGAGCTGCCCCGGCATTTGGACTTTCAGATATGGTTTAGGTTCTCTGCTCACACTTCTGTTCTTCATTATCATTCAGATGCAGCTCTTTCATTTGAGACAAGTAATAGGAACTCAGTGCTTTCTGGAATTACATTAGTTCCATTGTTTACTTTCTGTGTTTCCCCAGAAGGGAAGCTCCTTAAAGACGTGGCCTTTCCTCTGCTCTCTGCTGCGTCCCTAGCACCTGCGAGGGTGCCTAGCACGGAGGCGGGCCTGGGGAACACTCATTGCCCGAGAGAACTGCAGAGACTACACTGCCCTCCCAGGACCTACAGGCATATCACAGTGTGACAGGGAGGACAGTGTTTCTGGTCTTCCTTCACGTGCGCTGTGGCTAATCCCTTCTTTCTGTTCCCACTGCTCACCCCACTGCATATCGCCTCTTCCCCTCTCTCTTGATTTATTGCCTGTAGTCTACCACCTGGTCTTGGGTTCTGTCTTTTCCTCTGCCTTGTCCATCCAGCAGTTTCTGCCAGGATAATCTTCCCAAATCCAGCTCTCAAACGTCTAATGGCCCGTGCTGTCAGTTGGGTTGTTGTTGAGCAGTTTCCGGCCTCGTTCCCTCGATGTGCACTGAACTATAGGAGGGATTGTGGCAAAGTTCTTTACTATTTCCTCAAAGAGTAGCTGTGGATATTATTGTCGTATAAGTTCATGTCATTTACATGGCTCTCGAACCATCACTCATTTTAGAGACGACTGGGAGCTAAGTATACTATAATTTCTTTGTTGTGTTAAGTTATATGTATGAAATTTGCAACTGGTGTGTATCTGTACCTCTTGATGGCTTGATTTTTTTTAAAGAGATAAGTAGTGCCTTTTTATTTATGCCTACATTGTGTGTCTACACAGGTTTGGGAATCAGACATACCAGAATTTAAATACTGACTCTGCTACTTAGTAGCTGTGTGAGCTTGGGCAAGTTAGGTCACCTCTCTGAGCTTAGATCTCATCTATGAAATGGAGATAAATATTTCTTTATCATGGGGTACTTAGAATTAAATAGGCTTAAGAACCTAACATGATGTCTAGGACATTCCGATCACTGATACTTACTGTTTCCCACTTCCTCTCTTTTATAGTTATCATCACATACATGCCTGTTTTGATGGTAATCTCTATGCACTAGCAACAGTTACTGGGTGTTTATTCTGTGCTAGGATCTGTGTCAAATATTGAAACTACGAGGATGAATAAGACACAGCCTCTGCCCCAAGGAAGGCAAGACCAACTTAAATAAAAGAACAACATATCTGTGTATAAAATGCAAGAACAGTATACATACAAAGATGCTATATTACAACTGCTGTTTACAAAAACACAGTAAGTCATGTAACAAGTTATATTGATCACATGGAAATAATTACCTTAATCTTCTTTCTGGGTTTTGCTCAGGCTTTCATTCATTTCAGTTGCTGTTAAGGTGGGCTCTTTTATCTGAGATGCCCGCAGGATATGGATCATGGCTATTGAAGTTATATTTTTATTTCCCTTGCTGCTGGAACCATGTTGATGGTCAACTGAAGCTGTTTTCATAGTCTCAAGATTTGATCTTTGATGAAAGGAGCCAAAAAGAATTCAAAGGAGTTACCTTGCCTTAGGGATTTCCTCCTCCTATTAAATTGTGTATCCCAACTCTCTTCGGGTTTAAAAAAATACGAAAGGGCCCATGGTGTTTCTGTTTTGACTTGAAAGTTCGGAGGGAGCATGCTCTCCTAGTAACATGACGTTTGCAAGAGGAGAGGTAGCCATTACTCATGATCAAACACGCAGTTTTTTGCGTTCAGTATTTTAGATGTTCTTCGTAGTTGAAGCAAGGAAGTAACATTTTGCAAAGTCAGAATTGACCTGCAAGTTCAGCGATGATTCAGTGGAATCGATTTCCCTATGTAGGCTATGTTTCATCTTATGCATAACCCAAATGTGGCTAGCTAGGACTGTAAATGTCCACACATGCATACGCTTATTTACCCTCATTTGAAATCCTGTGGGGATTTTTATTCCCATTGAACAGTTTTCATTTAAAGCTGTTTTTCAGCAAAGCTAATGATCTGACATAGGGAATGGCCCAGTGAAATACATCAGTTTGGGGTCCAGACTGAGCCCCTTATTCATACTCAATCTTTACCTCCTTTGTACGTCCTTAGCATTTTGTGACCCACACGACAAGCACTGTACTCTTCTGCCCTGCACAGCATTCTATTTATTTGTATCATTATATTTTCTCCCCAGTCATACTGAAATTTTCCCAAGGACTGCCTTTCATCTCTATATTCACCACAGTGCCTGTTGCAGCACCTTTTCTGAAGTGGTTCTCAGTAGAATTGTTCTTAATGGAAGCCTTAAGCCAAAAGTTTGATATTTGACCTATCCTGAGATTTTAGGAAAACTCAGAAGGGGGAAAAAAAAAAAAGATTTTTCTCAGCAGATACACGTATTCAGGCTTCCACTGAGCCCCTGAAAGCAGCTCTAAACATAGCCAATTTCTGTTCCGCAAATAGTTACCTTCTTTTTTGTGATGAGCAGGCAGGAGCTTCTTTAAACAGTGAAAAGAGTTGCTCAGATTTTGGAATGAATAGAGTTCTCATAATAGTTTTTATGCCCTAGTTCTTTGATGCGCTGGTACAGTTAGATGAGGCTCTCTAGTGTTTGAATTATGAAACGTTACCACTTTACTTCCAGCACATTCTAAACCCTCTGACTTTTTAAGGACAAATAAAGAATAAACTTACTCAGTATTGGAACTGTGAGAGAATGGTGAGGCTGGTTCAGATCAAAGGACTGTTTAGGGTAAAACGAGGGGCTGGTAAATAGCACTATGAGCTGTTGACTGTTACTTGGAAAAAAGGGTGAGTAGGTAGGAAAATATCAACAGCGTATTGACAGGAAAGAAAAAGCAGATCACACGTTGCAAGTTGTAAATCTAACCTAACGCCTTCTCTTTGCGGTGATAAGAAGGAGCATAGTATTTAATATTTTAACTCTAAACTACCTTTAAGTATTTTGTAGTAAGTCTTTTTTCAAGCCAGTGTTAATAATTCTGTCATCTTACTTTAATGGCTGACACGCACTTACACTTAGTGTTCGCAGTGAATGAAATCATTAGCTGGAAAAAATTACACAACAGCAAGGCCTGGTAAGTAATTAGCCTGGATTGACACTTCAGAAGAGGCGCATCACGGGAACTCAGGTATCCTCATTGTAGAAGGAATCTTTTCAAAGACGCCTTCTGTTTTAAATAGTGAAAGGGATTCAAAAATTGGTATGTACATAAAATAGTTTTCTAAGAATAACGCATGCACCCTTTACGTACACTCGCCTTCCGATGTGAGTTTACACATTGTGTTTGTTAACTTGATGTCATGCTCCAGACAGATTTCTGAGTGAGGAGAGCATTAGGTAGAATAAAGAAAAGATAGTGAAACAGAAGGAAGAACCTCCAGTCATCAGTCTCTCTCCAGGTAAAAACTCCACATCCCTAAGAAAGTATCCGCTTCCCATGCCTGAAATATTGGTCCTTTATATTGAAATTGGGCAGTGTCAGAGCCTAACCTGTACACTGATGTTTTTTATAAATGTTATAAAAGAACATAGACACTCTGGTGGCCTTTTTAATATTGAGCTCTTTACTTAATGTTTCAGCTTCTTCATAATAATAGCTACCACTTATTGAGTGCTTCCTTGATGCTAGGCACTTTGCTAAGTGTTTTGTATAGTATTTCATTTAACCTTCCTCTTAAAAGCTATAGATTGAGCAAAGCAGCTCAGTGAATTTTCAAGATCACAGGCTGGTAAATGGAATCGGGATATGTGCCCACGATGGTCTGTCTGACTTACAAGGTCATCTTCAGTCTGAACAAAAGAAAATTCCTAAACACCCTTAAACTGCATCATATACATGAAGCAGAGTGAAGCGAGTGCTATGGGATCTGAGTCTATAGGCATGAATGAAACTATGTCCTTATGAACCCTGCTCTCTTCCCCTCTGGCCTGTTTCTAACCTGCTTTCATGAATGAAAAACCACCACTCCCTCTGGCCACTGTCACTTTACCTGGTCCTTTCTTCATGCAACACCAGGGGCTTGCTAATGCTGTGATCAAATGTTTTGGGGTGAATCTCCTAAGAAATATATTTGGAGCTTGTGTCATGCTCCCATTTTTCATTTTCTGGCCTCAATTCTTTTTTAAAAGCAAAATCCATATCCGGTTTATTGCTTGTTAATATAAGAGCTTTTCTTTGCAACCCATTTATTCTGTTGTATATTTATTTACATAACTATCCTAGTTGTCAGTGATTTGTGATGTCATTAAATAGATTTTTGATGTCAAAATATAGAGAAATGCATATAAAAGAGGGTATAGTGAGGAATGAGATTTTATCAAAGACCCAATTCTTTTAAGAAATTGACAGGGTATTAGGTTTGGTTGTGTTTTTACAATGATCACCTCCATTCTTTGAATTAGGTAATAGTCATTTCAGCGGGAAAGGAGACTTTTTTTCTTTCTTCATTTTATTTTATTTTTTTCACTATGTGGACTATAGTGTGTTGCTTGTAGAAGCTCCAGGCCAGACACTGTTTCCTGTATGGCCCCTTTCTAACGCAAAGGAATCTTTAACTCACTTAGTGTTTTCTCACCTGAATTACAGCTACATCTGTCCTGTTGTGCCTTCTACACTAGACTAAGTTACAAAAGGGCAAGATCCACATGAGTATTAGTATTTATTGAGTTGATGAGTATTTATTATCTTAAATAATAAATGTGTTAACTATGTAAAGAGTCATACTTAATTTTTTTAAATGCCTTCCTAGGTCACTTGAGAAGATAAACTCAAGTCAGGAAACTGTGCCTGATTTATTATTTTCTCCCCCTAAACACTAGTGCCTTGAACATCTTATATGTTTAAAAAACTGTTTCCTGAAAGTTAGCGGAATGACATTTTGAAAGTAGACTTTTGTAACACATTTTTTTGTGCTCATGTTGAAAATCTACCTGCTCTGCTGTTTCTGTGTCATGTTTGTCTCATAATCCATTCAAGTGTTGTTGTTTTTTTTTTACTTTTTAAACTTAAGATGGGGTATGGATGCTGAGCAAACTGTTCTAACTAACCTCAGCTTATTACTGTGTTTCTATAACAGAAACTATAAAATGTAAGGTTACTTTAAGATGTGATTTTTTATAATGGTGTAATTATTGCTGTAATCTTCAAAAATGCAGGCATGTGAAGGAGCTATTCTGTTGTTCTATTTGCATTATTATCTAGAGGAAAAGTAAGCATATATAAGTGTGGTAAGTGGTTTTTGAACTTTCTATGGAGGATGTTTTCAGAAATAGAAGGTAGGTCTTTTCTCTTTGTTAAGACTTTGGGTGGAAATCAAGAGCATCGTCGTATTAGCTGCGGCTCCCAATATTTTTATGGTTCTTTCTTTTGCTTGATCGTGTTGGTCCTTTTGACGCTCAAACATTTATGAAAATTCATAATTTTGTGCAAATATTGAAGACCAAGAATTGCAAAGTCTATATAAACCCAGAGCTGCTGCTTGCTGGTTAGACAGAAACTAAATTTCTGCCTAGCTCTTCCTTGCACTTTTCATTAGAATTACTTGTTTGTTACAATATGATTTTCTTCAAAAATAGATGCTCTGAAGCAAAAGAGGAACCACAGGCTATATGTTGAATAGAAGGATGATTAGTTGGCCAAACTTCAGTAGTGGGAGCCTGCCATGCGTCCTAGGGAAATAATTCCTCCTCTGAAATTTTATTGTGCTAATTACTAGTCCCCATTTGAGCTCAACATCGCCATCAATTGTTTTCTAGTTGCTTATGAATCAGGTTCAGCAGTTTATGCATATTTCCTTGGGCTTAAACAAATGAAAATTTTTTTTCAGAACATCATTTTGTAGTAAAGCATATTTTATAATTAAAGATGTACAACTTTGTGCCATTTTATTTTGTTCTTTTGGTTGTTTTTTTTTAAAAGCTCGCTATGCTTCAGTTTTATTGAACTATGAGCTAGAGCATATCATAGATGGTAAATGGGGAAAAGGGGTGTATGTGAAACCCCTTCCACATAGGAGTGAGATAGGCGACTACTTTTGAATAGTGATCGACCGCCTGAAGCCTTCATCAATGGGCTTTATTTAGAGGGTACATTCCTGCTAGTAAATGATCATTGTTGAGCTAGCACTGGTAAAGCATATGACTGTTGCTAAATGTTTAAACTGGGACAACAGAATCTTGGAATAATATTTGCTTTTTTTAAAAAAAAATTATATCTTCACTATGTTACCATGTTCTGGACCTTATCAGACCTTGTTTTGCGTGAGTACATTAAAGGTGCTTATGCAGTTATGATAGTTTGCAAGAAGAATTTCAGATTGGTACCAGATTGCAGAGGGAAAGTGACTCAGGTTTCACAGGTAAGGGAAATGTGAAGGAAGCAAGGAAATGTGTGTGCGTGTGCATTTTCTTTATAATGAACAGAAACCCCCCCCCAAAATTATGAAATCACTTACCATGATCTCTAGAAGTTATTCCAATGCATGCTAACTTTATAACCAGTATATAACTAAGTTTGTGTTCTATGACAAGGAAAGTTCATAAAATAATGCTTTTGTTATGGCAGTCTTTTAAATTCCATTTATGCATTTTTTATGAACCTGATTTTTCACTTAATCTTCTGCTTTATGCACTTACAGTTTAAAAAGTTCTGCAGTAAAATGTTACTGTCTTTACCTTTCCATATTTTAGTTCAGGAAGAAAGCAAGTGCATTCCACACTTAATTTTAATTTCCTTTTGAATCTGCAAAGCCATTATCTTTTTCTTCTTCTTCTTCATTATTTGTGACCAAAGAAGCCTGCACCATGTGCTGCCTTTATAACCTATGGGCAAACAGAATTTTTATCACTTGTTTTAAGTAGAGTACTAAATCCACATGCACGGCTTTTAAAATACACTTCCCTCTTTTTTTTTTTTTTTAATTTTACTTCTTTAAATTTTCTTTGCTTGAAATTGAAAATTTGCTTTGACTTTCCATCTGTAAATTACAAAAGTACTTTGACTCTCTTAATATTTTGATAAGTGGAATGTAGATGCTGATTACTTTGCAATACCATTGTGCGCTGTATTATTACGCCCCTCTGCTCGCTAATGAACCACTTGTAAATAAATATACTTTTCACAGCTCTGCCAGGACAGTAAGGAATGTTCTCTCTTCTCCCTGAAAGTGGAACCAGAGAAGGACTGAAAGTGCGGTAGGAGAACTACACAAGCCAGTTCCATAATAGTTATCAGTCGCTAGCAATGGCCTTTGCAGAGAGCTGTGGATTTTCTGCTCTAGAAATTCTCCCTTTCATCTTTCTCCATCCATCCATCCACCCATCCATCCATCCTAGAGTATGTTGTCATAGTTCAGTGGATTTACTTATGGTCCTTAAAAAAGTCAAGAAACAGGCCTTCTGAGGTCCTTTCTATCATAGGATTATACAGTGATGGAAATAAACTGTAGTCTCTCCAAAGATTTTGGTCTTTCATACATTTTGTGAATTACTGCTTAGAGGGTTTAGTAATTTAAAATGTTTCAACGGGTTTTTTTTTCTTCGAAGGGAGGTTGTATTTATTTCTTCACGGCTACCAGGATTTTTTATGTTATTTTAATAAGATCTTGTAATAGTAAACCCTTGGCAATCTATAGTGAACAATTTTCAGTCAGTATTGCAGAAAATTCTGTTATTTACATGACTCCACCTGACCAAATCATGGTAATAATTTAAAATTATTTATTTAGAAGCTAACCCTGTCACGGCTCTCAATTTTTGGATTTATGCGCAAATATCATAAAATGGAACTTCCCTTTCACAGGATGGTTACAGCATTTATAGAACAGAATATTTCATCTAAACCTGGCATCTGCCTTTATTGCTTGGATTCGCCACTCATAACGTGAATGGTTTTGAAATCCCCACAGCAAACAGTTTTGCTCCCCTGTCTCTCTCAGAAAGACTGATTTCTGGTGCTGAGCGCTGAAGCAGCTCCTCGGGGCATGAAGTCAGCGTGCACAGCTTGCTCCAGACCACTCCTCTAGTATTAATACAGCGCACATGAATCACACAGAGCGCAGACTGCCCCTCCGTGCTGCAAAATGCCACGTTTTTTATAGTTGTTGCTGTACAGATAGGATAATAGGAGCCAAAGTCATAAGACAGTAATTAATATACTTCAGAAGTGAGCTGTTTTATTGGGTAGATGCTAATTAAGAATGATAGATGGCGGTGATTGAGAAAAGCATACACCATTTGGTCAACACCAGGGAGAGGCCGGGTGCTGTCCTGAATGCTTCAGTTAATACGCTTTGGTTTTCCCCCCTCTGCTCTGAGCATCTGAAGAAGCATGGGAGGAGGCAGGGGTCCCCAGGCAGCAGAGGGAAATGACGGGTAGTGCGTCCCCTCCAGAGCTGAGGCTGAAGTACTTAGGGGTTGGAACTCCGTTGACCTGCCTCCCAGTGAAGTTGCATCGTGCTCTGCAAAAAAATCACACTGTCGCTTTCTGACCATGGCACAAGTCAGCCCCACCTTTTTGTGATTTTTGCATTAATCACGGGAGCAGAGAATTATGTTATAAAGACAACTTCAAAGACTCTATGCCCAGAAATAAACTCTGAAAACTTAGAAACTGGCTAACCATCAACTTCCTCTAATGGAATGCATAATACCTGGGAAATCTAAAATACAGAATGAAAGGAACTTTCCCAAAATGCAGAGTAATAAAATTTAATGTATTTTCATGTCTTTGGCATAGAGAATATGAGCCATAGATGTGTTGCTTATTAACTTTAATTTGGCAGTTGCCTATTACCAATTTGCTTACATTTGTTTACAGTGTCTTTCTTAAATGATATATAATGTTATCATTATATTTAATAGAAAGATTCTTCCATTTCACTGGCTAATGGTAAAATATCTTAAAGGACTGGCCTTTTGTAAAACTGCATTGACCAAAACAAAGGCACTTATTTTTAAAAAACAAACAAACTGATGTCTGATTATAATAACACACAAGTGCTTGTTACTGTGTTCATATTATGTACCTAACATTCATAGGTAAGGCTATCAGTAGACAATATTTTGTGAAACTGTATGCCAACATGTATAATTATATACTTAACAGGCATAGTAAAAGCAGGCATCAAAATGCTTAAATAAATGCAACATAGGAATTAGTAAACAGACTTCCGTATTTTCAAATTTGGGCAGCAGTCAGATCTTGCGTAGCATTATTTTAATTGTTGCATGGCATTATTTCTCATTTCAACATCTTAATCAAATACTGGAAAATGCATTGAATTTAAGTCAAGTGTGATTTAAGGTCGCTAATGCATAGAACGTTCCACCCTATGGGTAGAAACCCTAATAATGCTGCTAGAAAAAGATAAAGGAGAGTGCATGAATGAGAAGTCCTTAGAAAGTTCTTGATGGTATTCCTTGTGGCTAGGGAAGCCAAGAATGTAAAACAGCATTGTCCTTTAAAATCCTGTCCCTGTCGCCTAATCATAGAGAGAGTTAAGCTATCAACAACCAAAGCATATACAAAGCTGGACATGGAAATACTCTATCTGGTTTCAATAATAGTCTTTTGTGAAACTGAGAGATTTATATTTCCAGAAGCTTTCAAAGGAGCTGGACTAGGGCTGTAGCCAGTGGTAGCATTGATGTGGTGTAGTGGTTGATTTATTTATTTTTTTAAACCCTGAGCATAGCCCATTGATGTTCTTTGGAAGAGGGGTGATAATATGATTGTGGCTGTGTTCATTTGGACGTTTGGGGCATACCTTTTTTTTCTCTCTCTCAAATAGCCAATTTACTGAAGACAACACCAGGCACTGTCTTCTTAGCACCAGTTAATGACGTTCTAGTTAAATTGTAACTTGCACAATATCTGTTCTTGCTGTTGCTGCCAAGCATATTGCAGATCAAGGAGTCTGTTATGCAACCGTGAGGAAGAATCTTGGGCCACGTCGCACTGTTTCATCTTGTCAGTTGGGAGTTTTGTTTGGTTCAGTGTGTGCGTGTGTGTGAACCAAAATGCGATGACTTTTAAGCAAACCATGAATAGACGATGCATATCCCTTTTCAGACATGCACCGTGAGCTCTGTGGGTTCTGATTGCTCCCTGCGTCCGTGTTTGCTTCGGGGGGTGGCACATCCATACGCGTGCGCTTCTGCTTTTCACGATGAAGGGCTAGCAAGCAGCCACTGCGTCCCACCTACTCCTCAGGTTTCTCGTGCTGTTGAGAAGTCTGAAACTGTTTCCCAGGTCATTCGTATTTAGCTTTGGCCAGAGTTTTTTATTGTTCACTGGAGTGTATCTTTACTATGAAAATTCTTCAGTAACCACGCACTTCATCTGTGGCTCATGCAAGGCCGGCGACACTGCCTACTTTTCCCACCCTCTCCGTTTAATCAGTTTTGTCGCTACTTCCACTCCATTCTGGGAGTCGGCATTCACGCAGACGGCCTGTGTGCTTGCTCATATGTGCAAGGGGAATTATTTTTATTCCTAAAGCATTTCTCCCTCCTAAAATCCTGGATTACATTAAGCAAATATCCCGTTTATGTAAATAAACGTTTAATTAAGCGGAGTCCGTAACAATGTCAGAAACAATAAAATGGATGATTTGTCAGAAATAAACTGCAGGGTATCTGATCCTTTGAAGATAATTGAAAGTTGACTAGTTAAAAACATGAACTGAAAAAATATATGTATATGGATCTTGAGTTACAGTTACATAAATTATTGTGGCATTAGTATTTTGGTAATTAAAACTCAGAAACAAAAACAGCGCTCTCATTTGTCACTTCTCATCAGCGAAGGGCTTTAAAACAAGGAGTAGTGTTGAATCTTCCTGGGGAATGTTCTGTAGAAGGCTCTAGAAACTGTCAGCCGTGGAGGAGGGTGGCTCATTCATTCTTCTTTATGTCCTGTGGCAGGACTAAGCTTCGATCACATCTCTGTTGCACACGAGGTGGCGGAGATTTTCCTTCAGTCAGAGGCCGAGCTTTAGTCCCAGCCAGCCTGGGAGGGGATGAGTGCACCCCTTGCCTAGGGTAGCAGGAAGGTTGGGTGTGCTGAACCCGTGGCGTTATTTACAGACTGAGGTCAGGGTGGTGATAAGAAATTTTATGTTTAAGGCTGGTTTCGTACCCTGTTGAAGGCGGTCTCATCTCCCTGAGTGACCTTCCAGCTTGCCAGCTATCACATTCCATCCCGGCCCCCTTTCGTATCTGTTAACATCATTTTCAGGGCTATAGGCCCCCTAACCTATTCCTCCCTTTTTTCAAATGTCCCTTACTCCCTCTATTGCCTCTCAGATACACACACATCAGATCATAAAACAGTTCACAACAAACCGGCTTTACTTGTGTATAAAAGGCCAATTAGGGATATTGAGTTTATTTTATTTTTTTCACTTTTACAAAGAGCCAAATTCCTTCCTTTTAAGAGGTTCCTCCGCTCACACCTCTGTATCACTTACTTCCTAGCAAGACAGCCTTTCTGGAGTTTTTGTCACTGAGCAGGTTTCCCCATAAGGGTTGTGCTTGCCAACTGGCCCGCCACACTCCAGAACTGTTTTTGTAAAAAAAGAGGGGGGGAAAAAGAAGACAGTGCCACTTTGTATGAAGGGATCAAGCAACATCGAATGTGATTTCTTGTTTTCATAACTCCTCCAAATTTTAAATAAATCAGTTCTGGTCATTTCCTTTATGTAAATGATTTTGGGGAGAAATAAGAACCTGTTATGGGAATACCATTCAGGATTTCTTTAAGAAAATTCAAAACCGGCTTCCAGTGCAGCCTACGGTGGGATGTCACTAGCCACTGCAGCGTAAGATCACAATGAGAAAATGATTTTTATTCGGTCCTGAGGGGAGGCCTGTTAGAGGAGCGCGTGATTTCAGAGACGGGCTCTTTTTATGGTAAAATGAAGCGATGTAACATAATGCAAATCACAGTGCCATTACCAAAAGGATTAAAGTTGGAAGAAATCTGTCAAAATATTGTGAAAGTTGAGGAATCGAACTTTATTACTTTATTTTGAGAGTTTGCAAAGATGTTCCGGGGCAGGAATGCCTGCGGGCGTTTGTGGAGTGGGAGGGAAATGAGGAGCAGCCACCCTGAAAGGGCCGGTTAGTTGGGCCGGGCCGCCCCCTTCCCTGGAGCTTCCTCCCCCGACCCCTGCTTCTGGCCACGCTGGGTCCCCGCGGCCTCTGTCTGAAGGGCTCTGTGATTTCAGTGTTTCCTGGGCCGTAAGCTCTCTGGAATACTAATTGTTTCGCATGTTGAAACTAGTTTGTGTTTCATTCCAACCCTTCGTGACTTAGAAGAGTTTACATTAAGGTTTCAGAAAAATTCTCAAACTCTAAACATTTAGGGAAAGGAAATAAAGCACCCGCCTGTATTACCTTTGTCAACAGTCCCCTTTTCCGAATGTATTATGACAGTTTGCAATATGACAGAATTATGTTTGCCCTTTAACCTTTCAAACTAACTGCTGACACCATTTTCTTTTTTAAAAATCAAATAAAATCAGCATTATCATCTACTGTTGCTGTTTGCTTTGCCTCTGGAGTCACAGAGGTATGAAAAAATCCAATTTCTAAAAATTTAAGAAGTCAAGCAGAAGTTCCTTTAGCCACCACTTTCCCTCTGTTCCCTGTTGATTACTGAAGCCAGATTATAATTGATCAATTAAACCTAAAAACATGGAGGAGGTAATGTATAGAGTTTGTGGTTCTAGCAGTTTGAGAGGTTGGGATTGAATTTGAATGCAGGAGCACGAGTTTGTGCTGTGATTATAATGACCTTCATTTGGGAGGCAACCTCACAGCACAGTCACAGCAGTGAATCTCCACTCTTGACTACAGTAAACATCTCAATTATTTTTTCAGTTTTAAGATACATATTTAATTTTCAAATTTCACTATAATAGGTATCTAAGACTCCAATTAATTTTATAAATTATTACCTTTTTATAATAGATGTGAGCCTTTATAATCTAAGATAAAATGAGCCCTAGTTAAGGAGATTTTATAAATGAGAGCCCAGAGCTTCATGTCATATCCAGTTCTTATGTGTGTGATGAAAGGTCATGCCTTTGCACAAAAATCAGGCCTGCTCTAGAATAATGTTGCAACAACTCATTTCATTCCCAGCTGTTCAAACTTCATAATATTACTGAGGATAGTTTATGTATCTTTCCTATTTTATATATATTTTTAATGTGTATATATAAATACATATATACACTTGTGTATATATAATAAATATTTTACATATGCATATAAAATATATTTTATATGTATTTTATATATGTATATATAAAATGTTTTATATGTAATATATAAAGCATAGCTATATTAGGTCAACGGATGTGTATAAGAGAACACAACAGACACTTTTTATTTTTGGTATCAATTTAAGATTTGAGGACTTCAATGACTTAGAATTCAAAGCTCTGTCCTAGTTCCCTTGTGCTTCAGGATCAGTCTTTACTAAGTAAACTCCTGCTTTTGATTGTTTCTGTTGGCCAAGGCAGAGAAAGCGAAATGTATTATAAAACTTTATATTGAAAAAATTCTAATAATGTATTTAAGCACACGTTTTTGATGCTGGGACTATGTTGAATTGATTCCCGAAAGCGTTTAACATTTTTCTTAAACCCTGAGAAAAATGCCTTTTGAAATAGTATCACGATTTACCAACAAAACAGAGCAATTATAATAGGACACATTGTAAAGATTTTTAATTTTCCATTTGTGATCTTATATTCTTTGGTGGTTTAGTCTTTAAAACCCCAACTCTAAAGTGAAATTGAAAAGTTCTTAAGAAAAGAAATCTGTTGTTGCAGAGTCTAGGGTGGGAAAGAATAATTACGCTAGCTTTTTGATAAACAGTCTAAATTGTGCTTCAAAGGACAGATGTGGCTTTAATAATCTGAAACATTTGCATTTGCAGATTAAACTTTGCTTGATTGCATTGTACTTGATATGTATACTTAAATCTATATGTTAAATGTTATACTTTGATATAGCACATCTTGTTTGACTTTGTTCTTATGATCTGACAAGCTTCATTATATAATAAACTAGTTTAAATAAATCTTAAAGACATAAAAGTGTTCCTGACAGTAAGGAAAAATTTAAAGCACACAAATGATATATCGGTTAGATGTTCCAGAGAGAGTCAAAGTTTTTTCATTCAAATCTTTGAACATGTGTTTTGAATAAAGCTGTAAGGCATTTTCCAGTAACCAGTGTTGTATTACAAAAATGAGTAAAGTAAAACAAAAGGAAAACATGTTTCAACATTTTATTCAGTATTGTCACATATTGTTGCACATTTCCTGCTGGAAGTAAATGTGACATTTGTAATGCTAATTTCTCAAACCTAACCTTTTTATATCATATAAAATATCACTGAGAATATTGTGTTCTTGTCAGACAAGCACAGATAATCAACTATTCTATCAGAGTTCAAATGGGTTCCTAAGAGTTTGTGTGCAGTTATATTGCAGCTCTGATATAAAGCCATCATTAGAATTTTTCTACTAAACTCTATCCAGTGATAAGCAGGTTACAGGACACTGGACCCAACATCCTAGCGTTTTTGTATAGAGCCAAAGCCAGGAAATAATAACACTATAGCTCAACTGATTGCCAAGGTGGAGGAAGCATTTGGATGATATAATATGGTGATGTCATGCAAAAAAGCAAGTTTATTTAAAGGTAAGAAATTCCATGCTCCATTACTAGGCTTTTACTGTTTTATTAATTGAAAATTAATGACTTAGCTCACTCTGAAGCACAAGAAATATATCAGGACATCTATTAGGTTATTTTGCTTTTCATAATAAACAGCTGTCAGGCACTAACTATACAAAAGTAAGGGGGCGACGTATTGAGCATGTGCAAGCAATTTCATATTTAAGATGCCAAATTGGGGAGAGAGGTACTTAAAATCAACCTATAAACTCATTTATAGAAAGATGGATATAATTTATTTCATTATTTTATTTGTTATATTTTATTATTATATTTTATTAAAATGTTAGCTTTGGAACAAAATCTGAAACATGTACTTTGTAAGCTATCATTAATACTACATTTCTACCTAAGGGACTCTTTCTGAAATAAGGGAAAATGAAATTTAATGTTCGAGGTGGGAATATTCCCTTTTTACAATAATTTATTAAGGTGTTTTAAATTTTAAAATTGCTTTAAAATTAAATGGTTTTGAATAATTGATGGCCCTGAATCGATGAAAGACTTTAAATAGCCTGTTCTTTTAGCGAGACAGTTCTTCCAGTGAGAGCTTCCAGATTGGCTGGCCTACAGATGGATGTTTGATTCCGTACACTGAGTGTGGTCAGCAGCTGGCCAGACGCGCTTGCATCACTCCATGAGGTCCCCAAATCTGACCTCTAAGGTTAGGACTATTTACGTGAATTCTGTCATTGTTGTGTCTAGGAATTTAGCCAGAATTTATGAGGAGGGTGGCCAAGCACATTACTTTTCATCTCTCTCTTCCACTGAAGATAAAATAGTTAAATTTCTCAGGGAAGAACATTTCTTTTACTGGGTTTTCAAATTGATTCTACTAACTTTAATTTTTATATCCAGCCATTGTTTTAGGAGCTCACAGTCAGTCCACATGAGGGAGATTGTGGCTGTTGCATAGATTTCTACCTAAGCTTTGTGATACGTGGCCCCCGTGATTCATCCCCTGCCTGGGTAGACTGGGGAATAGTTCTAAGTGAACGTATCTCAGCAGCCAAGCCACCAGTTTTGTGAGCACTTTCACTCAGATGGTGTTTAGCTTTTACAGAGCTGGGTTAGAGAAATCTCACAGCAACACGGAGAAGACAACAGGTGTCACTGCCCTTGTCTTATGGATGAGAAAGTTGAGGTTCAAAGCAGTTAACTATTTTGTGTTGGCAAATGAAGGATCCTACATTTAGTCAAATTTTGGTGCAATTGTGAGTTTCATGTATGACTTTTGGGCAGTGTCCTGACTGGCTTCATCACGCTGTGTCCCCAGTGCCTACTACACTGACCATTGCCCGGGAAGATCATTGAATGAATGAACAAAGACTAGAAGCTAGATTGCCTGGCTTGTGTTTTTTACTGCCGACACCATATGAGTTCTACAAAATATGGGTTCTAGTAATTAGTAGGTTCCAAAGGTGTGCTTTCTTTTCCAAGGTGCATGCCTCTGATAGAGTCCTGGAGATGATAAAAGTAACTCTTTGGTAAAAATTTGTTTCTGGACCTAGTATTTAATAAAAATTAACATTTATTGTCCAGATACTCTTCTAAACATCTTACATGCATTAATTCGCTTAATCTGAACAGCTCTATGAGGTAGATGCCATTGTCATTTCTGCTTTATAGATGAGATGACTGATGTATGGGGGAGGTGAAGTTGTGTGCCCAAGGTCACAATACAGCAGCAGTAGTTCCAAGTCCCAGTTTCTGCCCGCACATTATATCGCCCCTTGCTACACTATAAATCCTTGGTCTGTTACCTTAAACCATGGTATGAAGGGGTAATTACTGGTCACAACGACTTCTGCACCAGCAACTCCTGGGTTGTCTGCAAAGATCTCTTGGTCATCCTCTGTGGGCACTGGAGTCGTCTGGGAACTGTCTTATTCCTTGGGGGTTAGTTGTGGGCTTGGTTGAGACTTTGAGAGTGAGATTATATTTTTTCAGAATACCCTCATTATGAATTTCATTCAGCTCTGGCTGTTGGTTTTGCTCTTTGGGTTCAGGACAGATACACATTAAATTTAGGATAGTGGTTATCTCCTGGAAAGAAGGAAGATACTGGAAACAAGTAAATGGGAGGGAGGGTTTTAGTCCATTGGTGGTCAGTTCGATTGGTTGGTTTGTGCTTGAGTTGTTTGTTTGCTTTAAGGTTAGAATTTTCTGGATCATGCTTTCATTGTTTTATTTTTGCATTTGTATGCTCAAAATAATTCCTAATTAAAGAAAAATTTTAAGGAACATATAATAGATCTGGACCTATAGGTAATTAATAAACATTTTGTGTCTCCAGAACTAATAGATTCAAGAATAAAGGATGTTCAGGCAGCTTTTAACCATAGGCTGAAATCATAGAATAAAATCATATTTTATTTTTTACCCCCATAACAGAGGTTTACAAAAATTAGTCACTCAATATGGAATGCCTGCCATGGGGAAGGGACCTTAAGTGTTGCTGGGGACACATAGACAAATGTGTCTGCGAGAGATTCCTGGCCTTTAGAGGCAAGGCATCTGGGTAAACAAATAATTATAATACAAACTATTATTTGCCTTAACAAAAGATGTAATTGATGGTCTGTGTCTATCTATTTTTATTTATCTCTGTTTTCTCTCTATCCTCAGTACATATAAAGCATTAAGCACAGTACTTGGTACATAAAGAGTTCTTAATAAATATTATTTGAACTATCTGTTACTACCTACAATTCTCAGATTTTTATTTTATTTTATAACACGAAGAGAGAAGTCTTCCAGAACTATTTGTTCAACCTTGTCACCCTGAGATGTTTGTAAGACTGTGAAACCTTCCTTGAAGCTCTCAGGCAAAACTGTTAACTCCTATGCTATTGTGGGGCCTGGAAGTGTTTCTATAACTGTGCTTATTTGACCATATTTTAATGGTGTGTTACATAACTTAGCTTTAACTACCAAATACATTCATTTATGTCAGGCACTGTCTCTTACATGTGTCTTTCCAGGCCTTAGAATACAGGGTATGGCAAAGTAGGTTCAGAGTTGTGAGTACGTAAAACACAGAGTTTATTCTTGTATTATTATTTATTAATTCTTGTATTATTTTTCATACAAACAACTGTAAGCCTGCTTTTGCCCTTCCCTGTACAAGAGGTGATCAATAAATGGTTGGTTTTTGTTTGAATGAATGCACCCTACAAAGGGTTCAGAAAGGAGGTGGAGAGGTTAGTTGTCCAAAGTGCTTCTTAGATCTTTCTCTGAATAAAAGCAGTTTTGAGGCTTGCAGAAAATGAATATCATGGTTTGGGCTTTAATGGTTCAAACTTGGTTATACGGCTTAACTCTAAAAAAACAACTCTGAAGTTTCTACATCATATGAGTGGCTCCTTTTCTTATTCCCTCAGCAATGTGGGGCCTCTGCAATCTAGTAGTAAAATTCTACTCTAAATAACATTCTTGCTCTATTAAATGTAATTTCTAATGCATTTATTATATGAAAATAAAATAAAGAGAAAAGTGTGTACGTATAATGTAGAAGTTTTATAAATCCTAGGGTTATAGAGAAAATACACCTGAATTTTTGTTTTAACTCCAGAAGAACTTGAAGGTTCAAATATCAACCTTAATCAAATATGATGGGATTTTCACTGAACTTTCAATGATATAATTAATTATGTTTTGAATCTACTGTGGTGTGTGTGTGTGTGTGTGTGTGTGTGTGTGTGTGTGTGTGAGAGAGAGAGAGAGAGAGAGAGAGAGAGAGAGATATTATGTACTGGATAAACTAAAACAGTACTTTTTCAGAAAAGGTAAATTATTTTTTTAATTTGCAGTCCAATCAAAAATTTAACTGATTAGGTGATTGAATTTAAAATGACTTATTGGTAATTTACTCATTGATCAAATATTTATTGAACACCTACTATATTTTAGGCTCTGAAGATGTATCAGTAAACAAGAGACAAAGGTCTCTCCCTGCTCAGTACCTTTCTGATAATTTTTTAAAATCCAGTTATTAATAGGTAGCTAATGTTGTCCTTGAAAAAACCGACTAGTGTGTTACTGAAATACATATTACATAAGTATTACATACATAGTTCTATATTATATATGTATTATGTTTAAAAAGTTTATGCATGATTGGCCACCTTTTTGCACAGTTTTCACTAACTCAGCTGGTCTACAGAAAAGACATGGATATCCATGTGTATAACTCAATATGCTGACAAAATCCTAGCTTCAGAGACATGTGGATAACTTCAGTGGTCTGAATTTGATTACACTCTACATGTGGGAAACAAAGTAGTGTACAGGGATTTCATAGTGTAACTCCATTAAAACCAGCGAGAACTCTGCACACCTAAACACCTGTTCACAAGTCAGAAATTCAGGCAGACAGTTCCACTTAAAAGATCACTAAGTCAGTAAGTAGCCTAATAGTCTTTGGGGATCATAATATTATCATCTCACTTGGTTTCTCATCTGACTTTGTCATTCTACAAACCCATTACTATGGGTAAGAAAATTACACAGTTCTCTGAGCCAGGTGTGATTCAGGAGCTCTGGATCCTGTTTGAAGAATAGCTCCTAACCTAGGTAAATGGAGAGCTATCTGAGAAATATCATCTACTGGGACTTTGGGAAATATTGCGCACCGCAGGCTGTCCTCAAGTGTGAATTGGTTAAAAAAAAAAAAGGTAAATTTTTAAATTTCCAAAGCTTGTGAACAAAATTCATTTTTAAGCTGTGAATCAGTACTGTTAATGAGTAAGTAATTATTTTAACCGGTAGCGTTACCATGAATGGAAATCCCATGGAGGACCAGAATCAACAAATTTATTAATTGCTTTCATTCACAGTGACTTTTAAGGTTCTTCCATTTTAGGTTTTCTTGGAATATAGCTGTCTTCCTAGAGTGTTTTAAGTTCTTTTCTCTTTTCAGAATTCAGATATGCTAGTATTTTACCTTACATTGTTCTATACTTTTATTTTTTTTCCCACAAAGGAAGAAATGTAAGTAAAGTAAAACTTAAACTTAGGCAGTGGATGGATATTTAAGAATATTTTTAAAATCTTAGCCTATTAACTATTTTCTCTTTACTATAAATCACAAGTTAATTTCACCTACTCTTTGAGTAACACCAACGTTTGGTTTTATTTTTGAACAGTTAGCTTGAATTAACATATGCATTGGAAAAGTAAAAGCCTCCGTTAACACTTTTATATTTTTAAAAAACTGGCCTTAGTAATTAATTTAATGGTCTTAGCCTTTTTTGTATTTTAAAATAGTATTTAAACATAGTTTTGAAAGGATTTATTTACTTTTTAATGGTGAATAGTTTTTAGTTCTCCATAAATGATTTTAATTGAAAATAGAATTATAGATGTCCGCCCTAATTAATCAATACTCTGATATTTCAAAACAACTGCTCTTAACAGTGAAGTTCTGTGTTTCCATATGTTTCCCTGGTGCTGGCTATCATACCAGGTCCTGCCTCAGTCAGTGCTCAGCAAATAAATTATTACTCATATTCTTGGTCATATTTAATTGATTTCCTACAAGTGTGTTATTAAAAGTTGGATTGAAGTATTAGAACATTATTTAGTACAATCATAGCCTATTGGGAATGAAGGGCCCATCACTGGTATTGCCAACCCCGTCTGTTTACAGGCGAGACCCACGAACTGCGCTCCATGACAACCAGCAGCTGGGCACTGGGACTGAATTTTGCCCTTCTGGGTCAGCTGGTCCCTTCAAATTGTTATTAGTGATGTAATTAGTATATTGTATGTGTATTAAAAAGACAGCTCTGATCACATCTCTCTTAAATTAGACTAAATACTTGTTTAAGAGAAGTGTAGATTCAGATCTTCCAAACACCATTTCATTTACAAAACAGGGTTTTCTGAGCAACTCAATAGTGCTTCTATTTTTGGATCAGTGTAAACAATCTAAGAGCACAGCCTCCTGCAGCCACTCTGTTAGCTACCAAACCGCATCCCCGGGGAACCTCATCTTTGCCTGGCCTCCCTTCCATTTCCTCGCATCCAGCCATTGAACGCCAGGCTGAGAAGGAGCTCAGAAGTCACGTGACCTCATGAAGTGCCAACATTTTTCTTGAATTTAACCCCTCCTTTCTGTCGTCTCATTGTTGCTGCTTAGTCATCAGGACCTCGCAGACTTCCTAAAGGGGCTGCAATTTTTACTTCTCCAATTCGTAGTCCACACTTCCCACAAATGCATACGCCTGACACACAAGCAGGATTACATCATCCCAGCCCCAAACCCTTAATTGTTCTTGCTCGAAGTAAGTAAAACCAGCTCTCTTAGGGAGCCAGTCGGCACCTTTCCCCCCACTTTCTCCCGTGGGCGCCGATCCATGGTCTGTCCAGCTTTGGCCATCACTAAACTCTTCTGTTGGGCAACTGAGAACACTGCTCTCCATTTCCACCTTCAGAAATGTTGAATGCAAAAGTGTTAAAATACCTCAGTAGTATTTTAGTTTTTGTTTTGTTTTTAAACTTTAAAGGAAAGCTAACAATATTTTAACCAGTCTAAATTAACCTAAATCATTTGCCTTTTAAAGTTAAGCTACTATACTTTATTTAATCAGTCTAAATTAACCACTTCCTCTTTTTTGCATCAGTATGGTTTTGGGTGCACACTGCACTTTCTCTCTTTGTGACTCCTTTAGGACAACAGTGTTTTATGCATTTCTGTCTTCTCCACAGCAAATGAATGGTGCATTTTCTCCCCCACTAGAACGAAAGGAAGAATTTTTATCTGATTTACTTGACGCTCTGTCCCCAGCTTAGAGGACAGCTTGTATAGACCCTCAGTAAGCACTTGTTAAATGGGCAAATAAGTTTGCTCGTTACTAGCAGATGCTCACTGCACTGGTTTGAGCAGGACGCTTCATGAAAATATATATTTGCATGTACTTTATGATTAAGAATTTGGTAAGTCATTCTCTTAGCAAATTTCTTAATAAATTAAAACCCAAATGATCTAAGGTGGGGAAGATTTTATTGTATCAAAAAGAGGAAATGTGCCCATGCTTGTTCCTTTGATTTTTCCTGGGAAATAGAGGAGCCAGATATTTTCTGATTATTTCTCTATGATTTGCTTGTACCTAAATATACTGAGAAATATTCCGGACAATTTTCCAATGTATAAATCTTAAAATGACCTTTGCCAAGGTGATTAGTTTGGACAAGTTGTTAAATTCACTTCCTTGCTAAAGCATTTTTGTTTCAGTTTCTTAATCCCCAACTATCATTAATATGAATCCCATAAAATACTATGTAGGAAATGCATCTTAGAAGTTAACAATACCTTACAGGTTAATTAAATATTTAGAATACAGCCAAGTTCCAGATCAGAGTAGGAATTTAGAAACACAAAGTGATTTCAAATCTGAATCATCAAGAAAGAAAGGGGCTACAATTCTATAGTGGCGGGGCATCCTGAGAAGTTGATCTCGGTTACCTAGAATAAAACAGGTGGCTTCACCACAGGTTGCCTAATTTTTAATAAAAAAGATTGCAATTACTTATAAAAACACAGAATCTATATATTATAAACTGTGAAGAAAGTCTTGTCCCTTTTCAAAAGAAGCTGCATGGTATAGGAAAAAAGAATTCTGGCTTTGGAGGAAAAAGAAAGTAAGACCCAGATTTGAAGCCTACTAGGTGCATTCTCTAGTCTCTCAGCTCTGTTTCAAAATCTGGAAAATCAGTTTAGTTTCACCTATGTAAGTTTGTTAAAGCCTTGATGTTCAGCCAGGATTCCCCAAGTGGTCTGACTGGCATGAGCCTGGGGAGGCCCTGAGAATTCCGTCAGACACCACCCCCCCCCCCAGCACCTCCACTTATACTTAATTACAGGTACTGATCACCCATGCAAGGTTTAAAAAAATGGTTTTTCTGATATTAAAAGTTCAAAAACCACAGAAAGAATGTATACAAGCTAGAAATTAGCATGCACTCATAAATTGCAGCTTTGATTTTTGGGTCATACATCCTAAATCTGTTAAATGTTAAAAACATGGACCACCTGTTACTAAATCGTAACCTTGCAGGTCACCTGGACAAAATGTTGCAGAGGAGCCCATCTCATGTGAAATTAAGCCCGGATGCGCAGGCATTGATTGCTACAACCTAGGATTTTATAGTCACATTTCTTCTGCCTTCATTACAATCTGTGCGTAGTAAATTAGTTTTTTGTAGAACCGGGCAATGAGAACAACTATAAGGAATTTCATATGCTTTAAAGTACAAGTAAAGTAATGTGAAAATACCAGCAGACCTTTTTCATCGTTCAACCTAGGAACAAATTCTCAAGCCCTTTAAAATCACAAAGAACTTGGAGCAATGATGGTGTTTAATTTGATCAAGATATTATAAAAGTTTTTAAAAAGAAAAAGAAAAAATCCACAGGCTAGCTGAAAGCCTAAAGTTTACAGAGACCTCACATCTCTACCAACAATCTAGTAATGGATTATTATGAAAAATTTGGAGAATGGGAATATGTTTTTAAAGTATGTAGAGTTTTAGCCCAGCCAGGCGTGGCTCAGCAGTTGATCATCAACCTAGGATCCAGGAGATTGCAGTTCGATTCCTGGTCAGGGCACATGCCCAGGTTTCAGGCTCGATCCCCAGCAGGGGGTATGCAGGAGGCAACCAATCAGTGACTCATCATTGATGTTTCTATCTATCTCTCTCCCTCTCCCTTCCTCTCTCTGAAATCAATAAAGATACATTTTTTTAAAAAATGTATGTAGAGTTTTAAGGTGCAATGATTGTGTTATGATTAACATTCCACGTATTGTAACAATTTTTAGAAAGAAGGAACTTTTAATGTCCTGATATTCTGTTATATAGAATTCTTTGAAAATATTCTGTATTTAAATATAATCATGTGAATTTCATGAAAATGACACGATTTAACTCAGCAAGCTTCTAACCCATAGAGTTAATTAATGAGGAGTGTTACAGGATTTACAAATAATTCGATCCATCAAAGTACAGTGATAATATCCTGTTGACTACATCAGATTGAAATTAATCAAGCAATGGTATCTTGGGCTCTGAGTAAAATATTAAGTAATAGAGCATTCTATCATTGCAGTAGTGTGAATGCTGATGAAAGAACTGGTGGTTAGAATTCTCTTGTGGAATTAAATATGTCAAAACAACTTATACACAGTGGAGCTTACTTTGCATAAAAGCCAAAAAACTTGAAAAACTTAAAAGACAATCACAGCATGGAAGTACAGTAGTAGAAGTGGAATAATTTAAAACATTACGAGAAAACTATTTGAATTTTCTTAGGCCAGCCAATTTGAATGGTTGTATCCAGGGTGATATTCAAAATATTGGATAGCCAGCATGGCAGGCACTGATCAGCCCAACAGACATGCAGTGTGATATGTCTCAGTCCAGCGTGCACACACACTGCGAAGTTGTGGGGGCAGAAGGTTTAAAAGTAGCCAAGGAGACTAGACCCCAATGTCCTATAGATTCCAGGATGCCATCATATAACTCCTGACCTGCGGATGAAGCCCAAGCATTTATTTACTTTAAAAGTAACCAAGGTGATACTAATAAATAGGAGTTTGGGAACCCCTGGGTTATACACCCTGTTTCAGTTTAACTCAAGATATGAACGGCCAAGTGGGTAAATTCCCTTGCAAATAAAGAATTCTGTCATCCACAGGCTTCAAGTGCGTCGACTTGGGTAGGGCCAAATGTATATATCACAGTAAAATGAATCCCAGTGCAAGCAGCAATTTATAGTATTCTCTAGTCAAATTCACCCAAATCAATCGCCTGCGTGTAGTTTGGGTTGTTTAGAAGTTGGCAGTCTTTTGTAATTGACGCTGCAGTAGGTACATGACTCCTGGCAGGTGTTTTGGAAACCGCATTCATTTCAGTGTCTCTGGTAGCTAGCTCTTGTTGACGGTCGATGTGGCTTTCCCGAGATGCCAAGCCAACAGTGTGGATCACACTCTGAGCCAGCTTTCGACTTTGTCTAAGACACGTGATGAGTTGCAGGTGTAGGACAGGTTCGCTGAGATGTGGACACTCACACATACAGCACGCAAACGCAGATGCTCCTATTAGCAAAACGGAGGAACGGGTCCGAAATGGTGGAGGGAATTTTTATTCAGTTGATTTTGTGTTTGTGTTTTGCCAGTTAACACTGCACTGACTTGACCACATCCAACTCTAGGTTTAGGAATTGCAAGGTGAAATATGTATAAAGTTATACAATTGCTGATACTATGTTCCAAACACCCACTGAGCTTTTTTTGGTTTGGTTTCATTTTATGTTAGCCTGAGTTTATTAAAAATGTATTTCCATACTGATATATCTAGAGTGTTATTAATGGTGATACGACATTTTATATGTCAGGGCTCTTGAAATGATTTAGGTAAAAGAGGCATTAGTTTCCTCAGTTTCAACTAAAATGATAAATTCTTATGTTACATCTGTGTTCAAGGAAATGCCACTAATATCATTTCATTTATATAAATACTTGTCAGGTGACGGCCTAATTTTACAGGCATCTGAGCCTCATCCAAGCATGCCAAGGCCGTGGTACTGGGAAGTTCCTTTGTATTTCAGCCACGGCATCAAACGAGGCTTTTTTCCCTCTTTACAAAAAAAAAAAAAAAAAAAGGCAGTTTGAATGTTATCACATCAAAGGGAAAGATGCCATTGTCTGCAAACTGTCTTAGATCTGTCAGAATAAATCAGTTATGGGGCAGAATTAATTTGTGGTACCATTTCTATAAAATGGGAGATCTCCCCAACCCCATTTCCTTCTCAGAAATGTAAATATATAATATATAATATATATATTTTTTTGCTTGGTGAAAAGATACCAGTAAAGTGATAACATCTGGCTGGAGCAAAACGCTGCCAGCTAAGGAATGGTTTCCTCTCTGCGGGTCTGACCAGAGTCTGATGTTGTGCAGATGTTCAGCCAGGCCTGACTGTAAAAGTTATAAACATTGTCATAACATTGTTCGACTTCTCTAGTATTTCCTGTCTTCTGCTTAGCACTTTATTACTAAGTCTGGCCAGCCGCCAAGTGAAATGCAGGGAGTTAGGGCCTCTGGCTTGAAATTTAAAACAAGCCCAGAATTCATTGGGTTTAATTTGATATGCGAACTCTGATAACTCACACTTGTTAAAATAAAGCCGCTTACCATTCAAGTTAGATTTACACAGCTTTGAGAGAACAGGGGAGAAGAAGAGGAAAACACATTTTTCAAAACTTTAATATTGGCTTTTTAGCTCTTGGTTTGAGAGCCGGGGGTGGGGGAGGGAGCGGGATTCGGAGCGGGGAACAGCTGATTCAGAGGCTGGACAGCTTACAGCAAACTTGTGTTCATTTCCTGTATTAGATGCAGCTCCCTGGGCACAGAATGGGCCTTTCTTTCAACACTTCTGAGCACGTTCTTTCTCTTGGCTCATTTTCAGATTAGAAAGGCCACATGAGGCTCGTTGCCTATACATCATAACAAAATGGGGAGGTGAAAACAAACGAACGCTACACCAGCAGGCTGGTTTCTGCAAGGGGTGTCCCGAGCCAGGTTTGAGCAGGAACATCACCGAAGCACCAGCATGAAGACATGTTAACCCCATTTCTCCTGTAATGTATACATGATTGATTGGCAATTCCTGGACCACAGGCTGTGGTTAGGATTACATCCATCAGGAAGCAGGAACTCTGGAGGGACTTCCCTTAAACGATCTCGTGTTTATTGGCGAAAGTGGTTGCATTTTTCGCCGTCTCTGCCTTTCATGTGTCCGTTGGTCCCGTTCTCCTTGGACATGTGGCATCGGTGCCTGAGATGGGCCACTCTGCCCGCTTTTATCCCGTTTCATCATTTAAAATATCATTTTAAAATGCAAGATGGTGCCCCTAGCACAGTGTCTGGTAGACAGAATGCACCGATGAAAAAAGAATGAGTTTTGAACGAATGAGGAAGGGGGAGCGAACGAGCGAAATACACTTCAGTGTGCACCGAAAAATGTAACCGAAAGTGGATGTTATGCTATTAAGCAGTTAGGATCCCTTTGTGAATGAGCGGCCTACCCAGGTTTACCTGCAGAGCACCATCGACCTGGAGCACTGCACATATAAATGGATCAGTTACTATCAATATAGTTTTTAACTTCCTTGGGTAATTATATTACATCATATAATATAATTGTAAACACAATTCCTTGTGAACACAACGGAAAGCAAATCTGTGAAAAAGAGTAGGCTAGAGGAGGAATTTGCCGGACGCTCGTAGTCATCGGTTGTTGACTCACTCCGCACTTTCATATGCTTTTGGGGTAACAGGAGAAACCTCATCTGGAATGCGCCATCAGGATTCCGACAGCTCTCTTGTTTTGTGGGTTTTCACATGGTTTTGAACACATATACCTTGCTGGGTTCCCAAAAGGATGTGTTATGGATCTATGAAATTTTTGTAAGGTGTGAACACTAAAAAACCGTCCCAAGGCTCTGTTGTTAATTTGTTTTTATTGCGGGGGAGGCAAGAACGAGGCACATGTGTGCTCAGCCACTTTTCACTGCCCGGCTTTCTCATGTGTCATGGGTGTTCGGGGACACACAGGTGACACACGAGTTACAGTTCATAATTCTGGGGAAGGAAGAAGTTCCTGACGCAGATCTTCCAGGCCGCAAGAGTCTAAACTTTATAAAACCGAAGGTGGAAAAGAGCAGCGTGTGGACTGTTCCAAGGTTAAAAGTTCCTTTGGGAAGAGGCAGAGCATCAGCGAGTGACTGTGTTTAAGGGGTCCTCACAGAATCATTGGTGCTTCATTGTATTATCTAATTTTTGGAAACAGAATGTCAGGCATTTGGAAGTTAAGCAGCGTGAAAAATCAAAAGCATGTTCAAAGCGTTTCAGATGGTCGGCGAGGCCTGTGCCGTGCCGAGCAGCTCCTGTGGGCGTAGCGGGTGCTGAATGCTGATCGTCTGATCGCTTTGGGTTTGGAACTCCATCCCAGGCCCCCGTCCCGATCAGGACAGATGCATCCCAGCCTCTCTAGGTGGGTGTGTGAAATAGATTTCAGAAATAACTCGCTAAATTTATAATCAGATTTTCCTAAGATAATTTTGGAATCATACTTCTCAGGATTCTCCTTTGCCCACAGCCTAGTGGCTCCGTTCACTGCATGCCTGTGTCTAATTCATCACGTCGCTATATTCTCTGTTTCTTCACACAACAAATTTCCTCACTTTTTTCCCCCTTCCAAGTGGTGTGTGTGTTTTCTAAATCCCATGTTACTTTGGCATCTTCCAGTGAAGGCAACATGCATTTTAAAGCGTTATGTGTGAAGCTCAGAGTATTTCCTGTTATTTGGGAAGGCTGTTTGGACCATTAGTTTTCTCCCAGCCGTCTGATGGGAATCCAGCATTAGTTATGTATGCCTTTATTGGAATGATCGAGTTAAACAGCTAGTTGGTGTTTACAAATCTCCTTCGAATATTAAGTAGGCAGATGAGAAGACCTCACCTTGATATTATGCTCTTCCTCTCCGGTAGATGGTTACCGAAGAAATACGTAGCCAAAGACACAGACAAGGAATCATGCAGCCTTGGTGTGGGGCCAGCAGACTGCTAGCTCGCTGCTGGATTGGTAAGACAGCAGCTTTCGGCTGTCAGAGTCAACATGACTCAGACAGTCGCAGAAGCTCTGAAGCCTTTGGATCTGTTTGCAATGAGAGATTTGTTGTGGATTTTTAACAAGGCTCCAGTGTGTGCGCCATGCTTAGTAAATATTGGCCTTCAGGGTATTTTTCAGTCATGCTGAATGGACTGTTGGTTTCCCCAAACTGCAAAATGCAGAAAATCCATTTTCCTGATTTTGTTGCCATTGAGATTGCATCATAGGTTTTGCAGGGCAAAAGCAAAGGGAAATCTAGCAAAAGTCTTCTTTAGAGACCTGGAAAAATGACCAGGAAAAAGAAAGGTACCTGTGGTTGTATAAACAAATACGCCAAGAAAGGATGTGTAGAAGCACGGACTGGTTGTTTCAACTAACTGAAACATTTTCATTTCTTTTCTTTAGAATGGGGGAAACGAATACTTAAACTTAAGTATTAAGACTAATGTAATCAGATACAGTTACCTTCTCCAATATTATAAGTTGAACTTACCTTTTAAATTTTTATCAAAATTCATTTTATAAAAAGTAAATTTATCAGAAATAACCACAGCAGAATGTATGTGGTGAGGCTTATGGAGAAAAAAATTCAACCTGTCACCAAATGTTTTCTTTTTTGTATGTATTCCGTGGTGTTTTTTTGCCAGCAAATAAGTCGATATTGACCATTATGTTATACTCACGGATTACTTGACATTTTAAAATTAATATTTAAAATTCACTTTCAAATGGTGATCAACAGAGTTCTTATATTTGGTCTCTAGGAAGGGACCAGCAGTTATGTCGGGGGCAAATTAACATGGGGTATCCAAGTGTTAGAGTTTCATTCTAGTTGTTGCATGGGGAAGAGATCCAAAAGGATGAAGTCGTCTAGGGAATGAGCGTGCTTAGGCTTTATGTTCCTTTAGAAAATGGCCCACATTCATGTAGTAAACCCTTAAAGTGTAGGACCTGCACTCTCAAAATGATGATGCGTCGGGGATGAAGAGAGGTATTCAAGGCCATTGTTGCGTCCCTGCTGGAGAGACACCTCTCTGAGCCTGGATTTGAGGAACCTTTCTCCGGCTTCGCACATGGAAGAAAGGCCAGAAAGGGGGTACTTCTCCATATGTTGTCCATTTGGCTGTCAGCGCGTGTTCTGACGGAAGAGAGCAGGGTCTGGAGTGACTTCTAGTCTGTCTTAAAGTATGGTAATGAGGCTAATTAGGAGAGGAGAGCTGAGCTAGATTTGTGAAGGCAATTATCCATATAGCTTTTGTGCCATTCTTTATCTTTATCAGATTCCTCTTCTCTAATTTTGTCATTTCTCAGACATCACAGGACTAATGAAAATGTCTAAAGCAATATGAGTGATGGGGTTGGGAGAAAGGAGTAAGATATACTAATGAAAATTCTGGAACCTGCTTTCTATTGGGACACATCTTGAAATCCAGATTGGGAGTATGGCTAAGATGGTTCTTACTAGCATTGTTGTTTAGTTTACATAAATGAAAATTAATTGTGCTTTATGATGATGAACCTATATATCTTCTTTGGTAAGTGAACAGTATTTTGCTTGGTTCTTTCATGTTAATCATCCTGGCTAGTCAGTAATTTGTGTACTTGAAAGGAAAAGACATCAGAAGTTTATAAAGCAAGCATGAAATGTATTCTCTTTTATGTGATTTAGAAAGCCGAGACATCTTAGTTTACATTTTCAAAGGTTTAATACATTTTAACTTTGACAACAATTAGGAAAGTAAATGAATGGACTCGTCGCCACACAGTGATTTCATAGTAGGTGACATTGAACATAAGTTTTGATCTTTCTTAAGAATTGCAAAAGTTAACAGTTAAAATACTTATATCTATTTTTAAACCTAGTGAATCATTTTTGAATAGTGCTAGTGACATTTCTTCTGAGATAATATAAAATATGGCATTCTAAGAACATCACATTATTTCTAAAGTATAATTATAATTTTAAACACCCCCCTCTAAGAAACCTGGAATTATTTAAGATGACAATAAAGTTAAAAAAGGTTGGTTTAATCTAATAGGAACCCAAACTGGGTTTGATTGGTAATTGTTTGTGCTCACATTACACATGAGCATAATTTTTTATTACTTTTAGCATATTTTAGTATAATTTTTATTAGTCCTCTCTTTCATACAAAAGTTTATTAGCCTGTGAGCTTCTTAAAGGCATAAAGGAGGCATTCATATTTTTTTTAATTTTTGATTTGTAGAATTAATGAAAAGGGTCAAGTAAACCCAGAACAACATATAGGAGGAAAATCAGTTTAAATTGCTAACCAATTTTCTTACATACGAAATTCTATTACCTTCAAATACTAATTCAATAGCAAATCGGGGAAACTCCATGTTGTCTCATGTTGTGATAATCACAGGACTGAGATACTTTAGGCGCAAGTATGGGACAAAGGTGTAGTAATAAGTTTGGTAAAAAAACTTGTAGCAGAACCCAGAAGGTCATAGTCCATCCGGAGCTAAAAGACTCGCGTGACCCAAAGTTGAACTTGTCTGAGAATCACTAGGGTATCTTGTTAAAAGTACAGATTCGTGCATCTCACAACTAGTGATTTTAATTCAGGGGATCTTAAGTGGGACAAAACAAACCCCACATTTTTAAACAAGCACCCCTGGATGAGTCTGATGGCAGTGGTGTGTGGACCACACTTTGAGAAACGTTATTCTAGATCAGGAGATTTGCCATCCCAAATACCAGAATGGCAGAGCAAGGCTAAGCGGTAAGAGTAGAAAGGAGGCCTGGATTGTTAACCTCAGAAACTGCATGCTCTCAGGTTGAACTGTATGAAATGGCAACCGTGTGAGGTCCCATCAACAATTCTCTTTGTCACAAAGAGGCTTTGTAATCCCCGTAACCTCTCTAGGTTTGCATCCTTCATCTAGACATTAGCTCTCGCATTGGGGGATTCTGGAAGGGCCGTGGATAGAGAATGCAGGCTGGGACACACACATTTGAGACGCCAGGAGTGAGGAACCAAGAATTTCAGAGGAGGAAAAACAGGAAACTAAATTGATGCAAGATTCCTGCTCCTGACTGCAGCAGCTTCTGCCTCAGGCCCAGGTCCCTTTCCCGGTTGTTTTTGAAACAGAAACCAATCTCAGTCCAGCTAGACCAGGTCCTGCAGGTGGAAGCAGGTAATTGGAAGCAGCTGGTGCAGGTGAAAAGTGTGAGATTAGGGAAAAGCAGCCATTTTTTGGTCTGATGGGAAACAAAGCCTTTTCTTACAGGGGAAGCAAGGAGTAACACACACTGGTAATTTATACACAGCACATTGCTTTTTATGTAATGATGTCTCTCCAATAGCTTGCAAACACTTGCCTGAGCGTTTTAGATATTCTCACTCCACATATCCTCACATTTTGTATGAACTCTGTAAAGAAACACTTTGCAAAATCAAAGCAAACTGCAACCCATATACCTACGCCCGACCTATCACAAAATCCAAATGTGTACAAGCCAAATGGTTATTTTACAGTACTTTTGTGCCAGTTCAGAATTTAAAAGTAATCAGTGTTTGAAAGAAAAGTAATTCTGTAGGAAAGAATTGTATTTACTTAATGGGAAATCCATCATGATAAATATATGCATTATATATCTTTTCATCTTTTTATAAATGTATCCATGAGTAAAATGCTGCATTTTATATGAAAATCCTCGTGCATTAATATTCTTAGGTAAATTTCTTAAATTTGTAGTGGTGGTACAGCAATAATGTACTATTTTAGTAACTTTTCTCGGGTAACTTCATCTGTCTTTACTGATTTTTCACCTTTTGTTCAAGCAATATTTTGAAAGAAAACTGTCTTTAAGTTCAGTTAGTGGCCTTGTTTTCTTAAGTTTATAAATTGAACCATTGGGTTCTTCTAATTCTTGACTGAACTAAGGGTTGCTGAGCAATTAGAAATCATAGTTTCCTGCCTTCTAAAATTCACAGTCTAATACAGTAACAAGTGCTTGATTTCCTCATATGCTTTTTTGGTTGTTTCCTCAAGTGAGGGGGGAATTTTGGTGCAATTTAGTTCCAACCTCTCTGGACCAACTTAAAGAGGACTATGGTTTCAGATGCATGATGAGAGTAGGGAAGCAGTTCAGCAGGACTCGCTGAAGCTGAAGGGAAGTTTGGGGAATGCTGCAGAAAGGATACCTGGAAAGAGAGAATCCGATGTTTATTTGGCTGATGCAGTAGGCTTGACAGCACGGAAGAAATAAAGCAAGTTACCTGGAGCTTCCTTAGAAGAACTGCTAGAAACCAAAGTCTAGAGAGTTGTTGGAAAAGAACATAGAAGAGCTGGTTTGAGCTGGACCTAAAAAGATGGGTAGGAAGGACTTAAATCAGTTGAATTCATTCTTTGTTCGTTCATACATTCAGCAAAAATTTGTTGAGCACCTGCTCTGTTTCAGGCACTGTGTTGGGCACTGGACACCGTGGTAAGGAAGCACAGTCTCTATTGGAGAAATAAAGACTGACATGGACAGAGTCCAAGTGAATGGCATGTGAGCCCTTGTGGGTGGGGCAGAGGGGAGGCGATGGAGGGAGCTGGTGGAAGATAAGCTGACCAAATGGGGGAGGAAGGAGAGCACTAGGTCATGCTGTTCTCTAAGTGATGGGGAACTTTAAATGTTTGGGGAGATGGGAGATGGGTATTTTAGATCTCTTTTGAAGACATTGTAGAGCTATTTTAGAAAGGTAACAAAATATCCAAATTAAAATATTTATTTACGGATATATTAGGCATGGAGATGCATTTTAGACACTCATCCAAATGGTGGTGTCAGACCATTAGGAGGTAGGAGATTGCTGCATTTGGTGTGAGGGAAGGACGGAGGTTTGAAACTGGAATTATAATCAACACTTATTGAGCACTTTCATGATCTGAGCACTGAATTAACTCCTTCAGCAACTGTACAAAGTGAGTGTAAACAGCTTGCCCAAGGCCACACAGTGAGCCAGTGTCAGAGATCGGATTTGAACGCAGGCAGGCCAGCTCCAGTGCCTCCCGACTACTAAGGCAATTCAGACAGAAAAGGAGTAGGATAATTCATATCAAAGGATGTGAGAGTTATCGTGGCAAAATTAAATTCTTGTGGGAGCTAAGCAGGTTATATAAATGCCAAGGTTCAGAGGACCTGGGGTGGAGAGGCAAGTACACCAGACAGAGGCTGTTAGCCCCCCCCGCTGTCTTACAATGTGAGAAAAATGAACCTGGCAAAACTGAATTTTACAGTTGTCAGTAAAACCTAGAAAACAAGCAGGAGTTTTTATTTGTGCTCACCAGTTTATAAATGTTGACAACTAATTTAAGTTTTCCTGTTGTACTACATTGTATGACTTACCTCTCACCCCCCCAAACAAACAAACAAACAAAAAAAAATCACACCCCTGCTGCTCAAATAGAGCCCTGTGTTCACAGGGGAGATAATTCTGATTTACAATAAAAGCCTTTGAGATTCTTACATACATTACATATGTATTAATGAAGGCCCCTATTTCTTGCCATGAACAGAATTATAAAATTTTCAAATATAGATCTCACTTTAGTTTCAGTTTTAGGTGAAAATTTATATTTTTCTCCCACATTTTGCAGGCAAAAATAGAAACTCAGATGTATTTTTTTTTATTTCAGAAAAATCAGTGGATTAAATCGTTTATTGCTGCCTCCACTGTCATCCCCTCAGAGAGACAGACTTCATATAAGTACCAGGGAATCTAAACAGGACATATAAAGTCAGTCCTCCAAGTGTTTCCAAATAGCCCGAGGCATCGCACCATGCAGACTAAATAATGAACTTCACTGCCATGGTTTTTACTCGATTTTACCCACAGAGGTTAAAATATTAGTGATCCTGTGGGTCCATTCCTAGGCTTTGTGAGCCTCCACATTTGTGAAGTTTAATAATAATAAAAAGTCATAAAGTTGTGCTAGTGCTTTAAAGGAAGTAACATCATAAACTTGTGAAGAAAAGCCAGGGGCTACCAGAAACCTCAAAACACACGCGCACACACTTACACATGCATACACACGCACACATACACACGCCCGCACACCCACATGCACGCACTTATTTGGGAGACTTATTTGGGTAGAATGAAGCCTGATTCACCAACGAAGGGGGACAGTGAGACCATTTTTCATTATTTTCCCAGCGGATTTGAAAATAGTTACCTCATAAAATAAATAGTTTAAGTTTCCACATTACTTTTGCCTTTAATCTGTGCCTGTGATGCAAATAAATGAGTGGAGATTTTTATACTCCCAGAGGTTTCTTCAAGGCAAGTATATTAAAAACAAACATCCAAGGTGAGTGTAATCTCTCACTAAAACAGCAGCTTACAGAATGCTCTGGCTAATAGAGGGAAAATGCTTTATTCCAACCCATCTATAGGTTGAGTTTTAAAAATATTTCTCATCCAAGTAGGTGTTCCTCTACATGATCTTGTCTTCCCCGTGATGTTTCTCTAACTTGGACTTAGAGTGGAAGCGGGAGGCTTTAGAGCTGAGCTGGGCTGCCCGAGCTATAGGAACATGCATTTGGAAGGTGGGTTTCCGTGGGAAGGTTGGACTCAAACTGCTTTTGATGTGAACCCCAGCAGGAAGAGGAAGGTGTTAGAGAGCAGGCCGAAGCTTTTATAAAATTAAAAACCCATGTGCTAAAATTAGAAAGAGTTTTATTGTTCTTGCTAACAGGCAGCTGAGTTACCCTAGCTATCTCCTAATAGCAGAAGGGCTCTACCTTGGCGAGGCTCTAATTGCGGCCATTGCAGCCTCTGAACTTCGCAGTAAGTTTACAGCTTAAAACATCTGAGCGATGCTGCCTCTCGAAAGCCATGTGAAGCTAGAAAGGCGGCCTAATTAAAACAAATCTTGAATAAACCACTTCATGGAGATAGAAGTTTGATGGTTGGGCATATCAAAAATTGTTACCAGATGTTGTGCAGAGGCCTTAACAGTTTAAAGACCATGAGGGTGTGTTTTTTTTTTTAACAAAGCAAAAATATTCTAATTGAAGTTGTCAGCAGGAGTGAGACTAATATGCCTGTATTTGATTAAATAATAGTTTATTTAACATTCAGTGTGGCCCAAAATTGGCCAAGACAAAGTCAGAAAACATCTTAGCCAGAAAATAAACTGACAGCACCATCTAGGTACCTCTCAGGCACTGTGATTTGATAATGTCCATTTTTATTCTATGATCACCCATGACCTTCATATGTCAGGCAGAACATAATCTGCAGCAAAGCCTTAGAATCTGTTCTTTAATGTATTTTGGATTTTCCAAACAGGAACAAAGTTGGGAGAGCAATGCAAACTTAATGTAAGACCGCGAGCATCGCGTGTTTTTCTGTTATGAAAATGTAAACATCTGTATTATTGGGAGCTCCGTGTTTTACGTAGACTGACTCTCATGGGATGAGAGGACTGTCGCTGTAAAGTGGCGGAGTGTGAGACTCACGTGGTGCTGTTAGGCCTGACGGCCACCTTTTCTTGATTACATGATAAGGGCGCGTAACCCCTTCCTCGCCGGCCGGTGGCCAGCTGTGCGCTGCTCGGGCTGAAATGCAAGAGGCCCCCTTTGAAGATCTCGAAGGCTCGCCCCATCCGGACAGTCCTTCCTACTCACTCGAGCCTCTCTCCCCCTTTATCTCCCGCTGCTCACGCACGCCCCTAGCCCCGCACTGGCGAACGGTGGGCAGTGCCCTGACTTTTCCCAGCATCAGAATGTTTTAGCTCTTATTTGGCACAATCATTTAAGAACTTGTCCACGTGGAACACGGGGATGGGTGCATTTTAAAACAAAGGGCTTCCCGCACCGTGGTCAATGGCCGAGCTATCGTTGGCTCTGCGTAGTGCACAGAGGTCTGGGGTTTTAAAGTAAAGGGCAGCTTACTCCGTGGCAATTACAAGAAGACAACTACGCCGGAGGGTCATTAATCATTTAAACATTCAAATAAAACGAAATGTTTCTTTTTAGATCTAAAGTGCAGCCCATAACACGATTGAAATAACATTAATGGGAGAAGGGAATGAAAAAACGGGAAGCAGCTGTTGGCCTCCACGCGTGTGCCATGGGCCCTAATCAGAGGGAGACCCTTGTAGAGCCGGGGCGGCCTGCCCTGTCACCCTCCCTCTGGCCTTGAGCTTTCTCAGTTCAAGGGAAGCTCGGGTGGACGTTCCTGCATGTCACAGCGCTGCATTTCTGGACATTCAGCAGAAGGGCCCGGCGGTTGGAAGGTTTAGCTTTACAGCTGCTGCTGAGCAGTGTTTAAAACTTGCTTGTTAGCTACAAAGTGCTAATAATAAAGTAAACAGGGTACAAAATGTCCCCCGTGGCTAATGAGGAAAATCTATGCTCTTTAACGTTGTTGTTATTAAAATAAATTTCAGTTTTACCAGCGATTTACTTTAAAAACAAACTTTGTGAAGACCTGAAGAACATGACATAGCTCACCAGATTTGTCCTAGAAGATGGTACGGAAAACGACTTACAGGCCAATGGAAGGCGAATGACTCGATCATGTCTTGGCTCTGCTCGTCTTTGCCATTTTAACAAGTTCTGTGCCCATCCATTTGATGCTCTTTAAAATCCCTTGACTCTGTAATGGGATTTTTACTTTGGCATCATTTCATGTGTTCTAATTTTTCTTATCTTGTTAGCATCACTGAAAATGGTAGTGCAGAGATCATACGTCTCCTCTTCTAAAAAAGGTGCCAATGGTGAAAAAGAATAACTTGTTTCAGCCAAAAAATAGTCCCAGGTCAAACCAGGCTAGAACGTGGGTCTCGCAAGTCCCAGTTTCCTGCGCTCGTCGCTGCTACGCCAGGAAATGAACATCATGACACTACCACCCTGAAAGGCTCGCCGCCTGCTCCCCAGGTGAATAGAGCCCCATCCGAGTTTGTAGGTAATACACGGCTGAAACCCGTAAGGAGAGCATCACCTGTACTCGACTCAGGTGCTTTGTCCACTGTCTAACTTAGCAAAAGCAGCACATTTAAATGCTGTCTCCATATGCATCTGAGACCATTGACTCCCTCCCCTCAAACAACAGACAAACCTAGAAAGAATGATGGGCCTCTTACTAACTAATCGTTTTACTAACACATCTGTTAAAAGTGAAATCAATATTAATTTATTTCTTCATATTTTATGAAGATACACCATGTTAAGTTGGATCAGTCATTATATATGCATTTGGATGATATTATTATCCAAATGCATATATAAGGTGTGTAAGATGATCTTGGAGTGTTTTTTTGTCAAATACAGTTTTTCTTAGAATCACCGGTATATAATGCCTGGAGCTTGAGTAGTTTGAAAATCATAAATGGACCAAAAAAAAAAAAAAAAAGGAAGGCAGGGGTGAAAGAAGGGAGAGAGGAAAAGGAAGGCGGCAAGGGAGAAAGGGGAGGAAATGTGAGTCTCAAAGCCAGTGAGGTTACTCCAAATCACCTAGAAAAAGAGTGAACTGTTCTGGAAATACTAAAGCTAGAAGAGACCATGGGGATCAGCTGTTGTTTACACTCTCTGCCCCACTTCCTTAATATAAATACATAAAGAGGGGTTGAGGAAACTAACTTATTGAACACCCATTAGGTGACTGGCACAGTGCGAGACTGTCTACATGATAGTCATGACCCTTCAGAATAATTAGCCACTTGCTTTTTTTAAAAATTTATCTTTATTGTTGGAAGTATTACACATGTCCCCTTCATTCCCCCACTGATCTCCTCCATCCCCCATCCACCCCACCTCCAGCCTTTTCCATACCAATGTCTGTGTCCATAGGTTATGCCTTTAAGCATAGAAGTTCTTTGATTAATCTCTCCCCAACCACTCCCCCACCCCCGCCTTCCCTCTGAGATCCCTCAGTCTGTTCCATGCTTCTGTGTCTCTGGATCTATTTCATTCATCAGTTTATTTTGTTCATTAGATTACACATATGAGTGAGATCGTGTGATATTTGTCTTTCTCTGCCTGGCTTATTTCACTTAGCATAATAACCTTCAGGTCCCTCTATGCTGTCTCAAAGGGTAAGAGATCCTTCTTGTTTACAGCTGCATAGTTTTCCAAGGTGTAAATCTGCCACATCTTTTTTATCCACTCATCTACTGATGGGCACTTGGGCTGTTTCCAGATCTTAGCTATTGTAAATTGTGCTGCTATGAACATAGGGGTGCATAAGTTCTTTCTGATTAGTGTTACAAGTTTCTCAGGATATATTCCTAGAAGTGGGATTGCTGGGTCAAATGGCAGTTCAATTTTTAATTTTTTGAGGAAACTCCATACTGTTTTCAATATAACCACTTGCTTTTTTCTTGCTGAAGCAGAACCGAGAAAATAGTTCTATTAGAGCACTTATTTTTGCTTATATGGATTCCCTAATAACTGGTGAGTGTTGAGACCATGGGTTACATCTTCTGTAGCTATGTGTCCATACCATCCAGCATGGCGCTGGGCACAGGGCAGATACTCAATGAATGCTATTAATTATGAATGAATGAGCAAATGAATTACAGATAAATATCACCCAATTGTCACATTTAGTGTGCTATAGCCTTGGTGCTTATGCAGGCCTGTGCTTTTAGCAGTGAGTGAGCCTTGAACTGTTTCAAATTTTTTAGATTCTTGAACCTCTTTTGGATGATATTGGCTTGCTTTCATTTAGACATAGAAAAAATATGCCAGAATTTAGTATTTTAGCCTTAATACCCTCATGAAACACATAAAATTTACTTGCTAAATAGTAAGATGCTTTCAGTTTATAGGGGGAAATGGAATCCATAGCTTTTCTCTGACTTAGGAAGAATATAGAAAGTAGCCTGGTTCTCTCGGACTCTGAATTACAACTCAAACTAGCGATATGCCCAGTGATGTAGGATTCAAACAAAAGCATATATGGACTCCGGAAGGATGTGAAGAGCAAAAGTTGAAATTGGTGATAGCTAAAATGTAATAGTTATGGTCTAAATATGAGCTAGAACTAGACATAAAGTTAGAATATATATATTTACTAATCCATTCAGAGTTTTCATATGAAAGAAGGCGAGTCTTTCTTTTTGTTCATGTAGTTTATTCAGCTTTTCTGGAACGTAACTATGATACTTTCTGTCACATTTACTTTTCTGACATATGGGTACGGTTATTGTCCCATTAATACTTTTTGATACTTGACACAAGATAATAAACACATTCAGAAAAAAAAATCTGATGTTACCTTTATTGTCCTTGTAACAACTGAAAAGCCCTCTTGGCCTTCCAAGTACAGATAAACCTTCAGGACCGGTCTCACGGGAGCTGGCCACAGGGCTTCCATTGTGAAACTTCCAGACATACCCTGTTGTATATTCATTGTGAACTAAGGAAACGGCATTGATTGGATCTCAAAGAGTGGACTGTGGCACCTGTCATGGGGGTATCCTTGCTTTTTCTGTGCCAGTAAGGCTTTGCCAAGTTCTTCTAAACAGACTCTTCAGTGGTATAGTGACTATTATACTTCCTCATAGTGTGACTTTTGTAGAAAAAAGGAAATGGCACAGATCAATTTTGTCAGAACAGTTACATGAGAAGTGTAGATAATGATGAACTCTTTCAAGGATACTCAAACCAAAGAAAACTCTAGATGGACGGCTCAGACGTGATGTTCTACTTACTAAAAGACTCTTCTTCTGGATGGATCATGTGCAGAAGATTGTATGTGTGTGTTTATAGCAGGAATGTGTTGCTTTCATTTTTTATCTTGTTTTTTAATGCCTTACTTCTGGTAACGGACCTTAATTTTCTCTTGAGAGCCCACATCTCCCTCACTTTTATTTCATCTAGTTCAGGTGATGCTGATTCCACCCCAGATTCAGGGCCCAACTGTGTGCCTTCGATCCTTGTTCCTCAAACTGGGAGCATATTCGAAATGCAGAATCTCAGATCCCACCTCAGACCTTCTAGATAAAAGCATGAGTTTTCACAAAATCACCAGGTAATTTGTAATTTACATTAGAGAAATTGCTACAGACCTAATAAGCCAACCCAGCGTTCCACCCTCTGTTCCACTGAGCATAACGGGACAGGGACAGGACCCAAGTTTGACCAACAAGGCCCTATGTGAGAGCTTTGGGTTGAGCCATCGGGAAAGCAGACTAAGTGGACTCCGCTCAGTTACTCGGTCAAGCATAAGGCTCTAGATTGCAACAACCGTTTTGCCACCCAAGGACAAGGTCTATGCGAGTCAGGCTGGACAGCGCAGGAGAAACATCCAGAACAGGGAGAGAAACTGGGCGCTCATGATGTCATTTGCATTCTGATTAAACTGTGCCTAACGTCAGAGTTTTTCCTGGTTTTTCAGTTGCATGAGTCAGGAGATTTATCTTCCTATTAATCTAGTTTGGGCTGTATTTTCTGCCACAAACCACGGAAAGGAACCAAAAGATGCAGTGATGAGTAATGATTAAGAGCTTATTCAAGTCCCACCACCTATTTTCAAGGGCTCCTTAGCTGAGTGAGCGTGTGTGAGAGAGAGAGACAGAGAGAGAGAGAAGGAGGGAGAGAGATTCGTGCTTCTCATTTGCTGTAGCATTTAGAAGCACAAGAGTCATAAAATCTCAAGATTGAGACATGTCTGCTTGCCTGCGTCGTTCTTAATTGCTTTGTGTATATTTACCTTACTTCCCTTCAAAATTATAAACACTTCAAAGGCACTGAACTTTTCTTACATGAGGTGATAATTTAAAGTAATAAGACGTTTATAAATAAACAGACCAGAACTTATACCAAGTGAATGTAGACTTTCAAAACCACCACCTGAGGAAGCTGCCAATTTACTCAGGTTTTGCTGACTTTGGAGAGAACATTGTTGTAAGTCTTTAGAATAATGATCACCACCAGTTTTTGAGCCATGAGATCACACCGGTGATTTGCTAGGCACATCTGATTTTTACTAAAAGGGACGCTACTGGGACTAATGGTCAAGCCAGTCAGAGCCCTGAGTCCCCTGAGGGGCTCTGATACTCCAGGTGGCCCAGGTCCACACTGAGCCCCCCCAGAGCCACCGCCATCGGCCAGGAAGGGCAGCACCTGGCCTCGGGAGGGTCGCTTGGATTCGACTCCTGCACTGAAACCAGCTCTGCTTCTGCGTCTGCTCAGTGTCCGTGCCATCCTGGTTGGTTATATGTTTTAATGTCACCCTTGGATACCACCAAGGTGGTTCTGCCACCGTATTCATCAGCTGCAGACTAAATAACTTATGCTTTTCTCCAGAAATTTAGATCTTCTGTCACTGAGAAAACCAGTGTAATGAATATTATGAATATATCCCTCTGAGAAACTTTGGAAGTAGACGTAGACCTGTGAGTTTAGACTCAGGGGCCTTGTCATCTTTGTATAATAGAAAGTGATTAGCAATTGTATTGAAAATAATAGATGAATAATCTCTATTCAATGAGCAAATAAGAGTGTGTGTGCTCTGCTCTAAAGTGTGCTGTGGTGTCTTGAGCTTTCTGATTTTGTGGGAAGCAGAGTTTTCATTTCTGCTCCTAACAGAAGAGAGGAGGCAAAGTTTATCAAACACGAATTTCTAAAGGGAGAAAGTCCTTCCTTTATTGATTAAATATCAGACATTTAGGTTGTAACTTTTTTCCTTCCCTGTCTGCTACTTCTGCAAGCCAAGAAGATTTCACCAGGTAATAAACATTCAAAGCAATGAAGGGGTGGAGAAGGCAGTGTGCACTGGTTGCTAAGGAAAATCTAAATCAACTTAGAAGGACGCTGAAGGAAACCAATGTTCATGGCTTGGACCAAAATGAATTTTAATTGAGTTCTAGTGGAAAATTATACCAATATTGCCAAGTTAAAAAGTATATATTTATCTGATAATAGAATCATGTCCAATCATTTAACCTATGAACTGAAAAATATATCTTCACAATAATCATTTAAATTTTATGAATCTTAACTGGCAAAGGTAATTCTTTTTAAACTAAACATAAAGATACTGTCTGTGTTACAATAGTTTAGTGTAAATGATTTTCATACACTATTAAAGCAAAACCTCCCTGCTAATATTCAGGGGTTTATTACAGTAGCATATTGAATAGTAAAATAAAGTTAAAGAACGAGTCAGCTTCCAGAAGTCCCTCTTTCGTAAGTAAATATTGTTTTCAGAATTTGTTTTGAGATATGAATTTCAGAATTATAACAGAAGACCAAATATTTTAATAATTTTATTATATTCAGACTACCAATATTGTATTCTCCATCATGGATTTGTCTAAAGTTTTCTCTTATATTAAAATAAACCACGTAGCATCACCAGTGCAAAATATATCTGTCTGCGTATACAAACACACAAATGTGAGCAGGAATACCTATCTTCTGGCTTAATTGCCAGGCTGTGTATGGGCATTATGCATGCTTAATTATTAGCAGCAAGAGAAAGCTTAGCGTTATACAATAATCATTTTGAAATAATCCTTAATCTATGCAAGTTGAAAAGATTCTGACATCAGGAGCCCTAAACAGCTGCCCTGAGCAAAATAGACACTGCTTTCTTTTAAAGTTGAAAAGGAGAAAGGTAACAATTATCCCTGAGACACTGGAAACAGAGTCGTCTGATTTTTTTTTTCTTCTCGAATGCCTTCACCTCTAGTAAAAAAGAACAGTGCGCTCGGGTTGTGTCAGACAGTGGCCGACCCTTAGCAGCAGCTGTCGGATGCACAGAGTGACTGCATCAGGAGTGCAAATGACATTAGGAGTCGCTTTCCTCGTGGGCCTTTAACACTGTGCTACAATTTGTTATTTGTCTGAAGTACTTTCTTGAATTTTAAATCAAGATGCCATGTAGAGCCAACGCAGAAAAATAATACTCAGACCTAACCGCCTCTACAAGCTTAAACTTGATTCAGAATTGAGCAGGGGTGGAAGCCGCGACTGTTGAACATTCGCTCTTCCCTCTTTTTCCTTCCCCCAAACCTAGTGTTGCTTTTTATCAAGAAGATCATTCTGAGGAAGACCAGTGTTTCACTTAAATCTAACTACTTATTTAGTTGCTACATTAAATATACTCGATTTAGATGTATTTTTAGCATCGACTAAAAATCTTTTTTGCCCTGGAAGAAATTTAGAAAAACATTTCCCTGAGATTGTCTAACTTAATCCTGATTTATATTTAGTTTTAAACAGTAAAAACCTGGAGAGAGCCTTAGTAACCAGACTCTAAACACACCACAATCCGCAGTGAGCATATAATGGCATCCACTCAGTGGTGGGGATTTGCAGATCAGGACATTCAAAGGAATTGCTTTTCCATTTTTAATAATCGTACCTTCGTATGTTAATGAACTCAAGTCATGGTGATGTTTTCAGATTCTTTCTACATCATTTCTTTAACCGGTCACAAATGTTTGTAATACTTCAGTGTTCTCTGAGTTTCAAAATGACTCGCTCAGATAGGAGCTCATATTATTTTTCCATTTCTGATCCCTCCCATCCCCCACTGTTACCAAAGAAAACTCATGCTTTAGTAAAAATCAGTCTATTTTCATGCTTTAAAAAAAAAAAGTCAAGTTCAAGAAAGAATAGCACAGCTGTTCAAGATGTCATATCTTATAAAACAAATCTATTAGGAAGGTCAAATCCTGGAAGGGGTCAAGTTAATGATGTAAGTGGAATAATTTGGTCATTTTCTGAAATTTGTGAACCTACAACATAAAAGTCCTGCATTAGATGGACTAATTAGCTAAATCTCTGCTAATAGTGATTTTCTTCTTTTTTAAAAGTTAGGACTTTTATGTTTACTTTTTTTTTTTTTTTTTTGTAAATGTGAATTGCTTTGAATTTTAGTCTGGTACCAATCAGTCCATTCTGTTTATTTTTGAATTTTTGCCTTCATTTGGGATTGATGTAAAGGAAGATGACTATTTCCATTTTTATTTGCCAAGGAGAGGGGAATATATAGATATAAATATAGATGTGTATATATATGTAGACACACACACACAATTAATGAAAACAATCTTGGAAATAGGTAGAGAAAGAAGAATAGCAAGTCAAGTGTAGCCACTTACCTTTCCCTTCAGAATACACAAATTTTCAGGGCATGTAATATCTGCAAAAGTTTTTTTTTAATCATACATAAATTATTTATTCTTCATGAAATTCTACCTGCTGGTTTCTGAAGTTTGATTCATTGATTCTGTCATTACACTTTTTTCATCTACCATTTCATCAGAGAGATTTTATCTTCTAGTCAGATAGAAACCCTTTGACTTGGGGCAGAAGTTTAACTTTCTGTTTTTTAACAGCGGACATTTTAAAAATACAAGATTATCAACCCCTGAATTTTTTTAATTATTAAACTGGAAGACCTTGAGGCCACTTTCTTTTTTAAAGGAGATGGGCATGTCTATGCACATACACATATTTTTAAATGTATGTTTGTGTGCATGTGAATGTATTTATATATAAATATATAAATAGAGGATGTCAAATTACAAATGATTGCTTATGGATATAAATTATAGCCAGCACTGAAAATTAATTCTTGTGCAAAGCTTTCTAAGTCTTGTGTAATCTACTAATTAAATATCCATTGTCATGCTTATGATAATGGGCGTAATCTGTGCGATCACACTATATGAAAAGAAGAAAGCTGCCGGCACCTAGAATGAGTAGCATGCATTAGGGAACTGGACCTGCCAGGCATTCCTTTATGTTGGAAAAATCCAATGGCCGCCGATTCCTTCCTCAAATTTTCACTTAGTTTTTGGGATGAGAAGTATGTTTCTTTGATAAACTCATGAATCTCATAAATGTGAATAATTTGCCACTAAACTGGTTCAGGTAATGAAATATTTAAAGGCTTTTGGGAACATAGTCAAAAAATAAAGGAGAGAGAAATCAAGAAAGAAGAGAGCGATATTTGTATTTTTTATATGCATAATTGATATACTGTCTTTAAGACAGTCACATATGTGAGAGTCTTAGGGTCACTATTTATACTTATTTTCATTTTGTAAAGATGAAATAAATATAAGGTATTTGGAATAAGTCGTGTGCATATGTGCATAAAGGTTTAGCTGTAGATGTTGAATTATATATGTATATATGTCAAATGCTCATTCAGTTATTCAGTATCTTCCAGAATCTAATATCTGTTGATACTTAGTATCTTGTGAAATTAAGAAAGAAGGAATTCAGTGGCATCGAATGCCTAATCAGTTCAAGCACGGCATTCAGTATTCACCTGTACATATTAAATTTACATTTAACTGAGTGTGTATGTGAATTGAGAGAACTCTACCATAGTAATAAAAATGAATTACAGGGTATCGATGTCTTACTGTCCACCCATTAAAGGCAGTAATTATTAAGTTGCCACATAGGATGCTCTTCTAAGTACTCTTATTGCTTCATTTGTTTTCCCAGTCTTTTGTACATGTAATTTTATTTATTCTCAATGCTCCAGGAAACTCATGTGATTTTTTTTCTCCTTAATATAACTACATTGTTGGTATTTTTAGCACCCCCTAACTTATAAAATATAGTATTGCTTTAATGAAAATAAAAGCAGCTAGTGAAATCTCACAAACGTGTTAGTGATGAAATATTTCAGTGGATTCATTTGTGTATGTATACATATACAAACATATACAAACACACAACGTCTGCCACTTCTGCTAGTTCTGCAAATTGCTCAGAAACTCAAGCAAACAAAGCTTATTCATTTTTTTCTTCTGTCATATAATATAGAGTCTAAATATGGCACAGAATTTATTAATTTTCTTCTCAATTTCACAAAAGTGAAACTGTTTTCAATCTGAGTCCTGTTTTCTGTGACAGTGCCTACCATTTATATCTCCTGAATAAAGCTGTACTTAAAGTATAATCCTTGGTTCACACATTGTATGTGTACACACACACACACATTTTTAACAGAATGTTTATTGAAATTAGCAGAATCCTCTCTTCTGAGAGAGGTCAGTTCAATTAATTTGTCATGAATTAAATGCCTACTATGTGCAATGCACTGATAATACAAAGAATAATGGGCCCTTCCTTCGGAAGCCTCTGGTTCTCTGGGAGTGACTTGCATATGTAAATAATTGGAACCCAGCCCTCTATCCCCTGTACCTAAATGGTGAGAAAGCAGAGCTAATTGATGATTCAGTAGTAAGTGAAAAGCTAAGGCAGAATTGGTGTCCTAATGTTCCAAAACCAAGCTTGCACACTGAAAAGAAGGTACCTCTTATGAAGAATAATGTTGATATATAGGGTGTCCCAAACAATGTATACACACACTTTGAATAATTATAAAGGCAGCGTTTATTAAAATACATTTCATTTTCAAAATTGAGCTATCAGCTGGTAAAGTGTATATACATTTTAGGGAGACATCCTGTATTTGGGGTAAATTTGTAAATGTGGAATAGCACAGGAAAATAACTAAATCATCTTGGGGCAGTCTTTTTTTTCCTTTCCTCTCATGTGTTTTAAATTTCAGCTTCTCTCAGAATCTTTTTAAAAAATACTTTTAACAGCTCAGTAATTGATGGTGTTTCTTTTTTAATTCATATTTCTTCACAATAGGGAGAAATGTTATTTATTTTAGGCAAATCACTTAAAAATTAATTTGGGATAACTTCTTCTTTTAGTCTATTTGCATTTTCTGCCGAAGTTGTGAACAGTTAATAATGTTGGTCTGGACGATATAAACATGAGGCAGGAGGAACTAAATGTTAGGCAAGTTAGATGCTCCATTATGTTTTCAGAGCCCCTCTTATGAAATAAAATCCCACTCGCCAGGAGTTTCGTATCTCAGGATGTGCTTGCTGCCAGGCCGCAGTATTGGTTTCCTGATTTTTTTTTGTTTTGTTCGACTTACAAAAATGATTTTAACTGTTCCTTTTGGTCGGAATGACTGAGGAGTCGTCTCAAGGGTGCTTGATGCAGTGAGGTAGTTCTGCGCTGGTATGTGATACCGTGTGATTAACAAACTCCAGAGCACACAGAAAGCTGGGCTCACGTCAGGTTATTAAGTGCGGTTCCCTACCCAAGACCATGTGCTGCCTCGCTGATATGGTGGTGCTGCAGGGGAATCTATACATACATAGTCATATATACATACATATGCACATATGCATCGCACATATGTATACATGTGTATATAAAAGCAAGACAATCATTGCTTTCTTCGTGAGCAGCTGCAGCCAGCCCACTAACGGACGTGCCGAAGCAGAGGCTGGCCGCACAGGCCCTGCGTTCGTTTTCACAGATGGCACTGCAGACAGGTTGGTAATGGAAAAGGAAGTCGTGTACGTGAGCTATTCGGAGGGGGTGGCCGGCAGGGGGACAGCCCAGCACAGTACTTTCCTGTGTAATTGACTGTGTGAGCTATTGAAGAAGCCGGCTTCCCATGAAGGATCTCAGTTATTACAAAATTACATCATGATCGTTAAGGAAACTCCTAAGTCCAAGTTGTCTTTTTGAAATAACGTTATTAAAACTTTCAAAATCAGCTGAGATTTTCCTGTCTGCACAGTCCCCCTGTAATGAAATCATCCGCTCGGGGTTGGTTTTGACCCGTCGCGCTCGCAGAGTTCTTATTTAGAGACACGTCTTCCATTCGAACAGTGGCATGGCTGCTAGGCCCTTATGTTAACAATTGGAACTGGAAAGGTATGTTAAATACCTACGATTTTATGTGTCCCAAGGAAATATAAAGTTGAATAAAAATGAGATAATATTTTTAAAGAATTTTTTTATAGATTCAAAAGTTAAATGAAGTTCAAGTTCATTTCCCTTAACCACCCCCCCCCATATTTAAAAGTCCTAGAAGGTGATATGCTACAGGAAGTATTCCCAATATCATCTTGTCAAGTGTTTAGTGGGTTGTATCTTTGGTAACAGGGCCACTTGTTGACGCCTTTGCAGTCTCTTAACATGCTTCTTAACTTGTTTTGAACTTCAGTATATTTAACTCTATATTTCCATAAGGTTTCTGTTGTTGTTTAAGTGGAAAAAAGCAGCAGTTACCATCTTTCTGCTGAGCGGACTACAGGCTGTGCTTTAGCATCCAGGCCTCTCAACTTGTGAGAAGTGTTGAGATGAAGTATATTTTGGTCTTTGCTGTTCTGTAATGAAATGGAAACTATGCCCCACGTGAAGTGTCCAAGTCAACTCCATAGGTGGATGAAGAACATATATTTTTATATATAATAATGGGGGGGAATGTTTTAGGGGAAGCATAAATATATTCACATGATCTCAGTCTGAGGATTTTGGTAAAATACCTCGTCTTTGAGATTGGCAGTATTTTATCTTGAATAATGATGATATCACACATTTCAAAAGGTCTCTGTCAGGGAAAATACAAATCTGTAAAGTAAATTTAGTAAATTGTTACCTGCACATACGTATTTATAGAACTTGTCGAAACCCCAGTGCCATTTTTACTGCCGCATGTCTATCCAAGGCAAATGTAAAAGCAGAGAGATCCTAGCTCGCAGCTGCCCTCCCCTGCAACTGGCATTAGTAGGGGCTAAGTCAATGGTGTCACTAATTTCTGTTTTTCAGCAGAGGTTTATTTCACATACATTTTTTTCTTTCTTTCTTGAGATGGCTGGATCAAAACATGTGTCCTGTGCCCACCCTGCTCCCCAACCACTGCTTCTCCATCAGCCAAACACTGTGTTCCTCTGGCTATGACTGTGTCTGTCTACCTCAAAACAGATCGTTGCCATATCTGATCAAGGATGAGTCATTTCTTTCTGGTACCTCAAAACTTACTTAATTTTGATCAGCTGTAGTAGGGTAGTTTGAAGAGATAAGGGTCCTTCAAAGCCAAGCTATGGTGAAATATTTTTGGTAAAAATTCCCCAATCGCCTCTTTAGTAATAGGGCCTGAAACATGGTTAAGAACTGTGGCCCTGAAGCGAGAGAGACCTGGGTTAGCATCTTAGCCCTACTATTTAGCAATTGAAGAATGTTTCTAAGCTTCAGTTTTCTCATCTGTAAAGTGGAAGGAATAATGATAATAATAATGATAATAATAATAATACCTGTCTCTTAGGATCATTTTGAAGATGTCAGATAATGAAACTAAGCCTAGAGTATATTATCCTACACATAATAACTACTTGGTAAATATTAGATGTGTGTTAGTTATTATTAAGACAGAGACACAAAGTACTCAAACAAGAAAATTGTACCAGATCATTGATTCATAAATGGTGTTTAGAATACAGTCCTGTTTTTCCCAGATTTAGAGACTAGGATGTATTTTTGACACTAGCTAAGTCAAAGAATCATTCTCAGCATTTTACCTCATCAAACATAAGTGGGACAATAATATCTGATAACTCACTTTGAACCTAAATTAGAATAATATATGTGAGGGGTTCTTAAATTTGGGATCCATGGGCACTCAGATCCATTCAAAATCTTTGGATACATTTTGTAAAGGACATTCTTTTCAACAGCCTGACATTGCTTGAAAAGTATTTTACATATTTTTCCTGGGAGAGGGTCATAAATGTTATCAAAAGATGTTATGACTCCCAAGAATGTTTCTTAATTTCTCCATTAAGAAATCATTAGTATATATGTAAATAAATGCCTTGAGGATGGTAATATTTCATGTACCAGTTATCTGTTAGCTGATATGAAAAGAATTACGGATTATTATTTGGTGTTTTCTGTTTTTCAGAATAACCATCATCATTATTATCTATCATAAGGGCAACCCTTTTAAAAAAAAATAACTTATCTGTCTCTTGAATTAAGTGTTTAGAAGTTAAGCCCTTTGGGCTTTAGGCTTTTACTAAAACAAGTCTCTACTTTATCACCAAGATTTTTATTTTTTATAATGTGAAGAATTCCCGTAATAAATATGTTTACAAAGTATGTTGTTTAAATAAAATGTGCAATAAATTTATTAGAACAGAATCAAGATCTTGTATTCCCATGCTGAAGTTTTCTTAGGAGGTACTAAAATTGTTTAACTGTGCTTCCAAAAAGCTTTTTTCTTTCCTTTTTAGTGTCAGGTTTTGGCACAGGCATAAAAGAAAGTCCCCGTAGAGCAACTCTCCAACCATTGTTATATCTGAAGGTGAAAATGGATCCATGGTGGCAGAAATTGAATCAGTAAGAGACTTGAGTAGTTCTTTTGACAATAATGACTTTCACGTGGAATGAAAAGAGACAGTGCAGACGTAAATTTTCAACCATATTTTTAGCTGTCCAGATATGTAGTGCTGTAAAGGCAGAGCATTATTATAGAAACAGTATGGATTAGAACTCCAAAGTTCTGTGTTTTTCTACTCCTGTCTGTTACGGAATCTGTGTATGACATTGTATGCTTGGTTTGCTCCTTACCAAATATATGGGACAAGTGAAAAGAATGGAGATGTGATTCTTTAGACCTGTAATGGGACTTTATCTTTGTGACAAATTTCTAAGTTCTGCAGATTTGAAGAATCCATATGAATAATTTAAAAGTATAAGATAACTGTGAAATCTTGATTTTCCGGTGTCCTACTCCAAGAGTCACCAATTACATCTCAGAAGAAATGGAGCTAATAGCGTCTTTAGCACACTAGCATTTCCTGGCAACTCTTGTGTGGTGACGTGTCAGTGGAATAAGTCTCAGGCACATTTGTACCTGGGTACAACGTATGATTACTAGAGCATGTATTGCCTCATGTCCTGGAACAGAAGTTGTTCCATTGCTCCTAGCCAGGGATGTCAGTTTTGTTTACACTGGTCTCCATTATCATTGCTGATGTGTTGAGGAAGTGAATTTAATAATCAGGGTAAACAGGTTTTGTTTCCAAGCTCTGAGATAGGTGATTATGAGATGGGTGCTTGGCTGAACCTTGGAGAGTCTCTTTAGTCGTCTGGCAAGAAATCTGAGGGCAAAGAGGGCTGTTTCAAGTCAGGCAGAGACTTGCTGTACAGCCCATTTCAACGGATTCTTCACAATTTTATTCAGAACAAAAGTCAGCCAAGATATTGGTAACTATTGTTTTCTGCTGTCAGAGTTCTTCCCCTGACTCTTGCTAAAATATCGGCCAACCTGTGCTTCTGATAAAATTCTGACTATTGATTTAAAGGCGTTCATTGCAAGCCACCGTCTATTTTCACATGTTTCTGGTGCTACTTTCTATTTATTCTTTAGGGTCTGCTGAGGTGTAGTCTAGCTGATTAATTCTATATTGAGGAAACGGGGGGGATATGGCCCTCTCTGTTTTTTAGAGGTGAATACTAGTGATAATGACTAAAATAATATTCGTCAGTTATTCGTCAGTTATTGAATGGTTTGCTATATATCTGATAGTAATCAACACATTATTTAACTCATGGCAACTGGTAGTTAACAGAACAATAGTATTGACAGGACGTTCGTACTGATGGGACTAAGCGAGTGTCAACTTGTTTCCAAAATAATTCGACTGTTACCAGTATTTGAGCACAGAGAGTGAGCCCTTTGATTATTAGATAAAACATTCAGCCTTTACATGAGATTTATTCATGGGAAACACTTTGGCTTCTTCAGAAAAGTTTCCATATAATTTACATGAATTACACTGTCAGTCTTCGTGAACAATCTCAGTTTGTGTCATGTTAACTTCACACTTAGTGTGTTTTTAGCTGATTCTACTGGAAACTCTGAGAGCACAGACCTTGTTTGTTGTATACGTCACTGTAACCCCAGCTTCTAGCACAGTGCCAGGCACATGGTGGACATTCAAGAGCTGTTCCCAGAACTGAACTGAATTACAGTTACCGCAGAAGTTTTATTGCTGCAAAATTATTCCTGAAGGTTCTGTCGTGGCCATCTGTGTGCATTTCTATAAAATGAAGTTCACAGAGGATTCTTAATTTCTGTGTTTATTAGATTATATTATCTAAAGAGTTAAAATATTTGATGTACATCCAGATTAAAAGTACACATATCAGATTTCAGATTGATTCAATTTAAAATGGCTAAGATATAAAACCATAAAAAAAATGAGTAAATAATCTTCCTATCAAGGCTTATTATATGATTACATGGTTTCAGTATGGTTCCTACTCATAGAAAATCATTTTAAAGGATCATGTCTGCAAAATTCCTTCAGCAGTGGGGGCTTTTAATATTTTGGAGATGAACATTCTTGGCTCTAAATGTTAAGCCACTTAGATGAATGATTCAATCAGATTCACTATGAATTAATCAAGCGAAATCAGTTCTTTGTTAATAATGAAATCTGAAAACCTTAAAGTGTTTGTTTCTGACTGATCTTCAAATAATAAAATAAGCAATATAAACAGCTGAACCAATTTAAAACTTAAAAAAAAAAATTTCTTTTGCTGAAAGCACATCTGGTTTTACCAGCACATATGCCATGGCTCAACCCAGAGTGACACATAAATAACTAATTTAAGTCCCTGGTAAGAAAAACTTGAGTCGGAAGTTTTGAGAAAAATCTAACGATAGTGATACCATACAGTGGTTAGCTGTGCGCCTTAAGACTGAATAATTTTTAGATAGTTATTTACTCATTATACTTCTTGGTGCTCCACAGCAGGGAAATAAATTATGTTGGATTTAAAGTGTATTTATATTAAAAGACGGGTGTGTCCATCATTTTTTATTTCAAATCAGGATTGTCCAAATTCATCACCCATTGCTGTTGTAAAAATCAGTATTGTGGTTATAATACACTTGAAATGTAGAAAGGAAACAAGAGAGCCAAAGAATTCTCAGTAATTACCACGGAAAAGCGCTTGCCGGGCCGGTCACTGGACTGGCCTCCAGATTCCCTGCAGTTCACTGCGCCTACCACCGTCCTTCCCTTTCACACAGGAAAGGAACCGGCCAACAGAAATAGCAGGGAGGCAACACAGAGGCGACCCGACAGTCGACAAACTATTAAAACTTCAAAAAAAAAAAAGTTTCTTGAATTGTTGATTCTGGGATTTTCTCTGCAGAAGTTTTCAGTTGAGGGGACTTTCATGTAGATTTGGGTTTTCAGCCGACTTTCCTTCCCTCTCCCCCTCGGTGAGCCGCAGAGAAGTGCAGGGCACGCTTGGAGAAGGTCAGAGGCAGAGGACACTGTGACTGTGTGTTGCTTGGGGGGGACAAGTGCAGCTTTCGCCCTGCCCCCGAGAACAGTAAGGACGGAGCTGACATGCCTCCCAGGGTTGCCCTAGCCACTTAGTCCCACCGTTTCCTCTCCCAGAAGGGTTCCTGTCCATATGCTGTGCTCCATCTCCCTCCACCGCAAGGTCATGCGTTTGCAAATTATTAGTAACTCTTCAAAAAGCCGGTAGGCAAAGGAAGCGCACTCGGGATAGTGTTTAACCTACACATGCACATAGAGAACCGTCAGCGATGTGTGACTGCAGTGATGTTTATAAAGGAGAGCTGGGGCTTCGTTCTACCTGACCTGGTACCCTCAGGACCTAGCAGGTGTCTGGCTTCAGCTGTTTCTCAAAAATAAGTGTGGGATGTAGGATTGGAAAATTGAATCTCTTGATTTTATTTTCTACATCATTAGCCAACTCTGCCCAACTGCAGATAAATTTGTCAATCCGAAGGGGAGCCATTTAAAAGGGAAATCATTTTTAAAAAATTTTTTCTCCCCAAAAAATAGGAGTGTCTGCCAATGATAAAAATAATACCTGGAGAGATTATTTCCAACTTTCTTAATGTTTAACTGTGCAAGACAGAGCACTGTCCTAGGTACTTATTACTTAGAATATTTGATGACTGTTAGGAGACAGGATTTCTGTCCTTTACAAACAGAGTGGAAAGGAGAAGGGCACAATATTTTAAAACTCTGTCATGCATGATAATCTGTGAATGAAATAAGGTCGTTAGTGCCTTAACAAGGCCAAACTTGTTTTGAAAAAGCAGGGCAGGGGAAACTTCTGTTCTGCTTTCCTTTGGCCACAGACTGTTTCTCTGCACTGCGCTAAGGGTGTTGGTAACTTGGAAAAGACACGCCTGACTGGATTCAGCCAGGTTGCCTTATACAGGTCAGGGCTCTCGTCACTGTGGTAGCTGAGGGCGATGTAACAGAGTTCTGTGATTCTGTGGTCACAGCTAAGGACGTTCACTTCTCCCACCTTCTCTGCTGCTTGCAGTGCCTACCAAAGCGATAAACGTGTGTAGATGGGAGGGAACTTAATGGGTGAAATATCTCACCTGCCTCCCACTCTCCACCCCCACACAAGCACACTCCTCTGGAGTTGTAGGTGTGAACACTTAGATATTTCACTCTGACTCAACTTTCCATTCTCAGAGTTGATAAGATTGACACAGATGAAATACATTTGATAATACATTTTAAGCATATCTAAAATGTCTAATAAGTAGATTAAGAAGATAAAACCAAACTATCAAAATGTTTTTCTCTTACAAAACAAATAGTTGAGTCCCCTTGACAAATGGCTAACTTATTGAGCACTTACTACAATCCCTTGTACTGTTTTAATTGCATCCATTCCCCTCCCCCCTTAATACTCACAGCAGCTCACATTTTAAAGGGAGAAATTTAAGCATTGAGAGATTAAGTAACTTGCCCAAAGTTGTACCCAGCAAAAGGCAGAAACATGTCTTGAATACAAGTAGTCTGACTCCTAAATCTGATTATGAACCTCCCGGCCACACTGACTCTGAGAAAGTGACTCCAGAGTATTCCTGATGTATTTCCAATAAGATTTGGCTTACCTAAAATATACCAGCCTTTATTGGAGCGTAAGTGCTGCTTAAAGCAACCTATGCCTGTGGAAACCAGGGCTGTAATTTCAGGATTTTCCCCCTAACTAATGGAGGGCATTTTCTTTGCAAGAGAAGTAAGCACAAAATTGGGCAAGGATTGAAACGCTCTCTGAAACCAGGATTACACCCACTTTGGCAAGCTGTGTCAAGCACCCAGGGCAGAAGGAAAGAAAAGCAGGCTGGAGTGAATTGTTGGTTACACATTCAAATTTGAGCCTCTGCCATATATGTGGGTTAGTTTCCAAATGGACATTTACATCGCCTTTATGTGAATCAAGTTGGCATTTATTTGCCAAACGCGTTAGTATTTAGAGCTAGGAAAAAGACAGCATGGCCCCGGGGAAATTTCACAATTATAACCTAACTAGGCTCCCCAGGTTACTTCAGATAAAGGAGGCCCCAGAGTGTTTGATAAACACAACCTCTAATAGTTCATTGATTTTTCAGGAAGCAGCAGTCTCTACTTTTACAGTAGGTCCCTATTGGGACTAGTGGACTGACACCTAATGTTTGCTTGTTGCTCTTACTGATGAGATCTAGAAACTTGAAATACATTCCTGGTCCCTACTTGGTGGTGGGGGGAGATTATCTTTGTGAAAAATCTAGCTTTTATTACATCACCTAAAGTAGCACAACCTGCTACACTAATGAAATCGTGTTCTTGGTTGAAAAGGGCAATTGTTAGCCTGACTTTGTGCTCACTAAAAACATTCCCCAATCTTGTTAAATTATTGCTCTCATTTCAGATTTTTATAGCTGTGCAGCTTACCGGCCCTCATTTCTTTACGTTTCATTCATTTTCCTTGTATTGATGATTAATGGAGGATGTCGAATGTTAGAGTGAGCAGGCATCAGCAATTGCAAGATCATAATTAGTTTAGCTGACGAGGGCCTCTGATAGCACTTGCATCTGGATGGAAAAATTACCCTATAGGGAACTGGCTGCTCACCAGGTCTTTTTAGTGATACATTGTGAAACACCCGATGAATCAAATGCCCTTTCAATGCCAAGAAAGTGTTCCAGTCTTGAAGCCAAAATTATGTCTGCAGAAAGCTTTCCATTTGAAATGTATCAGAGTACAATTATAACCATTGTATTTTCTTGGCAGAGATACCACTCGTCTACAGTATGGACTCAAGTTAAATAAATTGCCTAAATTTTATGAATCCCTGAAATTTTGACTTTACACTGCTCTTAATTTTAAATTTATAACAAAATTGGGTTGCAGCAAGACTTTTTTCCACTCCTTATCTAACGTGCATATTTTATCATTAAGGGCTTTGCTTCGTAGAGAAGGGAGGGCCGAGCTGCAATTCAGGCTGCCTTTTTTTGCAGCAAGAGAATTCCATTTCCTGCCTGTTAGTATTTGCGCCTACAAACACAGCCTGACTTTTGTTTCAGCGAGAGGTTTAATGGAATCATTACTTGATAGCAAGAATGGAACAATCAATACTAATTATCTACTTTTAAGTATCCTTAGATTATTTTTGAATCTGGCGATAACAGAACTCGGCCCACTAAACATCAATTTGTGTTCGGAAATGCTTGTGATTTCCAAGACTGGGTCAAGTAAAATAATTAAATCGCCATCGATGGGACTGTGTGGTCTGGCTTAAGCAGGCTCCTCATCAGGGTTCTCATTACTTCTAGTTGCCTGAAGTTTTCTGCCGGTTCTCCCAGCTTTGGGAAATAGAGGGTGTCCTCTTTCAGGTTTTACGATGACAAACCAAAGAGCTGAACTGAGCGTCTTACATTCTCGTGAACTTATATCACATGAATGACACAGAGTGAGACGCAGGCCGGGAATCATTTTAAGTGGCGTACGCGGTGCTTCACTCCAAGCTTGACTGGATTTTAGAGCTCAGGTGGCATGCGCCGCTCCTTTGCCAAAGTGTATTAAACCCCTTACCACGTTCTGCCTCCTGACTTTTGTTCTGACGCTTTTCAAAGGTATATTTTCAGGTTCGGCCTCTAGGAGCCATCATTAAGGGCACAAAACCCAAAGTTCAAAAAGTGACAGCGGCTTCTGTGAGAAGCCTTTGGTGTGGCCCACACCTCATCCATCACTGTAGGGTTAATTATAATGAAAATCAGCGGGGCCTATTAAGCACAATTGAACCTGACCTCATTACGGGCAGTGTGGTTTTCTACTGTCATTGTTGCCGGCCCGAGACAAAGCTCCCGGCTCGATTTGGTCCAACTCCAGTGACCATGTGACTCACCTCTGACCTTGTGTTTTTTTTCCCTGTTTCAGAGGCGTAGAGGCTCGGGTGTTTTTTGTGCCAATTGCTTGACCACAAAGACCTCTCTCTGGCGAAAGAATGCAAATGGCGGATATGTGTGCAACGCGTGTGGCCTGTACCAGAAGCTCCACTCGGTAAGAACCTGTCAGCCTGCCGGGAAACGCCTGAGCGAGCGCCTGCGGTGCGGTGCGGTGCGGTGCGGGCCCTCCCTGGCTCGCGGTGCCCGGCCCGCAGTCCCACGCCTGTGACTTGGGGGGAGAGGGCCGTAGGCGCTCTGGGGAGATGCCTCCGAGATCCTTAGTAACGCTTTCTGCTCCTTTTGGTACAAAAAGGGGAAAAGGATCGATTTCTGGGCATTTCACCTAACAGGCACTTGAGCGAATGGCTGTCTGAATTGGCCGAACTTCATTTAGGTAGAAAGACAACCTCCTTAAAAGTTCAAAAAATACATAAGAAGTTATTTTTTTTAAAGAGGACTCTCCCATGGCCAGTGTACAATAGAGAGCAGAGAAAGAAAGCTCATTTTCCTGTTTACCTTTGCAAATTTGCAAGTGTCATCTTGGCTGCTTTGGGGGCTGGAGGTGGCACCTTGAAAAGAGCGGCTCTGAGCTGGAACCCGAAAATGCCAGGTGACTGCAGCACATTGGGTGCATAGTTAGGTGAGGCATCCGGGCCCGAACAGCACACATCCCTGTAGCTAAGGTGCAAGTGGTGCTTTGTGTTTTAAGATCTCTAGCTGGCTTCTTTCTGTGGTACCGGAGGACTTCCAGTAATTCCTTTCCAGTTTTTAGCTAGAGTCCTATAACAAAATTGAGACTTACAGATTCCCCCATCTGTATATGCGTTTGACTTCTTGAAGGATTTTTTTTTTCTAGTTCGGAAAGTTTATCTGCTGACAAGAGCTGCCTTTAAAAATAGGAAGCCTCTATTTAGTAAACAGAAGTCTTTTTCCCTGTGCCTTTTTCATTTTGTTTGGCATTTTACTGTGGCTCTTAGCAGAGCCAGTGGTAGGTTACAGCAGGGGATATGATTTTAGACAAAATGTCCTCATCAGTGGACCATTGGAAGCCCTCTTTAAAAAATAGATGCTGCCAACTATACTAATTAGTGGTAAACTGTGAAAACCTTAGCATGTAGCTAAGAGAAAGGTTTTTCCCACCACCTTACTTTTTTTGAACCTTCACCGTTTAATGAGTACTGACATTAATGATTTTAATTGAACTCTGGCCAATCATAGGCCAGGAATTAATTAAGCTGCTGCCTTCCAGCTTATGATCACTTAACTGTGATATAAACTAAACTCTTCTTTTTACAGTTCCTTTTATATTCATCTCTCCAGAGGTGAGATGTGTTCAGTTTCGAGTTTTTCTAAATCAGGAACTTAAATACATAAAGGTGATGCTCACATTTCACGTAAAGACTGCCACAAAAGTTGTGAAAGTTTAAGAAAGGCATTAATGCAAAATGTCTGGCTTCTTTATAAGATAGAGATTAAGTGCTGCATATTTTCAGAATACAAATATGAAATGCTGAAGAAAATAAATGAACATAGCATATCCAAGGGATGTGTCATTTTTATTCTGAAACCAATAATTGAATTGTCAATAACACGTCTGTTATCTTTCTTCCCTTCAAAATACCTTCACGACACGAGAAATACTCCAAAAAGGATTTATATTTATGCTTTATTTAATATGTAAAAGACACTCTCTTGCATTAAGATTCATCCTTTCTAGGAAAAATTCACAAATTACATACTGTATAGATTCATATTTCATGTGGAAATTAGTTCCTGATTTCAGTAAGCTTTTAGAAAAATTAGATTTTAGCCTATTAAAGGTTCATCTAAATTTTTAATCTGTAAATAGGCATTAATTTATTAAACTTATTCTTTTGATTTTTGTAAATCAAAGTTAGAGCTCTTAAGTTTTTATAATAGTCTTATCTATGGATTTCAGTCATAAAATATACATACCTGTTGAACATATCCATAAATACCAATCATATAATGCTTAAGCCAGATATAATACTCAAGCTGAGTAAAAGGCAGCTTTCAATTTAAGTACAGAGAAGTAGGGTTAGAATGAGAGATCGGATACAAATATTTGAACCAAGGCTACAAATGAATTTATATTTTCAACATAAAACAAATGCTTCACCTGTCAACAAGTACCATCTTCCCTACTGAATATAAAATGTTATTCAAGGGAGAGAAATAAAATTGAGAGGTTGAAAAAAAACTTCCAGTGATACGGCTTTGATTACTTGAAATCATGATTCTGCCAGTTTGATTTTTTGTGTACTCTGATATTTAATACTTTATATTCACATTTGCAGTTATTTAGAATGTATGTATTAGTCAGCTCTGGCTGTGATAACAGAACACCACAGATGGGGTGGTTTAAACAACAGAAATATATTTTCCCACAGTTCTGGAGGCTGGGAGTCAGACCTAATGCCACATGGCTGGGTTCTGGTGCAAGCTCTCTCCCTGGCTTACAGAAGGCCACTTCCTCACTGCGTCCTGTTTAACCTGATTTAACACCTAAAGACCGTGCACTTTCCAGATACAGTCACGTAGTGGTTAGAGATTCCACACGTGAATTTGGGGAGGCACACAATTCAGTCGGTAGCAATGCATAAGTTTTGCACAGCTTTTATCAAAACCTGTCTCCCATGTTACGATGTTGACATCTTAGTGCATGACTCAGAAGTTGAGAAATATTTCAGAAGAATCACATTTCTTCAAGGAACTTTCTACATGGTTTTATCGCTAAATGATGCAATTCCAAAATTCATTGAGTTTGGAAAGCCGTTTGTAAGTAGATGAAAGTTTTCATTCCTCCCTGCAAAGATGGCCATGATTTAATTAGGCTAAGAAGAAAAAAAGAAAAAAAAAAGCACTTTGGTTTCTTCCTGCGGCCCTGCTTAGGGCAAAAGGAGGAGATTTAGTAAATCTGTACGGTAAAGCCTATCCTTGCTTTGAACTTAGGCATGGTTTCTGTCTGCGAGGAATTGTTAATGCATTTTAATGTATTTTTGTGTTTTCCTTTTATGTACTGTGTGTGCGCCCCCTGCAGACCCCCAGGCCTTTAAACATCATTAAACAAAACAACGGTGAGCAGATCATTAGGAGAAGAACCAGAAAGCGCCTCAACCCCGAAGCCCTCCCGGCCGAGCAGCTCGGCAAGCAGCAGAGGGCCGGCGGCGAGGAGCAGCTCAACGGGAGCCCCCTGGAGAGGAGGCCGGAGGACCACCTGCCCGAGAGCCACCAGAGAGAGATCCCGCTGCCCAGCCTGAGTAAATACGAAGCCCAGAGCTCCTTGACTAAAAGCCATTCAGCGCCGCAGCCAGTCCTGGTCAGCCAGACTCTGGACATTCACAAAAGGATGCAGCCTTTGCACATTCAGATAAAAAGTCCTCAGGAAAGCACTGGAGACCCAGGAAACAGCTCCTCCGTATCTGAAGGGAAAGGAAGCTCTGAGAGAGGCAGTCCCATAGAAAAGTACATGAGACCTGCAAAGCACCCAAATTATTCACCGCCGGGCAGCCCTATTGAGAAGTACCAGTACCCCCTTTTTGGACTCCCCTTTGTACATAATGACTTCCAGAGTGAAGCTGATTGGCTGCGGTTCTGGAGTAAATATAAGGTCTCCGTTCCTGGGAATCCGCACTACTTGAGTCATGTGCCTGGCCTACCAAATCCTTGCCAAAACTATGTGCCTTATCCCACCTTCAATCTGCCTCCTCATTTCTCAGCTGTTGGATCAGACAATGACATTCCTCTAGATTTGGCGATCAAGCATTCCAGACCTGGGCCAACTGCAAACGGTGCCTCCAAGGAGAAAACGAAGGCACCGTCAAGTGTAAAAAATGAAGGTCCCTTGAATGTAGTAAAAACAGAGAAAGTCGATAGAAGTACTCAAGATGAACTTTCAACAAAATGTGTGCACTGTGGCATTGTCTTTCTGGATGAAGTGATGTATGCCTTGCATATGAGTTGCCATGGTGACAGTGGACCTTTCCAGTGCAGCATATGCCAGCATCTTTGCACGGACAAATATGACTTCACAACTCATATCCAGAGAGGCCTGCATAGGAACAATGCACAAGCAGAAAAAAATGGAAAACCTAAAGAGTAAAACCTTAGCACTTAGCACAATTAAATAGAAATAGGTTTTCTTGATGGGAATTCAATAGCTTGTAATGTCTTATGAAGACCTATTAAAAAAAAAAATACTTCATAGAGCCTGCCTTATCCAACATGAAATTCCCTTCTCTTATTATTCTTTCTTTTGATGAGTAGGTTACCAAGATTAAAAAGTGAGACAAATGGTCAGTGAGAAGAAAAAAAAGGGGGGGGACAAGATGGTAACTAGTCACGTTCTAGAACCTAGTAACTCAAAACCGTCTTGGTGAATGTGTACGGTGGCAACGATCCATGAGAAGTTTCACCAGACTATAATTATTATGTTTGTAAAGAAAGAGATCAAAGCTGTCTACAATTTGAAAGGGTTTACATACCATGAGTCTAAAGCAGTATTGGGCTGGCCTTTGGCCCATTTGTTCAAAAACCCATAAAATGTTGCCTAAATTTAGAAATATCATGATATCCTAGGCAGAGGAGGAGAAACCTAATCTCCAGGGCAGTGAAAGGAAAATGGTGCCCTCTTACATCAGTCTCCTCTCGTTGACCACGTTTCAGATTTAGACCTAGAAATGTGAGCTGTGGTTAGGCTTGGTGAGGGATCGGCAAGAATGTGACAGATGGTGGCACAATGTTTTTGGCCTGCCCTGCCTGTATATACACATGCACACCCTCTCTGATACTTCTGTCCTTTAGATGTTCGAATACTCCTTTCGAAAGTAGTCCTTTTGTTCGCAATTTAGGTTCATTTTGTCCAAATATATATGCATTTTTTAAAACCAATGTCCTCAGTGCTTATGTAGTAATTTTATTTTAGCCAGATATTTCTTTCTTGTATGCGATAAACCAGTGTGGATTTGTTTTTGAAGCCTCCTCTTGGTCACTAATCTCACTTGGCACATGATAACTAAAGGGATCCCCTCAGTTCAAAAGACTAGATGGATGCAAAAGTTCAGACCATGGGCTTAATTTGTTTAGAACACATGGTATTTCTCCACAAGGTAACCTGCTGTATTTATTTATTTTCTTTTGGTTAAATGTAATTTCCAAACTTTGTGGTCAGGCAGCGTCTAAAGTTACGTTACCACAGACTGACGGTGTGAGTACCAATCAATCCCTTCATTAGAGTTATGCAGGTTTAGTTAAGTAGCATTAAATAGGATTCTTAGAAGTATGTCTTCATATTTCCTTTAATACTTAAGGCTTTGTAAAACTATCCATGAAGGGAACGCTCCTCAGCATAACTGCTCAGGGAAATAGGGCTAAATAACTGAACATTAAATAATTGGTTAAAGGTGCTGTTAGTCGAGCCTCAATGCTTGCTACAAGGATGTATGTACAAGGACTGACTTTAATAATTTGCATTATATTGTCCCAACCAGTAGTTTATTTTTTGCCACGGAGATGTAGAAGATATTACAAGCTACTGGATGCACTGTCAGATTAACTTATTTCATTAAAGAAGTTGGGAGAACAAATAGGAAAAAAAAAACTTATTTTTCTAGTAAATATTAATGTATTACATTTCAAATAATGGTGCCTGACATATTGAATAATTATTTTCTACAGTGTACGTATGCAACAAAGATATTCCATCATGCATTAGAGTCAGTTCTGGCTCTGCCTAGCTGTTTACATTTGCAAATGTAGCAAACAAGGTAATGAAGCAACTATTTCTATTGCGGTAGATATCTTTTTGTGTGTGTGTGTGTGTGTGTATGTGTGTGTGCGCATTAAAATTGTAAACGGTAACATGAAACAAATGAAAGTTCTTGATATAATGGTATGGAAAACAAGAAGGAAATGAAAATATTTTTATGCCTACTTAGGAAAAAAAAGGGTAGTACTATTCATTCCAAGTACTTTTTTTTTTTTTTTTAATTTTTAAGCTCTTAACTCACATTGTTATGCTTAAAATGATAAACATATATCCTCTTTTTATTGCTTTGTCGATGTTTCAGATGAAACATTTCAGAAGTTATTTTGATGAGCGCTGCTGGACTCCGCAGCACTGATGTTTTTATTGCCTTCTGTAGTCGCGTTTGCACTCCGTTTTTTACATTAACTCGCAGTTGCTTCGTATCGTTGCGTTTCGTTGCGTTTCGTTGCATTTTGGGTTTCCCTTTTTCACAGCGCCAGGCCTTCGGTTCTTACCGCTGGATGGCAGGTGGAGCTCAGCCAGCTCGTGACCGTTGTAGGGAATGAGGTTACGCGTGTCTTCCTGATGTCCTGTTGTCGTTTCCATTCTCGCATTTTCGTTTTCATGTAAAAAGAGAGAGACAGAGACGGAGAGAAAGAAATCAGGACTAAGCCTTCTGCTTCAGCTTCATTGGTAAAGGGCTCTATTCTGATCTCACCTGTCGCGTGGCTCTGACATTCACAGACACTGAAATAGAGGTGGGACGAGGCGCCTCGGCCTTCAGGCGACGCGATGTGATGTATCTTTCTTAGGAATTGAATGAACGCATCTCCAGTGTACAGGCAGACTTGAGAGGTGGCAAGTAAAGATCTGAAAAGGAGATTTCCCAAACCATAACCCAGTATTTAGTTTTCTTAGTGAAAAGACTGGTAGCAAAGTGCTCTCTGGCGAACCTCCAGCAACATTCTGTGTGGACTGCTCAAATCAGCAAAATACCAGCAGTTTGGTTAAGTTTGGCAATATTTACAGGTATGGCTTTTGGGGTAAAACAGCTCCATCAGCCGTTTCTTCAGTATGTCAGACACAAATAGGTTCTTCACTTTTGGCATGTACGCCTCTTTATTTTCATGTGATCTTTTTTTCCTTAGACTTGGTAGTAATGTTTAGCATTGGAAAATACATATCACTATTCTTGGAATATTTATGATCAATCTACTTTCGGTAGAATATTCTTGAATAGCATCGACATGCTAGATCCTATTTCTTTATTATTGATTATTTTATTTTCATTTTTGGTTTTGTCGTGATACATATTTCGATGGAGAAGAGGGTGGGCTTTTCTAAAATGATGAAAATCTATCGTGACACTAAAATACCCCTAATTTTTTGATTTCTGAAAGCCTTTGTTCCATCTTTCAAAATATACAACAAAAAATGATTAGTTGTTACTTTATTTGGTTTTTACTTTATTTGGTTTTAAGATGTCATTTTGTCTTACGTGGTGATTTTTAAATGAGCTATTTAGGTACTTAATTTTTTTTTTTTGAGGACTTTCAAGATGATTTAGGAATTTCCCCTCTTGGAAAAGGCTTCCCTTATGATGAAAACTATATGCCAGCTAAAATTGTATGCCATTTAAAAACTAAGTCTCTTAAAATTCCTTGTCTCTATTCCGAATGACCTTTGGATCAAACTTCAGGCCAGGACCAGCTCATACATTTTCACTCTCCCTTTCCTCACCCTTTCTCCCTTCATCTCTCACCCACAGACTCATAATGTTGTTGGGGATAAAAAACCATAAAGAGCCGGCCCACCTCACAAGGTTGTGGATTGAGAGACACTACACGACTCTTAAGTGATGAGAAAATGATGGAGCTCTAAACGTTCACACGTTAACTCTGTAGTTCGAAAGGGAAAGAGTGTGCCCTTCTTTCCACGTGACATATTGAGATGTTCTTTAAAAAAAAAATCAGCTTTGAAGTTAGTGATGTTTTGTTCTAAACTGTTCTCTTTTAGTAAAGGTAGATTTTAGAAAACAAGCATGGGGATTCTTTTCTAAGATAATATTAATAATAAGAAAAAAGTGATTATCATTAACAGCTCTTTGTGGAAGCCTGTGGTAGCACATTATGGTTGCACATGTGCACATAATCTATTATGATCCAATGCAAATACAGCTCCAAAAATATTAAATGTATATATATATATTGAAATGCCTGAGGATAGACGGTTTTCTTAATAAATGGAAGAGTATGGATACTGCTATCAAAAGAATGATTAGCCTCCTGCTGTGTGGCTGCAAAACATCACAAGGTGACTTGTCCTGAGACCTCTGGACTGCCTGCCTGTTTAGTGAACAGTAACCCAACTTGGAGGGGGAATGTCTGTCACCCATCGGTGGAAGCGTGGAGCAGAGAAGCTGGTCTTGAGCTTCTGGGCTGTATGCCAGCCTTTTGCCTAAAGTTTACATGAGCTCACAGCTTCCTGTCTTTAGGTTGAGGGCCATGGCAGAAAACGCAAGACATCTTTGGTGAACAAGTAGGTAAAAGCTTGCCCTCCTAGATCACAGGAGGAAACCGAGGAATTGAAATCCAACCTGAACATGGAACTAAATACGCTAACCAAAGGTAGGTACTCGTAGGTGGGATTCTGTCAGCAGACATCTGTCCATTGAAAGGATAGAAAGACCTTGAAGGGCTGCGTTGTTTTCCCAAAGAAAGACTTGGCCAAGGGCAGAAGGCACGGCTTCTTTGAAGAGCGCTTCCTTTTGGTTTTCCGATTACTCTTCCATAGACAGTGGACTCATGTGTTCCTGGTAGCGGTGCAATGGTTTAGAAAGTACCCACGGTTATTTGCAGTAATTAGGACCTCCGGAAGATGCTAGGGCAGAAGCGTGCGAGTCAGGGATGAAGGAAATGTGAAATTCAGCGTTGACCCGCACGCGGGAACTGGAGCGTCTATGCTCACGTGCTGTTCTCTGGAAGGAAAGGTAGAGCTGAGCTTCGCTCCGTCCTGCACCAGGGAAGAGCAAGGGTAACTGTACCTGCAAATAACGTGTAGCCTTCCTCGGAGAAAATGGTCCTTCAAGATCCAGAAGTCCCAAAACTGTATTCTGATTTTACCCCTGGTTGTCTTTTCATTATATGACCTGCAGCAAATCACTTTTTCTTTTTGTGCCTCAGGTTCCTCACCTGTAAAATGGAAAAAATATATTAATAATAATAATATTAATAATAATAATAATGGTAATGTAGTACTTGTTTGTAAAGCACTTTGAGATCCTTGGTTGAAAGGCACCATGGGAGTGCCAAGTATTATTATATGGCCAAGGGGCTTATTTAAACTCTCAGTTCCCAAGGGCCAGGAAAGTTTGGGGTCATTTGTGTTAGAGATGAGCTGTAAATACCATAACTAGACAGCCTATAGTGTTGGCTATGAAGAGGCAAAACTATTACAAGGCTGATAAAACTATAGTTTTTTAATGGCTACCAAGGCAGATATCACAATAAGAAATGCCAAATTCCTTAGGGTGGACAATTGGACCACATGGATAAGTTGGGGGGTGGGATGGGAGTGGGAAACATCTCAAAATGCCAATGTAAAATTAACTTACAGCAATATTCACCAGCAGAAAATGTCTTTCATATGGAATGATTTCATGTTGCTAAGAAAAAATTCAATTTGTAGTCCTGATTTGAATATTAGAATGTTGGCTATAATAGTTCTGTTCTTACAACACATGGAATTTTTCTTTTGTTTTATTTAATTTTGTTTTCATAGTGCATGTTCATTTCTACTCACAAACATGTTCTTGGTGTATTTCTTATGCAAACAATCTTCAGGCAGCAAAGATGTCTGTTACATCTAAACTTGAATAATAAAGTTTTACCACCAGTTATACATAATGGCGTTGGTATGGTTTATATGGATTCACTTTCATCTATGTCGTGATAGGAAATACACACCATTGTAACATATAGACAGGCTCTGATGAGTTGAGATGGTGAAGTCAAATAACCATTTAAAAAATATGACTAAGATTGGAAAAGCCTGGCTTCTCTCAACTTGTTTTGTTTTGCTTTGCTTTTTTCCCCCTTATAACCAGTCAATCTCTTATTGATAGATTTTGTGTAAAAAAAATTATACTAGTTTCTTTAGGAAGATTAACAATAAAACTTGTGTTTATTTCAAAAACATTTATTGAGTATCAAGTATTGAGTGTTGAGTACTGGGTAATGATTGTTACAATATGTAAAAACTCCAGCTATTGAAGTTGAACCTCGATTCAATTCAGTATACCCGTATGGATATGATGTGAAGACCCTGATAAGTCATTTCAAGAAGTTTATATTACTATATCACATGCCTTGTTGGTTTGCTTAAAATGAAATTAATCAGAGGAGGGTTCCTGAAGGATTATTATGAAAGAGGGAAGAGGCAGAAGAAATCTAGATAGGAAGACCTGAGAAGACCTCACCCAAGTGTTTTTTAACCAGCAAGAAAAACAAAAAGTTCAGGACATAACGTATATAAATAACTCATGGCTTCAGAATATTTGTAAAATTTCAAACGAATTAGTATCGACCCTCCTCCCACAACCTTCACTTCTCATTTTTGTGAACCTAAATGAACAAATCCTGTCCTTATTTTTTCTAGCTCTTTCTCTTCTCCCTTGTTTTGCAGAGGGGAGGCTTTGAGGGCCTTCCATATGGTAATAAGCTTGTTTCAAAGCTGGAGGCAACATTCTGTAGATAAAAGTGTAATAATAACAATGTGATGAATTTTTTTCCTTATATAGACTCTAATTCTTGTATCAGGGACCACTTTTTAGATAAAGTTGAATATACTCTGTTCTCACCCTGGACTGTCAGCATCCCATTTAAGGGGAAATATGAGACCATCAGCTATTGACCATTGACCGTTGTTGAGGGGAGAGGAGCGAGCTGGCACTGTCACCTCTCCTCACCTTTTGCTCTCCCACTGAGGGTGGAGCAGGATTCAGAAACTCAGCTGTACAGAGGAGCGGCGCGAAGCCTGTGTGGGTGAGGGCCCTGGGTGGAGCCTTCGGGGGGTGGAGGGCTGTGCAAAGGAAGCCTTTCTTTGGCTGGAAGGCTATTGCCAAGCTGACTTGTGTTCCCAGATTTTCAGTTTTCAAGAAAAATGGGACAAAGGGAATTTTATATGGAATCTAATTTTTAATGTCAGTGACTGCCTCAAAAAAAAAAAAAAATACTGCAAGCCAAACAAAACACTTGTTCAGGATAAATTCCACCCGTAGACGGGCCGACTGTGACCCCTGGACCTGGAACAATAGTGAACTCTGGTAACTGGCAGGGAGGAAACTGGGCAAAGGGCTGAGGTTAGCTGTGGTTCCTCTGGGTTTTGTCTCGGGTCCCAGTGCGTCTCTGGCTCTGCCAGAAGGTCCGAAAGCCCTGTGGCAGCACCACCTGCCTGATTCTTTCGGGGCCAAATTTGCTTCAGACGAAAAACCATTTACACACAGTAGAAATAGGCCCAATTTTTTGAACACCCTGCTAATTACTTTTTACTGTTGTTCCCCATCTTTGTAACCCCAAGTACAAGTTTTCTTTTTTTAACACACTGGTATGAGCAAAAGATATCTGAAAAACTATTAAAAGTTGCAAAAAATGTTCAGTCACGCCCAAGATGTCCTTATATCCATCTCCATGTCATATTTTAGAGTGAAACTAATGGGTAGAAAAGTAAAGCGTAACAGGTGGGAAGGGAGGGGCTTTTCATGTTATAGTTGGTCGTTTTAATAAAGAATCTTTTAAAATAGAAGTAAGTTTTATAATGACAATTAATTGCTAGTTTTATAATACTCGTCAATATGTTCAGGATGGCAGCAATCTGAAAGTCACCTTTCATAAGTACTGCAGTATTTGTATAGAATATATTACATGAGGTAACAACCCATTCTCCCAACTTCCTGCTCAATAACAGTGATGAACAATTAACAAATGCTAACTTTTTTCTTTGGGTATGCAGTAGAGACTGAAATAGCCAGGGTTATTAGAGAGAGAAATATAACAGAAATTTTTAATTATTTCAATACATGGTGAATTTCCCTGTTAAAACTGCATAAGCACTAAACTGTAAGCAATTTCCCAGGAATATTTATGAACTGAAATCCCACTAATACATCACAGACTTCTTAGAATATGTACCACCACTTATATGAAAGCAATGTCTGCCCTCATCTTGTCTAAACATCAGTCATTTTTTTGTGTATAATATACAACCAACAGTATTTTCATCCAAGTTTCCATTTCCTTGCATATTTTCTTTCTACATAGCATCTATTATTACCCAAGGAATTGACGTGTCCTACAAAGCTCAATTTGATATCATGATGATGGGTTTTGCTCCTATAATTTTATTTATTACAGTTGCCTTGATTTTTTTTCTCTGGAGAAATTATCACTGCCATTATTTTGTTCTTGGTGGTGACACACAGCACAAGCCCAGGCTTTGTGCATTTATTCAACTATACAAATTGAGTCTTTACTATGTGCCGGGCACTATTCCAGGTGTTTGGACTATCTTAATGAAAGAAAGCAGGCCCAAACTCCTGTTATTGAGAAGGGAGAGAGACAATATACATATGCAATAAACAAATATATGAGTAACATTTCTTGTTAGAAGATGATAAATGCTTTGGAGAAGAAATAAAGCAGAGTTAAGGGGAAAATAGGTGTCATACTAAATAGGCTAAACAGTGAAGTGTTCATTTGGGCCCAGACTTGAAGGAAGGACTGGCAGAGTGAACAACTGGTGCAAAAGCCCTAAGGTGAGAGAGTGTTCGTGGTAAGTTTGAGAAACAGCAAGGAGGCAATGTGGCTGGGACATGGTAAACCAGGGGAAGAGTGTTGAGAAATTCACTCAGACTAAAGCATGGAGGTGAGAGGAAACCAGATCGTGTAGGACATTATAGGCCCTTTCAAGGATTGTGTCTTTGTCTGGAGTGGGGAAGTATTTTAGTGTTTTGAGCAAAGGAGGGTTATTTGATTTATGTTTTAATGGGACCATTCTCTTCTGTGTTTGGAATAAATCAAAAGAGGTGATAGAAGGGTAGAAGCAAGGAAACCAGGTTGGGAATGAACTTAGCAATCTCTACAAGAGGTGAGAGGAGCAGAGAAGCAGTTAAAATTCCAGAGATCATTTTGAAAATACAGTAAACTAGATGACCTGAATATAGGGTGAGAGAGAGAAGAGTCGAAAATTAAGATTTTTGCTCCGAGCAACTAGCAAAAGAGATCGAATGGATCAGGTTTGGAGTGGGGAAGCAATGGAGTTAAATTTCGGAAAGCTACATTTAAGATCCAAATAGGTCAAGTAGACTTTTAGAACTATGTGTCAGGAGTTGGGAGTTGGATAACATTAACATATAGACTATTTAAAATCATGAGACTAGCTAAGAAAATCTACGGAGTGCAGGTTAGAGAAGAAAATACTCCCAGTATTTGAAATCCGGGAAATGAGGAGACATGAGCAACAGAAACCAAGGATGAAGGAAGGGCCTGTGAGGTAGAAGGAAAACCAAGAGAGTAAGATATCATGGAAACCAAGGAAAACAAAATTGTGTCATGAAGGAGAGAGGGATTGACCTTAGAGCATGCTGCTGATAGGTCAAGTAGGGTAAATACAGAGGATTGGTCATTAGCTTTAGCAACATGAAGGTCACCGGCAGGGTGGGCTATACAATTTATGGGACCCGGAGAAAACTGAACATTCAGGACCCCCTTGTCCAAACACTATGAATTTCAGGATGGAGTTCAGTGCCCTGTGTAGCTGCACAGATTGCATGCCCACGAAGCCGGCCTGGTCCACAGTGCCTTGACCAGAGCAGTTTCATTGGTGAGATGTGGAAGCCTGTTGGAATAAATGTAAGAGAGAATAAGAGGAGAGATTTGGAAAACTAACTATAGAAACAATTTGAGGAGCTTTGCTGTAAAGGGATCAGAAAAAAGGGGTGATTATTGGCACAAGGTGTTGAGTCAACAGCATTTTCATTCCGTTTTGTTTTCCGAATGTGAGAAATCACATGCTGCTTTGCAATGGAGGAGGCTGGCAGAGGGAGGGCCTTCATTCATCTTAAAAGAGAGGCGAGGAAATAGCTGGGGTGATGTTTTTTAATAGGTGAGTAGGTGAAAGGAAATAGGATTGTATGCCCAAGGGAGAGGTGACTAGAAATGAATAGTTCACATTCAGTTGCAGTTGGCAAAGCAGACTGTGTAGACACAGATGTTGGTACATGTGTGGATGCAATGGCAGAGTCCCCGAAAGCTCTATTCTCTGGATGAGATGTTTTTTCTTGAGGCACTGCTGTTTTGCTTATTACTCCATTCAGAACTCTCCTAAGCACTCCATCAGAGATGAGACTACGATTTACACATTAAATAAGCCAACATGGTTTTGTTATATCTCAGGGCATTTGGGTATTTGGATAAAGTCAGAAAACTCACTTGACTGAAGATGGTATTTGAATCTCCCTTTAAAAATTGCTTCTGCAAAAACCTGCCCCAATGTACTCACTTTGTTTAGTCAGTTCAAAAATATTTTTTCTCATTTTCTTAACTATTAAAGACTATTTTTTAAAAGACAGCATGCACTTTGCTATGCTAATATGGAGCACCACAGGAAGTAGCTTTCTTAGTTTCTCTTAGTAGGATGTTACACATTCCTGAAGATCCATCCAATAAAATGCAGGATTTTACTAACTTTTCCTTGTGAATGTGATTGCTTTTTTTGAGTGAATAAATTCATGTTTGTTGAGTACTGATTCTGGGCTCAAAACTATGCGAGAGTAGTAATAGACAGAGTTAAAATTTGGAGCAAACTCAGTTTTTCCACAAATGTACAGTTGATTAAGCTATAAGGTTGCTTAATTATAAATCTTTTCTCATTTCAAAATATTTTCTAAGCCTTTAGTTGTTGCATTTCATTTCATTATTCATTTTAATACCCTTAACAAATAATATTTCCATTATCTTAATAAAATTTTATTAATATTTTAGGAGAAACATCTATTATTTCCACTATGACTTTCAAAAATGAGCTCAGCTATTCAGTGAAAGGCTTTGGTTATTTGTTAACAGTACAACTTCTAAGTAACTACTTAGTCAACCGGATAACTTCTAAGAAAATAAGAAACAATATCTTGCCTTAGATATCTAATAAAATCAAAATCAAAACTGAAAATCCAAATGAAGTGAACTTCAGTGACCTACAGACATTTTAGAGAATGAAATTGCTTTAGTTTTCCTGCAGCGTATTGCTCTTTAACTTGTAATCCAGCAATTAGCCCGAGATATTTTATCAATGTTTTTGTTTTGTTTTTGTTTTTGCCAACAGCAGCTGTCTTGCTCTGTAATCCAGCAATCGCACTTCCTACATGCATGCAAGTCGCCTCACAGGCAGTGACAATTGTGTACCCTCATTGAAAAACACAATTAAAGTAGGTTGCCAAATACTCTGACGTTACTGACAGATGATGGCAATTAGGACTTCAGCATTCTCAAATTCAGTGGGGAATATTTTTCTCTGAATTGCTTGCAGTTTGCCCTGATTTCCTGGACAGTCTCATATTTAAAGACTTCAGTGAAGCTTTCCTGGATATCTTTGGTGGAAGTTGTCCACAGCAAAAGCATGGGGAAGCCTTTCTCATTTGATGCCTTTCAAACACTATATGGCCTTACCAGCATCTGAATGTCCCAGAGGAAAGAGATTATCATTTGCTTTTGAAGATGTTGGATTCTTGGTGATGCCCAGTTTTCTTTGTCACGTTAAACATTGTTTCACAAAACTAAAGTTTGGCACAAGTGAAACTTCTAGGAGCATTTTCTTTGATTCAAATCAAAGACCTTAACATCTTGACAAATTCTTAGTAGATATATTTTCATTTCAATTAAGGTTAACGATGAACACATCATTTTAACAAGGCACACTCCACACTGTCCCTTTCCCATTTACTCCAGACTCTCAAGTATGGGAGCCACTAAAATGTCCTTTCAGCCTTCCTGCCCTCAACCACTTTAACTTCAGAAACAAGGTAAAGCGCTTTAGAATTAGCAAGATTTGTCCTTTTTAAGACAAGCCCCAATATGCAGCTCTGTTGATAGTTAACTCAGTTATAGAATGTTCTCTTACAGGGAAATACATTTTTAATATTTCTTAAAGGTACAAACTCCCAGAGAAAAGAGTAGTGTCTGTGGGCACACAGTACTGTCCATGATGATTTTAGACTATTGATCATTTTAAGATTAAATAAGAAAATATAAATCAACATTTTTAGAAACATTAATACTTTGGATTATGTTTTACATTTATTTCATCTGAAAGGAAGACATGAACTATAACAACAACTAAGCTACAACCTTAAAAGCTTTTTAACATGCTAATTTCTATTTTGGGGACAATTTTTATGAAACCGTTGGAAAAGTTTTATAAACAGTTCCCATAATTTCAAAAACTTGAACGTTTAGGATCCAGTCAGCCACCAAAGAAATTCTTTATTTTCCTTTTTTAAAACTATTATCTTTCCCCTAAAGGCATATTTATTTACTGTGTTTATTAATAGAAATACATGGTAATACTTTGCATTTGGGCAGGTCAGTTTACACATAATTAGCCTTTTACCACTTACCAAACATGCAAAGTTTATAAAAGCAGACAAGCAGGGCAATCTACACAATCTTACTGTAAGCCAAAAAGCCAAGGCTGGCTGGCTCTTTAGGGCTTTAGTCCAGATTCTTTCATGCAAAGAATTGAACTCCACACCTAGGTACCTGTTAATTGTCCCTTTCCCATGATGACTAAAGCAATTTAGCCTTACCCACAAACATTTCCAGAAATTGGATCTTTATGCATGGTATTCCATGACAATGGGTTTGGTGGTAAATAAAATAGCTAAATCATTATTTCATTTTTAGATTGTCAAAACAGCTCTCAAAGTGATACAAACAGCCATGGCCAGTGTGCCTCGGTTTGCTGGGAATCATCCTGTGCACCAAAAGGTTGCTGGTTCAATTCCTAGTCAGGGCATATGCCCAAGTTTCACTCTCGATCCACAGGAGGGGCATGCAGGAGGCAGCCAATCGATGTTTTGCTCTCACATAGATGTTTCTCTCTCCCTCTCCCTTCCTCTCTCTCTAAAAGTCAATAAAAAATCTTTTTAAAAAAATGATACAAACCACAAAATATCTAATTCTTACAGAGACAGTGAGCACATGCAAAAGTTTTAATTCCTTAAAGAGAGAAGCAGCAATATGACAAAGCTGGTTCAAACAAAGCTATGGAAGACTGAAAAATAAACGCTGAAATAAGATAGCTAAAGAAAGATCCCTACTTCTAGCTTATGATCAGTTATAAGAAATCCCATAAGGGAAAAAATACAAAGATAAAAACTAGAGTATTGAAAGTAAATTTATGGGGAAACAAAAATAGGTATTTTTTATGTTTTGAAGTGAGTGATGTCTCATAAAAGTGTCACAGAAGACTAAAATTCAGGCAGAACTTTTCTGTTCTTGCTCAATATTTTATGAATCACTATAACTTCCTTCTTTTCCAAAGCATCAAGGAGTGTACCCAAAATTCCCCTTTGGGCCAGAGGATGTTTTTGGTATTTCCCTTAGGAAATTACAACAAAATAATTCCCACCCACTACTATTTATACCTATCTCTGCCAGTCTAGCCATTGTTTTCTTAATAAGGGACTGATGCTACAGATGCCAATGACACAGTTTCTTCTCCAACTACTTGCCTTTGGTCTATTTCAGGAAATTTTTTATATCTACCAGAAGAGGGCAGGGAAGGGAAGAGCAGGTAAAATACATTTGGATGACTTTGTTGCGTAAGATTAGAAAAGACCCAGCGCATTTCTTCTTTTAGTAATTGTGGGCATTGGATCAACATTGTTTGATTAAAAGGAGTCACTTGTTAATGGCCCTGAAAATGTGTACTAAAGGTTTTAACAACAGCAGAAAGTAATATTTAGGAAGTTTGGAGGGATTAAAAGCTTTTGGAATTGCTTTCCATTTTTTCAATTTTGTTTTTCTTTTTATTGAATGCATTGGGGTCACACCGGTTAACAAAATTATACAGGTTTCAGGTGCGCAGTTCTAGAACACATCGTCTGTACATGGTGTTGTGTGCTCGCCACCCCAAGCCAAGCCTCCACCCATCCTCATTTACCCCCCATACCCTCTTCTACCTCTCCCATCCCCTCCCCCCCAAATCACAACACGGTTGTCCATGTCCATGAGTTTTTTCTCTCTTTTTCTCTCAATCCCTCCGCTCCCCCAGCACTCCCCCCCCCCCAGCTGTCAGCCTGCTCTCTGTCTATGAGCCTGTCTCTATTTTGCTTTTTAGTTCACTTTGTCCTTTCTTCAATTTATTATCTACAGGAATTCTTTTAAACAGAATAGTCACTGAATAAATACTTATTGATTTAACCATGAAGAGTCAAGAACTGGGAATGTCAGCGACAATCTGTATCACTAAAATGCACCCTTGAGGAACTGCCAAGCCCAAGTTTGCTCTTGACATCCGTTTCCGGGCCTTACAAGTCAGCTACGTCAGAATCGATGCAAGCGCTCTAATGTGCCTCCACCAACTTTTTTTTGTTGAGGCAATAGGCATACTTTTTAAACAACAGGTCACCCTGCACTTCCTCTGGAGTCTGAAGGCTGATAGCAACCTTCCACCTTTATTCAATTGGGAAAATTTGCTATTTGTCAGTTTTTCAACTTAATAATTTCCTCTATCTTCCACCCAAAATTTATTCAGTTTCGTTGAAAAAGATTTATTGACCATCTGTATTGTGGTAGATATATATATTCTCTTATAATGTGCTATGTAAGTGGATAACCCCAACATACTAAAAACCTGGGAGCCATCCTAGCTATCTCCCTTTACTAACCGCACGTCCAATTTTTGAACAAGCCATGCTCATTTTACCTACTGAGCAGCTGTCTTATCTGTCACCTCCTCTGCATCTCTGCCCCAGTTAAGGCACCTGCCTCCTGGGTCAGGCCATCCGCAGTCCTGTACCTGAACACAGCTCCCACACAGCTGCCGGGTGACCTCCATAAAAGGCAGAGCTGACCTTGTAGTTCACCTGCTTTTAGACCTGCTTAGTTTACAGAATAAAACACAAGGCGTTTTGCATTGGAACGCCTTCCCTGTTCGGCCCTCATTGGTCTTGATGGCTCCTCACATATTACTCCCTAGTAAAACTGTACTGGTTCTAACTTCACAAACACATCAAGGACTTCGCAAGTCGACGTCATGACCTGTAATGTTGCCCCGATGGCAGGGCTCCCCCCACACTTTTTTGCTATCTTTCTCACGACTGAACTGTCAAGACTCAGATCAGAAATGATCTGCAGCACCACTTCCCTGAGCAGCGCGCTGCAAACTGCCCTCCTCGGGGCTCCCTGGCCCACGCCTGGTTTTTCACTCCCGTCGTTAGGGTGGTCCGCCTCCTTCCAGGAGAGCTGCACTGGCAACGTGGCTGGTATGACTGGGCAACTGACTGTTTCATTTTACTTTATTAAAATTAAATCGCCGCACGTGGTTGCTTCTCTTCTATAGGGCGGTGCGGCACTAGCCTCTTCCCAAAAGGGGTTTCATGCTATATGATCAACCGTAGAGAAAATAGCACCAGCAGCTTCACATCCTTTCTTGACCTTTGTTTCTATGCTAAAAAGCTCAGCAATTAATTATAAGCACTTTATATGTATTAATGTCAGAAGCATCAAAAAGGGGTCTTTTTTTAAACGACATCATCCTTACTAATTTCTCAAATAATTTACTTTGGCAAATATACTGAAGCCACTCTGTATTATAATAACAAGCCCCTGCCTCTGCAGTCAGCTGGAGCATGCTTTCCTTCACGGGCCTTTTTAACCACTGTGAAAAATTGATTACACTTCATTTGATCTCAGGTTTACAGGCTCAGCGCATTCATGTATTTCTGGACATTATTGGTGGTTTTCTAAAACAAGGAGAGAGAGCAAAAGCTGTGAATAATTTTCAAACTTCAACCTTAATTTCAATATTTTTAAATTTAACTGACAAGGTAATTATCCCAGAAATTGTCCTAACTAAATGATTTGTGAAACTATGATTGTCCCATTAAAATGACAGAGTGCTCAATCAGGAGAGAAAATGGTTCTCTGAGGTTTGGCCTATTAAACAGGTTCTTTATATTATTAGCCGCTTCGCCCTTTGAGTATGTGCAGCTGTGTGCTTCTGCGTGCGGTGCGTGAGAAAAAAGTGTCACAGCCAGGAGGTGGCGAATGTCAATGCAGAGCTGTGAAGCAGAGGGTGGAGGGAAGCTTCCGCGGCAGGTTGTCTGCCTGGGATCCCACAGGCCTCCGTCACCCTGGCGGTGTGACGGAAACAGGGCACACGCCCGCTCTCCACCCCAGATCCCTCATCTCTAAATGGGGCTGCTAATTTGACCTGTCATGCTGATCTGGATTGTGCTACGGTAAAAACCCCACGCATCTGAATTTTATAAAGCAGCAGAGGGTTATTTCTTGCTGACACTGCATGCTCCTGTCAGATCAGCTGGGCCTCTGCTTCACACCAAACTCAAGGACCCAGGTAGACACAGCAGTCATATCTGAAACATGGCAGTCACCAGGCCAGAGGGGAAAGAGCTCAGAAAGTTTGTCTCCAGCAAGTGCGCTCACCTAGAGGTGACCCACATCACTTCCCCTCATAAATCACTGGCCAGATGTAGCTCCAAGGTCTTACCGTGTGCACAAGAAGGGGACTGTACTACCCAGTGACAAGGCACTAATTATCACCGGAATAATTATACCTATCTCATATACTAAAGTTATTTTACACAAATTACTTAGAACAGGACCTGAAGTGGGTTATTATTATTAACTAAGAGAGGAGCGAATGCATGAAGTGTGAAATTAGATGATTCCAATTTCATGTCAAGCTAAATGATTTTAGGACTCCAAGTCTGCTAAAACCAGCTAATCAGTGTGGGGAAAGATGCTAGAGAGAGGTAATCCAGAGGGTTATGACTTGACTTCCGTCAGTGTAATCGATTTTAGTAGGGTACTTTGATTATAGTTTCTTTGTGCAAAACAATGGTCATTTTTTAATTCATTTGTACATTCAACAAGTATAAATAGGCACTGTGCTGAGTGCTGGAGGTGCAGCAGTGAGCAAAACAGAAACAGTCTCTGCCTTCCTGGGAGATTCGATGTTAAATATAATACAGGCAAATCAACACTTAGGATTGTAGTAAATGCTAAAGAGAAGTTCTACAGAGGTGATAGAATTAATAATAAGTATTTGGGAATTTAACAAGTCTTTTATTTATTTATTAATTTATATATTTATTTACTTATTTTCTGGAGCTGCCCAACTTCCAGATAGCATGGGCTTGGACACTGAGCAGTGCAGGGGGACCGCCCCGAATATTCTAGAGTACACAAGGCTTCCAGGGGCTGAACCAGGAAAGAGGAAATCTCTGTAATGATCGAATTTGACTTTCTCAATCCCTGGCTATTCAGGGAGCGTATACGGCGTGGATACTCTGGACAAAGGGATGATTCGGGGCCAGAGTAGGACAGAACCAGAGCAAGACAACACAGGTTTCATCACACTATTCAGAATGGTGCACAATTTAAATTTATGGATTGTTACTTTCTGGGATTTTCCACTTAATATTTTCAGAGTGCAGTTGATCACAGGCAACTGAAACCCAAGAAAGCAAAACCATGGATGGGAGGGGGGCTGCTGTGTTAGCAGTGTTTCATAGCCTTTTTTATATTTTTGATGCCCTAAGAAGTCTTTTTGAATATTTTTTTTCTAATTCCTGCTACCTCATAAAAGTCTAACACCACAGTTATATATCTGTTTTTTTCCAGCGACATTTGGAGGGCCACGACATTGTAATAGCTATGGGTGTTCATCCCCCAGTATTCAATGTTCACTACTTTGGGGGCAGTATTGTCCCTCACCACCCCAAAAGGGAGATGGAGATGGAATCACTACATTGAAGATAAAGGGTGGAAGACAAATGGCTTAGGGGTGTGACTCAATTCATTAGACTTTTTCTAAATAGGCCAAAACCTGCAGAGTGACAGTAACTCAGAACTGTAAAATCAATGGTACCATTATTTATTGCACTATATGTACATATATAGCCATACATACATTCTATGGATGCTCTTTCAGTGTCCTTTTAGATGTTGTTAGGTGAAACAACCCAGACAATGCTTGAAAACTGTCTCAAAGGTGATTTTGGTTAACAAAACGTGTAGACCACAAGAAATCCTTCTGTTAGCACAGCTTTGCTTTGTCTTCTCCCAGTTTCAGCCCTCTCCCAACACAACGCTGGACCATAATTCATTTTATCAACAAATATGAATGCGCATTTATTATGTGTAAAAATGAAGACACTCCAGTTTTCACTTCTGTAGATAACAATGCAGTGAATGTCTGTATATATAAAATTTTAGTGCATCCATTTCCATGTTAGCGTAGACTTTAACACAATTCCAGTTGAAATTACCACATAAAAAGGGATAACTATCTATTTAACAGAATTAATTCGTACATGGGCAGTCTTTGTGATATCCCACATTTTCCAGCAAATATGATAGGCTTGTATAATGGGTGAAGGTGGTCTAAAGGACAAACTTTCAGTTATAAATAAATCCTGAATGGCATGGTGACTATAGTTAACAATACTGTATTGTATATTTGCAAGTTGCTAAGAGAGTAGATCTTAGAAGTTATCATCACAAGAAAAGAAATTGTAACTATGTGTGGTGATGAATATTAACTAAATTTATTCTGGTAATCATTTCATAATATATGCATATATCAAATTCTTACGTCACACCTAAAACTAATACAATGTTATATGTCAATTACAGCTCAATTTAAAGAAAAGAAAAAATACAGGTTTTGTTTTTTCTTTTCTTATTTGTTAAACTATCATTCCTTTTTTTTCATGATGAAAAAATATGTGATTATTTTGCTTGGAGATCAGGAACTATCTAGTCAAAAAACATCTCCTTATATCAAATTTCTTGATAAATGTGCATTCTGGTGTCATGGGTTGGTGGCAGTGAACAGTAAATTATATATGATTGTAAAAACAACTGCCACTTGTAAAAGGTTCCAGAAAGCTCTTTCTGCAGGAACACAGACATAAAATATCTTACATTGATACAAGGACTTTCTATTACAAAAAGCTTGAATTTTTAGGAAAACTACAGGTGCAGAAAGATCACATGTAACATCTCTGAGAAGCTGGGCGAGACAAAATCTGTTGCTTAGAATCATAAGGGGAAAACGTGGAACTGGGAGAAGATCTAGAGGACAGTTTACACTGCTTGTTCCACCTCCCCTGTGAATTTAACCCATTGTGAAAAGTCACAATGGGCCAAATGTTGGGAAAGCATCAGTTTTATCATCTAAAGAACAAACTTCACTGTTCATCCTATGTGGAAGGAAAATGGCTTAGGCCTAAAAGGAAATTCTGACATTTGCTTCCCCTTGAGTTAAAATCACTTGCACAATAAATAAGAGACTTCCCTGTATTACCTACCCAGCCAGAGGAGGAGATACTGGAACAGAGATGGAGGAGACCTGGTTAATCGATGACAAAAGGCCTTTCATGTTTTGTGTAGCACAGTGGTTCTCAAAGTGTGGTCCAAGGACCGTAAGGTCAGCATTATTGTTGGAAATGCAAATGCTTGGGCCCTGTCCCCAAACTACTGAATCAGAAATTCTAGTCAAGAGGCCCAGCAATCGGTTTTATCCAAGTCTTCCAAAGGATTCTGGTACCTATTAGGGTTTGAGAGATGCTGGTCTACACAGAGAAGGTGGAAATACAGAACACCTGTGGGCCCGGACACAGAAAGCCAACCCCGCTTCCTGTGCCTGGGAAACATTACCCACACCCGGGACTTGTCCCCTTGGATGTCAGGTTCTCACCAATGAGATGACTCTCTGCTTGATGGAGGAAAGCAGAAAGGAGCTCACGTCTCTAGAGGCCCAAGAGAAAGCCGAGAAGAGGAAAATTACTCCAACTGGGAAGGAATTAGCTGTTTCTCTGTACCTGCGGTAAACCCAGGCCCCTGCCCGTCGGTAAGATGGGAACCACTAAAGGAGGGAGGCCCCCTGTTGTGTGGCCTTTCCTTCCCTTCAGGCCTCTTTGACCAGGATTCTGAAAAATGCATGATCATTTATGGTTGTTATAGTGTTATATTTAAAAACTAAACAGCCCTGGCCGGGTGGCCCAGTTGGTGGGCGCGTCATTCATGCGTGAAAGGCTGCCAGTTTGGTTTGCGGGCAGGGCACATTCCTAGGCTGAATGTTCGATCCCGGGCGGGGCATGTACCGGCGGCAACTAATCAGTGTTTCTCTCTCTCATTGATGTTTCCCTCTCTCTCCCTTCCTCTCTCTCTAAAATCAATATCCTCAGATGAGCATTAAAAAAAGTAAAACTAAACAAAGTAGGGCTTTCTCTTGTAGTCTCTTCTAAAGCTTGCTCAAATATCTAAAAAAAACTTTAAAAATTGCTAAGTCTTCAAAGTTTAGTATAAAGGTATTTTTTTTGCCAGTGAGTATCAAAGAGAGAGAGAGAGAGGAAAGAAAGGAAGGAAGGGAAAAAGACAAGGTTAAAGGTATACTGATTCTAAATACGTAAGAGAAACTAGAAGGCAGGGATAGGAAAGGAAGAGCCTACATAAATAAATATAGACATGAAAATTTAATGACAAGCATTTAAGCCAATATTTGCACAGCACTTCTTTATCAAATATTTAAGTATTAACATCTTAATAAAATGAATACGAGCTCATTCTGTGGTAAAAGATGAGTTACTAAAGGACGGTTAAGAAAAAAAAACTATGAAATTAAAATTAACCCCAAAGGTGGTTGTTTTTTATTTTTAAAAAAATAATGCTTTTGTTCTGTTCCATTAGGTGATAATAGGAATACTGTTGTGTGTGTGTGTGTGTTTATGTGTATAGTATACTGAAATAAGTTTAAAAGTACTAAGTTAAGCAAAGTGAAACAGCTTCCTTTTCTGCGGACCTCCTCAGAGGCTTTAGATATGCTAATATGCGCTTGAAGTTTCCAAGGTAGGAGATGCAGCATTTCTCAAAACTTGTTTCACTGTGAAATCCTTATTGTTTTACACATCTGCCGGCTCTGATCAAAACCAGTTTAGGAAATGTTGACTCATCTTTGCTAATTCTTAGTAGATGTTTATGTCTTTTCAGACTAGTTTATATTATATGGAAATTGCACCATTCCCCTGATCACTTGAATTCCCAATTGAATAATACAGTTACTCGCTAAATAACTGAGAATCAAGTATAAATTTTACACAACTGACCCATCTGTTATCACATCTGGATTTTAAGCTTTACTTATATCTTCCCTTCTTCGCTTTTTGTTTTCAGAGTATATGAAACCGATTTTGCATTCCAGTTTGACAAACGGTTATTAAATTCTCACAGTAGATCCTGAAGTTCAAATGGGGGTAAGCGTAGGTCGACGGAACACAATAATGAAACACATAGCTTAACCGTGGCTCGATGCAGAACCAGTGCTGAAAAACACTTTACACTCTATCTCATGTAGAAAAAGATATTGTATTTGAAACTTCACCATCTTCTCTTAAAGCAGAATAATTTTTTTAAAAAAAATATGTAAAAGATCTGTAAAGGTGTTTTTTTCCCCCCTATACTTCTTTTTTTCACTTTATCCCCTTTATGCAGGTAGTGAATGTGTTGCCTAAGGAAGGAAAGCAATATGTCAGAAAGTTGGAAAAAGAATGTTTTCAGGGCTTTTGGTTTCCAAATATGTCAATCCATTAAGGAGATTGTGCTCGATGCCTTTGGAGCGAGCAAGAGGATGACTTTTTCTGCCCTTAGACAGAAGAGAGACGGGGCAGAGACACTGAGAGGCAGAACATCAGAGGAACCTGGAGGGACGAATCCTGTACCTGGGAGCGCAGTGGAGTCTGGGGCGCCGCTGAGACCTCAGAAGGCTTGGGGCTGTGGGAGGTATAGGGAAGGGGCCATTTGAACAGTTTCTTGGATATCTTCATATTCTAGCAGGGCTGGAGGGCAGCGGTGTTATTGTAGAGCCAGCAGAAGATATCTTCAAAAACTGGTGATCTGCAGATCTTAGGAGCTTTCAGACTTCTCCCAGTCAAACGCCCCAAAACTTAGAAGCCTAAGGAAAACAGAAACTAAAAAAATAAACTAAGTTTCTACTTTGCCAGCGAAATGGGAATTCATATTAAATTGTCAGTCCCTCCAAAAAAGATTTTGTCTGATTTTGTAGACTGAAATTCATAACTATTATACATGACAGAAACTTCTTGGTACCAGCTCAATTTAATTCTAGCCAATAGGCAAGATTTAATGACTAAAACAATATGCTATATTCCCCTATAATCTATGAAGGGGTTTTTAAAAATTGTATATTAAGAAAGCTAGGGAAGCCCAGCCGGCATGGCTCAGCGGTTGAGCATCGACCTAGAATCCAGGAGATCGCAGTTCGATTCCCAGTCAGGGCACAGGCCCGGGTTGCGGGCTCCATCCCCAGTTGCGGGCGTGCAGGAGGCAGCCGATCAGTGACTCTCATCATCGTTGATGTTTCTCTCTCCCTCTCCCTCCCTCTCTCTGAAATCAATAAAGATATACTTAAAAAATAAAAAAAGAAAAAAGAAAAGAAAAGAAAGTTAGGGAAGAAACTTTTGCTATATACTTATGTCATATTTCAAGTGTGATAGATCATTTTCTCTGCCATTTTTAGGGTGTTAAAGGTGAGAAAAATTCCATTTTCAAAAGAAGTCATGCAAGTCAACACAGAATGCTCATGTTGCAAAGAGCAGGATAGATGGGCCCCAAGATCATAGCTCCTGGTCTCTTAAACGACTTACTTAACCCTTTCTCTGCAACATAAATTCTAAAAACTCAGAGTAGTATGGGTTTAATGGATAAAAATAAATCAAAAGAGTAAGTTAAAATAAGATCACTATGCTTTCCAAGTAATAGTGATACTGCTATAATAATCTGGTGTTATTTAACAGGCAAGGAGTGGAAGGGGAGACCAAAAGACATAGGCATGCTATTTACACAGCTTTTCCAAAAAGCTGCATTTAACATTCTCCAAGTCTATTCCCCACTGATTGATGGGGGAAAGGACTAGACAAAGACAATTTTTTGTTTGTTTGTTTTTTAAATATATCTTTACTGATTTCAGAGAGAGGAAGGGGGAGGGAGAGAGAGATAGAAACATCAATGATGAGAGTCATTGATCGGCTGCCTCCTGCATGTCCCCAACTGGGGATCAAGCCTGCAACCCCGGGCATGTGCCCTGACCGGGAATCGAACCCCCATCTCCTGGATCCTAGGTTGATGCTCAACCACTGAGCCACGCCCGGCCAGGCCAGAGAGAGATTTTTGAGGTGGAATTGTCCCAGTTGGGCATGAATAAGTGTTTCTAGTGGAGAAGGGGATTTAAATTGTTCTTTAAGTTTCTGATCTTAACTGAAAGAACAGAGAGCAGACAGCCCAAGAAAGAAGAAAAGAAGGGAAACTTGGGCCTGAATATATGATTTGCCTTGGTCAGGCTGGTCCCAGAGAAAACACCAGGCAAAGCAGAGTCACCTGGATTGTGGTAGACATGATACACCCCACTGGAATTTGGGTGCTGATTGATACCTCTGCACACTCTAGTCTATCCTCAGTAGACCCTGTTCTCTTTTTCAATAATAATATTTATTTTTTTAATGTAAAAATATTTTCCTTTTTAATCATTATACACTTGTTTTAAAATATTTAAACAATATAGGCATTTATAAAATAAATTAATACCTTTTTATCTCTCCCCTACAAACCTACTTTCGCCTCCAGAGGTGACCTCTGATAACACTTTCACGCACTTTCGTAAATGGATTTATGTACATGTAATACACATGTAAATGTAAACAGATAATTTTAATCATACTATGATGTCCATCTATCTCTGCATTTCCTTTTTCTACATACTAATATGCCTTGGAAATAATCAAATATTAAAATAGACAACTCTTCCTTATTTGCTGAAATCTTTTCATAGTATTCTATTATGAGAATTTATCATAGTTTACTCTATCGATAGACATTTAGTTTGATTCTAGTTTTTCTGCTTAATAAACAATAGATAATGAGCATTTGCCATGCCTTTATACACACCTGAAAATATTTCTCTAGATTAGAATCCTGGAAGTAGAATTTTTGGGTCAAGGAGTAAACATATTTTAAGTTTTCATAAATACTGCCAAATCGCCCTCTGTGCAAGTCTATTTCAATTTATATTCTCATCAGTAGTGCATAAGAGTCAGATCATTTTCTTACTTTAACATTTTCTCTTTATTCCCTTTGCCCAAAGGCTCATGTTTTTGCTTTCCAGTTATCTTGAATTATGAGTTTGTGTGGGGTGTATGTGTGTGTGTGTGTGTGTGTGTGTGTGTGTGAGAAAAATGGTTGGGTAGGGTGGAGTGGGAAGATTTTAAACAATCTTCTTCTTAATCCTCAACTTTTTTGCCTTGCATTATTTGTTAATGATAATATTTCTCATCCTCTTTATTAAAAACTATAGTATTCACCATTGCCTCATTACAAAATTGTGGAGGGGTCATTATGTGCTTAATTCAATACATTCTCATATTTTAATCTCTTCAAGAGCATTATGGAGATTTTCAGATAGAGTGTGCGGCTATTGAATAGAGTGTTCCTTTTCCATATTAGAAGGCCAAGTCTTTCAGGCATACATTCATAGAGCTCCAGTCAAGCTCACCTTATTTTGATGTCTAATAGGTAGGGGACAGATTGAGCTCAGTCATTGGAAATCTCTACTGATATTCAGAAATCCTATAATAAAGGTTCTGTCCTGTTCCAAACATGAGGGTTGAACTGGAATTTTACTAAACTGACTTTTAATTGCAAAATATTCATTGCTCAAATTTATTAGCCATAGAGTTCCAGGCTTCTAAACTGGGTTGTCTTCCTTCCTCAAAACAATCCCTCAGAGCCAGTGTTTCCCCAGCTATTTTACTCCTGGCTGCGTGGCTTAAGGATTGTCTGTCAAGGCTGAATTTGATGAGGACCGACAGTGGGTTAACCTGAGTTGCAAGTTCTGCACTGCTCCCTTTATCATGTATAGCTGAGGTTTAAAAAAGAGAGAGAGATCTTGTTCTTTGAACTATATTTATTTAGCCAAGTAGTTTTATCCTGGGTTGGAAAACCAAGAGAAACTGTATCATCCCCATGTACAATCATGATCAGAGCCACCGCTAACAGCTTTCCTATTGAACCATGCGTGTCCTTCCTTAACTTTTTCTTTGCCGTGCCCCAAGGATTTTTCAGAGCCTGACACCACAGATGGTTTGGAGATTATGTCTAACCACCGGCTGATCTATCCAGGCTGTTCCTACTTTTTAAATGGTTAACTGAGACCAGTGTAAGCGTCTCATTTATCAGTCTTTTCTCAGTGAAGGGTAATTTTTCCTCTATTTTCAAAATAGGCTCTATTCATTTGGTTGTCAAGTAGTCCTCCCTGACTATGAGCAAATGGGTTATTGATTGCCAAGCCAGCTTTCCCTTTGCACAGGAAATCACTGAGAAGGTAGGTTGGAAGCGGAGTCGCATCATCTTCGGGATCATTAGAGGCAGCGTAATATTTTGTGGCTGTCAGCCTATAGGCTTCTAGCGCGGTCGGGGGGTCATCATTCGGGGAAAACATAATGATCCCAGAATGTTGGCTGACAGGGTCCTGATCTGGGCTTTTATTATGTTCAATTTATCAGTCTCTTTGGAAAGAACGGACCATGGGACTCTTTTAAAACATTTGAAATCTTTGGATAAAAGCTCAGAGACAGGCTTTTCCTACTTCCATTAATTTTATAATCAATGATGTCAATTTGTCACTATTAATAATGTTCCCACAACCGCTTTTCTGGACTTAAAAATTGCTGGATAAACTCCTCCTCCTCTTTTTCTGATCTTGGTTTCCCTCATTCTGCTGACTATACTCAAATTTACTTTACTTTTTCCCTGACCATCAAACGTTTTTTGTTTTTTTTTATGTTCTTGGAAGACATCACAGTATAGTTTACAATACCTAGTTTAAGACAAAATTTTTGAAAGCTGATAACCTGAATTATGAATGTCTGTTTTTAACTTTCTACACTTTACCCTTGTGGTTGAGTTTTAGCTTTTTGGATTTTCTCACAAAAGCAATATGTAAGCTTGTTTCCCAGTTTTTTGAGAAATTTGTTTTACACTATCTCGTCTCTCTAATCCTGTATGCATGGTGTCTCTTGTGCCTTGTTAAAGCAAGACAAAAAATAAGCACTTTTTTTTTTTGTATGTTTATATCTGAATAAAAAAATTAGTTGGATCCTTAAAGATGGCTAAATACGGATTAATATATGATAGTGGTTTATTATAGTCTGGTGTCACAATGCCTGGGTTGGAATATTGCCTTGGCTTTGTAACTTTGGGCAAATGACTTCACCACTATGGGCTTTGGTTCCCTTCTGCATAAATAGTACTATTGATACTAATCTCCTGGAGTTATTTTAAGAATTAAATAACAGACAGTTTGCAGATTATTTAGTATAGTGCCCAACATAATAAGTGCCTGACATAGGTTATCTATAATGATAGATAATAATAGTATAATAATAATGATGTATAAAATATAATTATAATGGTACTGTTGTAAATATATATATATATAATCTTACAAGTTCCTTTGGCTAGATCTCTAGATCTGCCTCTGGGATATAAACAGGAGTAGGCTTGCAGATCACAGAGCCAAGAAGCCATACTGAATTGCAAATAGCCTCATCAGAACAAGGTGTAGATGAGAGAGAGTTGAGCTGGCATTTTAGGAGGAAGAAATGGAAATGCCAAGGAGTTAGGTGGGGAAAGGAGAGGAGCATGGCTATCGGGGAGTATGAGAAGGACAAAAGAGAAACTGAGGCAGAAGGCTGTCTGGAATCAAGAATTCAGGAAAACAAATAAGGTAAAAAGCATCCGATATCTAAACAGAGAGACAAGGAAATAGGAAAGGCGTTCTTCATGAGATAAAGAGATTGACTCTAACGTGGGCAGGCCCTAGGAAGGCTCTGGGCTGCTCTTGCCCACGCAAGACGCTTGGAGCAAGAATCAACATTTTATTCCCCCTGTCCCCGCAAAAAGCACCAAAAGGCATTAGTTAAAGTTAAATATTTTACTGAAGAGTTCGTAGAAGAGACGAAGGAGGCTGTATATCACCCAGCGTACAGCATTCATTCCAAAATTTTTCTCCACAGTCTGTTTTCCTGTCAAAGCCACCCCTCAGCTTTGGCCTCTTTGACCCTCCCGTTTTTTACACCCAGAGTTTCTAAGAGCCTTTTATCTCTGGTGGTATGTCTTTCATTCGTCCCTTCTCCATATAGAATAATTCAATTCCATCCGCTCTGTTCATCTTGTAGCCCCACGCCCATCAGTTAATACGGGAACAGCCAGCAAGGGCACAGGTGGACGCTCAGCCCTGAGCATGGGCACAACGACCGGGTCAGCCACGGGGTGAAGGCTGGTGCTTTGCATTTGCAGAGCCGCAGAGGCCAGGCGACGGCTGCGATGTGAAGCCCACGCCGGGGGCGAGGGTGGAGGAGGGAGCTGGGAAAGGCTCAGGCAGCTGGCACCTGTGCACGTGAGAACCTGTGGGGCAAAGCCGTGAGTTCTGGCGGAGGCCTCGGCAGCTGCGCTGGCCGCCGGCTTCCTCACTGGTGAGAGCTGCTGGGGCCGCGGCTGAGCAGCGAGGAGCGCCTCTCGCCCTGCATGCGGCTGCCCCCGGCCGCCCTGCTCTCCTCCCTGGCTCCCAGCCGCCTGCTTATGGCTCGGCTTTGCTGGTCTCCGGGTGAGTGAAACCGAAGCAGGTCCCGAACAGCTTTAGAAGCCGCGTTCACCGGCTGCGGCTTTCCCGGCAAGGGGAGGCCTTCCTAGCTGGGGCGTCCCCTTGGGGCCCCGAGCAGCGCTGGCCTGGGGCATGAGGCAGGTGTCATGAAGCTGCTCTTCCTTCCCTTGGTGTGTGGTTAGTCTCAGGTTTTGTGTCCCACCGTGTTGTTGAAATTTCCCAAGTGGACTCCTGAGCTCTCCCAGAGCTGTTTTTGTTCTTGGATAGCTGTCTAATTTTTTATCTCGGTAGGGGGATGGAGGCTGGAGTTTCCTACACTGCTATCGTGGTGATGGCTTCTGGAGTTTGTTTGTTAAATCAGTTTGCTCATTGTTTTATAAATAGATGAAATGCCCCATTAAAATTTAATTTATTCCACTAAGTTGACTATTTATACATTCATTACAGAAACCATAATTGGAAAAGGCTTTAAATAATCATCTACTTAGTCCAACTCACATTATTGGACAAAAATCACCCCAATAAGTACTCTTGGATGTGTTTAAGAGAAAGTATCATTTTCTAATTTATAAAGCTGTTTCTCAAGAAAAATAATTTTAAAACATAGATCCAAGTATCTCTATATTAAATATATCTTTTAAAAAAATAATGGGAATTCAAATTCTGGTACCCAGGGGAAATTTGATACGTGGATTGAATGGGTCATGAGATGGGAAGTCTGCCATCCTAAACAGGTAAAATAAAGGCTTGATAGGCACAGCATTTATAGTAAATAAACAATGTGACTTCAATGATGGTGTAGTTCTAAACCAACTAATTAATGTCCATAATAAAGTTTTTGCAATTTACTAAAATGACGTTTTCCCTGGCTTTGATGGTTTAGCATCCATTTGGTGCTTTCCTATTGACCAAACTAAGGTTTTGGGGTGAGAGAGGTGTTGGACTCATTAAGGTAGTTGCATCTGTGAGAACTCTGATGTGAATTTGCCTTGTAATCAATTTCATTAAAATAGGTATTTTCAGCATCGTTACGAAGGTCGCAAATGAAGCTTTAAATTAACCCCTATTACAATGCCACACACGGTGTGTTCTCCTTACCATTACTTTCGCTTAATCAAAAAAAGAATTTCACGTGGCTAGATCAGTTACTGACTCTCAGTGCATTAAAGAAGTCTTCTGGGAAACCTCTATTCTCGTCATTTTCTATTATTTTTCTGATAGAAAATCATTCACCCTTCAAATAGTGGAATTTAGCACTCTTTTTGAACTGAAACTCCTCCACTTGTAATTCAGATCTCTGGGAGAAATGAAAGTATTTGCAAATATTTAGCACCTGCACCTCGATCTTTCATCTTCAAAAATCTTATTTTTATTTAAGAGTAGAGTGTATGACCAAGAACAACAGTTTACAGTGTTCACTTGATTAAGCGAAAACATTCACGGAATTCGAGTGGTTCCATCTGAAACAGACAGTTGAGACTGATGCAGTGTGGAAAGGTTGTGGAATCAGAAGAATTAATGTGAAGTATATGATTTGGCGCTGGGAAGGCCTTATGAATACCATCAATTTGAGATTTTTAAAAGCATCGAAATGTGTTTACACAGCTGGATATTCCGTTTCAGCTTGATCTTTTTTCTTCATGTTTCCAGGTTATTTACAAATGTGTTTCCCTCTGCCTTTTCCTTTCTGCATTTTATTTTCCAAGTTTGAATTTTTAAAGCGGAGATAGCAACTTAATATTGTGAAATACTTTCTGGGTGTTTTGTTTGTTGCTGTATTATCAGCTTTAGGAGAAAAAGTGGCATCTGGAACTTAAATATTTTTAGATATAATCTAACAGCTTTATCTGATTGAAGAAAATAAGAATTAATTTCATCCACATTTCCATGTGGATGATTAATTTTTTGTATCTTGGATTAGCATTGACAATGTCTAAATTGTAGCAATATTCTGAAATAGCAACTCGAATATTTCTGTATTTCTTCTTTGTATATCCTGATTATTGCCAGAATTCTTTTAACTTAATCTAAAGTCATGGCAATGTAAGGCATGGAAAATGTGATGTGAATTTTAAAGATCTCTGTCCTGTCCCAGGCCCAATTGCTGGCTGTTTGATTTAGAGAAGTTATTTAACCTCTCCATGCCCCAGATTTCTGTCTTGTGAAATGGAGTGTTATTTTTCAACTGCCTTCTTCATTTAGTATCAGGAGGCCTAATGAGATAATGCGCCGGAATCGTTACCCTGAATCATCTTTTTTGGGGAAACGTAAGCTCACAGGCACAGAGACCATGCCAGCTGGATAGAGGCCTTCCTCCTCCATCTAGTTACGTGTAGAGTGAGAGCCTCCAGAAATTATTCTTGGCTGCAAAATCCAGTATGTCCAGGAAAGGGAAGGGTAAAGCTCTGAGAAATCCACCAAGGGAAGGTGCTAAAGTATAGGGGCAGACAAACGATTAGAAATTCACAAAGACCTGTATTAAAATATATTACCAGCTGTAGAAATTTGTGTTTTGTTCTCATGAATTTGTTAGAACAATGACTGATCCATAGTAGTAGCTCAATAAATATTTTTAGGGTGAATGAATTACTATGAATTGATCTCTCTGATAGGCAGGAATTCTTTCTATAATGGAACTTTATTGGACTTTTTTTTCTTGGTGCTTGAGAGGAATCTTACCATGCGATAGTATTCAAATGCAGTGTTTTACTGCAGATTTTTTGGTGTAATTGTTTTCCTATAAGTACTTGGTGTTTGTCTTTTCCAATATATTTCATATATACATACAGATTGAGGTGGTTTTCGTATATCACTGCTTTACCCCATTCTGTAGGAGATTTTCCCACTCATTTGGAGCATGAAATTCTACTTCAACAAACAAATCTCTTAGCAGGCAGGCAAATAGAATACCTTGCAGCTGGTGCTAGAGCTGAAGCTGGAGCTTTCCCTTCGGCTGAGAATAAATCTGCCTGAAAAGGTGACTGTGGACAGAGTTGGAGGGAATTTCTGTCTTTCGGCTCCTGGGGGAACATGTATTCCCTGGCACAAAGGGGAAAATCTGACTGTCTCAGGCTTCTAAATGAGATGAGTGCATTTTCCCCGTATACTAGTGGTTCCCAATCTGCTTTGGCTTGAGGCCCACCACAGTCCCAGCTTCCTGCAATGTACTTTTACTAGAATTCCCATGGCAGCTGCTATTCTAACTTAAAAAAAAAAAAAAAAAAAAAAAGCCCTCTCTCTTTCTAAAGAAAATATTAGTTAATAAATGTGTAAACTTTCCCTTGCTTGAACCCATGTGTCTGGCTGATGATCACATCATCTTTTCCACATGATAGCCTTTTCAGTGACTTCACAACCTCCCCTACATCCGTGCACTCCTGGGGTCAATTTTCCTGCACTATCATGGAATGTAACTTGATTTTTCTATGCCAATTTTGCAAGTTCATTTTTTCCTTGAGACGTGTATATGGCATGTCTGGCAGCCAATAAAGGACACAATGAAAAATTATGGGTCAAAGGCTTCTGTTTCTGGCATTACAGAGAACCAGCTATTCGGAGAACGCCCTCTCTGTATCGAACACCTAAAAAATGCTGGATTAAATCTTAAATCTTATTAAAAGCCTGGCTGAACTAGCAGTAAAGTAAAGGAAATGGTCAGAGGCCAGAAATGTCTAAGTCCAGATGTGTTCGCAAGTGCTAGATTTGACGTTTGCCTGTGAGCAGCTCTCATCACTGGTAGTTCAGCGAGTCGTAATAGGCACATTTGAGTGGAGGGCAGGGTCCACATAGAGTGGGAGACAGCAAGGCGAATCCTGAATAAAATGTGACTCCAAAGAATGACATATTAAAGAACAAAAAATCTTACCCAGCGGAAGGCCAAGGCATACTTGTCTATGACAACTTTGACTCTTGGTGTGAGAAGGGGAGAAAAAGATGTGGTTTTTTTTTTTTAAAGATCCCTAATTAGAAGTTTGCATTCACACTGATTTGCAGCTGGAATTTACACTGCTCACGTGATCCTGCCCCCATCCTGCACTGCTCATGTGAAAATGTAGCTTTTCGTGGTCCTAGGTTTATACTGGACAGTTAACGGCAGGTACATACTGGATTTTGACAATCAGAACTAACTGTTGACCATAACATAAGATGACCACCCTGTAATGCCAGGTATGGTGTAAGGAATGGAGGGCTCTGGGGGAGGAAGGAGGGCAGTAGGTGGCGGTGGCACTCAGGAGTCTCAAGTCAGTAGCTGTTTACCAGTTGGCATTGCCATATTTCATTTTTTAAATAGTTGATGTAGGGATATCAACCTTAGCCTTTCCTTAGCAAGTCACTCAACTGTTCTGAGTCTTAGCTTCCTCCCCTTCTCTGGCCTGCCTGTGTCACCGGGTTATAAAACAAAGTCTGTGAAAATGCTTTGTGAAAAGACAAGTAGCAGTCAGTGAAGGTGGGGTTGGTACCCAGTTTTGCTTCAGAGTACCAGATGATGCTTTATTGTCTGAAATAATTTAGTTAGTTCCTCAAAGTACCTAAAGTGGAGGTTTCATACGATTTTTCTCACCTGAATTTGTATTGGATGAATAGTGCTTGCCATTAAAGGAAATGTGGTGAAAGATGGTTGGTAAAGTATGCTTTAGGGAGAAATTTCACAAAAGCATGGCCCTCTCCCTGGAACAAAGCCCTCACAAGGACTGAGAAATGGGGATGAATGTCGGAGGTGTTAACCAGGAAGGTGACAAGTATAATGCTGACAGTCTTGAGGGGGTGCCTTGCTGAAGAGGTGCCAACACTTCCCAAACTTCTGTGAGGGTCCAAAGAGAGAGCCGCTGAGAAGGGTGGTGAATTGGGTGGGTGGGTAGAAGCTGGCACCTCATCTCTAAAAAGGAAACAGATGGATCAAAGGGAAGAGTTTAAAGCCCATTGAAGGAAGAATACTAAAGAAAGGTTAAACATTAAACCAAGAAACAAAAGACCCCAAACTTCCCCACTGCCCCTCTACTGAACACAACCTCTGATTTTAAGGGGTCAAAGCAAACCTCTTCTTTAAACTGCTAATCCTTTGTTTTCTTTTGTTGCTGAGAAGTAGAGTCGGGGTCATAAATGGGGGTCATCCAGGGTGAAGAATTAAGCAGACAGTGACTGCATGGGTCAATCAAAGGAAGGCCTCCATTGGTGTAAAATGCAAGGTAAGTGATGACATAGGTCATCCAGTGAACCAACTCTCACCCTGGTGCAGGCTCCAGGGTTCCAGAATTTCCAAAGAGAGGTGTTCTGAAGAGGCAATGGAGGTGGACATGTGTGGTAAGCAGGGAATAGTGCCAGAGACTTGTCTTCAAAAATGCTTATGAGCGACAAACTAGGTTGCTATTTAGATTTTATGTTATAGCTTTAAGAAAAGGTAAATCATTCCAAATATATATTTACTCACAGTTGATCCAAGAGTGAGAAACTCAGTTGTCCATGTTAAAGGATACTGAAGAAGTCTGGTAGAAATTATGAGGGAGCTTAAGATCTTCCATTCTTTCTTCCTGTCACCTCTGTGTCACCACTGGTCAGAGGAGCTGGAAGAGCTCCCTGCCTGAAATAGGGTTATTTCTCTCCACCAGTCTGTTTTCATACATGGGGCTTCTTTCCTTTCCATATTTTCAGAGTCCCCTTTTTTGGAACTTCTATATTCTTACCTCCATTCCCCAGATTCTGAAAACCTATAACCATGACCATGCCCTTACCAAAATAATAATAATTTTAAAAATGATCATGAGATGTAAACTAAGGTAGTATTGGGTGACTAACTAGGCTTTCCTCTCAGTTGTGTAATATACAGGGAGTGCTCTTTAGAGGCCTTAACACTTGGAACTGAGTTTTAGCTGTGCTATTTATGAGTTGTGTAATCCTGGGCCCATCATATGACCACATTGAGTTTTAATTCTCTTTAGGTATAAAATAAGGGGTTGAGGCTTTAATAGTTGACCCAATGGTCCCCTTTCTCCTAAACACCCTGAGACTAAATTCCCCATATGGGGATAAGAAGATTATTTTTTTAAATTTTGTCCCTTAAGCTCTAGGATAGGCAGATAACATGTATTTAGCATAGCCTCCTTTCATCTTCTCTTGGGTGAACTGCCTGAGTCTCCCATTGGGACTTCATCCCATTCAATTCCTCAAAAACTGTAATTGAGTGTTACATTAGATCACAGCACTCCGAACTCCCCAAGCTGTCCATGCTGCTCCTTCAGAACTGTCACATTTTCAAGTCCTTGCTCAGTGTCTGCTGTTCCTGCCGGATTAGAAGCGTGGCGAGGGTAGGAACCAAGTACGTGTTGTGTGCCATCGCTTTCCCAGCGCTCAGTGCCTGGCGCCTAATAGTTAATCAACGCGCATTGGCTAGAAAACTGAGTGACTAACTTTATAAATGAAGGGGGTGAAAATCTAAAGTTCAGGAAGGGTTAATAGATTTAGTTTAAAAAATGTAAAAATAATTAACTTTGATTACTTTTATTATTTACAGACCATTGGAAGTAATCATCATATTCATGTAGCAGGACTGGGACTCTGGCTATTTTGAGGAAAATCTTAAAGAGATAAGGGAATACTTATCTCAGTCAATTTATCTTTCTGCCTGACAATTGCTGATCTCAGTGGATCTCCAGTGTCCCTTGAAGTTCAGAACACAATCTACATTTGATTATCCCTCTGCTACCTAAAGGCCAAATTGGTGACATCTTATGCATCTTGTTGCCCCAGGTACAGCTTCTTAGACAGTCCCAGTCCCATCACTAGCAAGGACAGTGATTCAAAGTTAATTTGCCTTCATGGCCTATTTATGTCAACGGAGGTCATTGACTCTCCTTTGTGACAGGCTTGGGCTGGTAATATGATATTCATCTGACATATGAACTATCTGAGAAAGTATGTTAACTAATTTTCCAAGCTCTATTACTATTTTCAAGTTACTACGTTGTTATCAAGGAATTATTGCTCCTTCACTATTCTAGTAGGTATAATGAAACTATTGCCTGTCCTTTTGGTCATTCACTCACAAATCGTTTTTTTTAAATCCTCACCCGAGGAAATGATTAAAGAGAGGAAGGGAGAGAGAGAGAGAGAAACATTGATGTGAGAGAGAAACATTGATCTGTGGCCTTCTGTACACTCTCTGACTGGGGATCACACCTGCAAACCAGGTCTGTGCCCTGACTGGGAATTGAACCAGCCGCCTTCGGGTGCATGGGACGATGTTAAGCCAACTGAGTCACTCTGGACCACAGAGCTCCTTTTAAGCACCTACTATGTTCCAGGCACTATGGGAACAGCGGTAGTTATTGTATAGTTCCTGCCCTCAGAGAGTCCCTGTCCACTGTTTGGTGGGAAGTATGGCTGCACAGTAGTCACCTGGCCATTGTAATACAGTCGGTGAATGTTAGCCAAGGGGAACCTGGAGTATCCTCAAGCACATGGGAGGAAGACACGCAAGTTTGGGGGGGGGAACACTAAGGGCTTCTCAAAGAAAATAGAATCTGAGGAGCAAGTAAGATTCTGTCTCTTTATCTTCCAATCCATGCTCTAAGAGTTTAATCTTCCACTTCCAAGCAGCTCATTAAGGTAATTTCTTTACATAAGTAATTACTTTCCTAAAAGAAGTTCTGGTATTAGTTGTCAAAACCATGTTTTAATGGGTCACTCATTAGTAACTGAATAATAGAGAAGTAGAGAAAGAGGAATTTCAGCTGAGCTTTAATGGAGAGACATTGTGTGTTTGTATGTATTCTAAGTGTGTATTAAAAAGTGACTGCCAAAAGCAGACAGGCAGACTTTCTGAAAGAATCAGTAGACATACATTTAGAGAGACATATTTCTAGAAGTGCTTGAAGATAAAGTTTTAAAGGGCAATCTGGGCCAGTTTTTTCAAAGCTCGGATTATCAGACTTAGGAGCCTGGACCTTATACAGAGGCATTTGGACTTATTTTTGAATAATGAGGAGTTACGTTCACCATGCCATCCACGCTACAGTGCAAGACCCTTTACGTGCATATGAGGTCCTTCGTGATCTTTGCAGCTTCACTTTTCTTTTTCCTTTCTTTCTTCTCCTTCTGTTTTGACACCTTGGCTATATCTCAGTGCCTGAATTATAGTCAGCTCTATGTATTTCCCCTGTATTTATCTGGAGAGCTAGGTAACTGTGAGAAATTTATAACCCCTTTGAACCTAATTTTCCTCATTCGTAAAATGAAGATAGAAAGTTTGTTACCCAGCAAAGGGCTCGCTGCCTAATGTGCTTGGAAACCGATACCAATGACGTGGGCTTTTGAGAAGTTGACTGGCAAGGAGACAGGAGGCAAGGGAAAATCTGTGTGCCTGATCCAGGGTTCAGGGCAAGCTCTAGGGGGAACAGGCTAGAATTCAGAAGTGCTGGCAGGGCAAGTTTTGATTGGAGAGCTTTGGAAGTTGGCCATAGATAAGGTAAGGGGCTTCAGCACTGGACCTTTCTGGACAATGGGCTGCAGTGTTCAGGTTCTGGTCACACCCCAGCCCAGTTCTTTGGTTCCATGGGAGGTGGGGCAAGACTTGATTCTGGAACAACTAGAGGTCAAAGTCGTCTCCTCTGCACTTGCTTCTTTTGAATGACGTGGGTTTAGGTTTGTGGTCTCTGAAAATCAACTCAGTTTCTCATTAGAAACAAGTTAAAGATGGTTCTGCAGTTACAAGTACTTCATCCAATTTCTTGGCTATTAAAGGAGATTGAACGTGTGGACTGCTTAGGGTAGTAACTTACGCATCAGATACATCCAGGCTGTTTATCTTTTAGTTATCATTAGGATGTTAACTGAAGGTAATCTCATAGATGTGAGCCCCTATTTGGTATAATCTTGGAGTAGTGCTACAATAAAAAGCAACAAACAAACAAATAAACCCGAGTCCTTTTACATATATTTCTCAAGAAACCTCACAGGGGGGACCCAGATATAATTCACTGCCCCTTGTAGTACCTCCTTTCCTTTGCTTCTTGAGTTTTTCAAAGCTCAAAGATATTTCATAGCTGCTCTCTCTGCAAATCACCCAAGGGGGAGAAAAATAAGAGGGGATATTAAATTATCTTTAGCAGGGTGTGTCAGTTGGTGTGTGCATGTATATACATCCAGATGTATTTGTGCCTTCACAAGTGTTCAGTCTTTACCTGATTATATGATAAGGTGCTAGAAGAACTCAGAAGAGGGAAAACCATTGTTAAGAGAAGCGACTGGGGAAGGCTTGGTGGGGTAAACTGAGGCTTAGCTCAGGGTAGACTTTGACTAGGCATACAGGCAAGCGGAATGTGTTACAGGAGCAAGAAACAGAACGGGCTGTACTAAGGTGCAGAACAAAGTATGATCCGACGTGTAAGGCACAGTGTGATGGGGATTTGGAAAATTAGGTAAATTAGTGCAGTGCTGCTCTTTGCACTGTCTCCAGTGGCACTCAGAGGGAATGTGGCAGTGAGTAACCATAACGGAGGGTGCAGACCATGCGACTAGAGCTACCCGACTCTTCTGCTTAGTCAGTGTTTTGAGTTTAAAACAGATACAGAAGTCTATGGTATCCTGGTTGCTCAAATTCCGTGAACCTTGAGAACGCTCAGATCTCTAGGTCCAAACTTTAAAAATTAATCATAAACACCTTATGCCCGGATGTGAGTGGGAGGGGCCTTCAATTTATAAGTGACTCAGCAAACATCAAAGCAGCAGAAGGTTTTCATTTTGTCCAATTACTTTTCTTTAAAGACAAAAAGCTTTATTCGTGTACTTAGATGTGCCAGAAAAAATACAGGCTGAAGCAAAAAAAATTTTTTTTTAAATAAAATTATGTCCCAAATGTTTTATGGAGTATAGTTAAACTAAAAAATTTTCTGTTGTTTACATGAAATTAAAATTTAACTGGGCATCCTTTATTTTTATTTGCTAAGTCAGGCAATCTTATGTATACTATGTGCCTATTTTGCTGATAAAGATAAGAATTTGTGGTATTAAATAAAGCAATACACATGTCCAGTCAGGTTTTTTATTTGTAATGAATTTTAAATAACATCTTTCAACCCCCCAGTATACATATACCACGAACTGAAGGAGGGAAAGTCCACAATGGGTTCTAAGATGTTTTGATGAAAACAGTCTAGTTTTTTTTTTTCTCTACTGCCTTTGTTTGTTTGTTTGTTTGATGCATGTGATTAAATTATTCTTTAAAATATCTTAACCTGTGTAATATTTTAACAAAATAAAAAGATCTGGCATAAAAATCTAGTTTTAAATAATCTATTTTCCTGAAATTGTTGCCTGTTAATCAAGGCTGCTATTTTCAAACAGAATTGAATCATGTGCAAAAACTAGACAACTGCATTAAAGTATTCTGCGTCAAAAAGGAGTTTTTTAAAAAGCATGCTTTGTCTAAAAGATAGTTTTGATGTATTATCAAATATTTGACTTAGATAAATAAAAGCTATTCACATGGAATTCTTCAGATTAATACATTTCTTAGGAAAACATTCCAAACTGGAGCATTAGATTTGAGTAGGGAGTAATTCAATGTCCTCCTGTAATTTCTTATTGTTGGAGGGCTAACCAATTTTTCCAGGAAGCAGTTCAGAGTAAATGCAGTTTCTCTCTATGTCCTATACTGAGGCCCACCAATTAGTTTCAAGAACAGCAGTGCAACATTTTGAAAACAGGACGTGAGGAGAATTCCAGCCATCTATCCTTGGTTGCAAAGATACTTACAACTAGATAGATGCCTTTGTTTGGCTGTGCTTATACATTTGTTATATTTTGAAATGTGAAATAATTATAAGAATTACAAAATCAAAACTCCTTCTTTTTTTTTTTTTGATAATGTAGAAAGGAATTGTTCCTTTTAAAGCTGATGGAAAGCCTGTCTATAATTAACGAGGGGGGGAGGAAATCTGTTATTTGTATGACAGAAGGGCAGGAAGGATCCCCATTTCATTTCTCTATCTCTAGGCAGGAGGGTAGGAGACAATGGAAGGAAGTCTTAACATTTTCATTTAAGAAAAAAAATATGCAAGGGGCAAGACAATCCTTTGAAAGAGCTTTTTCAGAAGCTCACAATAGTTCTTCCATAATTGAGAAAAAAATTAATTTGTGTTTTTAAGATTGTCTTTCACTGTTATGAGAATATTCTTATGATTTGGAGAGCTAGTGATGCCAAGATATAATTAGATAGTGGCTGTGAATTAAGAGAGGCTAACATAGTAGGCACCCAAGAAATGTTTATAAAAATTAATGAATTGATGATTATGCTGCTGTTTCTAATACATATATAAACATAGGGAAAGATTTCCATAATTTAGAACCTTCTACCTATAAAAGTACTGAATAATTCGGTAAACTACTTGGAATAGAAGGCTGAGACTAGGAAGGGAAATGAAGAAAAATACATATTTCTCTGAATGGGGCACACAAGTTGAGGATAAAAATTAAGTTGTTCAGGATGACAGAAGGGATTTTTTTTAGAAAATAGGGAGAGAAAGAGTAAGTGAAAAAAACAGCAGTAGGGAAGAATAAAGATGCCTAATGTGAACTCTATTGTTTCTATTGTACGCATCAAATTATTTTCTGCACTTCCTTATGAAATTTTCTGAGAAATATTTGCATTTCTGTTGTTACTGAGTTGAATCTATCCTGGGGATTGGCCAAAGTGCTAAATAGAGTTAGAAGGTAGGAATTGGGCAAGAAGCGATACCCAGTGACCATGGAGGTCTTGTACTCTGAATATCAGACCATCTCTTTAATCATTTTCTTGCTCAGAATTCATCAATGGCTGTCCATTATCCACAGAAGTGATTTTTCAAATTAGGTTGAAAGGAGGAGATGCCGTATCAATCATCTGAGACATTTTTCAAAACACATATGGTAACCATGTGTATTTTGGAAAAGGATTCCCATGTGATTCTCCTTTTTAAGATTTGCAAATACTGTTTTTTCCTCTTGGAATATCCCCTCTCCACTACCTCTCCTGAGCAATGCTTATTTATCCTGTAAGTATCAGCTCCCTGTTCCTATAATATTTTGTATCTTACTAGTTATACATGCTATTTGCATGTCTATTTTTGTCTAGACCACGAGAACTTTCAGGGCTGAGGCTATGCCTTTCTATTTTTGTACTATCAAGGGGCATTATAAGGTCAAACACATGGTAGGTTTTTAAATAAATATTAATTAACATTGACTGAAGAAAGCATAAAATAGAGCTTGGGGTTCATTGGGTGGTGGCAAAGGTAGGTACACTGTGTCTCCGCTGCCCATTTTATTTCCAAGAAAGCATCAGAGATAAACCCCCTAAGCATATTTGTGAACAGACTCCTATGAGAAAAAATATCTGATATAATTATTATTATTTTTTTCCATAAGACAAAGCCTAACAGATTGAATCATACCTTCTTTTCTTTTTTAAAAAATAGCAAACCTGCTGTTAAAAATGGCAACCACTTATCCCTGTCTGCGTGGCTCAGTTGATTGGAGCATCGTTCTGTGCACCAAAAGGTTGTAGGTTTGATTCCGGGTGAGGGCTCCTACCTAGGTTGTGGGTTGACCCCCAGTCGGGGCATATACAGAAGGCAATGATTGATGCTTTTCTTTCACACTTTGATGTTCTTCTCTCTCTGTCTCCCTCCCCCATCCCCTCTCTCTCTATCTCCCTTCCCATCTCTCTAAAAGCAATAAAAACATTTTTAAAAAATGGCAACCACTTCTAAATCTACAGTGATATAGGCGTTAAACCACCTTAGGAAAGACTTCATTTGGAGACACTGAGAATCCTCAATCCTTTTTGCCGTAAAGGAGAACCACAAATTGGTATGTAAATGCAGGAGGATTAAGGTCAGGACAAGAAAAAAAAAAATTGGAATATTATAGTTGCATACTGTTGTGAATGATCCCATAGGAAAGAAAATGAAAGGAGAAAATTAAAATAATTTCATAAAACAGAAACAAACTGAAAAAAACATCTTGGGGTTATTTTTCAATTAATTTCAAAATTAAGAAATAAAACATCTTGGAGTTATTTCTAAATTAAAATATTTTCAAAATAAAATAAAATGAAGAAATGATATGGGAAGGGGAAGGGAGAATTGTGGGAATAAAAAAGTGAGTCGTTGTGGGGTGGGCCTTTTGAGAGGACACGGGTGAGACACCTGGATTGATGGCCTGGCTTACAAGTGGGGAAATCCTACCTCCAGGCATTTCATGAGCTTGAAACCAAGACTCTGCCTGTTCTACCCACACTGACTTTGTTGACAGCTCATGAGTAAACTGAAAGAGCCCAAATGTTAGCAGCTTAGGCCTATAATAATGGTGGAAGAGCCCAAGTTATATTCAGCTCTGGGACAAGAGGCTCTCCTCTCTGCATCCTGAAAACTACACAACAAGAACCTACTGTTACAGAGTGTTGTGGTGTATTCATCAGTCACCAATTGTTTTTTTCAGTAGAAAGGAATTTTACTGGACTTTGGTTTTGATTATGAATTATGCTCAGGTGACATGAGACCTTTCAGTAGAGGGCAGAAACCGTATTAGATTGCCTCAGTGATATATTTTGGTAGAATGTGCCTGGATATTGCCAGCAGGAGGCAAAAAAATCTGGGTTATGGCAGCTCCTGTTTTCAACAGTGATGCCATGTGACAAACCACATTGTCAATAGTACCAACATATGGGACTGAATTACTTGGTTTTCTCTCTACATACTGACAGTGACCAGGACTTAGTAAGCACCCCCAGGTGACTGTTCAGTGCATCACAGGAAAGGTAAGAACAGGAAAAAACAAAATTTATCCAGAACGGTGTCTTAGGTTTTTTAATGGCAATGTTATGTAAAATGAGACCTCATTTTGTATCCAAAGTTGATGAAGCAATATATGAAGGTTACAGTCATAAATACTTCACATCTGTTCCTTGTGAAGTTCGTCCTCGACAACATATTGTTAGCATGGTCAGCTAGTTAGGTATTAACAAAAGGAAGGGAGCAAAAGGAACCAGCCACATTAACTGGGAAAGGGCAGTTTCACAGTCACTGCGGGCATCTGAGGAGGCAGGACAGAGGCTTTACAGTCACCCCTAGGGGTCTGCCCCACTACTTTATAGGTATAGTGGATTTAATAAAAAATATATAATATTCTCTATTGTTCAAGCCAAAAAAGTGAAAATCTACCATCAATTTATAAATAAGAAATAGTTGAAAGCCCTTTAAGCAATCACAGTTTTGCTACCCACTGTGTTGATTTATAATCTCAGTAGCCAAGATCATGATGCCTTGAATAGTCTGAAGACTAAATGATGGGTGCATATAAATTTGAATTATAAGTTTATACATCTACATTCTTTATTTATGATATCTATGATGTCTTCAGAGTGGGAAAATAACAAATCTTTTGTAGTGCTAATTTCTAATTATCAAGTTTAGTTCCCTAATATGTTGGAGAGGCTTTAAAACTATGAGATAGTATGGAGCTAAACTGTTGCAAAAATGCTACTCTTCTTGTTATGTGCATCAGCTGGAGGAAAGATTATTGGATGTGGAATCTGAAACTTGAGCTCTGGTCCTGGTCCAGTTTATAAGTACTTGTGCAAATTTTGGCAGAGACCACTTCTTCTAGGTTTCAGTTTCCTCCTACGTAAAATGAAAGGGTCGAACCAGAGACTCTCTAAGGTCCGAGTGTGTGATGTATCCATTTTCTCCCGTTGCACACATTACTGCTAACTGGCTAATGTCCACTGAGGGTAAGTGCTTTGCTAGTCTCAACAAATATTATTTTGATATATTACATTTCCTAGGAAGAACAATAGTCTTCCATTAAATAAACAGATCATTAAGTGGAGACCAGTTCACTGAACAGAGGTATAATCTATTTGCTGAACACTGTCAGATGTTCACAGGTTATAGAAAAACTAACTGGCCCAGCAAATATTTTTATGTAAATCCAAGATTTCGTCTATTTGTGCTCTGTACTGCAATCTCGGCAAACTCTGGGGTTGTAGAAATCAATTCAGGAATTAATGGACAAAGCCATTCTTTTGGTAGAAGACAAAAAACACAAAACACCCGCTTTATGGTTGAATTCTCTTGTCTGCCTTACAGACATTTACTTGAGGAGGGAGAATCTCATAGTCAAGAATAAGAGATAAATTTGTCCCATGACACACCTAGTACTTATTTTTTTCTTATGCTTTCATCTCCGCTACCCTTCCCAATCAAGTTAATATCATTCATTTGGAATAGATCTTAGGTATTGTTTAAAAGTTTATTACACCATTAAAACCGCTTGAAATATTATTATCTGTTCATCAACCCATTGGTAACACCTCCATTTGCTACGCCTTCCATCATGTGCTACCTTTGAGGGAACGTAATCACTTTTTCAAAAACTATTATTAACTTTATTTAAGAAGCCCCCGGGCCTTTAGGAACAAAAAAATAATCTTGGACCTTAGTCAAATTACACAAGAAAGTTAAACGTGGGGCATAAGGGTCTTTATTGTGTTTGTTTGTTTTTGTTCTTTTTAAAAACAGCGAATTGTGCCTTTCATTATAAAGGAATGCATACTATTGTGGCTTCATATATAATGTTAATTGGTTATCCATATATGTGTATGTATACCCACACCAAATGTTATTTGATGTACAGAATCAGAGCTGGTTAGAACTTTCAGATGAAAAGCTTAAGGCCACCCAACGTGAACTAGTAATTACTTCAGCAAGTAGCTGGATGCTTTCGTTTAGGGAATGTGCATTTGAGAATATGCATTTCAGTAAATTTTTAAAACAATTCTTCCATGCCTACTTCTTACAAAAACAAATGCAAACTTTGGTGTGAACTTGTGAATCTGACTCTCAAACAAACATTTCGAGTGTTGAAAGGGATAGTCTGGACCTTGGAAAGACCGTTCAAATTATATTATATCCCTGATCTGAATCTTTATGGAAAATCTAGCCTTTTGCTTAACTAAGGTAGCCAGGGATGAATTAATCTACAACTTTAGCTATATCCACCTCTTCAAAGACCGTGGTACGTTAATCTTGTTGTTCATGGGGTCAGTTTCCTTTTACCCTTCTAAGTTCTTCTGGCTGGTCTAATAATCAAATTGACATGAGACAGATTAGGAATAGAAAAAAAAATTCAAGCTGAAAAACATTGATACCACCCATATACATGGGAGAGACCCAGGAACACTGAGCAACTTGCCAAAAGGGTGGAAGCCATCACCTTAAATACCACTTTCAGCTAAAGACAAAAGATGTTGGGGGTGGGGAGTCAGTTATAGGAGGTTACCAGGAAAAGCACAGTAAACAAGGGAGAGGTTGTTATGCAGACTTAAGTCTTTGCCTTCTCCACTGATAAGAGTTTCTAGAGATAAGGTCACCCCCCCCCCCCTTCCTGGTACTGGAGGGAAACAACCTTACACATGAGATCTCCCTCACAAATATAAATGTCCTTTACAAAGAATCATTTCTATTTGGTTTTCAGAGCTTCTTCCATGTCTGCGGTTTCTTAAAATTAACCAGCCTAAAATAATAGTTATGACAAAGAGACATATTTTTGGGTGACAGATTCTACTCTCCTACGGTCTCTGTACTTTTTCCACTCATTTTTAAATTTTTACTTATCACTCAGCTGAGATTTTATACTTTATCATTTCAATAATCCTTTGCCATTATAAAAAAAACGTTCTTTTCTCACACCTCCTATCAAAACTCATTGTGCATAACACCCTATTAACAGTGCAGGAACCATTGAGAACATGAGTATTACTGAGTATTACTGAAAACAGCTGAGTATTACCAAAGGACATATTGAGTCTTTTAAAAAACAAAATTCAAGTCAGTAAGTTTGGAGATCTAACTGGCTTCATAAATCAGACAGCATCCCATCTAACAACTAGAAGGCGATCCTGAGGGGGTGTATAAAATGGAAGGTTTTTATAGGAAGGGTGTGGCAAGTGAGCTATTTGTAAAAGAAAAGTAAGGATTATTTTCAGACAGGGACACCTTTTCTTTGGGGGAAGAGGAAGGGAAGAGTTTTTGTCATTCGGATTGCCTCTTCTTCCTGTGGGGGCTGAAGAGGGCCCCGCTTGAGAGATTATTTACTGGTGCTTGACCAGAAAATTCCAGAATGGTTGATTATGTTTCTAGGAAAGGAAGGTTAAAATTACAATTAGATCAGGTATTACATCTAGGTTTGGTATCATGGGCTTTCAGATGGACTGCTGCTATTTGGGGCCTGAGGTTTTTCTCTTTAACAGTATTGTGGACGTAAGAAATGTCTAAACCTGTAGAGAATTTTTATAAGAGTTTGTTTGAGCCCAAACTGATGACAATTGCCAAGAAGCAATATCCCAAATGCTCCAAAAAATGACAGTTTTGTAGTTCTTTTTATAAATTTGAAACTAAGGAGGGAATGTAAGGAATATTAAATGAAGGTGGGAGAAAGCAAAGCCAGGATTGGATTACAGGATAGTCAACAAAATTATGTCTATCTTGAGGCTGGTTATGCTTATTTCAAAGGTGTATTAACCTAAGAACAATGGACAAGAGGTTGCTTAAGACAAAAATAAATCTTTTACTGAAAAAGTTATATGCCTGGGGTGTGACTGCTCACCATGACCTGCCCAGTTAGGAATTTATGGTCAGATTACCCTGTGAGGTTCCCTTCCATAGAACCCCCTTTTCATCTACAGTACCATTATTAATTTGGAATCACTACATTCACATGGATTTTTAATACTGCTTCGTTATTTCCTACATTCTTCCATTGAGATATCTGTTATGCTCTCTTTTACGGTCATCTTATAGCTTTTACACCCCCCCTTCGACATCCTAAGGACTACTTCCTCTTTGTTGCTTTCGGCAGGTAACACAGACTCCTATAGAAAATTCTTCCATTCACCTTGGGCAAAGTAGATATTCCCCCTTTTGCATTCAACATTTCCTTCTCCTTCCCAGTAAAACCAGAGCTGTCACTTCTCTTTGATGATAATTCCTCCTCTAAAACTTTACGTACAATTTCTTCCTGCCTTTTCAGAATCTGTGCATTTTGCTCTCCCCCTCTCTTTTCTATAGATTCAGCCTCCCTTCTGCAAGGAGTACTCAACCACTGAGCAACGTCGGCCTGGCTGATAAGTTCTTTTTTGTTTTGCTTTGTTAATGCTCACCTGAGGATATTTTTTTCCATTGATTTTTAGAGGGAGTGGAAGGGAGGGAGGAAGAGAGGGAGAGAGAGAGAGAGACATTGATGTGAGACATATTAATTGGTTGCCTCCCGCATGTGCCCCAACCAGGGCCAGGGATGGAACCTGAAACCCAGGTATGTGCCCTTGACTGGGAGTTGAGGCCGAGACCCTTCAGTGCGTGGGCTGATGTTCTAACCACTGAGCAGCACCAACCAGGGCCAGGCTGACAGCTTCTTTACCAGAAGGTTTTTAAGCCAGTCGTGGCCATTGTCCTCCTGAATGACACACCTGTGAAATGCCAGAAGTAATGTTCTGTTCCAGACCTCTTGAATGCCCATCCAGCCTCAAGAGAGCATGTAATCTCATTAACTATCCTGTAATCCAATCCACACCTTGCTCTCTCCCACCTTGGTATTATCTTCCTTACTTTGTTTCCTAATTCCAGATGCATAGAAGAAAGTGTAGACTGTCATTCTTCATAGCATTTGAGATCTTGCTCCCTGGCATCCTCAGGTTTGGCTCAGATACTCATATAAAAATTCTCTACAGATTTGGATGTTTATTATGTCAACACTATGCAAAAACAGACCAAATTTATAGGAATACAGTATAATCAAAATATACTTTAATATGACAATGAACCATTAAAATATGGCTTTGTGTCATGATATGATTAAAATGGACTCATTTTATTGGTAGAAAGATTGTTGTTCAAACAATTCTTACCTGTTTACAGTGGTGATGTGCTTTTAAATTGCCCGTAGGCCCCGGCCAGCATGGCTCAGAGGTTGAGCACCAGCTCATGATCCAGAAGATTGCAGTTCCATTCCCAGTCAGGGCACATGCCCAAGTTTTGGGCTCGATCCCCACCCAGCAGGGGACGTGCAAGGAGGCAGCCGATCAATGACTCTCTCATCATTGATGTTTCTCTCTCTCTCCCTCTCCTTTCATCTCTCTGAAATCAATCAAGACCTTTTAAAAAATAATTAAATAAATAAATTGTCCATAGAGAGATGGTATCTGTTTTATACTGTCTGCATATTGTGTGAAAAACTGCCAAAATGGGTGTGCATTTAACACAGAAATTGGGAGCTTAACATGGAGAGGAGGACTGTTATATTAAAAGCAGTGAGCATATGCCTTATCAGAAGAATTTATGAACATAATAGGTTTTAATTACTCTCTTGAGAAGGAAATTAAAAATACAAAAAATATACTTTACCCCATTTTTTCCATGTATTTCTTGTTTATTCATTTGCTCTATGTCGGGTTTCTTTTGGCTGACCTAATAATTAAATCTACATGGGAGAGATAACAAGAGAAAACACATTTAAATACATACGTATGTATGGGAACCCCCCAAACATGAGAGAGTCAGAGACCCCACATAAATGAGAGGTCTAGGACAGAAGGTTAAAAGGAAGTATATATGGCATTCTGAGCTTAGGATGAGGTTAGGCACCTTGGGGCTTCCAAGGGTAGGAAGGTCATTGCAGGGTGATAAGAAGAACAGATGTTCAGTAATTAGTAGTTTGCCCTGCCATATAGATAGGTCAAAAAGGTTATCTCAGATAATCTCTGATTATGAGAAAGTCCCCTAATTTAAATCCTTCCAGGTAGTAAGGGGAGGGTTGGGGCACAAGTTTCTCTTGAGCCCACAGGGTCTCCTTTGCCTTTAGCATAAAACAATTTTCATACCACAGAGATATATCTTGGGGTGACTCCTTCTGACCCCCTATATCTCATATAACTGTTTCAACCCTTCCCTTGTGCATTTCACCAAAATTTTTGGGTGAATTTCATTTTGTATGCTTCTTTAGCCTATTTTGAGTGTGAGATTATGTCGGGCACGGGTGGAAGGGGAAAGGCCAAGACAAGGTATGTGTGTGAATTGAAAGGGTCCGTTGTAGATGATACTATTGGTAAAATTTCAGTGAAAAAATACTGTATGTTAATTATAAAGCAAAATAACTTAATTAAAAATAAACCATTCTTTGATTCTGCAAAGAAAAAAAGATGCAGATAACACAAAATACATGAGGCTCCTGCCAGTGTGATGCAGGACGCTGTTTTACAACAAACTTTTTGTTTTAATAAGTAGAAAGAGTATACTCTAAAATAATGATAAAAAGTATAGGATAGAAAATACATTCACCAATAACATAGTTGCTCACTATCGTTATCAAGTATTATGTACGATATATAATCATACGTGCTATACTTTCACGTGAGTGGCAGTGCAGTGGGTTTATCTACATGAGCACCAACGCCAACGTGTGAGTACTGTGTCGCACAATGACATTATGATAGCGAGGATGTCACTAGGTGACAGAAATTTTTTAGCTCCATTATGGGACCACAGTCATTTATGCTGTCCGTTGTTGATCGAAATGTTATGTAGTGCAGGATGTACACACACACACACACACACACACACACACACACACACACACAGGTCATCATCATATAATTAATACAAATAGGAAATTTTAGGAGGAAAAGTAAGAGAGAGTTCAGGGAGACTGATTTTCTTATTTTTATAGTCAATATAGATACCCTATGGATTTGAACTCTAGGAAAAGAAAGACAATTTACCCTCTACCATTCTAGGTTCTTGGCAGGGACTCCCCTGTAATAAAAGGCAGGTTAGACAGGAGAAAAGCAAACAGAAGTTTAGCGCCATGTATACCTCCTGTTTGCACGGAAATATTCGGTAAAACTGAGTAACTCCCCAAATGACCTAAGTCATCACCTTCAGTCCCATCTCAAGCCAACAAGAAAAGAAAGATGTTGTGGGGGTGCAAGTGAGGGAAGGGTTGTTAATAGAGGTTACCAGGAAAAGCACAGTAACAAGTTACAGAGTGTGGTTGTTAAGCAGATTTAGATTGTTTCTTCCTTCATTGATAAGATTTTTCTAGAGATATAGGTACTTTCTCTTCCTGATACAGGGAGGGAGACACCCTTACAAATGAAGGTTTCCCCTATAAATGGAAATGTCTCTTATGTAACTTCTAATTGGTTTTTAGAGCTGCTTCTGTGTCTGCTATTAAAAAAAATCAGCTCAAAATAAGTCTTACGCCAAGGAGACATGTTTTGGGGTGGCAAATTCTGCTTCTTTTCTGAATATGTAGTTTAAAAAGAAATACCAAATCTCATAGTGTTTTTTTATATTATCTTTTCTATCTTAAGGCCTATGTTTTAAATGCATTAATAGCTCTTATAAAGGAGACGTATTTGTCTTAGTTCAAGTAATAAGAATTTTCAACTCTTCAACAACAGAGATTTTTCTAAAATATAAGAGAATGGGGGAGATTTCAAGACCTCCATGTAAGTAACTTTATTTTAATTACAAATCAAGCCTGTAGGGGGAAAGTATTAAAAGAAAACAAAGCAACAGTCATCCACACACTCTGCTTATTTGTAAGGTCTTTTAACCCTGTTGTGGAGAAAAACCATAAGATTAAGCCAGAGATTGGGCACATAAATGTAACTACCATAGCGTATTGAGAGCACCCAAATGAGCTCTCACAGGAATTCCGTGATAGAAATCCATTTCATGTTCCAGGGTTCCTGCTGGGATGACATTCTTTGCATTTTGTTAATTTGGGCTATGTTATACAATGTTCCACTAATGAGTAGAATAAATGTATCTGCACGGTAAAAACCAAACCAGGAATTTTTTAATCTTTAATTATTTAGAGTAGCTCATGAAAGACTGGGCAACATTTTCATTAAAACCCACAATGTTGATGGGTTTAATACCAGACTCTAAATATTTCTTTTAGGATGAATCTAGAAAATCAGAGCAAATGCATATTTTACATGGTTAGAGGTTTATATTTACACACACACACACACACACACACCCACACACACACACACACACACACCCCCCACACACAGAAGCCAGTTCAGTACTGTAAGCTGCTTTTGTTAACCTCTGTTCACATCTACCAGAATGAAAATTAGGGACTTTAGGAGGCATTTAGTCTATAATTTGACCTAATTTTTTTAATCATTTATGAATAGAAAAAAAATTTAATTAAGTAAGTATTCTTGTAGGTCAGCCAATTATCAACGCTTTTAGGAGCATAAGAATCTACTATATTAATAATGCCAAGTCTGAAAGGCTTTTACATGAACACAAAAAAGTAATGGATCCAAAGGAATTATTATAATTTTCCTTGTCAAAAATCCATTCATTGAATTGCATAGATGAAACTTAATGACTTCTTTACAGGTATAGTAGCTAACAGCCCAAAAGTAGTACGTTCATTGAAATATGTGGTTACTTATTACACTAATGCTCAAATACTTCACATACATTTCAATATTTTCACTTCATTTGTTTTAAACCTTGATGAAGTTACTCTGAGAAAAAAGAATGAGGGATACAAACACATTTTATTAAAATAAAAATCAATGTAAGTCCCAAGGAATAAGAGGGATTTAGGTTTTATTGAGTAAACACATAGGATATAGTTCCTTTGGAGAGAAGTGATTCTCAAATATTTTCCATTCCAACCATTTTTACTACAGGTATCTGTGTTTGTGTGTGAATAATATGTATAAATGTGAATATGAATTCTTTAACATGTATTCTCTATATAACACCATTGAGTTTTAGGGGAAAGACTTCCTTTTGGCTTGAGAAACAAGAAACTTCCTGTTGCTAATTTTGTTCAGGCAAATCTGTACTTGTATTGAAGAGGTTCAGAATGAGCCTCTCCAATATATGTACCGCTTTGGCCTGTGGGCTATTTTGAGTTCAAGGCAATCAAGACCCAGCAGATTTAGAGAGCTATCACCAGAGATAACTCTTTATCTGAATGACATATTTGTATGGCAGGGCAAACATCTAATTACCAAATTTCTGTTCTTATTTTCCTGTGAATTACCCTCTTCCCCTTTGAAGCCCCAAGCTCCTATTCTACTCTTTAACTCAAAATGGAGTAGAAGTCTCAACTGCTTGACTTGCTCTTGGGTCTTATATTCTCATGAGGCCCCAAACATATGTAATTAAATTTATTTTTCTCCTGTTAATCTGTCTTATGTTAATTTAATTATTAGACCAGCCAAAAAATTTAGGAGGGTGGAAGGAAAAATTTTCCACCATATTGGTATCTCTATTCAACTATAAAAAGACTGACATACTGCAATGGTTAATCTTCCTATAACTGAATAATTGAAATATAAAGCAGTGTTTTCCAAGTCTTGCCAAGAAATTTGTTTAGCCCAAGGAAAAAGAGAAATATTTGAATATTTCAATTCAAGGGTATAGAAACATTTATTTTTTAACTTAAATACAGTTCTAATACTATTTAGAAAACAGATAAAAATTAAAACCACAAAGAATCTGAAAACTTCTTTGGCATTACTAGTTTAAATTTCAAGATATAAAAAAATCAGAGTAATCAATCAAAATACATGATTTTAGGTTCACCTTCATGAGTCCATTATAAGGTTATGTCAGTCAGGGTAGACCAGGGATTGGAAAACTAGGGCTCCACGGACTAAATTGACTCACCAACACCAACCTTTTTTGTAAATAACGTTTTAATGGTACTGTACATGGTCACACCTAGGCCTTTAACTTTTTCCCCCTATGGCTACTTTTTCATTACAGTGGAGAATTGAGTAGATGCAACAGAGACCTTGTGGGGGAGGGGAATAGTTTCTCTCTTTTCTTAGTTCTTCTGGCTGGTCTAGTAATAAAATTGACATGAGGTAGATTAACAGGAGAAAATAACCAAGGTGAATTACATATGTACATAAGGGGGTTCCATAAGAATAGGGGGCCCGAGGACAAGCTAAGCAGTTGAGGCTTATATGTCATCTTCAGCGAAGGGGGAGGCAGGTGTGGTAGCTGTCTGGACTTCCAAGGGGGGGAGGCAATTTACATGGAGATGGAAAAGCAAATGTTTGGTAAACAAACGTTTATTGGGCCAACTTTTACAATGGGAGACAGAGAAGATTTTGCTCAAATCGTCTTTCTAGTTCTTCCCTGTCTATCAGATCTGGTTCATATTAAACTGTAGCAATCTATGATGATAGCTACCTTCCTAGAGCTGGTTCTCTATCTAAATTCTTTCAGGCAATTCAAGAGAAGGTCAAAGGGTTTCTCCTGACTCATTTTTTAAAAATAATCAGCTTAAAGTAATCAGTATCCTCCCAAATACATATTTTAGGGTGGTAATCTCTGCTCCTCCTCCACTTTATGGCCCTAAAAGCCTAGAATACTTATTATATGGCCTTTTTCAGGAAACTTTTGCCATCTCTTGGTCTACGTTGTGCTGCAGGAATAAATAATTCTCAAATTGATGTGTGTGAGTGTAAGAACATATATTTCTCACTCATGGTCTGTGACTACTGAGGGTGGGTATGGGGGCTAAGGCAGGGTCCCAGGTTGAAAGAGTTGCATCTTGATACATGCTTCCAAGGTCCAGGAAATTTAACTGGGGCTCTTAAAATTTTCCTCTGGAAGTTACACATTAGTTCCACTAATATATCTTTAGCCAAAGCAAGTCAGAGAACCACGCTTATTCTCAAAGGGAACAGGAAAATAAAATCTTGCCACATATCCATAAGGAAAACTTGAATATTTGTGAACAGTCCTAATAAATACCACAGAGAAATTATCTGTATAATACAAAAGGCAGTTGTCACAATAGTTACTGAGAGGTGACAATAATCTAGCTTGGAAAACTATATGTGAAACACAAGTTTAAAATAAAATTATAATGTGTGTAGCAGTCATAAAACACTCTAGTATTTACCCTCAAGCAAAGGATTTAAATGCATCTATGATATTATAAAAATATAATATTAATAATGAACTATAATGATTTTACAATCTATACTGTAAATTATAATGAGGTGATTAAAGATGTTGCATAAAATATTTAAACCATGTGGTGGGCATTGCTATTTCATAACTGTTTAAAACTTTAATGAAGGCTGGGGTAGTTTTTTAGATCTATGTAGTATGGCATAGATAATAAAACTAGAAAGAAGTTAATCAAATTATTAAATCTGTTTATAAACGTACATTTTCATACCTTGCAAATTTTCAGTGTCATTAATACATTAAATATAGCCAGTAGTTATTATATTTTATAGCACAAGGAAAATAATCCATTTATTTAATGTTTATGCATAATTTTAAAGCACAAAGGAAAAGCTGATTGTCAAAGTCCTGTGCTAACTCTATTCATCAATAAATTGTTAAAATGAACATTGGTAATAGGACTACATATGCTCATTTTTTCATTCATTCAAAAATAACCATTATGTTGAAAGAATAGGTGTCTATAGAGTGTAACTTCATAGAAACTCCATAGAAAGTCATTTTTCTCCTACCCCATTATGACGACCTATTCACACCCAGTCTGTAGGGCTTTATTTGTTCTCATATCTTGAGTGAAATTTTGAGATGGGTCTGCGACTTTTCTAGTCATTTTTATATAATTAAAGCCCCCTTGGCATTTTCAGCCATAAGGAAAGAATTATTTGATAATGATTATTTTCACTCCGATGTCAAATTAGAATTCTGAACTTAATAGGCAATTATTGTTTCCTCAGCTTGGAGCTGCTTCAGGCTGGAAGCTGCAGGGGAAAGGGAGGTTTCCATTTTAGCTTCCCCTCATTCCCCCTCCACCCTGTCCCCACGAGCGGCCCTTCTGCCCCAGGTTGGGCCCTGGACGAAGGCAGGAAGGAGATGCGAGGGCAGGAAAAGTCCTGCTGCTGTGACTGTCTCGTGAGCCACTCTCATTGCTCCTGCAGGCGTCTCCCCCGGGAACGAGCGCCTACATTTCTTGTGAGGTGGACTATGCATCTTTCTAGCTGGGCCCCTTGCCCCGTGCAAGAAGGGTCTGCCCTTCCCTAGGGCCACGTACCCATTTCAGGAGGCCCACTGGGCAGGAGGTGAAGTGACCCCCGCCTGGCAAGAAGCGGTCATTCATTCCTGCTGCCGCCCAGCCTGGCGCTTATGATTCAGCTTCCCTGGGGTGCTTCAGGCCACAGCCTTGGGTGCCCTCAACCCCAGGGAGCACGTATTAGTCATTCCCGGTGTTCTCGAAGCTCTTAGAGGCTAAAGGTGAGAGAGGACCCTCTCCTGTGTCTGACTCTCTTCAATATCCTATTCGAGCTTCTCATATGGCTGCTGGCCGGGGGTGACAGGTTGGTCTCTGACCACCCCTCCTGCCAGTCCTGTTTCCATGGGCTAAGAAGTCACTTCGAGAGCTGGGCTTGTAACCTGTTATCTCGTTCTAGGCATTACGTAGCCTCAAGCAAAATGGGGACAGAAAGAGAGTGTCTATGCAGCTCCTATTTATGTGCACCTGCTATACTCCAGATGCTGTATTAAGCACAGGGATGCACTGGACAAGGTCCCTCCCTCCATGGAGATGCAGGAGAGCAGGGTGACAATCAGAAAACGTGATTAAACAGTTTTGAAATTGCAGGTTGTAATAAGTGTTACAGAAAAACTATGGGAAGAATGAGTCTTTAATGGTGGATCTAATTTAAGGTGTCTGAAATACTATCTTGAGGGTGTCACAAATATGCTTATTGAAAGATGAACATGAGTTAACCTACCACTAATGAGGATGTGGGTTGTTAGAGGGTAGAGAATATTCTAGGCACATAGGACCAGTAAAGAACTTAGTGCACTTAGGAACAGGTAGAAGATCATTATGGCTGGAGTGTAATGAGTGAAAAGGAAAGTAATGAGAGAGAAAATAATAATGATTTAATAATATCTAATTTACCAAATGCTTTACTTGGACTCTCATTTTAATCCTAGCAAGATATATATCAAATATATACTAATTTTTCTAGGTGAGGAAATAATATATGAGAATAATATTCTTTGGTTCCTTGGAATTATCTGACCCTGGGAATCATACATCTGCACCCCTTTATGAGATTAAAACCTGATATTTCCCAGTCTGAAGCCCCTTGCCTCTAGTATATATATCCCACAAGTTTTGATATATATAGTATTTTTATTATTTTTCAGTTTAAAATGTTTTATAATTTTCATTATAATTTCCTTTTTACCCACTGGCTTATTTAAATGTGTTATTTAAATAAAAAGTTTAGTTTCTAAACATTAAGCCTTTCTGTTTTTTTAATTTAATAAATTATTTTATTTTATCTTATTTATCTTGCTTATAGCCAATTTTGAACTAAATTGAACTTTGGCCAGAGAACATACTCTCTGTGATTTTCAGTCCTTTGGTATTTGTTTCTGCCTTTTTTATGATCTAGTATATAGTTATTTTTAGCAATGTTCTGAACTATACGCATACATATATAATTATTCTTAAAATTTCTTATATACTTATTGTCTTTTTGTCTAACTTTACTATCAGTAATTGGGAGAAGTATATTAAAATCATCTACATAATTGCAGATTTGTCTATTTCTATAAATTTTCACTGACATATTTTGAGGCTATACTATTGTGGCATAAAATCTAAAATTGTGATATCTTCCTGGTTAATTAGACTGTTATAATAAAGTGACTTTTCATTCTACCCATGTTTCTCCCTGAGCTGTATCTTATCTGATTCCATTCCAGCTTACATCTTATTAGGATTTTCATGGTACCTCTTCTATCCTTTTACTTTTAGTCTTTCTGTATTTTTATGTTATATATATATATTATTTTTATAACCTAGTTTTTGCTTAAAAAACTAAATTATGTGACTCAACTAAAATATGAAGTATATTTAGCTTTAATATATTTCATTATACACTAGAATTTAAATCTACCATTTTATTTTACTTAATCTGCTTGGGATTTCTTGGAACTTCTTGCATATTTGTATTGTCTTAGTTTTCTGAAAGTGTCAGCTTTCTCTTTAAATATTGTTTCTGTTTGATATCATTCTTTTCTCCTTCTGGATTTTGTTTAAACTTATGTATGCCTTTCTCGAGGTAGTCACTATTCTCTTTCCCTCTTTCTGCATTTTCTATATTTTTGTTCCTCTATGCAGCACCGAGTATTTTTTTCTAATCTATCTTTCAATTCAGTAATTCTCTTCTTATCTGTATTTAGTTTCCCCTCAAAATATGAATTACTTATTCCAGTATTTTTTATCCTAGAATATGTATTTTATTTTCAAATCTTCCATGTCATACTTTATAAGCTTATAGTTTTATAGTGAGTCTCTTAGCTCTTTAAGTATAAACATAGATTTACTGTGCAATTTGTATTATTTCCCAAATCGAAATTCTGTGCAGATTGGTTGCTGTTGTTATTTTTGCTGGGTCTTGCTCATAAGGGTTACTCTCCTTGTGTGACTTATCATCATTATAACTATGTGCTGCACAATGTACTTGATTAAAATCTTTCAAAAATAAATTGAAGTCTATTATGGAAATACTTTTCTCCGGAGAGGATTAGCATTTGTTTTTGCTAGGAGACTGTGGTCACAACTTCCAGTACAACCTTAATCCATTTTCAAGTATAAAATTTCCCTGGCTAGCACAGGAGATTACAATCTGAGTATAAATCCACACAGGATATGCTTCAGCCTCACCTTCAGAGTGCTGTCCATCCAGCTGGGTTTCCTGCTCAGCTTCCCACCTGATTCAAGCCAGGCTTTGATTCCAGTCTCCCCTTCATCGGCAAAACAAATATTGTCATTTCCCTGGATCAATAAATCCCCTTAGGAAAAAAGCAGATTCCAAACCCGCTTTCCTTCTGAGTCCTCAATTTCTCTCCCCTTGGTGCCTCACACTCTTTATTGTTTTGTTTTCTCTTTGACCCTTCCAGGCCTATGCATGCATGTAAATTATATACAGCTCTTTAACCACCAGGAATCAGGAATGCACTTGCAGGCAATGACATAAGAAAGAGAGAATTGAAACTTTTTGCATTTCAGCAAATCCCTTTGACACAATGAACCTGTGCCAAGGCTGATTTTCAGCTGGTTTGCATGGATTGTTTACAGACAGCATCCATTCTCATTGGCTGCTGCTTATTCTGGCATCGTCCCGAGTAAACATTATCCATATTGCTTGGGTTGCTAAGTATGCTTAATATTTCCCCTTGTCTCCACTACTAAAAACAACCTATGGCTCCCATACTGTAACGTTATTAATGCTCAGATGTTAGGTACGAAAGGAAGAAAGACCTTCCGATCTTGGTTATGTCAGTTTTCTTTCTGTTCCTAAGGACACATCAAAGAGACGTTAACTGCGCCGTAACCACAAACAATGCAATAATTGCTATGCTTAAGTCAGTTTCTCAGAAAGCTTTGCGGGGATTTTCACATAGCCTCTGGGATTCTGCAGATTTCTGTACAAATTAGAAGTTAGCTTTTTACAAAGAAAGATTTGGACTTTCTAATGGCAACTTATTTCAACGTACATATTTTAAGTCTTTCTTAATTTTGTTGCAGTGCTTATTCATTAACAGCAAATATTAGATGAAACTCTGCCAGGAAACTGCTTCACTCGTCCTTGGAAAATAACCCCCAACCTTACGTGTTCACTTAAGTATCTGAAGGTTGCTCACTGTTTGCCATTGTGAATAGTTCATTAAAAGAACACAAACACACGTACAAAAATAAAAAAGGAAAACCTGAGAAAAATATGAATGTATGATTAAACCTATTAAAAATTCTCACCTAAAGAATGCTATAGAATGAGAATAATAGTAAAGCTGTTGACCTGAAAGATAATTTTTTACTTGAATTTTGACCTTGTTGCACTTGTGGCGGAGGTTTATGAGATGTCATATATCAGAAAAGCTGCTTTAACTTGATAAATATTATCTACACAGGTTTTGGAACTAAATTTCAGGATAACTCTAATAGTAACTGCAACTTCATACACACTTGATTCTCTTATGGAAAAAGAGTAACAACAGAAAAAAACCAGGAGGGCAGCAGTGGGAATACACAGTTTTAATGGCAATGAAATGCCATGGATGGTTATAGGATCCTTTTTGAGAATTATAAATGTTATGTGTTACATAACAAACATACATACTCTCCATAATATTCTCTTAACAATAATAATTTATCTACATGATGATTGGTCTGATGCTTTCAATATATAAGTTACATAAATTATGGGAATGAATCATTTTTAAAGTTACTTTAGTTCTATCTGTTGACTAAGTCAGGACTTAGTTCCTTGGGTTGTTAAACGATCTGAAAATCTCAGAAAGACCCTGAATGGACACTATTTTGGTTTGCTTTTTTTCAGATTGCTGGAAAAGAATTTACTTGATAATTTCTCTAAGTAACTGTGATTTGGCCAATATTATTTTTCTATTTTGTAAATAGGTTAACTAAAATGTAAGCAGGTTGAGTTAATTATTTAGGGTTTCATAGAAAATTTCTAGCAAACTGCATATCAGAATATTCAAACTTTAAGAATTTCTAGAGGGGAAAAAGCAAATGAGCACTGCCATGCACAATACCTAACAAATGAATACACACACACACACACACCCCACACACAGACACCCTCACACAACTTCCCCAGTGAAGCTCTATTCTGGGCACACAATGTACAACTTGGGAACTGTAGTGGTTTATCAGGTAGAAAAAAGTATTTAGAACAGGAAACAGAGGTGCCAGTATTGGGGGACACCTTATATCAAAGCATCTAAGTCATTAACTCTCTCTTCTGAAACTTAGTCTCAGGTGATTGGCTTTTAAGACTCTAAAGTAAATATAAATATTTTCATATCTTTTGATTACTTTAAATTACTAGATTCACAAATATTGCAATCTAAAATATATTATCTACTCCCAGCTCCTATATTTCCAGAAAGTTCTTTTTGCTTAGTTTCTCCAATACCTGTTATGGAGCTGTGAGTATTGTATTTGTTAGTCATGTGTAGAACATTCAGATCCCATAGCAATCAACTCCTACCAAACTGGTAATTCAGAAAAATTTTCTATACCTAACTATTTTTTTTCCTTTTATATGCTGAGATTTCTCTAAGATAGAAACATTATTAAATATTTATTGCATATAATATGCCTATGATAATATAAAAATCTAGTCCATTGTTTTAAGAGTGAGCATTTTAGGATAGGATAAAAGTAATCCCCAATACAGCTCCAAGACATAAAAACAGAATGCATTTAACTGCTCAATCTAATGTAAGTGGAAAATCTCAACTTCTTTCAAATCCTTTCCCAGGAGACATTTGGGGAAAATGATGGATATTAAAAACAAAATCAATAGCAGTACTTGTTTTAAGATCCCAACTGTTTGAAGATAAGCCTTGTCCAAACTGAATCCATTACTGCTTTAATTTAAAACAAAATTTCTGTGTAGTTTAGAATAAGCAAATAAAGACGAGGACTTATATTTTGAGATTTCTTAAGAAACATCCATGCCATAGACTACTGAAAGTCTAAAGAAAAATCTAGAAGAAATGTTTGGTACAGTCCTAAATAGCAATCAAAAACAAGCTTTTACCTTAAAAGGTCTGGAGGTAAGATGCTTATTTAACATATTTTTTCCAGGCTGTGACAGTGACAGGATGGTTTTATACCCTTGGTCTGTGTGTGTGTGTGTGTGTGTGTAGAATAACTTTAGATGAGTTCAATTTGAAAAGCGTTTCTTATAGTGCATAAATCATGGGCATCCTGAAAGTTCATGTGTAACACCGTTAAACAGCCTCTGTAACTATAAAATCAAAGTATTTTCCTCAGGGCATAAAAGTGGAATCCCACCTTAGCAGTTGCAGTGCTCAGAAAAACTTCACTGCTTTCTACCCTTTCTGAACCCTCATGAATCCTTTCTTATTGGCATAGCTTAAGGACCAAATACCCTACACTCTAGAGCAAAGTGTTCCTTCAAAGTTTATTTGTATTTGCATATTTTCAGTAGATCCTGCAGCCAGAAAACATATTTTTGTGTTGAGCGCATGCAGGGCAGAAAGGTGCATGATTTCTCTGGTGACTAATTGATAGCTTCTGACTTTGGGTGATATAAATTATTATGATAACATCTAGACTTCTTTTTAATATATTTTGAAAGGTTGGATGACATCAAATTCTTCAATAGTCCCCAAAGGAATGATTTCAAGCACAGCGTATACCCCTGATCCAAGCAGAGTCTGTGTGACTTTTACCAGTTAAGTTTCCCAATCCTGTTGGAGAGTGGATTTATACTGCTTGTTGTCACCCAGCTTTTTAGACAGAGCCCCATCTCTGTCACCAGAAGATATGTTGGGCAGCCATAAACAATACAGAATAAGCAGGCCCTCAACGAAACCTTTTAATGATACATAGACTACTTTGGGCTAATCTTACCCTAAATCAACATTGCATGGTTCTGTAAGAACTAAAAAGTACCAAAAAGGCACATAAATATCATGCTGGTTTACACTGTCTTCCTTTCCCCCTACTCACGGCATTCAGGACAGTGGCGATATTCCAGAACACCTTTGCTGATTTCGCTACTCCTGAGTCAAAGTATTACGGGCTGCTATAGAGAACAGAATTTTATATTCCTTTGGAGAAAACTACACAAACTCTTTAAAAAGCCTGTTTTAGCATGTGTTAATGGCTGCATATCTGGGAATGTCAGTACCAGCTTTAGTAGGATTTCTTTCTATTCCTCTTCTGCCACATGGAAATGTGAGATCTGAAATATCATTTCATTAGCCTGTATGCTTTTTCAGGTCTGTGCTCTGAATAAGCATTTGCTTAGTCTGTAAGAATAAGTATGTCTTTTCCACGAGGGGAGACATGTCATTAGGAATTTAGTATGCTGGAAACAAGCAGTGAGGTATGTTTTCTCGGGATTACTCATTTGGTTATCCTAGAAATGGGATACTCTTCAAGGTGTACATGGACTTTGCACTTTTACTAATGGGAGTTTACTTAACACAGATAGAGTGACTTTCACACTATGTAGAAACAACAACTTTATCCCCTTGGCAGCCCAGTTGTATTTCATATTTCAGGCCGATTTTCAGTTAAGAGAGTTAATGAAGGAGAAAGGTAATGAATATAAGAAGAACACATAGAAGATTTAAAATTCCTCATCTGTCAAAAATCTTACATTAGACATAGGTTTAAATATATTTACCTATACAGTGTTATCAAAGTTTATCAATTGAATTGATAAATAGGTTTTTCCCCTTCCACAATGATTCCATGATTTTTTCAAAGAGTTAATGTTTACTAACTTTTTTGAATTTTTTACTACAAATCAGACACATCTACAAGTGTTTTATACATATTCACTCATTTCATTCTCATAACAACCATGTGAAATAGGTACTGCTCTTTGACAGTGAGGAATTTAGGCACAGACAAGTAATCCATGTAGAGTCCCATGGCTAGCATGCGGTAGGGGAAGCCTTCAAAGCCAGACATTTTGGATTAGAATGCATTTAACGAGGCATTTAACTAGTACACAGTCCTTTCTCTTTAGAAGAGTGTTTTCCAGTGGGGCCTGCTCATCAGAATCACCAGAGGTTCGGAACAAAAAAATCTAATCCTCCCAGACACCAAAGACTTATCAAATTTGAGTGTTTGGATATAAGACCTGAGCATTAGTTTTACATTTTTGAGAGGAGCCCTTTGCACCTTCCTTATTTATGCTCCTCTCTACAGGCGAGTGAGGATTCCTTAATCAAGGGTTCATACCCATCCAGAGCTTGCACCTGCCCTTTCAGACCACACTCTGTGTACCCATAATTTCTAATTTCCCTGGCCAAATGGTTCTACATGTCTTAGTCTGCTCTGGCTGCCATAATAAAAATACCATAAATTGGTGGCTTAAAAAACAAAAATTTGTTTTCTCTTAATTCTGGAGGCTAGAAGTCTAAGACCCAGGTTCTAACCCATTTGGTTTCTGGTAAGGGCTCTCTTCCTGGCTTGTAGATTGGCATTAGATTTAGAGATGGGCCTACTCTTTTCTCTGCTCTTGTCATAGAGAACACTTAGGATTCCTTGCTCTCTGCCTCCACCGCATGTCATTTGAGGGATTAGGAGAATCAGTCCTCTTAATCAATAGTAGTTAGTAAGGTTATTAAAATTTGAGCAGGAGAAAAAAAACACAACTTAAGATGGTCTATATGAGGCTTCATATTAGAAATCTTACCACTATAAAATTACCTCATTAATGAATTTGGCCATATTTTTAAAAATAAAACAACAAACAAGGGGGGAAAAAGAAATCTAACAAAAATCTCAATAGATCATCCCAGACAGTGTTAGTAGAAACAGCAAATTTCCGGGTGTTTCTGCTCAGCTTTCTAGTTATTTCCCCTTAGTCAAATGGAAGGACAGACTCTCAGAAAACTATTAATGTCTCCAAAGGTTGTCTTATTTCTCCCCACCCCTCATTATTTTGGCCCGTTGCCCCTTTGGTAGACGTTCTCCCCACGTGATGTTCACATGTTCTTACTCCTTTATTCGCCTCCTGACCGCTCCATTAAAACCCATTAAAATTAGGAAAGAGCTTGCTTTGCTCCATTGAACTTTGCCTATTGATTATATCTTTAGTGCAGTGAAGTTTTCACAGTGTAATATCTCTGATAATTTGCACTTCAATTTTTTTGCTTGCTAATATGAATAATTTCTTTATCAAGATTTTTTTCCAAAATGAACTCAAGCTAAGAATTTATATCCTATGTAAGAGACTTATAGTTAATTTTTCACAGATAAAAGTTCTTCCACAGGTATTTTAAGAGTCTCAAGTACCTAAGGACAGATGTAGATGTCTCTGAAAGTTTTGTTTTTCTCTCAAGCTTTCTGTTCGTGAATGATTTAGCTTTTTCTACCTCCGCTCTCTACACCTTTTCTCCATTTTGCCAATCTTATTTCATAAATGTACTCACATCGACAGGCTCATGTCTTTATCATACCAATTTACTGCCACCTGATTTCAAAAAGGTCCTGTTTCATATGGAACGGATTTCCTTTGCACAATGAAAGCCCACCAGAAGTATGGTTGGTCTATGTGCAGTTTGCCACATACAAAAGACTCATTATTGTTTATTTTTACTTTCCAGCATTTCCTCCAACTTCTTGCTCCTGTGGCTGTTAGAACACTCCATTAAATGCAAGATTACGCCTGCTGTTCAGTAGTTGCCAAGTCTAAGGCAACTGCATTTAACTTCCTGCCCAGCTTCACCCAAGAGCATCTGCTTCCTCCCACTGTCAGGCTTCAGCCTTTTTACTCCACATTTCTCTCTCTCTCCTTGTAATATTTATTCTTCCCTCTTCTTTGTGATAGTTCCCTTGCAATACAGATTCCCCCTCGCCTACCTGTGGCCCAGGAAACAGCATTGCCCAGGAAACCTTTCTCTTTGGTGGGATAAACCCCTTGTATTTTGTGCATCAGCTGCATTGCTGAAAATGAGCATTTTTGTCCTTTCCTTTGAAGCCTTTGGAATTCCTGTCCCTCTCCACCCATTCAATTTTAACAGGAAGCTTTTGATCTTAAGGAATTCTAAGTGTATCTTTGGAATTTCTTGGAGATCTCTGGGAACACTGCTGCATAGAAAGCTCTTGTGTATAGAACATCGGTCAGGCACAGGCCTCGGAAATACACCTTTACAAAGGAAACAGGGAAATGACAACTGTCCCAGCCTGTCAGGTAAGTGGCTCTTTATACACCAAATTGTGATAAAGGCAAACAAAAAGTCACAGTGCTGTTGATACATGAGCCTATCTGCAACAGCTTGCTCTGGCTTTTTGACTGGCGGGCTCTTTGTACACTTTAATAGCATTTCAACACTTGTCTGTTCTTTAAACAGCATCATCTTTCTAGGTGGAATATAAATGCCTGCTGAAAATTTCCACATATTTTACACAGTCAGGCTCTTGGTCTAGTATTTCCTGATAACAGAAAGTTGGTTGGCAAATAGGAAGTTATCTGAATTGTTCAAGTAGCTCTCCTGTTTGAGATAAACCCTTATTCAGCAACTTGTTTTTGATTTGTAAAAACAAGCCAGATAAACCTCTCTGGCTGAGGTTATCTCAGCTCTTTCAGAGGATTGCAGACTAATCCTGCGCCCAGGCACAGTCTGCAGCCAAGCCTTATGTAACAACAATTTTTTGCCTTGCTAATGAGGCATGAAAATTTAGGCAAATATGCCTGGGAACCTCCAGATTAAAACAGGAAAAGATAATGAAGTTAGTTTGTTGAACTAGATAAGATATGAGAATGAAGCCTCAAGGGGTCCTGTTTCAGAAGATTGATGAAGATTCTCAAAGGTAATGAGCCAAAAATTCAAGAGCTTCTTTGAGAGAGGAAGGAAGAGTTTTATTTTGTTGTTTCCTTTCACAAGCACTTTTGCCTGGACATGAGAAGCATTACACCTTTGGAATAATCCTACCAGAAGAGGTGGATCTTGCATTCTTACACACAGTACCCTTTTGCTTCCTGGAACACTCATCTGTCTGTAACACCCACTTGGCATTTGCTTACCCCTCCTGTGACTTATTTTCACATTTTCTATTATTCTTGTTTTTCCAAACACTAGAAACATTTATTGAGCAACTCTCTTATGGTTTACGGTAGATATCGTCATTCTCGCATTCAGTATTTAGGACAAATTTGTGAAAAGCATTCTATTATCTCCATTGTTTTGGTCTTGGAAAGAAAACAGAGAGATTTAAGTAACTGAGGTGGAGGAGCCTGGACATGAAGCCCCATTTATCTGACTCCCACACTCTACTTTCCTAATGATACTGTAAATTCTTTGGAAGCACAAATGGATCCCAAATGAATTGAATTTATTGTTCTTGGAATGTTATTTTACTAAATCAGCTCAGGCCTGAGAGAGGTAAAGCAAATGACTAGGTCACCAATATTTATACTAAATTCTTCATATCTCATTTGACCTTCAAAATAATCCCCTGAGTAGGAGCTATTATTACTGACATTTGCAGATGAAAATATGGAGGCTTAGTGTGGTTAAGGTTGACCATGTCCACACAGGTAATAAGTGATCAAATACAAATTCAAGCTCATGTACATTTGATACTAGTTTCCAAAATTTTATCCATTCTACTCATTAGTGAAACAATGAGCTTTTAACCACCCAATCTGATAGCCCCCTTGACACTATGAACCTTCTGCAATGGACTGAACATTTGTGTGGTTCCACCCCTTCCCTCCTTCCAATTCATCTGTTGAAATCCTAACCCAAGGGTGATTGGTACCGGGAGATGGGAAATTTGGAAGGTGATTAGGTCATGAGGGTGGAGCCCTCATGAATGCGATTAATGCCCTTATAAAAGAGGCCCTGGAGACCCCTCCTCCCTTTCACCATTGTTAAGTTAGAGTTAGAAAGTCCTCATGAAACATCAAGTGTGTTAGTGCCTTGAGCTTGGACTTCCCAGCCTCCAAAACTGAGAAATTTCTGCTGTTTATAAGCCTATGACATTTTGCTACAGCAGGCTGAAGGGACTAAGACACATTCTCGCTGAAAGTACCTCCTTCCTCACAATGTGTGATTTTCTGTGACCATGGTTATCCTCATACATCTCTCACCACTGTTTAAAAAATTTTTTTCATTATAACAGATCTCCTGTGTATCAAAAAGCACAGGAAATAACATTACGAATATTCACAGTACAGGCAACACTTTGATTTCCTGTTTGCTTTGGATTTTTTTAAATGAAATAAAATATTATACACACTAGTTAAAATTCCCTTTCTTACTTCTTTCTTATGTCATTTCCCTCTCTTTCCCGAGGCAACAGCTATCTTGAAGCTGCTGTTTCAATTCAATATAGTTCTCATTCACCTTTACATACTGGTATTATGTGGGTATTAGTAAAACATATGTGTATATGTAATATTAATTTATTTGCTTATTAATAAATGTATCATTTGGAATGCTTTATTATGAAACTTTCCAAAATTTTATTTTTGTGACTTATCCATGTTGACCCATATGGCAATAATTTATTGTTTATAGTGCTAAACTGTATAGTACTACCATTTATCAATGTGTTTATTAATGGTAATTTTCCAAATATTTGCAAAATTTTGCAATCAGTGTTACTTGTTGAATAGGAGTGCTAGTGACTTTTAAAAATGTTTGCCCTTATATTCAGAATCCCTTCGAAAGTCTCTCATTAGATCTAAAATGTTCTCTCTGGATTTTTCCATGAGGATAATTATATTGTCTGCACATAATGAGTTTTTTATATATTCTAATTATTATACCTTTTTTCTTGCTTTGCCCTTTAGGTAGGACCTTCAGTATAATGTTAAATAACAGCAGCAATAGGGTCATTTTAAAATTATACTTTCCTTTAAAGGGTATACTTCTAAAGTTCCATCATTTGATTGATGTTTGCCTTAGGTTTTTGGTAGAATACTTAATCAGGTTAGAAAATGTCCCCTTTCATTCTTTTTCTCCTAGGCTTTCTTTTTTAAAGTTTGTGATTGTTGAGTTTTATCAAATACCCTTTCAAAATCTTTCGAGCTTTGTTTATTCTTGAGTTTTTATTATCAATTCCTTTTGGAGGCCTCAAAATGTAGGGGGACCCAACGTCCTTGGCAGAGCCTTCGCTCTCCGGCAGTGATTCATAACCCACTCCATGCGCGTGAGTGGGGAATTAAAAAGTCACAGCTGTTCGGACTCCATCTCGAGAGTCTGAATCAATTGTTCTAGGTGGGGTTTTGGCTTTGCTACGTTTAAAAGTTCCTTTAGGTATTTTTACCCAGAGTTAGAAGTACTATCATAAAAGTACTTTAAAAATCATTGTGGTAGGAGAGCAATAGAGAGATCAAAGGATGTTTTACCAGAATAGGGTTTATTTTTCTTTAAAATATATATTATTTATTCTTATAAGCTCTCTTCTCCTCCCTCTCTCTCTCTCTCTCCAGTGCCAAATTTTTTCCATGACTATGTCTTTTAAAAAATTTTTTTGAATTTATTGGGGTGACATTGGTTAATAAAATGATAGGTTTCAACTATACAGTTCTATAATACATCTTCTGTACACTATATTGTGTGTTCACCACCCAAAACCTCCTTCGATCACCGTTTACCTCCTATCTACCCTCTTCTACCTGCTCACACCCCTCTTTCCCTCTGGGAATGGCCATTCTGTTGTCTGCCTATTAGGTTTTTTTTGTTTAATCCCTTGACTGTATCTTACAGAATGTAGGATGGCCCTTTCAAATGAACAAACTATGTCTCGCTAGGTGCTTTGAGGTTGCCTTAACATGGAAACTTAACTGCCTTGATTTTATTCTATGCATTTGCTATGGTTAACGTATTTTTCTCCCATTTTCTGGGAGAGTTTCAATACTTTTTCTTCCCTCAGGCAAGTATAAGTAACTTTTCCAAGAGCCAGACTCCAAGAGAAAAGGGTCTTCAGGGTTCTTGGAGGCAAAACAAGCGAAGAGGCCTTGGGAGAAGTTTAAGATTTGGAAAAAAAAAAAGATTGCGAAACCAGTCACTACCTCTGTGGTCCACAGGAAGGGGGAGGAAAAGGGTTGTCCCCTCCCTCAAGAAGAAGGCTAAAGGGCACTTTGTAAGTATGTTCTGCAGCATCACCTGGGATCTTATTTGAAATGCAACATCTCAGGCCCCTAACTCAGAACTACTGGGTCAGCATTTGCGGTGTGACAAGATTCCTGGTGCACCAGGCACACTGCAGCCCGAGAACACGAGTCAAACAAAGAGCATTTCTCAACCTTGTATGCACAAGGTTATCATGGGGGAGAGCAAGGGGAGATTCAAAAAAGGAAATGTGTGGACTTCTCCAGATATTCTGTCTCAATTGGCCTGGGGCGGAATATACTAGAATCACCTGAGGAGGAATTGGCTCCAATTGATGGAGAGGAAAGTGGGAGTTAGTATATCCCTAGTGACCTTAGGTGGATGGTAATATCCAAGAAGTTAGCGGAGCAATGGAAGGAACTCCAGGGATTTTAAAGAATGGGGGAAAATGATTGCTGATAATCCTCGCTGCTGTTTCACTGCTGAATTCCTGCACATAAAAAGGTACTTATTTTTCCTTTTGCACAAAAGTTACGCATTTAGAATAAATGAAAGGAAGGAGTTGAGAAACAGAAACTTTTCTCTGAGATGACTCAGACTGAGAATATAAATACAATAAGTAGAAAATGTAAATAAATTCGTGGAGAACACAGAGTGACATTGTTAGGCTTAATATTTTAGATCGAATGAAATCTGGATGGGAATCCTTTTCTGTTTTGATGCATTATGTGTTTAAATGTTTACTGAGCACCAACTGTATGCCAGTTGCTCTTCTATGTACTGAGTAGTTAACAAAAAGACAAAAAAATTCTTGTTCTCTTAGAGCTTTAAAAGAGCAGCTTGTATTCAATTGCTTAAGTCCTTACTCTTAATGGTGTAACAACAACCACACACCAATGAGAGGAATTTTAAATGGGGTTTTTGGGCTGTAGAGGTACTTGCTCCAGGTTATCCATCTAAAGGTGCCGTCAGAGCCACACAGAAAGCATCAGATGTTTCTTATCTCTTATGTGGATAGCACATCTGCACTGCTCTCTGTTCTGTATAAAATGTCCTCATAAGAGTGTTTTGAATCCATTTAATTATGGCATCCTTATTATTTCTCTACCCTAAATGATCCTAGAACGTTACAAAAATAAAATAAAAAGGTTCTTGGAAATAGTTACCCTTTGTACCAAGTTCGAGGTTTAGTAAAAATAAAACCACTTCTGTGTACTTGATTGAATTTTGCTTATTGTATTGTGTTAACTCGTGCAATTTCAGTAGCAATTTAGTCAAGAATTTCAATTTCCTAAGTATTTTAAAATGCATCAATTATATGTGGAAAATGTCACTGTCTATAAGCCTGTAAAAGAGAGATATATATAGACCTGAAATTCTAAGTAGAGATTAGTTTCAGGTATGTTGTGCTGTCTTTTTGTGCTGTTCAGGACCTAAATCTTGTATAATTGCATTTTTTTTTCAATTTAAGTCATTGAAAAAAATCTGATTCTCAGGTTTTGGTTATTTACTTCTCAGTCATGCATTTAAAAATGGCAAAATTCATTATGTTTAGCTCCTGGCTCACTTGGTCATTCAAATGCACATCTTTTCTAGTTTTGTCTCTTTTTTTAATTAATTTTTTGAAGCCCAACATGCATTTAAAATGTATTTTCTTTGCATTTTATTATAGAATATCAGTTCTTCTACAGTTTTCTTTCCAAGCTGACAAGTAGAATTATCTTTTATTTAGTAGAATTTCACAATATAATTTTATTTGCATATCAGCATGAGAGGAATAATCTTTCTCCCTCATTTTTTAGGATTATTTTGTAAATCTCTTCACAATTGCATATAAGGTTAGTACCAAATCAAGTCATACTCTCTGCAGACTTAAATCCTCTCATTTTTCCATTGTGCCTCATTTCAAATGCTCTTGAGCCAGCTACCCAGAATTTCTGTTTGTGTCTTTCTGAGGCATTTCATGGTAATGCTATGCTTCCTCTTCTGCAGGCATCCTTTCCACTTAGCATGACATTCGCAGTCTCGTGATCCTGCTTCATAATCATTGAAAACATTACTGAGTCCTTTCTTTCTTCATCTTTCCTCACCTGGTCTCTTCTGACAAATTCCATTTACCTCTAACCATACCTGCCACCCATCCTGACTCAAACTTGCTTCCATTCTAGTACCAAGGAGACAGAACTGATTATATAATTTTCCTTCTGTTGTTTCTCTGTAGATGAATTCACACTCTCCTGTTTCCTGAAATTTCTAGCTTTCTGGGCTGGGCATGCAACTCACATAGCTTTCCATGTTCCAATTTGGAGTGTATGGCGCCATTCAAGAGTATATTGACGGAATACTTTTATAGGAAGAAATAAAATGAAAAGAAAAGTTGCACTTATATGTATGAAAATTTGAATAAGCCTTTATGTTTTGAGTATAAAGGGATTTTGGAGAGCTAAGGTAGTAGACATTTTGACACTTTCTAAGTAGCCCCTAGGATTTTGTATAACTCTGTAAATAGTATCTGCCTACCCTGAGCTGAGTGAGGTATTGAACATTCCTAATGTGCTTGTCATGAGCACCTAGTTAGGCAGCATCTAGCGCCTCACTATAAACCTTTCAGATGGCTTTCCTCCTCCTGTTGCAAGAAAAGGCTCATATTCTATGACTAAAATGTTTCTATGTAGTCTACAAACTTAATAGCCAGGTATTTAGATGGGGTGTTTTGAAAATCCACTCTTACCCCAAATTACAAGGTCCTTAAGAAGCTATTTTCAAAGTTTCTATAAATAAAGTTAAACTCAGGTTTCTGAGGTGAAGAGAAGGGGAAGAGAGGCAATATGGAAAGTAAAGGGTGGGATGAATAGTGTCATTTAAAATTATCAATCCTATTTTTCTTGTTTTTATCTTTACCTGCTCTATAGATCCTTAGCTCTATTTTCCCCCTGAAATAATTCTAAGGCTCTTAAAGGGGTATTTCATGTGCTGGATGGTTCACCATTTTTGTATGCCTTCTAGCTTCTGCTGTCTTTTCCTTCCCAGTTCCAGGTGGTTATGGTGATGACTTCTAATATTGACAATGTCTAAAACTAACTCCTCTATCTCTGAACATACCACCCTGGCTTCTGGGGCTCCCCAAAAGCAACACCTGTGGTTTAGAATTGCCTAGATGCTACTACTGACATTGGTTTCCTCTGAATCTGGGCCAAGAGTCCCAGTGATCCTAGTTATCTCCCAAGAGGGGCATTCCTGATCACCGTAGTAAGAATGGCTATTCTTTTGTTTCCTGCATCGAAAACATTCAGTATTTATCTTGCTCATTGCACAAATGCCAAACATAGTACAATATTTGAATGAATGAAGATCACTTAGGTATTTTATTAAGTATATCTACTATTAGGCTTTGTCCTCAGAGATTATGAATCATTGTCTGGAGTTGAATCTAGGAGACTGATTTTTACAAAGTGCTCTCATGATTCTGCAGGTGATCTATCTGGGGACCATGGGTTAAGTAACACTGCTTTAGGAGCAATAAATATGGGGCTTGGCCAAGTTCTACACATAAATTGGGTTCTTCCTTTGGAAAGGAAAAAATTAACTCAAAGGAACTCCAGAGGTAAATGATACATGGATTTACTTAGCAGTTTATTTACATCTATCTCTATCTAATTACATCATTTATTATATGGATGCAGATTTTAAATCAAGAGCTATTTTCTTTAGGAATGAATAACCCAGTGATGAGTGATAAGAGGCAAAGCTCTGGTCCTGTTCCTTTTTTTTTTTTCCTTGTCAATTATCATTTCAGAGTTATTTTCTACTCGGTAGTAATGTTGTCTTATGTAGTTTTGTGGCCACAATGGGTACTCATTTTTTAAAAATCACTTTGCCCACGTTAATGCTCCCCTAAACTTCCCCTTTTATCTGACTGTACATCAATCACTTACATTTTTCATTTAAAATTTTATTAAACTATGTTTTAGCACTGAATGTGATAAGAATCTATCTAGTTAGGAATATGTTTATATGCTACAGTTAGCAGGCATGATTTTTTTTTATGAGCTGGGTTTCCCTGTGGGTTACATTAACCTGAGCTTTTATTTGTGACATTAGCTGTATGTTTCTATAGGGACCACTTGTGTTTTAAAGTAATTCTGCCTTCCTAGACCTCTTTGGTAGTGTTTCACAAACTATAATGTACAAATGAATTACCCAATTAAGAAGGTATTGGGTGGGGCTTGAGATTCACCATTTATAGCAAGTTCCTAGATGCTGCTAGTCTACAGACCACACTCTGAGTAGCCAGGTTCCAAGAAACCTACATTTGGTTTTATAGCCACAAAGGCATTGACTTCAGTGATCATAATCCTTCTCTAGAAAGAGAGTTCTCCTTGGATTCATACATGTATGAATAATCGCTCTGAAGAAAATATCTTTTTGGCTTTCTAAAAATTGTCTTGGCTCCTCCATACAGTAATAAAGATAATCACACTGACAAGTTTTGACTTATGAACTGTCTTCTTCTCTATTGGATGTTGCTATCTCTCAAGAGTTTACCCAAGTTCTAGCCTCTTCCAGGTCTACCTCTAAATTTAGATATTTGTTGTGTCTTGCTTTAATTCAGGTGCAGATGGAGCCTACGCTGGCAGAGGGCAGGGTGTGCAGGGAGCTCGGTGCACCTAGCAGAGCCTGAGCTCCCGGTGGGCCAGGCCGCACTGCTGCGGCTCACCCCTGAGTTCAAAACGAAAGCTGGGCTCTTCGGCCCTCTCACCCCTTGGAGACATCATTGCCTGTGTCATTAATTAGACAGCTCTGCACAGGGCCAGTGAGGAAAGGCACGTCCCTATGGACGGCGGGGGATGAAGACCACCTATGCTTGATGTGCTTTATTGACTCCAGCAAACGTTTCTCCTTCCTCTGGCAGCACAGTAGGCAGGTGGGGGAGGGACTGAGTTAACAGGAGCAGCATTTTCATAGGGTTGTTGTTTTTCTGACTCAGAGCCTTGAACAGCATATGTGAGTTTCCATCCCACTGGTAGGAAGAAATGACCAGAGACGCTCGGGAGACAAATGAGAGCATCCCAAGGAACTTCCTGAAATACTTATTTGGAGAGGAGCCCCTGAAAACTGAGTGGGCTCCCACCAACCAAGCTTGTACACCCCAAAATGTTGAGATTTATGGAGTAGTATTAAATAAATGTGACCTAATTGTGTACACAAAAGCTTTGACCTCTGGGCCCTACATGCTATCTATATATTCCCAGGACCTACGCACCATGTCTGGTGGATCATATTTGATATTAACTGTTTCTTAAATAAATTGAAGTAGCTAATTACTTTTTCTGTGCATTGTAGAACACAGCTTCCCTGGGTTAGCTACCTAACAAAGTTGATTGACAACCAAGAACGACATCTTTGTTTAAAGAAATTTTGATTAACAATATCCAGCCTTTGTTTCATTTATATGAAAATATTTAGTGATGTTTACTCTAAATCTAAAAAAAAAAAGAAAGAAAATTGAAAGCTTCATAAAAATGGCCTATGCCTATTCTATTCTTTTTCAAATTGTGTCTGGCAAAGTCCTGGAGTTCAGCAAAAATGTAGGAAACACTATGGGGACCGGGGACCAAAGAGGGTGAGCAGAGCTCTGCATGCCCCATCCCATTTCAATTAGATTAGGCCCACTTTTACCTGTTTTATATGTTGAATTTCCAAATAAAACTTCATTGGGATGGAGGATCTGCTGGAAGTAAGTAAGTAAGTAAATAAATGCAATGATTGACAGGATTCTGGGGTGTCTGTTGGTTATATTATTTCCCTGGGGCTCTTCTACAAAGTATGTTCCCCACTTTTGTCTGCTACCAGCATGGCATTACAGCATCTTCCACTGGGCGACTCCCTTGTGTTGACAGAGCTCCAGCAGCTTTCACAGGAAGCTGGGCCTCTGTAAACCGTGTATGTGAGGAAGCTGTGCGCTCTCAGATCTCAGTGTAGCCACTGAATTAATTTGGTTTCTTCTGAAGAGAGGTGGTTCCATGAAATATTAACCAGACTTAGCTTCAGGGATAAAGACTTAATTCCTGCTGTGTCATCAGCCCTTTTGAGCATAAAACTTTTCAAGTGCTGGAAAGTTTCCTTGTGTCAGTACTGTTCTTTCTGGCTTTTTCTTTAGTTTGTCTAAGTGAAGTTGCAATAAAACTTACAGAGGTTCAAGTTCATCAGGTGATTTTTATTTTATTTTATTTTATTTTATTTTTCAAAGAGAGCATATTACACCCTGGGATGTCAGCTTTAAATGGTTAGGGAAATTTTTGTAATTTCAATGAATTTTATCTGAGGTTATTTTTTGCTAATTTGATGAAATATCTTTTTAACTTTTTAATATTTTTCACCTGCACTACATTTTCATGTAACTACTTCCTGAACATAATTTAGCAGTTTATATGGCTTGCTGTTTTCTTTGTCATAATTTGTTTCAAAATTATATGAGTAATTTTTTTATAGTTCCAAAATGTTTGCAGTAAATCTACATTCATCTCACTAACTCCCATTAGAATTTTAAACCCTTTATTTATTTTTTTATTGTGGTAAAAAACACATAACGTGAGAACAACCATCTTAAATTGTTAAGAGTGTATTACAGTATTCCCTACTATAAGCAATGTTATACAGTGAATCCCTAGAACTTTTTCATTTTGTCTGACTGATACTTTATTTTCATTTTTCCCTCCTCTCAGCCCCTGGCAATCACTGTAATGAGTTTGACTACTTTAGATAATGCATATGACTGTGATCATGCAGTATTTATTTACGCTTCTGTGACTGGTTTATTTGACTTAACATAATGTCTTCCAGTTTCATCCAGGTTATATGTAGCATATGATAGGATTTACCTTAATTTTTAATGGCCAGAAAATACTCTATTATATGTATATACCACATTTCCTTTACCCATTTATCTTTTCAGGGATATTTTTGTTGTTTCCACCTGTTGGCTATTTAGAATAATGCTACAATGAAACTGAGAGTACAAATATAGCTTCAAGGTCTCTATTTTAATTCTTTTGGATAAATACCCAGAAGTGGGACTGGTGGATCATATGATAGTCTCAGTTTTAGTTTTTTAGGAATCTTCATACTGATTTCCACAATGGCTGCACCATTTTAATTTTCATCAATAAGGTGCAAGAGTTCTAATTCCTCCTCCACATCCTTGTCAACACTTGTTTTCTGTTTGTTTATTTTTATAATGGCCATCTTGGCAAGGATGAGGATATATATCATTGTGTTTGTGATTTATATTTTGCTTATGGTTATGATGTTGAGTGAGCATCTCTTCATATTTCCCATTGGCTATAAGTATGTCTTCTTTGGAGAAATGTCTACTCAAGTCCTTTGTTCATTTTTATTTTATTATTTTATTTCTTTCTCATGGTACAAAGAGAGAAATCTCATATGTAAATTGGGTGATGTCCTAAACATATTGAAGACTGTAGAGCAATAATTGTCAAGGCCCCAAAGCCATTAGGTTTGATAGCTTCTTGGAAAAGCTGTAATATCCCACTTGTACCCAAGTGTGTATCTATTGCCTGACCTGTGGGCATCAGACGAAGAAGAAAAAAAGAAAACAATGTCTTTAATAATTATCTCTTCTTATGGCCAACCTAAGATTAAGAACAGAAAAGTAAGTAAAAGAGAATCTGTTGATCATGGACTTTATATCTAAAAAGTTATGCTCTTCCTATGACTAAAAACCCCCAGTGGATTGCAAAAATTACTAAATGACTTCAAAGTAAGTTTTTTCATTCTCTTCATTTAAGTGTGCTTTTTATAGATATGGCCCCTTGTGGTAAAAACTCTTCTGCATTTTAGAAGGCAGACAATAGCTTTAGCCTTTGTCTGAATCTTAGCCTATCTTCATATGTGATACACAGAAATGCTATTTCTTCATTGAATAGTCATAATTAATCCACTTTAAATAATTGTATGTGTTTGCAAAAGCCCTAAATGGATAGATCCACATTCAACCACAATTACTTGATGTATAATTTAACTTTAAAACCCCCCAAATTATGAAATATAATTTAACCAGGATGGTAGGTTTTCTTGGCAAAGTAAAAATGTCAAGGAGGACTTAATGCCTTCTTTTTATTTTTCCCCCTCTAAATCTAAAAATTCAGGAAAAATATTAGTTTATATCCTTGTTCAACTTAAGGCATCTTTCTCTCCTAATGTCTAAAGATGGCTATTGATTTTAATGTGTGGCTTTCTCACTGTTCTTTTTTAAACTGGAAAAATATCTCCTGGGAATGGTGGCATCTGTAAAATAAATGCTTCTCTTTATATTTTAAAATGCTACAAATATTAGGGGGAGAACCAGTGGTTATAGACTATTAATGGATTTCATTTTCAAAAGAGAAATACTGGTTTTTCTGGAGTTTAATTGCATGAGGAAAAAAATTACCCTAGCTTTAGAAATTTAGAAAGGAAATATGCTGAAATGATCACAAGGAATCTTCTTGAAGAGTGGGTGATGACGGGCCTGTGTAATTCTGCTGCCTTAATTTATCATAGTGACCTGATTATTAATTTTATAATGAGGGGAAAAAATGTAGACTTGGAAACAATTAGGAATGAGGTAGTTCATGATGGTACCCATATAATGTAAAAAGGACCATATATTTTAAAATTAAGATAACTGGGGAACCAAATGGGTCTTGGAGACCCAACACAGAATTTCAAAACCAAATAAGACAAGTATTAGTTTGGGCTTCAGGAGTGAATACTTTCAGTCTTTGACGATTGTAGGCAAATTTCAGGATAGATGTTCATTTGAAGCCAGACTATAAATGGATTATAGTCACTCCCCTGAGTAGTTTCATTTTCAGATAAATTTAGAAAAATCCTCAATCTCTTCCTGAGTGAACATCAGTAAAGCTGGGAATCTTTCCAATTGAGCATAGAGGGATTTATCCAGAGCCTGAACTTCTGTTACACTAGGAATGTCAGATAAGCACTTGGGCTAAGAACATCACTATCAGTGGGTTTACTGGTCTCTGTAGTAAATTCTGCATTTATAGGTTATATGTGAGAACTTTATGACCTCACGTCAGAAAACAGGGTTGGAATCATCTCCTGCATAGATAACAAATGATTTGAAAATAACTGGCCTTGCTAATCCTTCTACATTTGGGAGGCCCTAAGTATTACAGTCTCAAAGACAATCAGGAAAGAAAAAATAATTGACCGACAATATAAGGAGAGTTTAAAAAGATTGGAATGGCTAAGACTCAAAAAACAAAAACAAAACAAAAAAACCCAAGGGGGATATGGTTTTTGTTAGTGACATAGTAAGGAATGGATAAAAATAGTCAGACATTAAATAAGTAGAAAGGAAGGGAGAAAGAAAAAGGAAAGAATAAAAATTATGAAAATCAGTTTAAAGCTTAAAGCTTACAGTCTGGTTCAAAGACACATACATATATTTATATAACATTATTCTGTATGAATGAACCCTACTTTTGCACCATATAGCTGCACTTTAAAAATATTTAAAGAGTTTAGTCATTATAATGAAACTTAATTCTAGACTTGGTAAATACCAAAAACAATGTTTTCCAGTCTTAAAGACTTATAACTGCTAAAGCAAAACTAAACGAAAAAAATAAAGATATGTTGACCACTACAACAACAACAAGAAGCCTGAATTTCCTGGGATGGTAGTTTGAGTGATTTTTGTAAAGGGCCTTTTAAAAATGGGTGCTGGTGCTTCAACCATGATATCCATTTACTTTAAATTGTTCAATACATACTGTGTATGTACAAAGAATTCTTGTTCTGATCCCACCGTACAACTGAGGATATAGTTGAGAGAAAGAAAAGTACAGTAAATAACATGTATTTTAGGCTCCTGTTGGGATTGTGCCAAATTTAATAATAAAAAGAGCTATCAATTCTGTAGCGTTTCATCTGTGCCTGGCACTTCCATAAACTTGGAAATGGGTGACTGCTTTAATCCTGACAACTATGGAGTCGTTACCCTCATCCTATAGGTGAGGAAACCGAAGTCGCCTCGACCTTGCATCCAAACCATCTGATTCCGGAGTCAGTACTTTTTTCTACTTAGTTCTCTGTGTTCCAGTTTCAGTAGCTGTTTTGGTTTTCTTTTCATCTCCTCAAATGAGTCATGCTATTTTCCCCCTTGGGCTGTCTAGTCTTATTAAATTAAGTACCTCTTCTATCTTCACCTAGGCCGGATTTGCTCATTTTTAGATACTATTTTAAATGACTTTTTTTTTTTTTTTCTCAGAGAAGCATTTTTAGTTCCCTGTATTTCACCTTCATGCTACTTAACATGATTGTAATAAAATAATCTTAACCTCGGTTATGTAACTTCTGTATCACTGCCTGTAATATTAATTCTTGAAGGAACTATTGATTTTGTTCACCTTAGTGTTCCAGTTCGCTATTCTGAACTAAGTGGTTGTTTAGTAAATAACTGTTGAATGAATGAATGAATGAATGAATGAATGAATGAAATGAAAGAAGGCTAGATTTCTGTGTTTGAGAGCATAAAGTACAGGATATAACAAATATATATATTTTAAAGAAAACAAGTATTTTGCATTCAATTTCAATGAAATAGAAGCTGACACATTTTTAAAGCATAATTAGGTATCCTTTGTATGCCATTTGCCATTTTTGCTCTTCTCTGATATATTCAAAAGCTTACACGTACCCCTGTCTTTATTCTCTTATGATTGAAAAATTTTTAAAAATTCAAACCGTAGACCAACTTCATTAATAAGCTTCACATTTAGTATGAATCAAAGTGGTTGGAAACTTAGTAATTTTCCATTCATTGGTTAAATTCTCTGTGAATATTTCCTTTCATAATGAAACTATTTCAACTTAATGAAGTGTTAGTTACTGGAACAAAAATTATAGCCTCAAACGAATTAATGGTCCCACCAAATCGTGCCTGCTCTAACCACAGGGCTATTGGTGGTCGAGGGATCCAGGGAGGTTTTTAAACAGGCCAAAACCTGGGGGAGGGAGGCCGCTTATCATTCCCAGGAGTCCCAGTACTGTGGAAACAAACATAAAGATAGATTTTAAAGTTGAAACAAAGCAAAACAAAATGAAACAAAAAAAGATTTTTATTTCACAAGACAGACCCTAAAGCTAACGATTTGTACAAACCCCCAAAATCTTGGCAAATTTATTAGCATTAAAACCTATTTGGTCTCAGTACCATAGGACTTCAGATGAAAAATATCTGCATTCAGACTTTGGTAAGTGGATTGTCTTTATAAAAAACATCCAATTTTGTCACAATAACCTTCTTTCGGTTGGAGTTGGTTCATATTAATTTTTTCTGGTGAAAGAAGTAATAACTTCACTTCTTGATATTGATATGCTAAGGAAATAGAACACATTTTGTTTTCTTATATCAATGAAAAATAAGAAACTCTGTATCTGTATGGAAATATTTTCTGTGAGTTTATGCAGGAAATTTATGAAATCAGTGTATGCTGAAGAACATCTACAATAAAAAAATAAAGGACTCTTTAGCTTTTTCATTATAAAAATTGGGTCAGAAGTTAGAAGGTACCTAAACAGATTTATAAATGTTCTTGTCATAAATAGGAATTTACTTATTATAGAATGAAATATTTATTTACAGTTTGCTAAACTCAGGTGAGATTATAGAAACAAGGATGGAATCTTGAAAGTAGAAATAATTTGTGACGGTGTCACTTAAATATTTTATTTTTGTTCCAATGAGAATAAAATGAATATTCTCATTTTGTTTTATAAGCCTTTCTAAATAAAACAAATATTATGACTAGTATGTTACATTAGAACTAGTATGTTATGTTATCATTAATGATCTAAACATATTTCAATAAGTTGAATGCTTTCTTAATGATAGATTTATTATATTTCCAGCTTTAAAATCAATTATTATTCTCCTTTTATTCTAGAATTCTATGATACTTATAAATTTTAGGCCTTTCATTTATAAAAGAAAGGATTATTGCTTTTGTTGTTTGTGAACATGGACTAGATCTTGATCATGTTCCTAGGACAAATTCTAGCCTATTCTCATGTGAAACAGGCATTGAATAAATGCTTTAGGTATATATTTATAAGGAATATTTTCCCCCTCTTTATGTACTTTCAGTTCTCTTTTAGTTAATAGAAAATATTTCTTAAGCTTATTGATAAAATTTCTATGTGCTTATATTCTGAAAGTGTGCAAACTGTTAACCGGATATGCAATAGTTAATAAAGCACCTGCATCTGTCAGCCCAGAGATCATGCCATAGAAGTTTTTATCATTACTAATAACTAAATTATCAGATAGAAAATGATACTCCTAGATGGTCAACTCATACTTTTATTTTTAATTTAATCATGTTGACTTGGACTTGAATTTTTTAAAACATACCTCCATTTCATAACTCAATTTTATTTTTAATTGAAAAGAAATCAAGATACTTCTTTTATTCCAGTTGAACATTTGCCTTTTCTGTACTAGCATCCTAATAGCGTATTATCAATTTATAATGGTAGTTCTCCTGTCTGCTTTTTGGTGCTTTTTATAGAAAGTAGTCCTTTTGTAATTTATCTTCATTTTTTTCTTTCTGCTTTTTTTATGGTATCTTTTAACATTTTTATTACAAAATAATTATGGAATTTGGGGCTGTATTTATATTTAATCATATTAAGTTCATCTGTGATTTTTCAGGATGATCATTTATCTCATTTGTTTGGAGATAGTCCCACTTTATATCTGTTATTCAACATAATTATTAATAATTCTCTTTTACTCTGAGAAGTGTCCCAACTTGGACAATCACCTTAATGTTACCATCTTAAACAAAATGTCCAGAATTTTTTAAATAGTTTCACATGATAAACTTGCCAATCTGCATTTTAATTTCCCTCACAACTGTTATTTTCCACAAAAGCTGATACTTCATTTTTAGTTTACACAACGTATTTGCCTTATTTTAAAAGGAAAAACATTTTTTTAGTAATTCCATATCTTTGATCTCCACTCTTTGAAATGCTATTTGGGTATTTAATTAGTTTCCACTAATTAGATAAATGAATGGATGAAATGAAACAAGACTGAATTTCTGTGCTTAAATGAGAGCATAAAGTCCAGGATATAACACATATGTTTTAAAGAAACCAAAGCCTATGTTTGCATTCAATTTCAATGAAATAGAAGCTGACACATTTTTAAAGCATAATTAAGCATTTTTTGTATGCCATTTTTGCTCTTCTCTGGTAAACTTAAAAGCTTACAAGTATACCCTGTCTTTATTCTCTTTATGATTAAGAAATTTTAAAAATTCAAATTAGTTTTCACTAATTAAATTGTCTTGAACTTATGCCATCAGGCCACGTGAGGGAGTTGAGGGGTTGGGTCTCAGAAAGAGAGGATGTCGGGTTACTGAAGAGTAAACTTTTTGAAACCACCATCCCTCCACCTTTGATTCTCGAGACTTACTGCCCCAGAGAGCTACCATTCTGCCTCTCCATTAATTGGGGAGAGTAGAAAGAGTAACAAACATAGACAGTTAACTAAAATAAAATATTTTTCTTTGGAGGGAGCAGAATAAATTCAGTATATGTCCTAGGTCAGTCACACTACATAACACACATTGACCCAGGTTTTTTATTAACAAGAGTGCCCAGTTACAGATTTGAGGATTAAGGAATAAGTAATGCAGAACTATATGGAGTAGTCTAATAAATTATTATTATGGAAGCCCCAAATGAGAATTATCAGGGAAAGAAAATAAAGGCTAGAATAGAAGCATAGATCCAGGACTTGGCAGAAGAAATGCCTCAGACAGAAATGCCTCTAGCTAGCTGGACCAGAACAGCTAGAAGAAATCCATGGTTTGTTTATAATTGTTTCTTCATGTATCCAGAATTCAATGGGTGCGTTGATAAAATGCAAAAGAAATAAAATTAGAAATAATGTAAAGTTTGAAAACAGAAAGACTGACTAATGACAAATGGAGTGTAATTATATAGAAAGGAATGCGCAAAAATATTATAGCAATGTGGATTCTCTACCTAAATTCTGAGAGGCAGTGGAAGAACCCGCAGATCACAGGTTGGGAATGTGAGTGCCAAGGCCTTGTGGCTATCTCTGAGGGTGTAAACCACATGAAGTTCTTTAATAAATTCCATTGCAGCAAAATCTCATAAGGGCATACATTTTCTATCCTTTATATATTGCGGCTGAACCTGGAAGAAGCACTTGGCAAAGATAAAGCTTTAATGTGCAAAAATTAAAAAAGAACAATAAAAACCTTCTTTCAAAGCATTTTACATCCCCTTGATGTCCCTCTGCCAGGAAAAAGTTCTAGCCTTGGGCGATTTCACCCTATGTATTAAAACTTTGGCAAGAATTACTGTCAAAGAGATTGAGTGGGTGTTCTTTTGGAACTGAAATTATAAAATGTGTGCTAGGTGTCAGAGGTCAGTTTTCTGTCTATTGAAAATGCTCTAAGATCCAAAATACCAAGAAACATGTAGCAGGCAAGGGGGAAAAAAATAAGTAGATAGGTGTGCAGAAGGGTTGGGGAATTTAAAGAATACCACTTCTTGTCCCCTCCAGCACTGTATGACTTGATAGGAGGTCATAAATACTTGTCAGGAAGGTAAAAATATTGGGATCTAACATTAAGTTCAGACCAAAGTTGCCCTTGCCTATTATTTGAGTGCACCTATCTATAAATCACATTCTTCGTATCTACACTCTAAATAAAAAAATTCTCTTCTCACATTCCGAACAGTAAACATTTCCTTGCATACATACCAGACTATTTTTTTCAGTTTTCTTCTTCCTTGTATTATATTATCTGAGAAGAGATTCAATCTTCTGCTTTCAATACAATTTGACCTTAACAAAATAATTGTTCAAGTAATGGAGATGGGCTAGTCAAGAAGAATGTTTACCCCAGGATGAAAAAATGTCTATGATTAACCTGTGTGGTATAGAGCTATATATATATATATATATATATATATATATATATATATATATACACACACAAGTATAAATATATATATATATACAAGTATTATATATATTATATATAAAAACAAGTATATATACACACAAGTATTTCATATATACTCCACATATAAAATAAGTTATATATGCACATATGTAACAGATAAAATTATACATATACATATCTATGTATATACATTACAAGTTATACACACACACACACACACACACACATATAAAACAGGTAAAAATAATGGTATTCTTGTTGAAGAGGAATTGAGGGGCCAGAATTCTTATTGCTCAACCGCTTTTTTGCCTAGAGGCAGCCTAGAGGAAACTTGGCTGAATATTAAGCCCCAGCAGAGCATAGTTTAAAAAAAATAATGTTGCTGGACTAATCACACTGCAATTCTTTTAACCTAAAAATGCTATTACTAGGGTCATTTGAAAACAAAACAATTGCAAGGTCTTTGTGTAAGGATGCAGAGACTGGTAATTATTATCAAGATCTGTCTCTCTCTTTTCAGCAGTGGACAGATGTTAACCTAGTTTTAGCTTGTCCATGGCTGCCTAGGACAGAGACTGCATTTCTTAGTCTCCCAAGTGCCTATCTGTGGTCCTGTGATTAAGTTTTCTCACACAATCGAATTTTCAGTCCTAAATAATATAGAAGTCAGAACAATTTTGCACAATAAAAGTGAAACTATAAAAGAAATAATTTAAAATTATTATTCTAGCAGCAAAAAGACCAACTAATGTCAAAAGATGACTTGAGAAGTGTTGAAATAATCTGTAGGCTATCGAGATTAATAAGAGACAGCATGCCTTGGCCACTGGAGAAAAGAGGAAGTGTTGAATGAGACCTTACGTTCAACTTCCACAGGTCTTGTTGACAACTGACCATACGGAACGAAGGAAGAGTTTGTTTCAAAGTACTGGACATTTTGAGCTTACGAGACCAAATGAATGGTGGTGTCAAAGAACAAGTGAAGTTTGAGTTACTGCAGTTTTCTGAGTTACTGAGTAAGGTCCCAGTAAATTCCAATCTGGAAAAAGTGAATAGGCTTAGATTTTATGAGGGTAAGTCAAGCGATGTCTCAGTATGCAAGTTGGAAATAACCCTAAAGGTAAAAATAATGACTGTTTCTGGTAGTTAATATAATTATGACTTTTTGTGTTTATTTAAAACCTGGGTATAGTTCTAAATTGGTACATATCCCATAAAGATTGGATTTTATTGAGACACATACCTGCTTCCAAGAGAATATTCACTTAGCTTTGATCTAAGGCTGAGTGTTTTATCTTCTCTCTCTCCTAGATACAGAAACATCCCTAAATTACCCAGAGGCTGAGAGGAGCTAGCCTTTTTTTTTTTTTTTTTTGAATTTAAATAACAATGTTTATACTAACTTTTGTAGTATTTCCAGATTTTATTTCTGATAGGAACTTTAATCAAGCCAACCTTTTAATTTATTCATCTACTTTTACAAATCCTTGCTACTTTAAAATATAATTTCTGGACAGAACTAAGAGTTTCTAGCTTCCAGAACTAATAGCTTCTGGACAGAACTACAATCAGCTGAGGTAACTTGTTAACCATCTTAAGATTTTACCTCTTCTCAGTGAGATGTTAAAACAAAAAAATTGGACAAATTCATCAAAATTGATTCAAAAAATTTTTGAATCTTGTTCTTAAAATTTAGTGCTGGAAGAAACTAGTATAATTCTCAATGTGATGATTCTCTAAAACCTGTTGTCTTTAATTCCTACATCCCCTGGCTATAACCACAATATGTTTGCTCTGTTACTTAGGGACCAAAATGTACACATTCTAAACACAATTTGAAAAAGAACTATCTGTGCACAAGAATGAAAAGGAAAGGACCTGGGGCTTGGTTGAGTAAACTCTGAATGAGTCAGCAATATGAGGCTATTGTAGAAATAAGAAAATTATGAGATACTTAAAAGAATGAAAATGATTATACAAAGAATGACTAATGGAATTGGTTAGTGGGCTTAGGGAAGAACAAAGGGTATTTTGATTATGGTCTTCATCTGTGCTAATATATTAAATCAAGGAGGCTTGCTGAACAGTTACTCCCTGCAATTCTGGACAGCAAAAATATAATAAAGTATAGGAAAAATAAAGGAAGAAAGATTAGAATTAGGCACAAGGAGACATTTTTTAATGTGAAGGTGATGGAATTCAATATCAAGGGAAAGAGCAGATGTTGAGATTACATTTATCAGGTCCTCAATAAATCTTTCCCTTTTCTCACACTTTTTTCCTCTCTGTGGTCTCCAAGAATCTAGATATTTGTTCTGGATGATTCAGATATTCTCTAGTCTGAAGGATTGAACCAGATGATCTTCTCAAACTCGGTCTTCTCCACCCTTGTCTCTCTAGTCTCTGTGTTTCCACAGAAAGTGGTCGGCAATTGGGGGGAAAAGGAACACAAACTGGAATGATGAACGTCCTTGAAGGAAGGGGCTCTGAGAAAGCTTGGAAGCTTTTTCTCTTGGACATTTTTCAAGCCTCCAGTAGTACTATGACAAACAGTTAGATCATGGGGATCAAGCTAGGATAAATTAGATTGGAAAGGCTAATCAATTAAGCAGCTACACAACCTCCAAATTGAGATCACTGCATTGTCCTGTCCACTGTTGAAGCAAAACGCTTGGCCAGAGTAATCCACGCTTCTGAGTCACTTCTGAGAAACAGGGTCCTTAGAGAAAGCTTCCCTTACATTTATTTGCCTTATCTAATTTTAGGTGTGCGCAGTAATCTTAAAAAAAATATCCTAAGTATCCTTTCTTCTACAAATGCTGGATAGGATTGAAGATCTATTCAGAGAGAGGCTCCTCGACACCCTCCCCGGTCTCCCAAAGATAGTCCCTGGGTGTCTTATTTGCAGACACAGTTGTGACATCAATATGCCATTTCTCCGCTGATGAAGGAAAATGCTTTCCAAATGGGTATTTGTGACCATCAGAAAGACTTTAGGGTTTTTGACAATGCTGAGAGACAAGCTGAATATGAAGGGGCAGTAATGAAATCCAGAGATTTAGGATTAAATCATGGAATGTTTTTCTTTTCTCAGTGAAAGATCTGTTGGCCTCAAGTACACTGCTTTTGACGATGTGAATTCATTAATCTTCTGAGAATTTAGGATTGTGTGTTTTTTTTATTTTTATTTTTTACTAGAAGAGAAAACCAGAGGCAGACATTAACAGATTTGGGATATAGAAAGTACTGATTTATGTTTCCTTCTTTTTCTAACAGCCACATTTTTTTTGGGGAAAAAAATATATTAGAACACATAAATGAAATAAAAACACACAGACAGAATTATAGTGGACTTCAACCTTTAGCTCCAGTCTTTCTAGGGGCATGTTTCCTACACTGAGATACACGCACGGCCATGGTAATGTCCCTGGCACAAAGCAAAATAAGACTTGTGAGGTCGTCAAGGAAGATAAAATTTCCTAGGTTGTGGTTTTCCTGCGACTCTGGGACCCTTTTGTGTAAGGCTTTAAAAAAGAAAAGAAAAGATAGATATCACTGTTCACAGTTCTCAGGAGATTTCAGAATTTGAGGTTATTGATTCTCAATTTTTTCTTCTTGGCTATTTATTGTGCTTTGTACTGAATGGACCAGACTCTTAACAGTCCTGTTCCGTCGTTGCTTCTGAAGCTCTGAGTCTCTGACCCGCTGAGTTTCTTCTACAGCTCATGCCTCCACCTCTGTCCTTTCTTTTGTTGATTCTTGCCAAGCTTTGGGCATGAAATAAATTATAGATATGTAAAAGATTTTACACTTTGGATTTCTTTTTGGGCTTAGCTTAGCAAGCTGCAATGAACACTTAACAATGGAAGTTTCCTTTACAGACCTGAGTCACCACCTGCATTCCTGAAGTCCTCTGGAGCCTAAAGGTACATCTTTAAGTTTCCCTTTTATGAGCAAGGCTCTTACTAATCTGTCTTCATGCATGACCATTAAGACACTAAAGAAGAGAAGTTTCTATCTGGTGGTGACATTTCCAGAGCTGTAACTCTCACAGAAATGTTCTCTCTGGGTCAGTTTACATTTTAATATCTAATGTTTCTTTTTCATTGACAGAGAATACATATCTAAAATTGTAAGTACTTAAAAAAATTAAAGTTCAAGATTAAAGGACTGATTTCTGGCTCAGCTGCCTGCCTTCCTCCTTCTACCATCTGTCCCTCCCCTTCCTTCCTTCCTTCCTTCCTTCCTTCCTTCCTTCCTTCCTTCCTTCCTTCCTTCCTTCCTTCCTTCCTTCCTTCCTTCCTTCCTTCCTTCCTTCCTTCCTTCCTTCCTTCCTTCCTTCCTTCCTTCCTTCCTTCCTTCCTTCTTCTCTTTCCTTCTTCATTCTGAGCAAATCCATTTTGTAAAAAATGAGCATTACTTTCATTTCATCTTTTCTCTACTTAAAAGTGACTACACCACTGTTCAGGTATCAAAAAAAAAAAAAAAAAAAAAAAAGGGACACAAAACAAACTGGTATTTTTATGCTTTTTTAAATGGTACATTAAATGCTTGGGGTGAATCAAGTGGAGGCAAGCAGAAGTCCTAGAGCTCAGACCTGCCATTTTAGAAGAGAGATTTATGAGACTTACCCCTTAGCAATGAGATGCAAAAGAGATAACTGATTTGATCTAAGGTTTATAAGAAAAAGGGATTCATCAGTACACCTTCATTTGTCCTTGCTTATATTATTCTAATTTCCGGGGTGATACTCTAACTCTTGACTTTCTTTTTAAGTACTGATCATTAGGTTGTCATTTGTGTTCAGGGTTAATGACAGTCTTGGGAAGAGCCATTCCTTTTGTTTTCTACACCAGGAAGAAAACTGAGACTCAATTTGGTTAAGTGACTTGTCCAAAATCACTCATTTAATAAATGAAAGAACTAGCATTCTAGTTCAGCTACCATAGACTTGGAACCTTATATTATGCCTATGTGTTTTTCCCACTTTTGTTTTTACTCTATGAGTCAAAAAGAGTTAAAAATTTACAGTAAAGCTGGCTTAGAAATGAAACAAATGTTGGTGACAATGCAAAGTAACAAACTCTCATTGATTGCTAGGAAATGCAAAGTTGTACAGTCACTTTGGAAGACACTCTTGGCAGTTTTTACAGAGCTAAACATAGGCTTATGATACAATGTAGCAGTTGCACGACTAGGTATTTACCCAACTTGAGTTGAAAATTTTTCCACACAAAAACCTGTATGTGAATGTTTTTTGTGTCTTCATTTAAAATGCCCCAAATTGGAAGCAACCAAGATGTGCATCACTAGGTGAATGGATAAACAAACTGCAGAAAGTCCAAACAATGGGATGTTATGTTCAGTGATAAAAAGAAATGAGCTACTAGGTTATGAACCAAGACATCGCAAATCTTGAATGCATGTTGCTAAGTGAAAGAATCCAGTCTGAAAAGACTAAATGTTGTATGACTTAACTATTTGACACTCTGGAAAAGATAAGACTATGGAGACAATAAAATTGTCAGTGGTTGCCAGAAATTTAGATGGGAAGGTGGGATGGATGAATAATAAAAGGCTCACGGGATTCTTAGGGCATTGAACTATTCTGTATGATGCTATTATGATGGATACACGATTTTATGCATTTCTCATAACCCATACAACTATACAACATGAAGAGTAAACTCTATGTCACCTATGGACTTTAGTTCATAACAATGTATCAATAATAGTTCATCAGTTGTAATTAATGTGCCACTCTAATGAATGATGCTCATAATAGTAGAAACTGTGTGTTGGAGGAAAAGGGGTACATGGGAGCTCTGTACTTTCTGTGTAATTTTTCTATAAAGATAAAACTTCTCTAAAAAATAAAAATAGAATAAAAAAGGAAATATTTAGTTTATAATAAATAAAATAGCAGCAGCTTGGTCCCAAGCTGATATGTATTATCAGTATCCAGATTTTCTCTATATTTGGCTCTAATTTCTCAGTGTTGGCTTTACCCTTCAGCAGGTTACTTTCTCAACACCACAGAGTGATTGCCTTTATTTCCTTGAGTTATGTCTTTTCTCACTTATATCAATGTAGAAACAGAAATTCACTTTCCTGATAAGTCACATAGAATCCAAGAACTGAGTTTAATTGGCTCTAACTGGCTTGGCGTAAGTCATGTGGCTACCTCTGAACCCACCACTGTACCTGGATGGGGAGATTTTTCTTTTAAGAAGAAGGAAAGCAAGACTTACCTCATTAGGTGAACACAAATTACTTCCATCTAAGCCACACAATATCATTAATAAAAAGAGAGGAAAGGAAAACACATGCTGGGAAGACACCCAGAAAATGTTTTCTGCAATATCTATGTAAGTTATTTAGACTTCCTCTACACTAGCCTTATGATTAAGCAGTTTGTATACATATTTTGCCCCAAGTGTGAAACTTCCATATCAAAAAATGTATCCTCTATTGATTTAATGTTTGTTTAATAATTATGTTTATGTTATTTCAACTTATTCAAATAACACACATACATAAAGTGACTAGAATGCTCAATTGTTTGGAATAAAATGACAAATAAGACACAGATTAAGACATAGTCTTTGGCCTCAAGGGGCTTAAAGCCTAAAATGAGAGACTTAGAGACACAGTTTTTCTTGCAATGACCCAATATAATGGGATGTCAAGAATGTAATAAATCTAGATGTTGTGAAGATAATTAGATCAAATGTTAATTTGAATGGCATAAAACCAATTGCTAAGCACAGATCACAAAGTCACTATGATTGGGTGAATCTACTTGATGTACAGTGTATGTTTCTTCAAGTATGTCCTTAAATGTAAATATGACCCCAAATGGAGTCTAACGATTGGTACCAATTCATGTTACCAAAAACACACCATAAACCAGATTGCAAATAATGTACACTAATTATGATTGGTGTAGTCCATCATGATAGTTATTAAAACAAGTTATCACCAAAGAAATGTTGAGGGCAATAAAACTACATTTTTGTTAATTAATCATACCTGTAAATTACTGTTGGTTAGTATTTTCTGATGGAGGCAGGAGACAAAATGTTTCCTATAATTCCAAAGTAATGACACTCCTGAATTTTCTAGTTCACCACTTGCAGCTTGGAGTGGCAATGCTAAGTTTAGAACGGTAAGCAATTATTGTAAAGGATTTTCATCTGGTATGACACTGAGGTTCTGTACCTTATATTTGGACTATTATGGCAGACAGGGGAACGCAAATGTTTATTCCTCTTACTGATCATGAATTGGAAAAGAATGGTAGCAATTGGAGAGCAGCCCATCTCCAGCCACCATCTGCTTGTTATAGCATAACTGTATGTTGTCATTTCTTCCTCTTTTTTTTATTACAGTTATTAACACACTATAAAAAATACATTTAAATAGCATTAAGTCTGCAGCAGAAACCAACAAAATGGAGTCACTCAGTCTTTAACTTGTTCTGTGGAAATTACTTTACTCTTCCTTTAAAACATGGTTTGGAGTCATGCAGTATCCTGCTGTTCAGTTATAGTAAAAACAGGTGCCCGGAGAGGTAATTGCCAATCTTACATTTGGTACTTTATTTTGTTATGATTCAGTCTTTTGTTCACTTATTGTGCACTCCCAATGGTATCAGATTAATGTATGCGAGGATGTCTTACAGTAGAACTGATCGTATTTATGAGAGTGTAGGCTTTAGTAGAAGAAATGACAATGTGACAAACAATATGATGAAATTAAATTTAAAAAATAATAATTTAATAAACATTCATGAACTCTATTATGAGAGAGGCACATTGTGATCGCCTTATTTTACATTATACCAGGGATTTTTACCTCCTATTATTTACATTACATATTATGTCCAAATACTGTAATCAAATTAATGAATATAAAATTTTAATAACATATTCAAGTACTCTTAAGATATTTGAACTTTTTTCAAAATAAAAATAGCTTTATAAAATTATGTTTTTAATATAAAAATTGTGAGTAAAAGCCATTAATGTTCTCTACCACAGGAAAACTGTTAGCATGGTGTTCCATATAGACATCTGTGTGTGTATGTATACAGTTTTACAAAGAAGGAATTATACTAAGACATGCTTCTCTAAGAAAGAATAAGCCTCACTTAGCATTGTGGATGGGTTCTTGGAACTGCAGTGAGTCGATCTATAACCAAACCAATTTTACCACAGGCCAATTGATATAGATAGGAGTTAAGTTCCAATGGCATCTCATTGATGTTATAACAAAATGATATTGAACAAATTATTTGAGCACCTGCTGCACTCTTTAATGTGTGTGTGTGTGTGTGTGTGAATAATATAATATATACATATAATATATACATATAAGATCAAGAATTTGAAGATTTTTATATGGAGGGATGTTTTTGAGTTCCCATGCTCCTGGCAAGCCACAGAAGATTAAGAGGACTGATTAATAGACAAGTGCATCAGCCAAGGGCCCGTCAAGAAAGCAGAAGACACTTTTAAGTGTTTCAAACAGAGGGAATTTAATACAGGGAATTGATTATACAAGTGTGGAAAGGGCTCAGGAAGGAAAAAAGGGGAAGTGAGGTAATCCCAAGATAAATAATGGCAGGAAACTGCTTCTAGCCCTAGAGAAACAAGAAAGGAGATGGTGCATGAAAGCCCAGGGAAAACAGCCCATTTGGAGATTGTGGGGGAGGAGCACTGAGGCAAATTTCTGAGGAATTGATGTGAGTTCCAGAGTTTCTGCTAGAAGCAGCAAAACAGAAAAGAAAATAGAACAGAGAGAGAAACATGCCTTCTCCATTCCTCTTGATTATGAACCTGCCAGGCCCTCCTATTAGGATAGGCTGAAAGGCAGCCAGCCAGCTGGCAGGGGAGCCTGAGAAATGTATTTTACAAAATCTTAGCCCATCACAGAGCAGGGGAAGAAGGAATGGGTGCAGGGCTAAGCACACCACTAAACGAACTCCACAAGTAAAAAGAAATCTGAGAGGATTTGAGAGGAGAACCCAGCGAGTGACCATGACTTGGCTCCTAGATGATTTAATAGGTAGGGGTTCAAAGTCATTAGAGAGATCTTAAAGGACCTTATTTTTTGTTTTTTGTTTTTTTTTGTTTTTTTTAATTCTCACCAAGGACATTTTTTTCATTGCTTTTCAGAGAGAGTGGAAGGGAGGGGGGTAGATAGAAACATCGATGTGAAAGGGACACATTGGTTGGTTGCCTCCCACACACACCCAGACCTAGGCTGAGGATCGAACCTGCAACCCATGTATGTGCCCTTGACTGGAATTGAACCTGAGACCCTTCAGTTCTGGGGCTGAGGTTCTAACCCCTGAGCCAAAGAGGCTAGGGAACCTTATCTCGCATTTACAGGCAGAAGAAATCTGACCAGATAGCGTGTGTATGTGTTAAAGAAACAGAGAGAGAGAGGCTAGTGGTTGGCTCATAACAATGTTTCAAGTCGCAAAGTATTAGCCGTTATTGTGATTTGAAAGCATTTTTAATTGAATATTTTCATTGTTTTTTCCTAAGTAAAAACACACACAAAACAATCCTGTTCTTTTTCCATCTCCCGTTCTTTCTTTCTAAGAAAAGTAATTTAATATGTTTAATCCATTCCTAACAGCAATCAGTTTTTCTTATGCAAAACTCAAAGGACTAAGAGTTAATTCTTTAAGATATCCACCCAGTGATGTGCACTTCGAAGCCTTGATTATATTATTATTCACACATACTTACAGGGGACCTGCAAGTATGGGAGTATATGGGAGACAACCAACCAGTGTGTCCCTTTCACATCGATGTTTCTATCCCCCCTCTTCCACTCTCCCTGAAAAGCAATGAAACACATGATGCCATGTGTTGAGCCTCAAGACAGAAAGGACACAAGAAGTTCTACTTTCACTGAAAGTCTGTAAGAGGGGATGGGGCTTAGGAGTAAAGTGTGATAAATAACTACAAGCAGGAGCAAAATGTTAAGTTTTACTATTTTTCTTTTGTTTTCTTTCTTTCATGCTCTTCTTTTTTTAAAATATATATATTTTAATATTCCTTTATTGATTTCAGAGGGAGGCAAGGAGAGGGAGAGAGAGAGAGAAACATCAATGATGAGATAGTCATTGATCGGCTGCCTCCTGCACGCCCCCGACTGGGGATCGAGCCCACAACCCGGGCATGTGCCCTGACCGGGAATCGAACTTCGATCTCCTGATCCTAGGTCGATGCTCAACCGCTGAGCCACGCCCGGCCGGGCTCATGCTCTTCTTTCTGAGAGCAACTGTGACAGGTAGTTTGTGTCTAAACTTATGGGCACCAGAGTAGAGAATTCAGATGATTGTTTCCACTTTAGAACCAGTGTCTTCTAAATGTATAAAATGTGTTGCATATACTGTGGCAAATCCTCCATTAAAGCATGATTGCAGTTCTATACTCTGCATTATATTTAAAGATATTATTTAGATCGATGAAGTGTTAGACCTGTAATTATAAGAATTGACTGTGAATTGCCTTTTTAACTATGCGTCATTTATTAATACACAGGCTCAGGTACGTACCAGGTGTTCGGCGGAACAATCAGCACATAGTACTCACAGTCACATCATCTGGTAGAGAGGTCATTCTGTTAATTTGTTCACTAGGAAACTTAAACCATGGGATCATTTTACAGCACTTACATTTCAGGGAAAACATAATCAAAATAGGTGCTCTTATCAAGGGATTAGTATTTGCCCAGCATTGTGCCCGGTGTTTTCCTTACATTGTTCTGTTAGTCCTTTCAGCAAACCTCAGAGGGAGATAAATAGTATCATTCTTAGAGATTTGAAAACGGAACCCCAGAGTCTTAAGATAATTTGCCAAAATTACACAAATGTTGCTAAGTTTTGGAAGAGGGACTTGAATGCAAGTTTGTCTGGCTCCAAAGCCCAGGCCGACGCAGTCCACATTTCAGCCCTCGCGTCCTGCTGCGGGACCTCCCTTGTGCATTTGCCACTCTGGTCCCCGCTAATGCTCTATGTCTTTGACCCGCACGATTCTATGCTCTTTCGGTTCTCCTCTCTGACTGCTGCTTCTCCACTCTTGGGCTACTCCTTTTATCATTCTGCGCCTTTTCTGGATAGCATCACTCACTTGCATTTTAATGATAACCAGTTGGCCGAGAACCTGGCCCTGCCCGTGCTGCGTTGTGCAACACACTCGGCGTTCAACCCAACTGCTCGGCTAAGCTGCTCTTTCCCGGTTCCCTACTTTAACGGGTGGCCTCCCTATCCCCCTTGTCACTCAACTGCAAAGACAGTGCCATAGCTCTCCCTCACCAGGCCCGCACATGCCCCCGATCTCATTAATCAACGAGGTCTCCGTGTTTCACACGGTTTCTGGAGGTGTATTCTAGCTACTCGATTCAAATTATTCTTAGCTGATGCCCGAGTGGCAGCGAATTCATCTTGACTGTCCCCAGTGCTGCTGAGTCATATACAGTGAAAGTCCGTCTTGGCCCCTTCACTGCTTTAAGTCTTTCAGTAGCTTCTCATCACTGTTTTCCATAAGGACATCGACAATCCCTCCTGCAGCCTCTCCCATCTCGGCCCCCTGTGCTCCCTACATGCACATTAAATCAACTCCGCTCTGATGGAGCTCACACTGCTTTTTTGTTTTTTTGTTGCTCTTTCAACCGGAATGCCTTTCAACCATCGCATGGTGCTTCACTAACTCCTATGAACTCTTTAAAGGTCATCTCAGAAGTCGCTTCCCCTAGGAAATGTTCCCAGATACTACAATACAAACTTGGGGTTATTTACACAGGAACCTATTTATTTATTTATACATGTGACTCCCCCAAAGTATTGTGAACTCTTTCCAGGCGAAGAACATGTCTTACATTTGTGTTCCAAGGACTCAAAGCGATGCTGGTCCATAGTAGGTGTTTAACAGATGCTGAGCACCCCAATCTTACTCTCCAAGTAAGTTTGTTTTCAAATTTACTATCGCTTCTTGTCCACTGTGGGGAAAACCAACATTGGAAAATAGGCAAAAAGCTAGTAAAGTGAATAGAGTTATTCTGTTTCTTTTAGTAATATATTAATATCATGCTTACTTTCTTCTGCCACCCAGCATGTTGCTAATGTCCTTTAATATTGACTGGAACATGCTCAGGGAACTAAAAATGCTTCTCAGAGAAACTTAAAAAATACAACAAACTAACGGAGCTTCAAGACAGCCCAATGGTGCAAGATGTGTTACGTTCGAAAACAGTTATTATTTTAAAAAAATATGTTAGGTCTCTGTTCTCAATAATAATAAGTCTTTTGCCAGTTTTCCTTACACCAATTACATATAATTTCCCTACATGTACTGGTGTAAGCACTCTGCACATAATTTCTTATCTAACTTTCATCATACTATGAAACAGCAATTAAAATATTCTAATTTGCATACCAGCAAACTGAGGTTGAGTGAGATTAGGTCAACCTGTTGAGGGACACACAACTAATAGTAAGCAAGGCCAAAATTTCACCCAGAGTCTGGAATTGTAACCACAGCATGATTCTGCCAGGAGTTTGCTTTCTATTATGAAACTATACTCACAGTGATTAAATAAAAGCCATGAAGAAATAAACTATACTATGATGCTTTCCTTTAATCTTTTTCTTTCGTTTTATTCTTAGGAGTATAAGTGTTGACTTTACCAAATCATGGATTCTATTTAGAAGTTTTATTTCTCAATAAAGTAAGTATAGTCTTAGATCTAGGCCTACGGCGATAAAAATGAATGAGAAAGTGTTTCAGGAGACAATGGAAACTCTTGTGGCAAAGATGATTCATCCCAAGGGGAATGCAGGAAGGGAGACCATAAAATATAGAGAGCATATCCATCCTCGCCAAGGTTGGCTCAGCAGGACAATAGCAAGTAGGCTGGCCGGGGAGAGCCTCCTCTGCTGCAGACCACATGAGTTCTGGTTCGAATCTCTGTACTTAGAATGTAAAGGGAGCATAAACAAGAAGTTCAGCTACCAGATGGGGACCATTCTAATTAGTTAAGTCTGTTCTAATTTTTGGCCACCAGTTGGCAGATGCAACAGATGCCAAGGGAGCAAACAGAATATGTTGGCAGTTTTGAATTTTAAACCAGTATATCACAAATAGATTCAATTTAGAAATATTTTCCCCTTTGGTTAAACTCTAACTTAATTTTGTCAAATGCTGGGAAGTTAGAGGCATATTATGAAGCATTTCTTTTCAGACATTTCACATTCTTGCCTATAAATTGATGGCAATGAAAGATATGTATTCAAGCACATGACCTCAGAATTTGTAGAGTGCAACAGTAATGTTTGTGTAAGAGTGATATTTTATCACAAATATGCAGTAATATGGTATGTTGTGATTAGACAATTCTATAAAATGTAAGAACTGTTTATGGGCAAACATACCTTGAGATGGACAAGATCATTAAGAAATTAGGAAATTTAGTGACCATGATCACAATCTCTAGTCTCTATACATTGTTGGTGGTTCATGTCTTATAAGCAATTGGCCATTATAGGCAAAATGCCAAAACTACATAATTGATAGAAGGGTAGTGTTACCTTAACTTGTTTGGATATAAATGTTTCCTTTTGAAATAATACGTCAGTTAAAATGTCCTCATTTTTCCGTTCCCAAGAATGACCAGCATTTTTTCTTAAATTACTTTCCTACACAGAACTACTATCATGGGTGGAGAGAATGATTGTGAAGTTATATTTTAGTTACTATCAGTTAAAAACCGTGTCTTTGATTTTATTTTTTAATTATTATTTTTTTTAGAAAACTTTAAAAATACATATATCTTTATTGACTTCAGAGAGAGGAAAAGAGAGGGAGAGAGAGAGAGATAGAAACATCAATGATGAGTCATTGATCAGCTGCCTCCTACATGCCCCCACCGGGGATTGAGTCCAAAACCCGGACATGTATCCTGACCAGGAATCAAACAGGGTTCTTCTGGATCATAGGCCGATGCTCAACCATTGAACCAAGCAGGCTGAGAGTGCCTGATTTTATCTACATGTATTCAATACATCTTTGCAAGTGCTCAGGTATGTGCTAGACACTGTGATTGTTGGAGGCTCACTGAACTCAGCAAGACTTGAGTCTTTAATCATGACTCAGAGAAAAGATGCCTAACTGCTATAATATTATGACAGTTACTGCACTGGATGTAGGTCATGTGTTATGGGCATTCACAAGGAGGGACATACAAGAGTAAGTAATTCTGCCTGAGTTGGTATGGTGAGCACTTTGAAAATATTTTTAAAGGTAGCGATATCTAACCAAGTGTTTTTTTGTTTTGTTTTTTTAAGAAGGTTGGGATTACCAATAAAGTTAGTGGGGAAGAAGATATAGGTAGAGAGAACAGTTTAAAGATAGAGATATATTTTTGGTAAAGTGTAAATAGTTTTATGGGACATAACAGTGAATGGGATTTTGATAAGAGAAAGAAGTGTTTGTGTTCATAGGGAACAAACAGCTGAGGGTGGGGTAGAGAAGAGGTGATTGAGAAGCTGTTTTCTAGTTTTTGACTTAGAAAACAAAATATACTAGCTTCGTTTAATCAAGATAGGAAATACAGAACGGGAAGCTATGTATGGAATGGCTGAACAGCTCCATTTTATAAATATTGAATTAATAATATTGATATTTATATATGAATATTAATATTGTATTGGTAATGCTAATAATGCAGGTGATGATACTGTAATATTTATGTGGCCTTAACTTTGTGCCAGATATTGTACCAGATGTTTTGCACATACAAACACACTTAAGTCCTCATCACAAACTAATGAGATACATACAATTAATATGAGGAATCAAAAGTACTCTAGGTCATACAGATATCAAGTGGTAGAATTGGGATTCAAGCCCAGTAGGTTAAATTCATATTCTTAAATAGTTTACACAATTTGGACCAAACTTCCAGGCGACTCTGGTTGGAATGTCTAAAAGCACCTTGTGATATATCTCTGCATTTTAAGAATGAGGTCTGAGTTTGTCTTGGATTTAGAAGTCATCTGCCTTAAGGTTGTAGTTAAAACTATGAAGGTAGGCCCTAGCTGGTGTAGCTCATGGAGCATCGTCCCATGCACTGAATGGTCACCAGTTCGATTCCCTGTCAGGGCACATGCCTGGGTTGCAGGCTTGATCCCCAGCTGGGAGCCAGTCAGGAGGCAGCCGATCGATGTTTCTCTCTCCCTCTCCCTTCTTCTCTCTCTCTCAAATCCATTTTAAAAAACTATGAAGATAAAGATTTTTGTTTTAATTTTTGTTTTGTTTTGCATTTTCAAGGCAGTGGTTCCCGAAATGGGAGGGTTTGGACAATTCAGCAGTCACCCTGAAATGGAGCTAAATGCTCTTATGTGTGCATTTCCATGGGAGAAATGGTCCATAGTATTTAAACATCCTAAAGGGGGCACATGAGTCCACCATTCCTCCAACTGGTAAAGAATCTTTAGTATGGAGTGAGAAGAAATCAGTATTCATAATAGTCCCCAGTCATCTGATGGTGCCTTCTGTTGGCCAAACTCCTGTGACTTCCAAACCCATCCAGACAGGTGGAAGCAGTTTTTAGGGGTCAGGGCAGGAAGTGTAGAGAATATGTACAGCAGGAGTATGCAAAGACAGAACAACCTAAAACATTTTCTGTATTATCTGTTTTACAATCATTACATTAAAAAAATATATTAGGCCACCCAACCTAAAACTCTGTAGTTATAAACATTTATTGCATAGATGAGTTTAAATGACTAAAGTACATGTGGGAGAAACTCCACAAAGTATTAATAGGATACATATAAAGTCTTTATTAACTTGAACAATATTTATGTTTTTTAAAGTCCATATGGAATTGGCTTAACCTTTTTGCCTTTACCCAGAGTAAGATAAAAATTTAATGAAAGCTGCCATATGCAGAACACAAAAAAATATCAGAAATGTATTTTTCAAGGGGGAAAAATCATGTACCTAAGTAATTATAAATTTGGGTAGATACTGGTGAGAGTTTCAGACAAAAGTCTTTGGAAGTTTGGAAAAAGAGGACTTATGTTAGTAACTCCCTTGACAGAACTCCACTTAGGAAGTTTACCTGGTTTATGAGCACACTCTGTTCCCTCTGTCTACAGCCAGCTAGCCACTCTGCTCCCTAACACCCTTGCACTTCCTCTCACTCCGTCTGTGTTGAATCCCTATTAAGTGTCGGTTTTAAATCTGATTAAGCCAGTAAATAAACCAAACCTGGTTAAGGCAGTTTCAGTAATTAATATGACTACTCAAAACATTCAATATTAAGTAAACTAATAAATATGTTTTAAGTGGAATTTGTTTTTACAATGAAATCTAAGTGGAATGCGTTTTTTTTGTTGTGTTTTGTTTTGTTTTGTTTTTTAAATATATCTTGATTGATTTCAGAGAGAGGAAAGGAGAGGGAGAGAGAGAGAGAAACATTAATGATGAGAGAGAGTCATTGATGGGCTGCCTTCTGCACACCCCTGCTGGGGATCGAGCCACAACCTGGGCATGTGCCCTGACCAGGAATCGAACCTTGGTCTCCTGGATCCTAGGTCGATGCTCAACCGCTGAGCCACGCCTGGCCAGACCGGAATGAGTTTTTTTAAAGAAAGGGTTGATAGATGAGTTGCTAAGAAAAATTTGTATTGGATTAGCAATTGCAACTTTGAAAGTTTGAAAAATTCATAAAACATAAAGATTGATATAAATTTTCAGGGAGAGAGTCTGCAGTTAGCATGCTTTGCACATCTTAAACATCTTGCCCCATCTTGAAGAAATCGAAAATGGGTAGCATATAGTATGAATTATAGATGTGTTTTGTGCAGAGGGGCAGGAGGTAGGACTCTGATCAGTAGATTGCTAGTCAAAGACAAGACTTTGACCCTGACCAAAAGTTTGTAACTGAAGCATATGTCTCAATTTTAAAACAATTTAACACTCAATATGTGTATAGCATGTAAAAAGTATTTATGGCTATCATTTAAAAAATTAATTCACTAACTGGAAGTCCTGAATGAGTTTGGCAGAGGGCTCCCTCTAATAGCAGCTAGGAAGATAAGGCATACTTCCGGAAGCAAGAATATTTTCAGCCGGGCCCTTGCTAGATATCTCATTACTGGTCTATTTACTTAAGGAAGCAGACCCTGAGCAAGTCAACCAGTTACATCGGGCAAACTGACTTTTCATTGCCGTCAGGATAAAAGACAGGAACCTGTTCATGATCTGGCTCCTTCCTGCTTCACCTTTGTCCACAATCCCACCTTACCTGACTTATCTTTCTGGGTTAGAAAAGCAGCAGTGTGCTTGTGAATTTTAATCCCCTATTATGTGTGAATATTGTGTACCTTTGGACATTTTCTTCCTGGGGGGAAAAAAAAATGCCTCTCCTGTCATCAGGCATGTGTTGAATGCAGATTATTTAATGGAAACTGTTCATCTTGAAGAAGATCACATTCTTTCATCTGCCATTGCTACACCACATTCTCATTTTAAGTGAGGAAAAAGATTTATAAAGACAACTATCTATTAAAATTATGTTTGTAATAACTGTTTTTAGGATGTTGAAAATGATTAGGAGATAGTCTACTGTATTATAGAAAATAATTTAATATAATGCTTCTATAAAAGTCATGCTTGCAAAAAGGTTTCAAGTGTACTCAAGTATTTCAAGTTCACTACATTATGTAAAGTGCCTCTTACAGGTGCTGACAAAAACACAGTATAAAGAATAGCATTAGCCCAATGACCGAAGGAAAACTGGATAGAAAATAATAGAAAAAAGTTAAAATTTTATTGTGTGCAACTGTAGGTGGTAGGTTACAGGTGTTATTTTATTTTGTACTTTCCAACTTTTCAACAATTAAAATACATTACTTTGATAACAAATAAGTAAAACTTTCAAGTAAATCTCAATACTTTGTTCATGGGTTCCCACTTGTCTCACAAAGATCTTCTGAACCGTTTATTACTCCTCTCTCTGTATTTTTTCTTTGTTACTCACAGGAACATATCTAGTGAAGTTATTTCTTTACCTTTGTGTCTCCCAGCCACACAGAAAATCCTTTGAGGAAAGAGGCTGTTTCATAATTTTTTTATAATTCAAATTACATATTATAGCATAATCTGAAAACATGTTTTGAACTCACCAATGTAGCAGAACATGATTACCATCAACAAAAATTATACTATTCCCCAAATACCTGGCAAAGGGGATGGAGCGATGCTCCCTAGGTGATTTCTTATCATTCAGCCCAAGACGTGTAAGACTTGTCCTAGTTCAAGACAGTGCTAAATTATCTTTAATATCCTCAGGCCATTAATATTATATATGAAGACAGTGTTTTCCCTGAATTTTCTCCAGAGTGTTTTCAAGGACTTCACATGCTTGTTTTAGAAAAAGCCTAGGGGAGTTGCCATATTGTTTATTTTTAAAAAATTATTAATAGCAAGTATCAGAGTTTTATTTTTTAACCTTAGTTGGCATTAATCTTTAATTATTATTAATCCCCATTTTATACTAAAGAGTAATGCATCTTTCTTTTTTTCTCAGAGTGTATATTATATTGCACTTGGCCCATTAATATTCTCTTATTAACATTTAAGGAAATTTCTTACCAGTTCTATTAAAGAAGAAATTGAATTCTCTTAGAATTTAGACAATGAAGTTGTCTCTTTTCTGGTTTTTCAACTTAAATTAATAAACATAAACTGAGAACTTTTGCATTAGGCTCTCTGCTAATGATGGAAAATAACTGTCTTATTTTTATATTAATAAATTATAAATTATTTCTCATGTAAATAAAATCCTAGCATGGAAGGTTTGAACCTAAGCCTGTGCACCAAGTAAGTGTTGAAACAAATGGCACCAGGAACTATAAAAAGAGGTCAATAACATTGCTTGAGTGACCCAAGTGTGAGAAATGGTTTTATGGAGGAGATGACCTGGATGCTGAGCAGCAGTGGGCCAAAGTCAACTAAATCACATAGGCATTAACTTCCAAGACATGTGTAGAGCACTGTTATTTCACTATTAGTTTAAGTGCAGGGTGTGTGTGTGTATGTGTGTGTGTGTTCAGTATCATAGGCTCTATTTTGGGCACAGGTAATTAGTGCTGTGCATTATTGAAAAAGGGATTATAGGCAGAGGGAAATTCAGATGGGCTGAGCAAATTTGTGGAGGCAGCTGTCCACAAAACCCTCTCTCAATACCAACAGCACAAATTCTGGCTCAAATTCTGGCATTTTCCAAGCTTTTATGAATGATAGCTTATTTAATTATTACCACAGTCTTGTGGAGCTAAGGCTGTTATTTTCCCATTTTGCACATAAACTGAGGCACTAATGAATTAAGAAACTTGCTTAAGATTACATAATTAGTGATAAGTAGACTACACTCTTCAATAAATCACACTTTCCTGGACATTTCTTTTGGAAAAAAACACCACCACCCCTTTAGATGACCCCAAATCTTCATTCCTGTTTCTTGATATTAGTTTTTAAATTTTGGTGCATCTCTAAGTTCTACCCAAAATATTTTCTTTCCCTTTGTCTTTTCTGAATTTTTATATTTCTTTTTTGGAATTTAATCCCCTCACCTGACTTAAATTATTATCTTTATTGTGAACACTTCCAAATCTATTTATTTAGATCTTTCCCTCCCTCCCTCCCTCCCTCCCTCCCTCCCTCCCTCCCTCCCTCCCTCCCTCCCTCCCTCCCTCCTTCTCTCCCTCCCTCCCTCCCTCCTTCTCTCCCTCCCTCCCTCCTTCTCTCCCTCCCTTCCTTCCCAGACATCAATCATGACCCATGCATCTGTTTAACTTATATCTCTATTCTGAGTTCCAGTTTTTTATAGCCAATCGGTTACATGACATAAAATTTTGGATGTCCCACAGGGAACTCAAATCTAGTATCTAAAACTAAAATTGGTACTTAGCCTTTTAAAACTGCTTTTCTTTTCATTTACCTATCTTACTAAATGGTACCCATTTAATGGTACCTCACAATCTAACAAATTAACAAGTTTGACAGCATTTATTTTCTAAGATTCTCTTAAATTTATGCAGTATTTTCCATCTCCATTTCAAATCTGTGTGTGTGTGTTTTAATAATTGTCATGTTTTGAGTGGGTCATTAAAAAGGAGTTTACCTGGCAGTTGACTCTAGTTTTGCTCCACATCTATACATTTTCTACATTAAAATCACAGTGCATTTTTGAAAGCACAGTTCTGATCATGTGTCCCTTTCTTCCCCCATTAAAATCCTCAGTGATTCCATATTGCACATTGAACTCAGTTGCACTTCTTAAAATATTTTATTATGGTGTATTAGTTAGCTCAGGTTGCCATAAAAATATCATAGATTGGGTGGCTTAAACAACATAATGTAATTTTTTTACAGTTTTGGTGTCTGGGAAATCCAAGATCAAGGTGTTTGCAGATTCAGTTCCTGGTGTGAACCCACTTCCTGTTTTGTAGACAGCTGCCTTCTAGCTGTGTTCTCACATGGCCTTTCATTGATGTGGGCATATGGAGTGTGGAGGGAATGAGATATTTCTGTTTTCCTCTTCTTATCAGGGCTCCAATCCCATCATGAGGATCCCACCCCCTGGACATAATCTAGATCTAATTACCTCCCCAAACCCGCTTCATTTGGGGTTTAGGGCTTCAATGTATAAGTCGAGGTGTAAGGCACATTCATTCCAAAACAAATGGCCTGTGTGTGCAGTCTATACTGAGTTTAGACTCAGGTAGATTTGACTGCCTGGCTTATCGTAGGTGACTCCCTCAGGTGTCAAGATCAAGTCACATGGAACAATTCAACTTACACATTCACTTCCTTAACTGGGACTATCCCTCTTCCTCCATACTTCTGCTATTTGCCTGACAATCTCAAAGTCATGCTTCACATCTCGGTTTACGAAAAGCTTCTTCTGGGAGCTCTTCATGATCCTTTAAAACTTGGTTAGGTGCCTCTCTTGGGTAGTATTTAATCACATATGAAACATTCATTCATTAAGAAATGTTTATAAACAATCTTTATGTGCTGGTCTTTATTTAAGACAACCCAGGTCAATGTAGTCCCAGCCCTTAAGTTGCTTAGCGGGAAAGACTTTTACTATATTAATTCTAGTATTATGAGTGTAAAACATGAGCAGAAGGAAATGATGACTCGAATTTAAATATAACAGAGTTGGAGAAGAAAGGAAAGCTATGTATGGAACCATAAAGTGCAGAGGAGGGTAAGGGAGCTAGTTATATCTTTGGATCCAAGGAAGGCTATTCTTAGGAAATGGTATTTAAGCTGAGAAATGAGAAAGTTGAAATTATGTGATTATGGATCAGATGTGAGAAGCATGTAAGAGGAGGGAATCAAAGGTTATCCCCCAAGTGCTAGCTTGGGCACCTATGTCAATGGTGATGCTATGACTAGTCTTGGAAAAATGATTTTGAGATGCCTATGAGACATCTCCAGTTAGATATATGGACCATGTATTTGGGTATATAGATCTGAAGTTCAGAGCAGGTCACTATGGATTAGAAGGTGGCATTTACTGAAGCCGTGGATGTATGTGAGATCACTTAGGGCAGTATGGCCAATGAGATGAGCCTGGAGTCTTGGGGATGGTGCTGGTAAATTTCAATGTTTGGGAACTGAATAGGAGAGGAGGAGCCAGCAGAGAGACCTGGGTAAGACTGCTGAAGAAGTTGGTAAAAAATCAGGAGCATGTGGTATGCTGACACTGAGTAAAAAGTGTGTGTGGGGTTTTTTTTTGTTTGTTTTAAGGAGGAAGTGGTAACAAGGTCAAATGCCATTTTCAGGTCAAGCAAGATAAAAACTGAGTGTGTTGGCCTTAGAGATATGGATGGTAATCATTGGATAGCTCAGCAAGAACAGTTTCAGTGGAACAGAAGCCTGTTTTGAATGAGTTAATGTGAAAAAGAGAAGTGAAGAAATGGTGATGTCAATTGTAGATAGCAACTTTGAGAATTGTGGTTGAAGAAGATGAGAAAGATAGGGCTGAAGGTAGAGGAGTGTGTAGGGCTGAGGGAGAATTTATGTTCCTTTTCCTTTTGACAATTTTGGGATCCTTGATTAAGTTTATACACTGCCGTGGAGCTCTTGGAAAGCAAAAAGCATAGGCAGACAGGCGTAGGAAGACTGGATGGGATATTTTACACAGACTTATCCTTTGTGAGAAAGAGGAACAGCTCTTTCATTGAAGTAAGACTGATGGGCTAAAATAAAGGGCAGATGGGGAAGTGACAAAGGTAAATTTACCCATTTAGTGATGGGAAGCCACTGAAGTATGTCCTTCACATGGGGCCTTCAGCAGGGACATCTGCAGAGAGAAGAGCATAGTAGGAATTCTATTAAGAGGACAAATGGTTTAGTCATTAGTATGAAATGTTGGATTAGGAAACCTACCATAGTATCATTTTCAAAGTGTTTTTACTTTAGACTTCATTAAACCTGTTTTTCTTCTTTACCTATGAGACTCTTCAAAAATGAGCAGATTCACTGAAAGAATAAAAAGATTGTTTTCTTTGTATTTACCCCTTGTCTTACTTCTAGCAAGAGGTGTACCAATCACTGATCTTGCTCCTGGTCCCATAGTGGTTTATTCTCTGTAACACAATTGCTATAGAGCAGATTAATACCACTGTATTATCACCGATGAGCATTTCTCAGGAGAGCTTGCAATGGGAGGCAAGCAACTCTTTGCAGTAAACATTCAATTTTCATGAAATTTCCTTGGCTCTAAGGAAAGAAATAAGAAGCAAGAAAGCAAAAATTAGCTAAGATTAAGGGAGCCATGAATTTGGAAGAGAACTTGGGAAGTCATCTGATACACATTATGACTTCTTTTGGGCATGGATGATATCTTATTGGATCTTTGAGTCCTCTCTGCCTGGCACATAGCAACAAGAGCCAATGTTTTTGAGTGCTACCATGTGCCACAGACTTCTAAATGGCTTACACAGGTAAATTCATTTAATTCTCACCTTGATGTAAAGTAGCCACTCTTACTGTCCTTGCTTTAAAGATAAAAAATAATAATAATGAGGTACAGAGAGCTTAAGTGTTTTGCCCAGGGTCACTGGGTTAGAGTTAGAACTAGAATTAAGCCCCAAACAGTGTGGCTCTGAAGCTCGGCCTCTTACAGGGCTCAATGCTTGCTGAACTGAGCGATGCATGACCTCTTGCCTTTAGTCACCTGGCATAATCTATTATTCCAATTTTACGGCTGAGGTCCAAAGTCCTGTTTAAGATTGACCAAGGTCATACCTTAAGTGACAGAGCCTGTATTTAAGTTCAGCTATTTTGACTCCTTGTCTCATGCTTTTTCCACTTTGCATAATTGCCTCTGTGTCTAATGTCAGGTCTGGTGATTCCCTTTTTGCCCTGAGTTGTGTTTGTACCTCCAGCCTGTGTACCGCCTGCTCAGTAATGATCTAATACTTACTGTGTGGGCTTCAGAGTTTATTTGATTTGGAGCAACCTAAACAGCCTGTTGGCAAGGACTAAATATAAGATTGTGAACACAGGGACAGGATGCATATTTCTGGCCAGAGGGGATCTTGCAGGCAAATTATTGGCAACAGTTGCTATAGCTAAAATGAATTCCCTAATTGTAAATGTTTGTGGTATATAATGAAAATTCATATGAAGGGAGGGAATAGAGAATTCAAGCAATGAAGTTTAATATTTCTAGTGCCCTACATCAGTTTAGAGAAGTGGGATGTATCAGTTCGAACACACAAATTTTTCAAGAGTCTTGCCTTGACGGTCACACAATAAGAGCCACTATTTTGCACAAGGTGTGCACCTTGCAGTATTTAGAATAAGCTACTTCTGTTGTTCCCTCCCTTGTTTCCTTGCAACATCCTGTGTTGTGACTGGGCAATACATTTTGCTACACTGATTTGACTGAGGAAGAAACCACAGCACTGTGTGGTTTAAATGACTCATTCAGTCTCATAAAAGTGGCCTGTGTGAGAGCCAGGGTGAGGATTTGGATCTTCCATCTTGAATGCCATGCTTTGTGCTAAACCACATGATGTTCCAATATATCATTTGACCCATTTAAACCACATGGATAATTCATTTTTCAACACCCTGGTTATATGTCATCTTAGCTGTCACTTCCATTAGCTGCTTACACACCTGCATGTAGCCCACACTCCTTTTCTGCCTGTTCTGAATCAAGAGTGGTGTTCATTAAGCAGTAGACAAACAATTAAAATCACCACCACCACCACCACCACCCTTCTTTGTTCTGCCCTATTGTATTTTACTTCTGGTTTCTGCTCTTCTGGAATCCAGTATCACTTCAATTCTATAATGCCTATTTAGGGGGACTCTCACTATTCCTTTTTTGTTGCTTGCAAACTTTCAGAGTCTTTCCCTACAGGAAAATAATGCTTTTGCGTTTATGTTTGATGGAGCTTTGGAGATATTAGGAAGCTACTTATACCCACCTTGGTGAAGCAGCCCGAAGGAGCCTAGGTGAGTACCCAGGGTCCAACCTCCTCATGACAGGTTGTCCAATTTCAACTTAGGTTCACCACTAACACATTCTTAGGCAGAGGAGAAGTTAGGAAATGTGTTCACTGAGCATCCCTCCTCCGTATGGTTCCAGTTTAGTGTCTGCCAATGAGAAGCATTCGTGTGAGATTTGGAAAACAGAAGAGAGAGAAAAATTGAACAGAGGAGAGGTTCACCCTGGTGGGTTCTTACGTTGTGCATTCAGCAAGTATTTATTAAGATCCTACATGTCACAAGCATTATTCTACATTCTGGGGATGGAGCTCCTATTTTCAGAGTTTATTTTCTATGATTAAGTGTGGAGACCAATAAAAAAACAACCCAAGAAGCAAGTAAAATATAAATATGTATTTCAGACCATGATCAGCATTATAGGAGTAGAACAAAAGTATGATAAATACATTTTAAAGAGGAGAGTAAGAACAGAAAATTTAAAAAATTTTCAATTACAGTTTACATACAATATTATATTAGTTTCAGGTGTACAACATAGTGATTAGACATTTATATAACTTACAAAGTGATTGTTCCAGTAAGTCTAGTACCCATTTGGTATCATACATAGTTATTATAATATTTACTGTACTCCCGATGCTGTAGTTTATATCCCCATGACTGTTTTTTATAGCTGGCAATTTGTACATCTTAATCCCTTCCCCTTTTTCATTCATCTCCCCTAAGCGCCCTTCCATCTGGCAACCATCAGTTTGTTCTTGGTATCTAAGATCATGTTTCCATTTTGTTTATTTATTTTGTTTTTTATATTCCACATATAAGTGAAATCATATGGTATTTGTCTTTCTCTGTCTGACTTACTTTACTTAGCATAATACCCTCTAGTTCCATCCATGTTGTCAAAAATGGTAAGATACACTTTTTTATGGCTGAGTAATGTTCCATTGTATATATGTACCACATGTAGAAGAATTTCTGCTTAGGCATATTCTAAAGTTCTAAAAGATGTCCTAAAGTTGATTTCTTGAGGGAAATTTTAGCTTTCTATACCTTTCTGGAATTTCTTCTTGGTTGTTCAAGCTTCGTTTTAGTTGGGTTTTATGTGCTCATGCAGTTATCAGTGATGTAAATGCCCAATGTTAATATGGGCAGTAGAATTGCTGGACACCAGCTGTTGTGATCAGAGTGACATCTTGATCTGCGGTTTGAGATGCTGTTTGCCTGGCTCCTGAAAGTCTATCACATTCTCCATTTCCACAAAAGCTGCTGAATCAGGAAAGACCTGGAATTTCAAGGGAGCCACTAAAATTTCCCAGTGGGAATTGGGACTGTGCTCCGCAGGGTGCTGTAAATTTTATATGCACTTATTGGCATGCTGTCCGCACATCAGCCTGGTCCTGTACTTTACAGGGTTCAGTAGGAATGCGGCAGAATAAGAATATATCTGAATGTTTCTGGGAAACTCTGGGTTCGCTCAGATAAGATTTAACCCGAGTTTTCTCTTCAGGAAGTGATAAACAAGCATGAGGCCTCGCTTTTGCAGGTGGAATTGAGTATCTCTCCTTTAGAGACGGGCTTTTATTTACAACGCAGTGCATAGAGTCTGTCCTAAGGGCTTCACGCTGCGGTTGCTCTCCTTCAGATTGGACCGTTGTGCCCTTGGCCTTCAGATAAAGGGGAACTGCGTGACACCCAATGTTTATTTGACTTAAGATTTATTTCTTTTGAAAGGATTATGTTAAAACATCCTTTTCACTGGGGACGAAGATTTAAGGAATAAAAAGGCTTTGTTCTTAGGAGGTTACTTTTTCTGTTAATTTTACTTACCTTTGGGATATTTTTATTAAAAAGAAACAATCTTTTAAATGACTAACAGTCTTTAGTTGATTTCTAATTTTTTTACTATTTTTAAATTTTTTACAATCTTTATTTTTTATTAAAAAAAAATGCTTATGTTTTCTATGTCATTTGTCTTTGAGACTTATAATAAAAATGATTTTTCTTCATTCTCCTCTCACCTTTACTACCCACTGCCATACCTTCTGTGTCTTTCACATCGTCAGGTTTAGGAACTTACGTGTGCTGAGAAATAATCCTTTTCTTTACGGTTCAGCTTTGAGAAATAGGAGCGAAGACGGTTGGGTTCTGGAGTAGGATCTGTACTTGCTTATTTTTGTACCTGGGGCCAGACACTTATCTCATATATGGGGATCTGGGACTCACACTGCCTTGGAAGTGTGGAAGTGGGGGTTTTATTAGAACAGCAGTTGTTAAACATTGTGGTCTCAGGACCATCTTCCACTCCAAAAGCTTAGGGGCTTGTAGAGCTGTATTTTTAGGTGCTAATCCAGCATTGTCCTGTGAGAGCCAATTGTTAAATATTCAAGAATTCTATAGATTTGTAGTTAAAACATTGATAGCTTCAAGTCAACATGGAGGAAGTATTTACATCATGGAAATTAGCAAGTGCTACTAATCAGGGCTTTTTATTCTGTGAGCTGCTTTATCAGCATAATGCTGTTTTACTAGAGAAGAAACTAAAATAGAGAAATCATAACATATCTATTTATTAAATAATTTAAAATAAAATAGGCCCAATATATGTTCATATAAATAAAATATTTTTATGAAAAGTAATTTCATTTTTAGGTAAATAAAATGATATGGCTCTTCTAAAAATCTTTAATGTCTAGTTTAACAGAAAACAGCTAGATTATTATGTGGGCTTCTACATTCAATGTTTTGTGATATCACATGTCATGCAGCCTTTGGAAAACTGCACTGTCCCCTTTTAAGAGGATGAGCTTAACAAAGGCAAATCATTCCTTATTGTTATTATAAAAATACCTTTAAGTCCACTTAGCCACTGAAGAGCGGTCTCAGGGTATCCCAGGGTCTTTGGACCATACTTTGAGAACCACTGTCAGAATCCCTAGAATATTTTCCAACACACAAAAAAATCAGTAATTCTAAAGTCATCTTTTTGTTTTGAGTGGCCTGACTTAGGTTGGGAGGAAGCCCCTTGGAAGTTTGTCAGTAGGTTTTAAATAGTGGATCTCCCCACAACACTCAATAAAAATGAATGGGGTATCTCTACCACTGCTTGCCACCATGCCTGAATACTAACTGTCTTTATACTCGTTCAGAATTCTTCTTCTTTTCTTACCATTTCCCAATCTACCTGGCTTTCCTACCAGGCAGTGTAAACAGGAGTTGAGCACCTGTAAGGCAAGGGGAATGTGTACACGTTGCAGTGAAGTTTCCAGCCGATGGAAAATGAGAAACCAGTTAAAGCCTTCTCATCATAATGGTGATGGTGCAGCTTGAGAGGCAGACCCAGGTGAGCAGTTCCAGCCCCGAGGACAGCAAGGTGTTCTGAGTGTGTATAAGTGAAAGACAGCTGTTCTTCTCAGGCACATTACTGGGGCTGCCACCTTGGTTGCCTTTGAATAGGAAGAACTTTGATCTATGGCCTAGAGCAGGGTTGGTAAACTTTTCCTATGAAGGGCCAGATAGTAACTATTATTTTATTTCTTTGTGGGCCACACAGTCTCTGATGCAACTACACAACTCTGTTGTACCACGAAAGTAGCCATAGACAACATGTAATCGAATGGCTGGCTGTATTCCATGGAATCGGTATTTGGAGACCTCTGCCTAGGCGAGAAAACGAATTGTTTTTAATCTACTGATAAAACTTCCTCTCTCACGTTGACATGTCTTGTTTGATAGAATTTCTAAAATTTGTGCTACTTACACTTTTACATGGAACCATAAATGCTGGATTTTCAAAGATATTGGACTAGCCGAGATAAATCTAATGAGGTAGTTGATTGAAATAATAACGGTTATAGCCGTTGCTATATGCCAGACACTGTTCTAAGCACTTGACATGATTTAATCCTTATAGCAGGCCTATAATTAAGCACAATTATTATTATTCTCATTTTATTTCCCAGGAAATAGACTCATAGACTGCTTAAGCAATTTGCCCAAGTTTTTTCAGCTAATAAATGACAGAGCAAGGGTGTAAGATCCAGGCGATGTATCCGTGTGATGCTGTCTTTTGATATATGCAGGGATTATGTTATGCACCTGTGCACAATTTGGAGGTCAGGTAGATCTGAGGACTAATTATCAGCATCAATTTCAATTTAAAAGTGGGCATAATGCCTTCTCAGGAGCTAGCTAATAAATCTACATGGAAAGTTTAAAAACTTTTTCAGACACTCTTGTCACACAAAGCTTATGAAGGAGACGCAATAGTGAGAAAAATACTCTGATAATATTAAAAACGGAAGAAAAAAATAAATGTCAATGAAGGACAGTAAATAATACATTTTTAGAAATGGATAAAACTGAACAAAGAAAGGAATAATACATGGAAAATGAGAGGTAATGTGAATGCACAGCATATATTTAAATAAGTATTTAAAGTATTAAATGAATCATTCTTCTAATAATATGTGAATTTGATATTTCCAATGTAGCATTTTGGTAGAAGTTCTGTAGGCCATTTTTGAACAAATTATGTTGTCTGGAATTTAGTTTTGAGGCAATATTATCAGGAAATAAAAAAGTAAAAGGAACAGCAGAACATAAACAAAACAAGGAAGGAGGCATTTTCTCTAGATTCTCCCAGACTCTTTTTCTTCAGCCAGTTGCTCATCTGAAGCAATGTTCTCCAAAGTATCATTGCTCAAGATGAACCACTGTGGGTCAGAAAGAATTTGTTAGGACTTTTATTTCTGTTTTCCTCTTTCTCGTAAAATAATCTAAGTTGTACAGTCCAGGGCTAGAATGATGGTGTAATGACAACGTAATAGTAGAAGACTCGAGTTCATTCTGCCTTGTTTTTTTTTTAATATATCTTTATTGATTTCAGAGAGAGGAAAGGAGAGGGAGACAGAGAGATAGAAACATCAATGATGAGAGAGTCGTTGATCGGCTGCAACCCGCAACCCGGGCATGTGCCCTGACCAGGAATCGAACCCCGATCACCTGGATCCTAGGTCGACGCTCAACCGCTGAGCCATGCCCGGCCGGGCTCTACCTTGTTTTTCTTTCACTTCAAGGTGTTTCTCTCATTTGTATGATTCAAGACAGTTCAGTGTCATGTCCATGTCCACCTTGCAGCCATCAAGGAAAGGGTTTCTGAGGGAGAGGAGGGTACACTCAGGAAGTCTCACCTCCCTCTTGCCCGAATTTATTCCTATGGCCGTACCCAGCTGGAAGGGAAACAGAAGTGTGCACGTGAGCTAGATGCCCATGAGCTTCTCCTTTCTTCTTCAATTATCTCTTCCTTTTCTCACACGCCTGCACCCATGCCAACCTTCTTCACCCTTGCTTAAGAAAACAAAGCTTCCAAGCATAGAGATGAAGATGCCATACTGTCGAATTTGGGTGAAATTGTGTGGGAAATCAGTTTGCTATCAAGGGTAAGAGGTGGAGGTTTGGCTATACTAGCAGAAATTAGTTAAATATGCTCCTCTGTAATTATGAAAGAGAATTTTCAGCTCATTCGTCATCTCAGTAGCCTCTGCATATGCTTCCATTTGTTAATATTTTTCTCAAAATGGGACACTTATAATTGAACCTAATGTTGCAGATGTGACCTGATTAGGTCAGTGCACAATAGTATAGTTAATGCCATTCCTCAAAATCAAATCTAATCAAAGTGGTTTCCTGCTTGCAAACCTCATCTGATTCCCTTTCTTGGTCTTTGCTAATCATGCTCAATTTATATTGATGGCCTCACCCCAGTCATCTCAATTTCCTTCCATGCAACGGATCTAAACCGCTCAGAATTCTTCATTTCCCAGTCTTTTCTGTGAACGTACAATTCTCTTTTCCTACAATGTTCTTCCCCTCTTATCTACCTGAAAAGATGGCCCTTACTCTCCAAACATTTTTCTTTTGTCTGGGTTAGATGAGCCTTCCTCTTTAGTCCTTTCTCAAGCATAGCAGTGATCACCTTTTATTGTAACTATCTTTTAAGTCTATGTCATTCATCTCAAGCATTTTCCAAACATTGAGGCCCGAAAACACGTATTGTTTACCTCTGTTTCACCAGCTTTGATTCTCTGCCTAGAACATGCAGGTGTTCAATTTATTTTCACTCAATTAATTATTGTGTATTAAGTTAAAATAACTATTTAATTACAACTGCTTTATTTTTATTGCACTTTGAAATACCAGATGATTTGTTAGACTTATTTTTTTAAAAGTTAAATTGCTCATCTTTTTGAGTCAGTTGCTCCTACCTCAACTCATTCTGGCAGGAGTGGCTGACGGTTTGTATTTTTCTCCTTAAAATTTTTTTTTTTTTTTTTTTTTTGGTTCTAATCATCTACCACTTGTACTATAATCACCGTTATCTTTTTTTTTTTTTTTTTTTTTTAAAATAAAGGCTTAAAAAATGTAAGTGATTGCTGGAGTCATCACAGCTAGTCGGTGGTAGAACTGTCATCAAAACCCAAGTCATCTCTACCTTTACTTCTTTTTAATGTGCATTATTCCACTTTTTACTATTATTTCTAATTATCTTTCATATGCTGCCTTCAGCTTCTTTATATTTATTATTACACCTTTCCTTAGGGGCAAGATGTTTTGTATTAACAACGTAGGATTGGACCTAAACTGCCTGCATTCAAGATGCTTGTTTTGCATCTTCTTAGTTTGGTGATCTTGGGAAGGTAATTTAAGCTTTTGGAGCCTCAATTTCCTCATCTACAAAATGGACATAACAATAGAACCTACATCCTAAGTGACTGTGCAGATTAAGAGATTTAATATAGAAAAGGCACTTTTATCACTATACTACTCTATGTTCTTGTACCTGTCGCTATATGTACGGCTCCCTACTGCAGCTCAGTCACCCTAGCCTAAACAACTGGCCAGTATCTTTGATTTTTCTCCTTCATATTTTTAAATAAACTTTTTATTTCTGAATAACTTTAGATTTACAGAAAAGTTGCAAAAATAGCACAGGGAGTAATTGTTTACCCTTCACTCAGCCTTCCCTAATGGTAACATCTTACATAACCGTTGTCCATTTGTCAGAACTGTGAAATTAACATGGATACAATATTGTTGACTGAATTACAGAGCTCACTGGGATTTCACCAGGTTTTCCCCTAATGTCCCTTTTCTGTTCTGGGATCCAGTCCAGGATACTGCATTGCACTTGGTATACTCTCTGTCTCTCTTTTAATGCTTCTTTTAAAATGGGCATCCATGATTGGACCTGAGAGTGCTAACATGGGCAATTTTGTCCAGAGGATAGAGGCACCATTACCTCTTTTATGACCAGGATGCTATACTTCAAAGACGTCTAATCACCCCAATCTCCTGTCAGAAACCAAAGTGAGCAGACAGAGGAGTTAATCAGTTTCCCTATTTGAGTTTTACTTTCAGCAGTTAGGCAGCACGTGGGAATAAATACAGGGTAAGGAATGGAGCTGCTGATCAGAAAGTCTTGATAGTCTTGTGAGATTTGGTCCAGGTAGATGGCTCACAAGAAGAGAGAATAAATGTGGAAATCTTCCAGTTTCTCCTGATTCGAAGAACATTTTAGAGGGAGACATTTATTAATCAATTCAAATATTTATTAAGCACTTACTATTAGATATTATTCTTGGTGCTGGATGTTGTTTAGAGTCTATAAAAACAGTTTATTTTTTTCTCAAATTAATTTCTCCCAGCAATGTAAGTCAGTAAGGGAATTTTAATATTTTAAATTGTATCATATGTTATTTTAAATTCTCTAAGGATGATAACTATACCTTATTTTTTTCATCATTTGATTCCTACTTATTGACTTATTTAATTTCATACTCTGTATCAATAGCAGTAGTAAGATCATAAAAATTAAATATTTGTAAAATCTTTGCTTTGTGTCAGGAACTGTGTTAAGTCCATTCAAACTAAATACCCAGTGCAACCTCCAAAGTAGGAATTTGTCTTTCACTTTTAGAGGTAAATAAACTGAAACTTAGAGTTGGATAAACAAGAGATTGGGTGAACTTCCTCATGATTTCAAAACTGTCGAGGGCAAAGCTGGGATTTAACCCTGCGCTGGAAACCCACCTCTCACACTGCATTGCATCATTCTGTGAAATCAGAATTTGGGGAGACTTTGCAAAGCACAATAAGTCACAGGAGAGTAAAGAGCAGAGACTGACTCTTCAGGTCTAAGTTTGAATCTGCTCATTTACCAGGGGAGCATAAAAAAAGAAATGCAGTTTTATGTGGTTGAGAGTGAGACATTATGGAAAGACTAAGGGAACTGAGGAGAGGGCTATAAAATAAAAGTTTAGAGGAGAGAGAGAGAATGAATTTTCTAAGGAAAAAAATTGATTGGAAGCCAAGTCAGTAGATCTTAAGTAATGAAAAACAAAACCCAACACAAAAACAAAGCCAAGAAACCAAACAGACTCCCTCGGGGAGAGGACTTAAGCCTGGGGTGGCCCTGCTTAGTTGCTGAGCCCTGCTTCTGCCCTCTGTCTGGGGCCCTGTCTCCTCTGCCTCAGGCTCTGCACTGCCCCCTGGAGGTCACAGGTGGACATGGGCAAGCCATCAGTGGAGCTCAAGACACTGTGTAACACCCCACTGCCCAGGCCAAAAATTTTGCTTTTGCATTTGGTAGTAAAAGTGCACAGATTATGACATTATAACCTTACTAGATTGTACCATTGCTTGGTATCCCACCAGGCCTCTGGGGCTCATTTCCAGCATGTTCTCTCAGAACATAGTCACTGTAGGGTTAACCTGTAGATAAATGTCACCTTTGCTTCTGATGAAGGGAGTATCATATCTCCTGTTTTCCTCAAAGTATAAATTCCCTCTCTCTCTACCTCTCCCTACCTCTGGGCCGTTATTATACAGACAATAGCTATTTTGAAAGAAATTCAGGGAATAATTATGATAACCAATGTCTGTTACAATTTGGCTCTGGGGGAGGGGGCGGGGGGATAGGAGAAATGAGTGAACCTAGATCTTGAAGGATTCCTCAAGATCAGATTAGAATTTGTTCTTCAGAAAAGGTTGATAATGCCATTTGAGAGGGGAATGCCAATAGTGGGATGAATAACTCTAGATGCCATCTGGTTGAGCTGCCCTTCATTTTGTAGACAACAAGGGTAAATGTTTTTCCTAAGCCACAACATTGGCTGTGGGCACAGCTGTGACTCAAACTCAGATCACCTTATATCCAAACCACTGTTCTTTCTACCATGACACTCAGAAGAGAGGAAAAAAATCAAGAAATCCACTTACAATTAGGTTGAAGCCCTTTGCCCCCTAATTTGGCTAGAACCAAAGCAAATGGTTTGTTAAATCTTTAAAAGAATTTTTAGAGGCCTGTGTTGGTTAAACACCAACATTTTCCACTCATCTTGAAAGTATTTTAAAGGTTTGGCTAGTATAAATGATTATGATTTAAGATCAAGGAGAAATTTCTATAAGTCGGTCATATTTCTATGACTGACTCAACCATTCTACTGAGAAATCTATTATATCATGGTTATTATTTTCCCTCAATGACTGTGATCCTTCAACTCCATAAAGTAAAGTAAAGAAATGAAACTATAGCCTCATAGGATTAAAAGGTATCAGGGCAGACATATCTGTTTCAGGTTCCTACTTAAGAAGCCATGTAGTAACAGAAGACAGATATTGTCACAGTAGGTGGTAGACTACCACCAATAATGCATTAAGTGCAAGCCTGTTATGAGGAAGAAATAGGACAGAGCCTAGTCTTGTTACTTATTTTGTGCCCCAGGCATTCAACCCTTTCATAAATACATCTGCCATTATGACTTTGTTACAAGCTGTGGTAGTTCTTATTACTGCAAGGAGAATTGGGAAGGAATTGTGTTCTTATTTGCCATGTAGCTTATTATATCACTTGTTCTTATATAAGGTCTATGGATGTATATAAAGAACTGTGCTATCTATAGCTGAATTCTTTTATGCCTAGGAAAGCAAAGTTTTCTGAAATTCTTTTAGTGAGAGAAAACATGGCGTAGACACATTTAGATAGTAAGATTTGTTTTCTAAGTACTTTGACTCTATAAAATGAGGACACGAGACTAGATTATCTTGCAGCAGATATTTTCCAGTGCCCAAGCCACAAGATTTACAGCATATGTATGTTGCTATTTCCTCTCTGCTCAGTGATGAAGTGAATAGATCTTGAAAATTTATGAGAGAAAGGAGGAACTACATATACACACATATTTTCTTTCTCTGTCTCCATGTCTGTCTCTCTCTTTTACACACACACACACACACACACACACACACACACACACACACACACACACATTTGCCCAAATTCATACAGCCATAGGCAGAGTTAAGAATAACATATCTGACTTTAAAATCTATGACTATGTTATACTGAAGGATCAATAGAAAGGCATGGAAAATAGCTAGGGACAATAAGAGTCCAACTCCCATCATCTTTAGTCTCAAGTCTGCATTTAATTGCTCTTTCATGAAAATACAGTACTAGCTACTTTCTCTCTCAGTCTTTCTCTGTCATTTATTTACTTCTTTCCAAAGGCATTTTAGATGGATAAACAATCAAGATGAATTCCATCTGTATTTCCTATCTTTGTCCTTTGTTCTCTTAAGAGCAGATTTCAGAGAAGTAACCCAATAAAGTGGAAAGGACATAGGTTTTGGTTTATTAGTTTCTTGTTTTGTAATTTGAGAATGATAAGACACCTCCTAGGATTATTTTGAAGATTAAGTTATATAGCGCACATGAAACATTTAGTACAGAAAGACTGGGGTATACTATATCAAAAAGGGTAATCTTCTTCCCCCAGTGCTGATGAAATGTCGAATGGGGAACAATGGGAGGTGGGGGAAGGGGATGTGATTGCCTAGCTTATGTAGTCAGAATGTCAGTTTCCTTTTCCAGTAGGTCTTGGATTTACCAGAGAGGAGATTCTCTGAAAGGAGATGAAGGTGTCCAGCTTGTGCAGGGTCTTGCTATGACTCACCTGTCACCTGGTGTAGCTATGATTGTAGAGCTCTGTGTGAGGCCAATGCAAATCCAAGTGGCATCACCAACTCTCTCTTCACACATCATTCACCACCTCTCTGTTAATAACAAATTTTGGTGACTATCTAGTCCCACATGTCATTAGAAAGCTTCAGGAAAATTATGAAGCTTAAAAAGTAGTATATTTGGAGATTCAGATGCCGCCAGATATATTCATTTTTTTGTGTCGTCTTACACTGGTCTGTCTAATCATCTCTTTATTCATCCAAAATTTATTGAGTATCACAGTGAACCAGCACAATGATAGAAGTGTAACAAATATCAATAATAATAATGACAACTGGCATTCATTGGGGGCTTCCAGTGCCAGGCATTTTATCTTTTAAGCACTTTATATTCGTTGACCAGTTAGTCCTTGCAGAAAGCCTAGGGAGTGGATACTGTCATCGCCATCCCGTTTTAGAAGGGAAGACGCTGGGATCACATAGCTTATTAGTAATGGGGTGGGGCTCGAGGATAAAAACGACATCAACTCTGTCCCCTCAGAGTTCATGCTCTAGCAGGAAAGTTAAGCAGAATAATAAAGTAAAATAAAATAAATAATTGGAAAATAAACTCTATAGTAGTGCTTATTGCTATGCTACAATACCACCCCTTCTATATGAGTGATTAACTCTGACTAGAGACATTAAAACAAGGTGTCCAATTTGAGCTGCATCTTGAAGGATGAGGTGTGGTTTTTTAATATATCTTTATTGATTTCAGAGAGTAAGGAAGAGGGAGAGAGAGAGATAGAACCGCCAACGTTAAGAGAGTCGTCATTAACTGGCTGCCTCCTGCACGCCCCCTACTGGGGATCGAGCCTGCAACCCGGGCGTGTGCCCTGACCCGGAATTGAACCGGGATTTCCTGGATCCTAGGTCGATGTTCAACAGTTGAGCTATGCCTGGCCAGGCTAAAGGATGAGTTTTAAAAAAATCACCCGGTGGACAAAGCTGAGAGGAGCATCTAGACTAAAGCATTAGCAGAGGTAGTCATGGGTATTTAAGATGCTATGGCAGAAACAGGAAAATGCAAGTAGTTCAGAATAGTTAAATTGAAAGGCAAGGCTAAAACTAGAGAAGTCAGAAGTATGCAGATCTTTAAGGGTCTTAAAGTGTAGAAGTTTGGATTTTGGGGGGTTCATAAGCAGAGAAGTGACATTGATGCAATTTAAAGTGGGTTAGAAGGAAAGAGGCTGAGGACAGGGAGTTTTCAGTTTTGGTAAGAGATAATTAAGAACAGATTGGTGGACTTTGAGTTCAGATTAGAGAGGAGGGCACAAATTTAACTATTACTTAAGTTAAAATTTCTCAAACTTAGTTAGTGGGGGTGAAGATTGAAGCTGAATCTCAGAGAGAAGTAGAGTGAAAAGACTAAAAGAAAAAAGTTCTGGTTGTGTTTGATATTGCAGTCCAAATTTTGAGGCCCAGCTGCACCCCTGCCTCTGTGGTTTGGTTATATAAATTCACTTTGTATTTTCTAAGCTAGTTCAAATTGGGTTTTTAGCATTTGCAAGCAAAAATACTTTTGACTAATATATCCAGGAACCACAAACATTTAAGTTTTAGGAAGGAGAAGAGACAATCCAATACAAGATCTGATGTCCTGGATGTGGATCACTGAGCTGAATATTCACCTTCAAGGCACAAAAACCTTATGCCTTTACGCATCTCTCTGTATCGGATTTTGATTCTTAATTAGAGCTGTTCCCTTGTGTAGAAGAGGTTTGAAGAACAGAGAGGTTCCAGAAGAGTTTCTCTTCAATTCGCTGCTATAAATTGAGGTGCTGTGATTGATGTAATGAACTAGATTAAAAAAGTGGGCAACATTTTTGAAATATTGAAGGAATTGAAACCATTTAGCTGGAGAAAGGAAGGCTGGAGCACGCTGCCTTGAATTATTTGAAAAGTTCTGAAATGGAGCTCCATGACAAATGTTTCTTTCTCTCCACTGAGAGAGAGGAAGAGCACGAGGAAATGGATTCAAGTTGAAGCCGGATCTATTTAGGTGAATTATATGAGAGCGCTTCCTGACCTTGAAGGCTATTTGGCATAAGAATGAATTGCTAAGCCAGGTCAAGGAGTTCCTTTCTCCAGAGACAGAATCATAAGGATGAAGGGGATTTGGGAAGTCATTCAGGCAGATGAAAATCGATCTTTTTAAAGACCAAGCCCCCTGAGGAAGAAATGCCATGCCTTCGGATCTGTGCCTGACAACCTTCACTCTTGGCTATATCTACCTTGATGTGGCAGCTTTCAACTGTTTCCTATTTCTGCTTCCCAGCTGAAGTCGAGAACATTTAGTTAGGATCTTTAAAACCGTTGGCTACTCTAAAGGTCAATATTAAATCACCACTCACGTTCTTTTTGCAAGCTAGATAATCCCCTTCGTATGGTTTTTCCTCATACACTTTACTTGCTAATCCTTTAATTTTCTTTGTGGTTCTCTTGTGAAAAGTCTCCAAGGTTTCATATCTGTCTATAGTTTGGAGTCCCAAACTGGACACAGTAATCTAGTAAGAATTGTAAATGTTGAATATAGTAGGCCAGTTGCTTCTGAGTTGTTATGTCTCAAATTGTTCGTGCGCTTCAGTGCATACCTTTTTTTATTTTTCTAAAGCAACGATGCCTTGCACGATTTGTACGAACTTTGAGCTTGCTACATTTATTTTGTGCTTTCATCTAATCTGTCCCCCAGTGTGTAATGTAATTACTGGCATATAGTAAAGTATTCAAGTATTCAATAATTGGATATGTTGAATGAATGAATCAGTGTTCCAATGAATAAATTTCAGATAGCTCGTTGTGGGTTACTGGGAGGATCCAATTAGACAACATGATATAGTTCTTCATAACCTGAATGCACTATTCTATTTCACTGAAACATCTTTATGCATATAATTTGAATCTGTTCTTTCAATGTTCCAACCTGCAGTTCATAATATTTTTGAATTTGTTTTTGCAATATGCTCATCCAAGGGCCACAATTCTACTTCTGTGTTTATTGTAGGTTATGAAACGTTATGAATGCTAATGGCAAAAGAGAAAAATACAATTTTGTAGAACAATATAAAATGAAGTAATTATTCCCTTTTTCCCAGTGCCAGTTATTGCCCAGAAGTAGCCACAGTCAAGAGTTACACAAGTGATATCATAAGGCCTACAGGTTGTGTCGTCTTCTTTGTTCGCTTCTCCTCCTTGTGTACGGTGCCTAAACATGTATGGGGAGTCTGACCACTTCCGATCCTCTTGTGCCACCATCCTGTCCCAAGCCACCATCATCTCTTGCGAATCATTGCAGCCGCCTTCTAATGTGTCCCTGCTTCCACTTCTGCCTCCTGTTCCTTACAGCAGACAGGATGATCTTCTGAAAACATAAGACCGATCTTGTATTCCCTTGCTTTCAGCCCATCTCACCTTGGATTAAAGCCAAATCCTTAGAGCAAAGAGCCCAGGAGGTTCACGGAGGCAGAGATCTCCGCTACTTCTATGCCGTCGTCTTAATGCTGCGGTCATTCCCCCCCACTCACTGGGCCAGCCCAGGCTCCTTGTGGTGCTGGAGAGCCAGGCGGAATTCCCTCGTACCGGTGCCCTGCTGCTTCCTTTGCCCAGAATGCTCTTCACTCAGATGTCCCCAGGGCTGGTTTTCTCATCGCCTTCACATCCCCGCTCAGGTGTCACCCCATCAGGGAAGGCTCGATTAATAGTACCGTAAGCCTGTGTAGACGTTAGCCCTGCTCACCCAGAGTTCGGATTCTCTTCTCCTTTCTGGCGCACGGTGCATGTAGAGATTGCATTTCCTTTCCACCTTGGATCTAGGTGAGGCCATGAGACTGACTTTGGTGACAGAATGTAAGTGAAAGTGACCCGGTGAAGCCTTGAAGAACCTGTGTGTGATCCTGCATCCGCCCTCTTTCCAGCCTTCTGGAGACCCCCTCAGCATGGATTGCTGAGCGACAGCGTAGAGCTACACCTCCCCAGAGGGCAATCGCTGGATGCGGTGTGAGCAAGAAGTGACGTGTGTTATTGATCGCGGAGTCTGGCACCACAGCATAACCTAACTGACTCTGGCTTGTACATTGCCACCTTTCTCCCCATTTTTCCTTAAGCTCATTGTGACTCTCCAAAGCACTTACTATCATCTGACATATGTGTTTATTTTTTTATTGTTCTGTATCCCTCCTAGAGGACAGGAACTTTGTTTTGTTCACTATATCCCAGTACTTAGAAAACTCACCTGGCATATAGTACGTGCTCAATAATTATTTGATGACTTAATATAGAACAGTGATCATTCCATATCAGTATGTATCAGCTCTATCTTATTTGGTTTTTAATTATATGAATGTGTCATAGATTGTATGGATATATACAGGTTATTATGACATTAAGTTATTTCTATTCCTTTTTTTTCTATTAAAATATGCTGCAATAAAATTTTAAAAAATATTGTTTTACTAGTATGCAAAATTTTATTTTTAGCATAAATACTAAAAGCAGATATTCAGGATCAAGTATAAGTCATTTTTGATTTAAAATTAATTTTTTTTGTATATTGCCAAATTGCCCGGTAAAGAGACTGTGGCAAACTAGAAATATGAGTATATGATAGTACAAATAGAAGGTATGAGAACAGGTAGCTCAGAGGAAGAAACTTCTGTGATGCTTAGTCAAGGGCACTTGATATTGGAAGTCAGGACTGAACTGGAAAATCTGGGGGAAATTCTGTGTGTGTGTGTGTATGTGTGTGTGTGTGTAGGTGTTGATCCTATGAATATGCCTGACAATGTGACCATTCTCTTCCCCATTACAAATATGTGTAGAATCTTTTTTGGTGTGTGATTAGGATCAGTATTTGTCAAATGTTGCTCTTTAGAACATGATTTGCATGGATGCCGAGGAAGCCAGGCGAAAGGTCGTGCTGAGACAGACCGAGCCTCTCAGTCATTCAGAAAGTAGGTTATTACCCTTGTTGCACAAAATTCCACAATGTATATTCTGCACATCCCTTCTGATTTAGAAGACTGAGCTGCTTTACTCATTCTGAGAAAGAACACCCCAATAATTAACAGCAAACAGTTAAGTCATTTGCCTAAACCCACACAGGAAGTCACCAGTACACAGGAATGGAATCAAAAGTTCCTGATTCCCTTTCTTTTGCTGATGCCACTAAATAGTTTGTCAAAACACTTCAAAGTCTTTCTTTCAAGTAAACGGAAAACTTTTCATGAAAGTCTGTGCTTCTAAAATTTGCCTTCTAAAGGAAGAATATTTTTAAAAGGGTTGCTAGAAAACAAATATTGCAGTTTTAAGTTGCCATTGTTACCCTTTGCAAGAGGCCATCTCCTGGCCTCTCTGCTTCTATCCTTTGTATTTTCTGTTTTACCTTTGGGGCGGGGCAGGGAAGGAGCCATTCAAAAGTGGGGACCTATGTGTCTGTCTGTCTGGGACAATGCTGCATCTGCTTACTGTTCAAGGCCCAGGACACGGGAGGCACTTAAACATTGTCATTTAGTATATGAATGAGTAAAAGATAAAAGCCTCATTCAAAAATAATTCGAGGAGGAGGGGAAAATGGGAAGTGGCTGCTTAATGGGTATAAGATCTCCTTTTGTGTTAATAAAAATGTTCTGGAACCAGACACTGGTGATGTTTTCACAACCTTGTGAATATCTTAATGCCACTGAATCGCACACTTTAAAGTGATTGCAATGATAAATTTTATGTTATGTGTATTTTACAACAGTAAAAAAATGTTTAAAATTTTAAATTAAAAAAATGCCTTGCTTGTTACCTCTTACTAAGAAATATAATTTTATCCACGAATAGGTATCTTCTTTGAGTATCAGCTATTACTTAGGATGAATTTGCCAATGAAGACATTTTGAAATAAATCAAAATGCACATCTAATTCCTACACATAAGGCTTTACAAATATTTACAGTGGTTTAGTTTAGCCTGTTCTAGAACTTAGTATAAATGGATTCATTCAACTTGTACTCTTTTGTGTAAGGCTTCCTTCACTCAGCCTCTTTTTGAGATTCAGTTAATACAGTCATATTTTTTCAAGATGAAAATTAAACTAACAAAAGCAAGCCTTTAATAAAGTCCTCCACTGCTTATAGAAATGGCATTGCTTTAAATCTGCTGCCTCAGAAAAACACCAGTAATAAAATGTAGGCCTCATCGGGGGATTGATAAAATTTCTTCAAGAAGCCGAGCACTCAGAGAACATGTGTTTGGGAATATTACATGAATCATACTGACACCAAAACCTACACAACTCATTCCTGTTTTGCTCTGTGCTATGGGGAACTACATGTATGAGTTTGTTCTGGGGTCAGAGTCATAGAGTCAAGGTCAGTGAGAGCTCCTGCTCGGATCAGGCCTGTGAACGGTGGAGCAAAACCAGGCCCAGGCAGACCCTCACCTTTGCTGCAATTCAAAGACTATGCATCTGCTTCCAATGATGGGTACCAAACTGTCTGCCTGAATATTTTATCTTTTCTTACCTAAAGTGTGAAATATCATATACTTTAAAGGCAACGGGATGCATTTAACAAAACACTGCAGTCTCTTGTTTTCTAGATGAAACTGCAATCACAGACGGAGCTGACAAAACAGAATTCTATTGCTGAGCCGTTGTAGTTCAAGCTTCAAGTGCTTCGAGTTTACTTTAAGTGACCTGATGCAAACATATGATTTAGATCTTTAAGTAAGAACTACAGAAGCTCTGCCAGGCTCCATTATTTAGTCTTGAAAGTTCCATTATTTCCAGACATCCAAAAGGCAGAGGCTGCCAAGAAATGGGAGGAACAGAAGGCTCTATCAAGAGGTGTCCTGCCAGGGAGATGACAAGACAGATACAATTTCAACACCATCCTAATTTGCTTTGCTGACCAGAAGGGGAAGAGTCCAGTTTTCTCCATCAACAAAAATCCTCCACAACTGAGAACTCTATTTTAAATCCTGTCAGCTGAATTCCCGTCTTGTCTCCATACATGCCTGTATTTTCCAGGTGTAAAACACTAGCTACACTTTGAAAATGTTTTGAATAGATTGGGGGTGAAAAAACAAGTATGAAAAACTGCAAAGCAGGGTCTTTGAGAATAAAGCTGTTCTATTCCTTATCTTTATGGAACTCATTTAAACATTTATTCTAAAAATTAAATTAATGCAATTAGAAAATTTGAAAAAAGTTTAAAAGTAATCTAGAGCTCTAGGCTGGACAAGACTTAAAACTGGATTGAATTTTCATATGGATGTAAGATGATATGGCTGATAGGATATGGGATTAGGTGATATTAATATTTATTAAATTTATTAAATGGTATTTTAAAATCCCTTTAAATAAAATAATCTAATTATCTACTCAGTAATAAATCACAAAATATTTTGGGAATATTACATGAATCATACTGACACCAAAACCTACACAACTCATTCCTGTTTTGCTCTGTGCTATGGGGAACTACATGTATGAGTTTGTTCTGGGGTCAGAGTCATAGAGTCAAGGTCAGTGAGAGCTCCTGCTCGGATTAGATTCTCAGGAATAACATAATTCTCAAATTGTAGAATTATATGCTAGTTTTTAAAAAGTATTTCTTCTTTTCAGTTGTAGATTTTAAACTATAACTGTACATTCACCTACTGACTTCTGTTAAGTTTAGAGGAAGGGTTAAATTTTAATAACATCAATACTGGGATTCTATCTTCTTATTTTAAAGTGACTACTTGGTTTAGCATTTTGCTCTTTTATCAGCAAATTTTCCTTGTGGGTATAATTTTTTAATAGTACACTAGACACTAAACTTTGTGCATTTCATCTTTTCTGCTTCCATTTATTCACTTGCTTGATGAATATCTATCTAATTAATGCCTTCCATGAGTCAAGTTTTCAAGACAGAACAGCTGCTGACTCCTGGAGATTTCAGTTGAGCAGGAAGTTCTTTATTATTATTCGAAGATACACAGTGACTGGTCATACTTTAGACAGCTACATTCACAGTTACTATATTAGTATTCCTACCAGTTTGGGGCTCTAGCAGCTTTTGTTCCAGGTAAACTGATCTTGATTTACTGTATCTCTCTAGATGTGACTGTTTCCAAACTTCAGGGGGATGGCATGTCCTTCACCCTCGATTTTCTGATGAATACAAGAAACTGATGATCTTCAGTTTGTCTAAATCTTTGGTCTTGTAAGGACAAGAGTCACAAGTCATATCATAGCTGAAATTGGAAATCTGTGACATTTTGATTTGACAGTTTCTGTGTATAAGTTATCTATGTATTTTTGTAGTTAGTCATATTCCACTTCCAGAAACACACAACAAAAGAAAATTCTCTTACTCTTTCAAAAACAGTCATTGTCAGTCTAACTATATTTCAGACAAATCACATTTTCACTTTTCCATAGAAAGGAATAATTAGCTTGCTCTAACAAAAAATTATCTTCAGATTTTGAGCCTTGCAAAGTCACAGATGCGATTAAGAAGGCCAACCCATGCAGTGAAAATTTCAGCTTCCCTCAAAGGCCAATTAAAAAGCCACTACCTTGTTATGAGCCAGAAATTGTAGAACCATCTGGGATATAGAACAATCAATTTATTAAACATTTTGTATAAAATGCATATATTTTATATTAGGAGGTTTTGGGTTGATTCATCTTGAGCCTGAGTGATTATAATACTTTCTAGACTTTGCCAATCATGATTTGTGGCTTAAAAGAGGAGGTGTGTTTGTAATGTGTGCTCTGAAGAGAAGACAAGAAAAGCCCTTTTACAAGATGTGCTCACATTTTCCTGTGACAGCATGCTTCAGAAAGCACTTGCGCAACAATCTTTATACAAATATTTTTTTAGGTTCAAGTTAAAAAAACAACACTAAGACAGCAAAGTAGACAGCAGGAGATTCTGTGTACACCAGTAGGACACAGATTTTTCAATTGGTTAATGTTTATAACTTGCCAGTATAAGGACTCTGATGAAATAGTATGGCATTGCTTTGGTTCTGGTGTAGAGTAACCTCCGGTAAGTTATGACATACTAAAGCATACTACTCTCTGAAGCCTTCCTGAAAGGCTAATGGTTTCCCATGATTCTTTCTGGTCTGATGCTGTACTTCATCTTCATATAAAACCACAAGAAATCTTTTCAAATATTCATCAGTTTCACATTGAGTCATTTTGTCTTCCTTTGTCATGGTGAGGGACATTGACCAAAGGGAGCCATGATCTAAAAGTTGGAGTAAATCACAGAAATTTGTTCAAAGATGGATAAATAAAACCTTTTACTTTATGCAAACCACAAAAAAAGCAAAACTTAAAAAAAAATAAACAAAATGAACCAGTCATATACCTATGCTCAAATTTTAAGAAAACGAAACCTATATAATTTCTATAAATTTAAATAAGAATGAAACAGAACATAGAAAAGAATGGCAAGTCAGAATTTTTTTTTTTAAGTTGTAGAATCTAATCAACCTTAATACTTTATATTCCTCAACATTTTTTAAGTAAAGTGAGCCAATAGATTTTGCTAACTTTAAGCAATTTAAGTTGGGTTTTTGTTACTTGCAATAAAATATATCCTAACTAGCATGGCTAGCAAACAATTCATTTTATGATTAATATAAATAGAATCTAATTTTGGCATTGCTGAAAGTAATATTAAAGCACCAAAACATAACATTTGTTTATAATTTTGAATATTGTGTTTGAGAGAAAAAAATCAGTCAATAAAAATCACAAAGAGCCCTTCTGTTTTGCTGTAAAGGTCAATGTGAATTGCATCTACTCCTCTTAATTTTTTTTTGCATCCAAGAAGAGATTCTATACAAGAAAGATAATGTCAATGATGTGCGTTATGGGTTAAATTGTATCGTTCTCAAAAATATGTTGAAGACCTAAACCCAGGTACCTGTGAATGTGACCTTATTTGGAAATAAGGTCTTTACAGATGTCATCAAATTAAGGTGAGGTCATGAGGGTGAACCCTAATCCCATATTACTGGTGTCCTTACAAGAAGAGGAAAATGCCATGTGAAGACAGAGACACACAGGGAGAGCACCATGTGATGACAGAAGCAGAGACTGGAGTGATGCAACTATAAGCCAAGAATGCTAAACATCGATGGTTACCAACAGAAGCTAGGAAGAGGCAAAGGGATTCTACTCAACGTCTCAGAGAGAGCATGACCCTGCTGACACCTTGATTTCAGACTTCTGGACTCTGGAACTAGGAGAGAATACATTTCTTTCGTTTTCGGCTTGATGGCAGCTTGATGAAACTAATATAATATGAACATTTCTTTTGAAAAAATATAGAAGAGAAAAAGAAAAGAGGTAAAAAGTGAGGAGAGGGAAAACTGAATCAATAATATTACAGTAAATTAAAAAATTATAGTATGGGGGATATTTATTAGATATTTTTCAAGAAAAATAAAATGTGGATGGAAAACTGAGGAAGCTATCTATCAACATGTACTGAGCACTGACAAAGAGCCAGGAACGATGTTGAGTGTTTCCATGTGTTAGTTGGTGAAGTAGATATAACTGTTATTATTTTATTGACAAGAAAGAGGAAGCCTAATGAAGTTAACTAACTTGTGCTTTATTACACAGATGATAAATGGCAGGTGTGAATTGTTTCAGTTCTAACTTACAAGTCCAAATTCTTTCCTCTAGACCAAGTGAGAGCAACCTATGGCTAGACACAAGGGTCAAATCTGTCCTGCTCCATGTTTTTGAAGATAAAGTTTTATTGGAACACAGCCATGCCCATGACTGCTTTTGCACTACAATAGCAGAGTTCAGTTGTCACCACAGAGACTTGTGACCTGCAGTGCTGAAAATCATCACTATCTGGCTCCTTCCCAAAAAGATTTTTATACCCTGCTCTCAGCTTATACAAGAAAATCTATATATGAGCCTTGACTCTCCTGAAAAATCTTGAATAAGTCATTTACAGTGTAAGGCTGTTTTCCTATCTATAAAATGTACATAATACCTCATAGTGTTTTTCTGAGAATCATTTGATATAGTGAATGTCAATGTATTTTGTAAACACAGAAACACACAAACCTAAGTAGTTAATACTTAAAATCAATAAAAAACTATTACTTAACTAATTTCTCACTTCAATATTGAAATTATTGTATGGCTTCATATTTCTGTTAATTTATGTCATTGGGTTTACCTTATTAACAAAAATTGTAGGCAGATTTACTTCCCAAGCTGCATTCCTTATAGGGGTCCTTCTGTGTGGGGTGGGCTGTCCCACCTGGAGATCTGTTTGTTCTGTGATCAAAACAGTCAGAGTTTAATCTTTGTGGTGGACCTCCATGAGAACATTCCTCAGATTCCAGAAAAGGGAGTTTTCAAATTTAAAGACTTTGTAATCCCCTGATTAAGTCCAACAAATCTGATCTATCTTTAACGTTTATCTTTAGGTGGGAGACCTAAAAACATAAAGGCTGCATCATTTCATTCAGTGTCTCCTGTTCAGATTCTGAAATTTAATTTTTTCCATTTCTTTTGACAGGACATTCCCTCAGGGTCCACATTAAAGGCAACTGGATCATAAAAAATGTGAGCTCATTTTATTAGAAGTCCCTTGATTGCTTCTTGTAGGCACATGGATTTTAGGCTCTTTCTGTATCTATACCAATGCCTATACTAAAAACCTATCCTCTTTAATCTTCTTTCCTCATTGTGTTTCCAACTGACATCTGTTTGAGCCCAGGATTGATAGGGCTACCTGTTTTCTTTTAATAAGACAAGTTGTCAGCATGCAATACGTCATGAGAGAAATCAACTAACTGGTAATATTTGTAAAGCCTTTTGGTTTGAATGCGGAAAGCAATGTTATACCATCTATTTCTGGTAGCTTTTGTGCTTTTTCAAAATTCAAACTCTCCAACCATGAAGTCCCTCCAAATGTTGACTATCTACTTTACCTTGTTCAGTTACATAATAAAAGAAAAGAAAAGAAAAGATGCTAAAAACTCTCTTTTTGGTATGGTTGCGCTTGGGAAATTGTGGTGTGCTGGAGCTCACAAGAACCAATTGTTAAATTTTTGGAAATTCTGCAAGCTGGCTGTTAAAAATAGCCATTAATAAAAATGAAATTTTATCAGTGTACAAGTTAAACAAAGTATAATAAAAACAAAAGTTGTAAAGACTCATAACTTATCACTTCTTAATTATTTTTACTATATTTTACTATTATCTCTTGAGAGTATTTTCATACATATCTTGATCTTGAAAATACTGCTAGATGGTATGCTATTGTTTCTCTTCCTATCTTCACCTTTCAGTGATGTCACATTGGTTGCTAAAAATTAGTCATACTGGGAGTATTTACACCATGGAAATTGGCACATGCTACAAACCAGACCCTTTTCATTGTTGTTTTTTGAAAAGCAGGATGTTAAACCTTTGTCAGTGCCTCACTGTTGAAAAATCTTGTAAAATTTTCTGGTTACACACAAGAGTTCCCTGTGTTCATTCATTACTGTACAGCTAGAACTTCTTCTAAAGATAGAAAGAAACCTCTCTATCCATATGAGGAATAGCTTTGGTATAGATTTTAAAAGGAAACCTATCCTCACCACAGAATGTTAGCTCTGTGAGAGTAGGAACTTCATCTTGTTCACCACTGAATTGTCAGCATTTGAACAGAGTGTGACATAAGAAGTTGTTTAATAATATGTGTCGAATGCATGGCTACAAAATAATATCAAGAATAATAACATTATCAGTATCAATAAACACAAAGAACTTACTGTGTACTAGAGGCTGTTCTGCATATGCTAACTCCATTAACCTTTACAGAAATTCTATGGTGTAGATAGTATTACAATTTCAATTTACAAATGAGGACACTGAGGCACACAGAGACTAATTTTTCCACAATCATACATGAACAACTCTGCAGTTATCAAACATAAATATGTTTTCCTCACTTTTTAATGAATAATAGCTTTCTTGTAAACAAACAATAGCACATCTTCACAATTTTGCCCAACAAAATAAAGATCCTAATTCTTTTCTGTATGCGATTTATTAAAATCATAAAACCTTTAAGGTTTTTCTTCTTCTCTAAGATGGCCAACTTAAAAACTATCATTCTTACTGTTCTGCAATGTTACTCATTAATACATTTTGCTTTTAGCAGTCTTTTGAAATTATATTTCTTGTGATTTAAAACCTTTGATTCATCTTGTGACCAACCTCCATTTCATTCTAATGACCAGTGCATTTTTTATCTCTGAGAATGATTTCTAAGCTCACTAGTCAACATTCTGGTTACTGTCTTCCAGGCCTGCCAGAGACTTGGTTCTGAGACTTAATTTCTTAGTAGGCATCATTGTTAGATTAAATGTTTCAGTCCTCAGCATCTCTAAGTAGATGGCAAAACAGTGAAGGAGTTGTAAGCAGAGAACTATATGTATGGCAAAGGATTATAGATTAGAGGTGTTTTTTTAAAATAAAAAAGATTCTAAATTAGAAAGTTTGTTCTTGGCAACTTTATGGTTGTTAGATTACCCCAAGGTGCATTTGGAGGACTGGCGCCTATAATCCAGAACTGGGCATTGAGAAAATTGCCCATCACTTCCAAGTAGGTAGACCTACCCATTTTCTGTATGAATATTGAAGCTGCTGTTTCAGTGAGTTGTTGACAATGATCCATGATGCTTCTCACAAAGGTGAAAAACTAAGTGAAAGACTTTTGATAAGTTGAATGCTTAATGCCTTGAATTGGATTCAGTGAAAATGTCTTTAAAAGTTTTCAGCAAATGAGCATTTGGTAGACACTGTCTCATTTGACAGCTACATCCCCATGAAATGAGATTTTTACAGTATGAGTTGGGTAGATATGACAGTTGAAGTAGAAAATGGCACTAAAACTTCTGATTATTCTTTTACTTTCCAATGACAAGAAAGACGGTGAAGGCGGAGGCTTATGGAACATGGTGGAGCTCAAAAATGGAGATTTTGCATATCGTTACTAGTTCCCAACATTTCTGCTTCCAAATGATTACATGGAATGATTCTCTCGGAGTGAAAGAAAAATGAGTGAAGATAGAAGGTAGGGGAGCCTTTTATTTATATTTACGTATATGTGTGTGAGAAAACTTGGAGTAGCAATTGTGCTATACTTACATTTAAATAGCTTTAAAACTATTTATTTTTTAACAATAGCACACCACCACTAGGTGCCAAGCAGTCAAAACTGTGCTTGTTCACCTTAAAGTAGTCACCCATCATGTGGTTCTTCTTTTTCATTCAACACATTGCCAGAGTGACCTGAGCCTGTCTAAACACAGTTTTCCTGAAAAGACAGATTTCTCCTAGAGCTAAGCAAATACCTAAAGAGTGATTCTGTGCTTATATTTATGCCTGGGGGGAAAAAACCCACCTATCTCATTTTTCATTTACTTCACCTGGTATGCTTTTCCTAAATTAATTACTGTAGTTTGTGCTTTTGAAGGCCTTTACATATTGCATATTTATTTATTAGCATCTATATGTCTTTTATAGAAGGATATTGATGGAGTGTCATCACTTGCTGAAGTTTAGAATTTCTCTGAAAATATCAACATGCAAACCTTATAATTCCCCTTTTCATATATCACTCTTAAATGCCTCCTATGGCTGCTTTTATGCAGTGGCGCCGGGACAAATTGTGCCCTTGTGGTGGAGAACAGATATAGTGAGAGCCTTCATTCCACCTGACGTGCCCTGGCAGGCCCGGCCTTGGCCACACCTCATCGTGTCTTGCGTTCTGGCCACATTTTCTGCAGGCTGATTTTATGTGGTTACCTCACGGATTCAGTGAAAAAGCCTCCACTGTATTTCTATTTCTATGTCAGTATCGAAACAGCATGCTCCAGTGAATTGCTTGATAAAGGGTTGCAAATAAAGTTGTGGGTTCTTCGTTGATTTTCTGTCCCCGAGGAAGAAGCTCAGAGGAATCCTGCTCAGTCACTATGAAGAGGTTTATTTATCAGAGTTGGAATATAATTCAGAAGAAGAGAGCACAGATGAGCCATTAGGGCTTTGTTCCTGACTGAGATTGAGAAGCGCAGTGATTAGTAACCAAGGAGGAGGACAGTTGTCTGAAACACAAGAGAATAGAAGCAAGCTGTGTTAGACTAAAGTAAAAAGCATGAGATACCATCGGAAATTGCAAAATCAAGGTGAGGAAGATTCTATGTCAGTGACAGGTGACACTGGCTAAGGAGATCACCATATTTCAGACTCACAGTGTAGAGTATTGTAGGTCAAGAGAGTTTTCTAGAAGAGAGAGATAACTCAAGTTGTCTAATTTCTGAAGCCAGGGTAACACATGCAATGTTTTAGGTAAATTCATAGAATTCTATCCAGTTTCTCCTAGTAGCATTAGAATATTCTATTGCATACTTAGATATGTAATTCTGAATTAAATCGGATGTTATTTTTTATGTCTAGGCAAAAAAAAGATTGGGAATTTAAAATATCATTTACATATTGTTAAAGGTTGAACAATATCCGGAAAAATCATTGGTATTGACGGGCATGCCCATTTTCTACTAGGCAGCCTTAGTATACAAGATCATACTTCTAAGCAGTTTATCAAATTTCTAGATTTTTCCTATTCTGGCCAATTGTCTGAAGCAAAGTGTTAGTCTGTTTTGTTATCCATTAATTTTTCCCCCCTGGTAGACTATGAAGGCCCTCCCAGGAATATCACCAATTCTAATTGTATTGTTTCTTTTTCTTCATTTTAAGCAACAACTACTGGTTCTCATTAATTTTTTTAATAGTACAAAACATTTTATTATAATAACTTTAGATAAGTCACAGAAAAGAAGGACATTTTGAAATCCCAGGCCTTTGGAAGAAACAAAATCCAGAACAACTCTAGTAACTCAGTAGCAGAAATACCCAGGCAATCTCTTTAAGGCTCTGTCTTCACCCTAGCCTATTTCCAACCATATTCTTCCCCTTCATTTCCCCGCCCAAGAATCAAATGTTGGGTAACATTCTGCGCATTGAAGTCCACATGATGGTCTGTCCACCAAGATCATCATGGAAAGATAGGAGAAGAATCACTCCAACAATTTGCAGATCATTAAATGAGGATTGGGAACATTATTTAAATTAAAATTATGTATGTAATTCCTTATAAATATAATCTGAAGGCTTAAATTTAGGAGAATAAAATGTGTTAAATTAAAAAGGGTTAGGGATAGTAGCAGAGTATTTAGAGGTTCTTTAGGGTTCTGATTCCTTTATGAAAATATATGTATTAAATGCCCGATTGTCTAAGAAATACATAGAGAAGTTAATGAATAGATTGTTTGGGGTCCTCGTTAAATGACAGGACAGGTAAGTTTACAAGTGAAGTGCCATGTTCATTTCTAACCACCATAATTTTAGAAGCTAATAATCAAATGAGCCTTACAAAGTAGAGGTTAAATATAATGACTTTGGAATCACTGGTGTAAATCCTGGCTCCCCCATCTACTGGTAGGGCACTGAGAAAATCTCTCAACCTCTGTATGCTTCCGTTTCTTCATTTGTAAAATAGAGATAAATAATATATGTTCTTTGCACTGATCTTTTCAGTATTAAATGGGATAATAATATTTGCAAAGCTCTTGTGCTGCATAAATGCTAGATACCATATTGTCATTAGTATCTTAAGAGTATAAACCCAAATTATAAGACCAGTTTATTAATATTCTAGGGAGACTGTAACAAAGGACAGCAAACTAGGTGGGTTTAACAACAGAAATATATTATCTCACAGTTCTGCAGACTGGAAGTCCAAAATCAAGGTGTTGGCAGGTTGGTCCTTTCTGAGGGCTGTGAGGGAAAATCTGCTTCAGGCCTCTGTCGCCTTGTAGATGGCCATCTTCTCTCTTTGTCTTCCCATCATCTTCCCTTGTATGTGTCTCTGTGTCCAAATATCCTTTTTTTTTTTTTTTTTTTTTAATTTGGACACCAGTAGTGCCAGATTAGAATACCCTAAGGATCTCATTTTAACTGGATTACATTTATAAAGACACTATCTCCAAATAAGGCCACATTCTGAGATACTGGGAGGTTAGGACTTTAGTGCAAGAATGGGGAGGGGCACAATCAACCCACAAAAACAAGGTCACATTTAGAATGGTTGAAGGCCTTGTGGCTATTTAGTCTTGAAGAGGAAATGCTAGAGCATAGGGAGGAAGAAATTTGATAAATGTGTTTGAATGAGATAATGTACAGCATTTAAGGAGGTTAATAATAATTTATTGCAAGGATTCAATTGTTGTTAGCTTTCTCTTTGTCTCCATCTCTCTTTCTCTCTCACTCTCTGACAAATATTTCTTGAGTACCTACTATGTATCAGCTACTAGTCTAGGCAATGGGAACACATGTTGAAAGAAGAAACCATATATGCTGGGTTAGACTTGTCTCCTATGGCCCAGGATTGAAATTCCAACTAATGTGTACTAGTTATATAGGGATACATTTTTGTCCCATCATAAAAAGGAAAATTCTAAAAGGTAAAGTTAGCCAAAGAAGGAATGAGCTGCTTTTGAGGTAGCAAACGTCTTAGTTTTACATATTGAAACCCATTTTGAAAGATGAAGTATATGGCATAAATTTATCGCAATTATAGAACCAAAGAAGTAAGGTAACTCAGTAACCTTCAGAGTCCTTTTCTATTCTAACTTTGACTATTTAATGATTGATTTTCAAAGTGAGACAAGGGTAGCAAGAAAGCTTAAGAAAATCTCTTCTTATTTACCTGGAAGAATGTCTGCAATTTCAGGAACTATTAAAAGGATAAAAGAGAAGCAGCTCAGCCAGTACTTTGTCTGGTCTTCTGACTCTGAGTTTCAAGATGATAATGCTTCTGAGTGAAAGCGAAGTGTTCTAAGGAACAAAACGTCAATTTGTTTGTTTAACCAGCCTGGGAAGGTTATATAATAAGGCCATGACTCTGGAAATAGCAAGTGTCCTTCAAGGAGGGAATGTGCTTTCGTGACTTATAAATAAAGGTAAATGTTAAACTTTTTATTCTCTCTAAGCCAATATTAAGTAATATTATAGCACATAATCTTAAATGTCAAAATAAAAACAATTCAAATACTTGTAAAATTTAAATTTTAAAATAAAGGTGGGCACAGATGGTATTATGTATGAAGCTTCAGGACTTTAAGGAAAGTTAAAACAAATCAGTATAAAAAACCCTTCTTTAGAAAATAGAGATTTCAAAGTTTTTAATACTTAAGTTGTAGGATAAGTCTACAGGAAGAAGGTGTCTTATGGTTTAAGGTTACCTTGACTAAATTAGGTTGGTGTAAATTAAGTTGATTAAATTAGGTTGGAGGGTTGAGATTTAACTTTTAATAAATGATCATGCAACGTAAGTTCACAAACTTAACTGTCTATGGTAGACTTACACTGGTGCCCCTCAAGAATCATGCCTTTCATTTTGCAAAAGTTAGTATAGTCTTTTCTCATATTGGCAGTGGGGTTGGCCATGTGACTTGCATTGGCCAAGTGTGATGCAGTAGAAGCTTGATAAAACACTTGAAGGTAGGGGCTTGCTTCTTGGAGACAGATGCTGTGCTGTAAAGAAGCTTGGACTGGGGTATTGATTGATGAGAAGGTGGTGTGCAGAGAGAGTGTGTAGGATGAGAGCCATCTTGCATGTTCTGTCTACACCTGAGAAACCAGTTGAATGTAGTCCCGTGAGTGACTCTAGTTACATTAGCTGGAATTAACCATCCAGCTAATTCCAGTCAACTCATGAGTCAGAAGAAACAATTAATTATTGCTGTTTGAAGCTACTAAATTTGGGGATTCTTTGTTACTCAACAATAGATGACAAAAACACTACCATTTAGGTTATTTTTCTTATAACTTCTGTTTTCAGTTTGTTTTTTTGTGTTGTTGTTTTTTTATAGCTTCAGAAGAAAAATCCATTTGATGAGGCAGTGGTTAAATTGAATATCCACTGTCGAGTTACAGTGCCTTCCAAAATCCAAATGGGTAGTTTTTAGGGAAGTTATATGAGCACAGTTAAAATAGCTCCCTAAGAAGAAAGGATTTTATGAAGAACTATAATATTTTAGAGGTTTCTAGGAGAGCTTTCAGTATCTTGCAGCAACTTATTAAATGGTGTATTTAGTTATGTATTTTAAACTTATGTAGCAACTAATTATGTTTGTGCTTACTTTCTATCATAAACCACTAATGATTTTTTTTTTCAATAGAGATTAGGATTTCTTTGGTAAAACAAACTAGAGAAAAAAATTTTTTAACCAAAATTAAATCAAGGCTGATTATTTGTTGACAGATTATTCCCTTTCTAAAAGAATTTGTTTCAGGATTCCTGAATTGTGAGTCCTTCCATTGTTTATGGAGAACTATTGTTGAATGTTTAAAAAGCATATTAAACTTAATAGAAGCCCACCATAACTTTAGTCACTAAAAAACAAGCTCTGCCTGTATTTTCAGATTGATCTAAAAAAAAAAAAAAAAAGCACGCTTTTCTGTATCTTGTAAATTGTGAGTACAAAGATGTTACATATAATGGCAGTCTAATTCTAATTTCAATGGAAAAAAACAGAAAAGAGGCTGCTTTGAGTTACAGTTGTTTATAAATTAAGAAATTAGTTGCTCCACAAACATTAGTGTAAATAGTAAAATCAATCATGTGACAATAGGTGGTAATAAAATTTAAATCATCTATGCCTATTTTTTATTAGAATTTCAGTAAGGTAATATTATTGCTTTCAATTATATAATGCTTAAAAATGTCCACAGTTCTTTCCCAGATTTCTTTATTGATCAGTTACCAAGTGCTAAACACTATGAGAATTCTAAGGTATCCAACTTAAATTCAACAGATATACTGACATGGATCTCAGAGTGTGATGGTCAATATCATCATAAAGTGGAAAGTGTTACACTGGGAGATGTACTAACTATGAGATTTCACAATGTGGGCACTTGTTCCAAATTTTGGGTAATGGAAGGCTGCCTGGGGAGATTTTCAAATGTGAAAGTCTGGAGATGGGAGCACATTGTACGTATAAAAACAAAAAGAGGGAGCAAATGATTCAAATTTATTGGTGTACATGTAAAAAAAGGACAGAGCAGAATCATTGGTAAGGAATGAGAGTGGAGAGATTAGTATCATGTAGATCCAAATTGGCTTTTTAAACCAAACTTAAACTCAAGAAATTTAGATTCTCTACTAAGGAAATAGGGAAATAGGATATAGGGAGCCACAGAAAGGTCTTAAGAAGGAGGGAGACATGATGGGATTGCATTTAGAAATACTACTCTGGCTTCACATGGATAATTCATTGGAAGGAGCAAGAATGCTTGCAAGGAGCTCAATTATGGGGCTGTTGGGGGAAATTCAGACACTGAATGACTGAGGATGTAACTCAGTATAACCATGGCTTTAGAGAGAAGTGAATGGAGTACACAGAGGTAGAATCAGTAGTACTTGGTCATATATATTAACTATAGTGGGAAGGGGAAGGAAACATGTTGAGATTATTTTTCAAGGTTTATGACCCGAACAACAAAAACAGTATGCATATCCTGTTGTTCAGGTCACAAACCTGGAAAATAGGAATATAAGGGACAAGGTGAATGTTGGGTTAATATTAATAAATGTCTGTTGATGGAGATTGATCTGTAGGTACCTGTAAAGAGTTCTATGGAAAATAATGAGAAAGGAAGTGAATAGATCATACATAGGTAGGTAACAGGAATATGTAGACAATCCTTTTAAAAAATTGTCTCTAAAAGGTGAGGAAGGAACAAAAGATGGAAGATGATATGTGTGTGGCCAAGGAAAAGACTAATTTCAAAGTAATTTCAGCAGAATGAGACAGAAATTTAAGGTAAAGGACAGGAAATAATTGGGATGTGAAGTGTCTGAGGACGCAAGAGGAAACTGACTAGAAAGCATATTATCTCACTAAGTCTCTCTCTCACTCTCTCTCTTTCTCTAAAACACACCCAGTAATCATAAGTATGATGTTATTAATTTGTGTATAGGGTAACTAAGACTCAAGGTTATATAACCTACAAAGTGTCACTGAAGTGGTACCTCAGAACTAAAACACAACCCCGAGTGTCCTGACAGCTGAATCCAGAGCTCAGTCCTCTAAAGGACTATTTAATTAGTAGCCAGCACACATTATTGAGCTCTAGCTGACAAGTTAATCAGTCCATTAGAATAATCAGTCACAAGTAATTCTGCAGCTCGATAGTCAAAATTGCATTTTCCTTTTGAATCTAATTTGTAATAAGATAATTTTCATATGATCTAGACTGGACTGAGGTTGCCTGACTTGTTTGAAGTAGAAAAGCATTAGTGATATGTGTAATAATCATATTCGCATATCTTGACTCCAGCTGTGTACACTTTCCACTGTCTCTGCCCTTTAACATTGGTCTAGAATGGCCATTCATTATCTAGCACTCAAAGAATACACACTTTGCCTTATGGTTTTTAAGTAGGATTCACTTATTTGAACAATTATGGAAATAAAAGGTGAGAAAAATATAATGAGAGAGATGGGGGAAATTATTTGACCTTATTTTTTTTCCCTGTATGTAATTAACCCTGTAGCTCCTTTTATTTCAAGGCTCACATTTTCAAACACAAAAGTTTTATTCTTGTAGATTATTAAATGTTTAGCATTTTTCTTATTTTGGACTCAAGTTGCATAGGACATGCATTATTCATGGGGAGAAAATGTGGTCGTATGCACACTTGCATAAACATCATATGCAGGGTATTTTAAATTTAGAAAGAGTATCTGGCCTTATGTGTCGGGAAACATCCTACTAAATCATACAGGGGCTAAAGCTTTTGATAGACATTTATCAATCCATGGTAGGATGCCTGCTGTGACAAGCTGTCTTTAGGAACTCAAGATTTGTGAAGATAAAGTTACACTGGGTTTGCTCTATAAAAGGAAAGTCAAGTGTAAATGTACTTGCATTGTAACGTACCACTGGAGGTCTTGAATTTGCTGGAACAGTTTTAAGTTTAAATGTCGTGACTCCTAACAGATTATATATGATACCATATATCCTGTGTGTTCATTAGGGAAATACAGTCACTATACTGGGACTATATGATACGTGCGGCTGCCAGCTTGTCTCCTTCAAATTTCTCCTGAATTCATTCCAAGCCCAATTCTTCCCCACTTCTGAGCTAGAACTGCCCTATCAATCACTGGTGTCCATATACTGTAATTTTCAATGGCCATTTCTCAGTCCTCATGTGGATGGACTTATTAAATGTATCTGACACACTTTCTCTCTTTCACACTTTTTTCACTTGGCCTCCAGGGCTCCATCTTCTTGCTTCTTGTGAACCTCACTAGACTCTCTTTCTCAGCCTTATGGCTTTTAAACACTGGATTCCCCAGAGCTCCGTCCTTGGACCTGTACTTTTCCTTATCTATATGCACTTTGTAAGTGACCACGTTCACACCTAAGGCTTTTAACTACGTAAAGCTAAGGGCTCTAAATTTTATATCTCTAGCATGGAGTTTTAGATCTCTAGCATGCTCACTTGCAGTTCAAAACTGTGTATTCGCCACCAGAATATCTAGTAAGCATCACAAATTAACAGGTTCAAAACCAAACTCTGGAATTCTCTTAATCTTCCACCTGTTCTAATCTGTCCCATCTCAGCATGTGGCAGAGCCGATCTTCAGTTTGTCATGTCAGAAACCTCAGTCACCTTAGATTCCTTCCTTTCTGTCACACCTCACACGCAGTCTATCATTATATCTTGCCATTTTTGCTTTCAGAGATATCACGGCTAAAGAACTTCTCACCTTCCACCGCCTCTTCTCTCATCCGAGTCCCTTCATTGCGTGACACAATCATTGCAGTTGCTTCCTAACTCTTTCCCCCTGTTTCCACCTTGCTGCTCTACAGACTATTTATGGCATAGTTTCCAGGTGACTCTTTTAAAGCCTAAGTCAGATCATATCTGTCCTTCACTCAAAATTCGCCAAGGGCTTCTCATTTCACTCTGATGAAAAATTGAAAGATTTGACTGCCATCCTCATGGCTCACCAAGATCTGCATCTCTCCCTCCTCATTACTATCCCCAGGACCTAACCTATCAATGCTCCCCTCTTCCAACCCTTCCTCCAACCCCACCTTGCTCCATTCCAGCCACACCAAAGTCCCACGGGTTAAGAATGTGTCAAGCCTGCTCGCAGGCCAGGACTCTGGCACTCACTCATTTTTTTGTCTGGAATCTTTTCTTTATATCAGCCTGGCTCATTCCCTGTCTTCTTTCAGGCTCCTGTTAAAATGACACTTTATCTGAGAGCCTTTTTCTTACCTCTCCATGGTAAATGGTACCCAGGTTACCACTCATCCACCTTTTAGTACTTACCACCATTTGATGTAGTATTCTATAGTTTGTTCATTGCTGATTGCTGTTATACAATTACACCTTTAAAAATTAGAATTGCAGCCCGGCTGGGTGTGGCTCAGTGGTAGAGCATCGACCTAGGATCCAGGAGATCGCGATTCGATTCCCAGTCAGGGCACATGCCAGGTTGCTGGCTCCATCCCCAGTGATCGGTTGGGGGCGTGCAGGAGGTAGCCGATCAATGATGACTCTCTCATCATTGATGTTTCTATCTCTCTCTCTCCCTCTCCCTTCCTCTCTCTGAAATCAATAAAGATAGATATATATATATTTTTTAAATTAGAATTGCACACTTCTAATTAGACAAGTAGAATAGTTAGCTCCATGGAAGCAGGGACTTCATCTTCATAATACCCAACAATTGTTCCTGGGACATGGTTAGTTCTCAATAAACACTCAATGAATGAATGTTTACATGTATACTCTTGCTTCCTGAACCAAACACTTTTTTTATAGATTAACAATTAGCCAAGGCAATACTCTCCAACACCTACCAACTATTGCTTCCTCTAGTAATCCAGCTTCTTAGCTATCTGGCCTTGGGAGACAACTCTCAGCTGGAGAAGACAGAACTAGCTGGTACTATCAATGCAGACTCTGATTCATAGGAATATGAGTATTGGACTATAAACACAAACATACTTAACGTCTTGAAACCTAGGCTATGAGTCATAATAACTGTACAAATTACAGTAAAGGCATTGATCTATTGGCAAATTGTGAATTACAATAGTGATATGAGTTCTGTTACAGCACTTTTCTTTCCAGGCATGAAATATCCATTGTGGTAGTTTGTTTAATATGACAAAAAATATAATCACTTAAGAACACTTTCTCCCAGATTTATACCTCTGGGAGGTATTGACAATTACCAATTGTCAATTCAGCATTGACAATTTGGGGGGGTCGAAAGCAGCTCTTCCAGGTACTGGTTACCTGAATTTGGGCAATAATTACAAGCTTTCTCAAATGTAGTTTTCTTGGCTATAAAATGGTGAGATTAGTGGCATCCACACCATAGGTTTTTCTTGAGGATTAAGTGAGGCCATGCATGAAAAGTACTTAGGAAAATCCAGAGAAAGTGCTTGCAGTTCCTTTTTCTATTATTACTGTTAGCATTACATTTACTAGTTTCACTGTTGAGTTAAATTTCATTCTTCCAGAGGTCTTAGTTTACCATGAGATGGGGCGACAGTTACAAATAAAATCTATTGTTCTGAGAACACAGTGTGGGTTATGGGAAAACAGATCATCACCCGCGTTTGAGAATTAATTTTTTTTCCAAGTTCTTTTTAAATTCTAATGTGAAGTTAAATTTTAGTTCTATGTTGCCTCAAAAGTGTGCCAGAGTGGTTTTTTTCCCCACATAACAAATAATTTTTAAAAATTATTAAAATGAAAGTCAATTTAAAATGTTTTAAAAAGTGGGTTCATATGTCTTTGTATAATAAGATATTTTCCACCTGCAAGTTAATGCTACAGAAGTTGCCTCATGTGTTAGCGAGTATTTCTGTAGGAAGGTGCTAATGTTTCCCAAGTAGCATATGGCCATTAGATCTGATACGTGAGAATGACTTGCGCAGCAGTCTTCAGAGAAATATTCAAGGACTTGTTAGAAGAGAAACAGAATTTCTAGAGACACAAAAATCAAAATACCAGCTTGAATATTATAATGACACTTTGTAGTTACATATCACCTGTCTCAAATGCTTCACACCTATTTTCTCATCTGAGAAACATTTCTGTACATTAATAAAGTGACAGGTATTAGGTTTCTCTTCAAAATTAGGGGATATATGTATTAGGAAGTTAACTGCTGTGTTGCAGTTTGTACCATTTGAATTCTTGATTTAGTTTACTTATTTAATATTTGCACTATTTTATTAGAAGTGAGAAGGTTGTCAACTGTAGCATTATCTTCAAATATAGGAAATAGCAAATATTGAAAATACCCTGGCTAATCCATCTCCTGTCATATGTACTAACAATAAGGAGGTCTTAACACTAAAATATATTTTTGTATTACGGTATATAGAAAAATAATTTACCTTTACTATATGTGAGAGTATTAGTAGACTCAGTAACTCTACATCAAACACATATTTATTTTACTTATTCATCAAGCATCTACTATGCTTTTGCTGTGGACCCACCCAGAGTCAGATATTGTAGGTACAGAAGATACAGGTTGGATAATCAAAAAACTCTAAGTTTCTTGATTAAAAATAAATGTCTTTAGTAATGCTTTTACTGGCATCATTGAACTTTAAAGGAAAATAGCTCATGTAAAATGAAATAATGTCTTAACAATACATGTAAATAGGACCAAATAAATTAGTTTGATAATTTGGTTCCATGATGTTAGTACTGGCCACTGTTAGGCTTTTAGTTGTATAAACATGTATATTCACTGGACTTGGGTGAAATCTCTGCCACTGCTCACCTATCATTGTGACTTTTGACCGAGATGCATGAAGAATTTTGACCCTTCTTCCTAAAATTTGGCTAATGATGACAGTTTCCATCTGTAAGAAGTGCCCCAAATGTTCCAGGTCTTCCATGGTCTACTTCTGGACCAGTTCAAAGAAGCAGCCTTCCTGATACTAGTGGGACATAGAGTTCTCCATGATCTTACATGTCTTCTCCTTCTTAGATTAGGGTAATTGATCTTACAACAATAATATGAAATATATGAACCATGAAAAAAGAAATGGTCACTTAGATAGCCCAAGACTTAGAGGAAAGCCAGAGTTCATCTGAGCCTAGTCAACTCATCATATTTTGTATGGGTCACCACTAGCACAAACATGGGAGGTATTCAGCTGCTAATGAATGTAAGGATATGTGAGGATTGATAGATATCTGGGAAAATGGGATTCTGTTTGGAGAAAGAGATGGTGTATGGTAATTAGGCAAACAACAGGGCATGTGCAAGTACAGGGCGTCCCCCCAAAATGTATACACACTTAACAGCTGATAGCTCAATTGGTGTTTCTTTCTTTCCAGATTTAACCCATTGGAATTAATAATTATTCAAAGTGTGTATACATTTTGGGGGGACACCCTGTAGATATGAGTCCTTTGTGAGGCTAACCTAGATTTCTTCATGTTTCCAAACATATCTAAACCCACCAAGAGATATATCTTAGTTCTATAAAGATTTCTGTTATATGAATCCACTTCTAGTTCCTCAAGAGGACCTCATTCTTGGACACATCTATGCCCCTGAACATCACCATTATTGAAATCATTAGGTTGAAAGAATAGGAATTGACAGGAAACAATCATTAAAGACAAAAACTGTCTTTTTTATTTTCAGGACCAACTCAAACTTGCTTAGTGGGGCAAATACTTTTCTGTACCTTAAGATAAATTTAGGACATGTCCAATTACTTTTTTGGTGATTTCCCAATCATAAAAATTTATCTAAGTTCTAGACAAAAACATAATCTAGTTTCAGTAAATGTCCAGACCCATATAAAACTCAATATCATGAACTGCTTTTAAACTTAATATGTAACTTCCCCAAGCTCTGCCTTGCATTAGCAGGACCTGGCAGTGGGATAGAGAATTATAGATGATTTCTGTGTGACAACTGCATCTCTGTCTCTTCCTGTTCTGGCATCATAGTTCTATAGTTAGAAACTTGGAACTTTTATTCCTTAGGTGGAAATCCATGATGAAACTCCAGCTTGCCCCTCAAATCCAGGGGAATAACAACACTCCCTAAATGTGTTGTTTGCTTCCTATAACTGCATTTGGCAAAAAAATGGATGGGCAATGTTTTTTCAATTGTGGTGGGAGGCAGGAATGATGTAAAACTATAAATTATTTCTAATATTAAAGGTAAATACTTTAGAAACAATACTCCCTAATGTCCTTTTAGAAATTAAGTCAGAAATTAGCATGAAATTTATTTCCCTCAAATTATTGTATGAAATATATGGTGATGTTTTTTACCACAAGCTGTTGGACAAGGGCGGGCTAGCAATTTAAAATATTATATGAGTTTTAGTGATGCAGGAATAGAGGGCATGTGTTATGTGGGCAGCTGATGAATTGACAACTAACACCGAAAAATAAAAGAGAGAATCAGAACTTAAAAATTAAAATTTTATGGTAAATTGATGTGCAAATTTGAGGTGAGAACTATTTTAGGGGAGGTTTACTGAAATGTCGAGTGACTCTGATTGTGGATATGAAGTAAGTTCAGCTCAAGCCCAGTGCATTCCATGAATTCCCAGGGTTGACTTTGTGTCATAGCAGACTTGGCAGCTGTTCCCTTCCTTCACCCAGACTCCATGGATTTACCTCCTAAAGTGGTGCATTAGATCATAGTCAACTTTATAAAAAAAAAAAATGTAGGTGGGAACCTGACTCTCCAAAGTAGCTCCCTGGTTGATGCTTTGAGATGCAGACAGAAGTTTGGTTCAGTTCAAAGAACAATTTTGGTTTATATACTCATGCTAACCAGGGCACTAGACAATAATGATACAAACATAAAGACATGACCTCTGCCACTGTTTGCTGGTGAGACAGAAAAGTCAGTTGTGAAATTCTTCCCAACAGATTTACAGAAAAGGTATTACAGGGGAGAGTGGTGTGTTTGGAACCCTAGCAGGGCTAATCCCTGTGAACGGTGTCCTGTGGAGTTGTGCCATAAGTGACCTGGGGGGATAGTCAATTTTCAACAATTGTTTCAGTATAAGTTTCTAAATATTAGAAGCCAAATTCTTTCTACCATCTCTACTTTTAGTTAGAAAGACTTATTCTGGCAGGAATGGGAATGAAGATAATGGTACTGGTGAAAATCAATTGATGTGTAATTATTTTGATTTCAGTTAAAATTAATAGACTTAAAAAATACAGCTGAAAAATTCTGTAGCAATAGTTAATGAACTTCATTAAAAAGAGATGGCTAGAAGAATATGCTTTCTTGGGAGAAAAGAGTGCAATATAAATAGAATTTTATTTTATAGAACTTTGTCTTAGATTGCTGTTTATGTTTTTGTTCTTTGCAAATCAAATGGAAGGGTCTCCTATGTGAACTGACTTAAATATATATTTAGTAAATACTAACTTAAAAATATTTGGTCACTAGATTGAATTCAACTGATATTGAGTAACTACAAGACAGATTTCAACAAATTATAGGCTGCAAGTACTATCCATTTCTCTTGTTTAATAACCATACACAGAGTAGATTGGTTTTTACTGTATTTTATTTTATTGAAAAATTCCCAAGGAGTTGGACGATGTAAACCTCTCTCTATATTTTTTGCTCATATATTTTCCCAGTTATTCTATTTTCTGTCAAATCTCAGACTCAGAAGTTAATATTTAAAGTTTCCAAGAATGTAATAAAATATGATTGCTATGATGTCATATTAAAATTATAGTAGGCTAAACAATACTAGGGCACTGGAAAATTGACAACTGTGAGTGAGTTTATATTTAATAAGATAAAATACTTTAGAAAAAAAATAATTTTACATAGGAGAGAAATAAAAAGACCTGTCTAGGAATATTGGTTAGGGACTGGTTTGGCTACAAAGAACAAAAAAGTACTATGAGTCTCAAAACCATAGTAATTTATTTTTTAGCAGATTATGAACCACCTGAAGGTAGGCTGTTGTGGTAAATATGGGAACTTTAATTATCCAAATAAAATGAAAATAATTTAAATTTTAATTATTTGCCTTGATTCAGTAATTAGGGATATAACAATTGCTATACAACATGTATATTATTATTATTTAGATAACGTTTCTTATGCTTTTAAAAAATAGATACAATATTTTTTTCTCGAGGCCTCCTGCTCCTTCCCTGAACTACTCAGTTTCTGGGTCTTACTCTACTAAGTAGCTCAGTCCTACTTGTGGAACATCTGCTTAGGTTACCAGCTCTAAGCTTCTGTTGTTACTGCACAGTGTCCCAGGTGATGACTGACTTCTCATGATCTCATGGAAGTTGCTTTCACACTCACAGAAGGAGTTCATAGCTGTTTAGGTTAGGTCCTGGCCTGGCCACAGTGACCTCTGGCTTCAAGTTTCAACCTATTTGGTTAAAATTTATATGCTCAACAGTTTTTTCATTGTTTTTTCCCCCCTTTTCTTTTTTCTTTCCTCTCTTTTTAATTCCATGCACACACTTTATTTCTTTTATCTTTATATTTTAAAAAAATTATTTTTCAATTACAGTTGATATTTAGTACTGTTTTATATTAGCTTTACGTGTATAGCACAGTGGGTAGACAGTCATATCCTTTACAAAGTGATTGCACTAATATTTCAAGTATCCACCTAGCACCATACATAGTTATCACAATATTACTGACTGTATTCCCTATGCTGTACTTACATCCCAATCTGTTCCTCTTAATCCCTTCACTGTTTTTCACCCAGTTCCCCACCCCCTGTCCCCTCTGGCAACTATCAGTTTGTTCTCTGTTTGAATGAGTTTGTCTCCATTTTGTTTGTTCTTTTATTTTGTTTAGATTTCACACATAAGTGAAATCGTATGGTGTTATATTTCCTTGTCTGACTTATTTCACTTAAATATTTGAAAGGAGATCAATAAAGAGTCACTTAAGAGAACCAGCAATGAAATGATAGCACAAGGAAGAATGGGGAGTAGACAGAATCAAAGGCATTGAGGTTGGTAGAATCAACAGCAAGATTTGGCATTTCCTTAGGTGTGTTCAGTAAGAAGTGAAAAATGACTTCATGTTTCTGTCTTGAGAAACTGAGTGGATGAAGGTATCATTTACTGACACAGGCGACACTGGAAGAAGAAGTGAATGGGTTTCCCTAGAAATATGCTGAGTTTTAATTGCTTCTGAACAATCTAAGCATATAGAAGGATTAGTTGATGTCCAGATATGTAGTTCTGAAGTTTAGGTGAGAAGACTAGACTAAAATTAAGGCTTTAGAGTCATAAATATATATATAATTTTTTTCATTCCATGAGTATAGTTTCTAAAAATCTAGAAATCTATCTTATTAAAATGAATTGCCCTCCTGTCACTGAAATGGTTCAAGCAGAAGTTGAGTGATTTTTGGTCATCATTATAGTAAATGAACTCATTGGGAAACTTCTGGTTCTCCAATTTTCTTTCCCAACTCTTTTATGATTATATAAAATTAGGAAATTTCAAATACTGATCAATATTAAGTTTCCCCACAAAAATCAATACTTATGTAATTCAGTAAAGGTCTTGTTCAAAGACCATAAAAGAAGCTCTTAACAATCCCTCGAGATAAGGCTCAGGTTCTTTGCAATGTTTGCTTGTTTATAGAAATGACAGATGAGTAAAACAGTCGGTCAAGTAGGAGCAGAGGAGTGGCAGAGTGAAAAACTTATATGAGGTGAGAGTCACACAGATTTTCGTTTAAATCCTGGTTATGCAATTTATCTGTTGTTTAACATAAGACTTATTTAATCTTAAATTTTTCTCATATGTTAAATAAGGAGAGTGATATCTACAGCTGTAAGGAGGCAATGTAATTATGTAATATTACCATAGTGACTTTCATATATGTGGGGCCTGTTAATAATACACAGTGGTTAGCTGTGACAGTAGTTTGCATTGTGTGATTTAGATTAGACAAATTAAAATAATTCGTACAAAATCAGTGTTTTGGATAAAGAATCTCTCATAAGCATAGGAGGGGAATTAAAAAATAATATACATATACTTTTAGTTGAAAATTAAATATGAACATGTGGAAACAATAAACATTTTTACTAAATTTTTATGGTTATCTGATACTGAAGGGTTTTCAAAAAACACATTTACTTATTTTTCTTTCTAGCTATGATTTGCATAAGTGATGACAAATTCAGTTTTGGACACCAACTAAGAATAAATATAACTGGATTAAGTTTATGGTTAAACACAAAGCATTTAACTATCTAAAATCTCCCAACTAGAACTGGAACTAATATTATTTGCCTTAAGCTAGTTAAGCAAGGACCTAAGCCGTGGACCATGTCAATTTTTGTTGTTATTAAGGGTGTCCTGATGTCAAATCATTGAAAGTCAGGAAAGGAGGGGAACTCAGTGCCCCTTAGTCCAGTCCCCTCAATGGAAAGATGAAGGGTAAAGCTCTGTGAGGACATGACTGATGATTGTAGAACAGACTCCCAGACTACAGTCTCCTGACTTCAGTCCCTTCCTTCCTTTCCCAAGCCTATGCTTCTCCTATAAACTGCCAGTAAACACCACAGCAAAAATCTGTCACACACCTACACAGTGGCAGAGTCCCTTTGGATTCTTAAGCTTGAGCAAGCATGTTGGGAAATGCTGTGTGAAATAAAACTATGTTACTTTCTCTTGGATCTAGACTACTTATTCGGTGAGTGCATTATGACAAGTGCATCATGTCAATCCGAACAGATCTACACAGTTGGCTGGGGCTGTAGTTACGAGGCTATGACTTGGCTTATCATGACTAGATCTGTTTACTTTGAATTTTCTTAAGTCTGAAGCTTGTTCTTGTTATAAGTCTTCAGTGGTAAGTGATACTACCTCTGAGCCCGAAGTCCATTTAAATTCTCAGCTGCCCATGGGGGTACAACTTAGTTTCTGCATTGTTTTGAAATGACCAACTCTAACTCCCAGGATGCAAGGCCATCAAGATAGCTGGTGAGTAGTAGCCAATTATCTCATAGATGTTCCAGCCAGACACTTCCCAGCTTCAGGGCAGGAAATGGCTTTTAAAAATAGAGATCTTCCAGATACAGATACCCTAGCAGATACTGTATTGTAGATATTCAAGAAAGAACATGATCTAAAAAATATTTTCATGGGAATCATTTGCACCAAAAAATGAAGCATCCAGCTAGAAAACACCCATTTCCAGTATTTCAAATACATGTTAAAAACCCATGAAGAATTGCCTTCTGTTCTTCAATTATATTTTGGGGAAGGGGGTTAGTCTACTTCTACTTTATTACTCTTTCCCATATAAATGTAGATATTCTCCAAGATTCCTTATTAATTTATTATCTCTCTCTAACCTGGTTTCTTAATTTACATGGATCCTAGTATAATACATTTAGACTTCTTTGGGGGGGGGAGGGGAGTTATTACCTCCATTTAGAGTATGGTAAAGGCTATGGCACTTATTCTTAGCAAAATGAACCAAGTTACACATGCATCTATAGCCATAATTTTTTGGCATATAATTTTAGAGGTTCATTGACTGAAACCCATCCATGGACTTCCTAGTAGTTGAAACCTGAAGACTGAAGAAACAATTATGAAGCTTTTGCAATAGTTTATGGAAGAAGTAACAAGAAAGCTAATGGAGAGGACAATTAGAGCATCATTTCAATGTTTTCTGCAGAATTCCATAGATTTTATCATCCCCACCTTATTGAAATTTCTTTTGGTCTTCTATGTCTTAATCTCTGCTTACCCCATTTAATCACCAGGCTTCCCTGTTATATTTGTTGTCTATTTCTGAAAATTCATCCCTTCCTGTTTTATCCAGGCCCTTTATTTTTTTCTCACCTGAACAATTACAACAACTTCATAAGTGGTCATTTAACCTCTAATATCATACATGCTAAATGTGTTCTCTATGTTGATGTGAGGTTTTCTTTGTAAACAGATATCTAAAAATGTCTCTCCCTTGAATAAAATGTTTTTGCATTATCTATAACAGAGCTGTGCAATAGAAATGTAATGAGAGTTAGACATGAAATTTAAATGTTTCTAGTAGCCACACTAAAAAAGAAAAAAAAAAATCTGGTGAAATTAACTTAATGATGTATTTCATTTAACCCAATATATTCGAAATCTTATCATGTGAACATGTAATTCTTTTGAGAAGTGTTGAAAGTTATTAGTGCTTCAATTTTTAGTATTTAGCTTTCAAAATTCAATGTGTAATTTACACTTTACACATCTCAACTAACATGCTAACCTTTAAGCATGTAAAAAGAAATGAATCCTGCCCCCAAGTCATGTTTAGCAGCAATAACAAAAGCCTTAATTTCTTCAGTTTTCAAATTTCAATTAAATTGAAGTGAAACTGACTTAACAATTTATTTTCTCAGTCATATTAGCTACATTTCAAGTGACTGGTGGCTACTGTATTGAAAAGCTCAGGTGTATAAGATAAAATTGAAACTCTGTACTATGCATTATGGGAAATGGCTTTTGATCAACGCTCTTCCTCTTGCTTTCACCCCTTGCAAGATACCTTTTAACCCTAGTGAACACTTTGCCATTGCCAGTGCATACTGTGTTCTCATACCTCTATGCCTGAATATTGTTGCTTCATATTTTTGCAACTCTATCCATCCTCAAATGTTTGGCTTACCTATTAAGACCCTT